>NC_133392.1:133808041-134432541 GCF_047511655.1 Castor canadensis
ATTAGTGAGTAGAGACCAAACCCTCTGCAAACCAAAAGGAGGTCCTCCCTTTGCTGGGTGTTGCTGAATGTTTCCTTTAGGTGATGAAGAGGAACTGAATCACCAGTCTGCCTCCCCACATATATATTTTTAAAAAAATTAACTCACGAACATTTAGACTAGTATGTGACACTTGTCCATCTGAAATATGCAGGAAGTAGCAGAACCACGCCTGTCTTGTAGCTTTGCTTCTTGTTTCTTTCTTTCTCCCACAGTACTGGGGTTTTGAACTCAGGGCCTCATGTTTGCTAGGCAGGTGCTCTATCACTTGAGCCACTCCACCAGGCCTTTTTTGTGGTGGGTTTTTTCAACAAAGGGTCTCACAAACTATTTGACGGGGCTGGCTTCCAACCTTCCAACCTTGATCCTCCTGATCTCTGCCTCCTGAGTAGCTAAGATTACAGAGTAAGCCCCTGGCGCCCATCTGCTTCTAATTTCTTAAATGACAATAGCTTTCCATGACCTCACTCAACATCCGTCATCACCCACGTCCTGTCTCCTGCAGCCAATGAGCAGCTTGCTGCTGACCCCACCTCTTTGGTGGGGCCCTGTGGTATCAGGGGAGGCCAACCTTGTCGGTGACTACCCATCCCTTGACTTGAAAGGATCATTCTCTTGGCCAGTGGCTAAAGAGTCATCCATGGTAGGATGCAGGACTCAGAGACGACAAGGCAGAGACAAAACTCCCAACTGCCCAGTTTCTGTAGACACTTCCACACTTGATTTTCCACTTACTAAGTATATTCTGGGGGGGGGTGTGATTAGCAAATGTAAGGTCCTAAGTTCAAACCCCAGTATTGTTGAAAAAATATATATACACATACATATATAGATACACACACATATATAGATACACACACACACACACATATATACTTTCAGCAAATGTGGCTTCTGCATTCAAGGATTTTAAAATTATAAGAGGAACAGTTGGTTAAATAGTAATGAAGGCAGTACGGTACTATAGTATACAGTAGCTACTCAACTTCCTTGTGCGTCAGTTTTCTCATCTGTAAAATGGGATTGTTGTGTTTACCTCATAACGTTGTTATGATTCAATGAGACAATGACCATAATTTTCACAGTACCTGATACATAATAAGGCACTCAAAAATATTTCTCAAGGCTGTGCAGGATGTGTCACAAATGGGGTTTATATAAGTTAGAAATGCTTTTGGATGTAAGTAACAACAACAAACTGACCTCCAGGGACTTAAACAGAGGCCAATTTGTTTCCCCTGTGAGAAGTGCAGAGGCAGGTGGTCTGTTTGTGAGTCACATGAAACCAGGGTGCCAGCTCCTGGGCTGGCCTCTCTCCTCTCCAGGTGGCCTTTCCTCTCATGTTTGCCAGCTGGCTGCTATAACTCTTCATTCAAAACAAAAAGAAGGGCAGCGAGGTGCCAGGTACTGGTGCATACATTCTTCTTGTCAAGATGGAAGTGCTCTTAAAAGTTCAATAGTGCCCTTTCTTGTGTTATTGGCCAGGACTACATGACATGGCTGCCTCTAGCTAAGAGAGCTTGGGAGAGTCAGCATTAGGTCCTCCAGGTTCATGGGAGGAGGCGTTGGGCTAAGTACAGCATAATATAAACAAAAAGAGGGAACGCTTGGAGTGGGGATGTTTTCATGGATAATAAGGTTTGAGCTAGATCGTAGAGGGTAGGTAACATTCAGATGAAAGAATTACTATTTCTATTTTATGTAGGTAACAGGATCTCTTTTTTTTTGGTGAGACTAGGATTTGAACTCATGGCCTCACACTTGCTAGGCAGGCGCTCTACCACTTGAGCCACTCTGCCTGCCCTTTTTTGTGATTTTTTTTTTTTTTTTTGAGATAGAGTCTCCCGAACTATTTTCCTGGGCTGGCTTCAAACTTTGATCCTCCTGAGTAGCTAGGATTATAGGTGTGAGCCACCAGCGCTCAGCTAGGATCTCATCTTTATGTCAATTTTATACTGCTGTTGAGCAGCAGAAAGAGGGTGGGGGTGACTTTCTGGAGTTTTCAGTGTTGGTCACCTTAACCTTGGGGAGTTCACAGAGGACAGGGTGGCTGTTCTGTCCTGGTCTTTGACCTTCTCATTCATATTCAGGAGGTGATATTTCTAATCCCCTTCATGTCTGAGCTCTCCAAACAACTAGTGTAAGTGTCCCTGCTAGACTATTCTACACTGAATTACATGTCACCTTTCAACTACCTTTGAAGATGGCTTGGATGATGATGTAGCTGGGTGCACACAGGGCCACAGAGGTAAGTAACCCATTCTGTGGAGAGTGGCCAGAGAATCCTTCAGCGAGCTGCTGGATACTCATTAAGTAACTGATGGTGCCAAAAGCCTCCCCAAACCTAACTTGAAGGCTGCTGTCCTGTGGAAGACCCAGTACTGACTTTGTTAACTTTTTGGTTTCATCTGAAATCTTAGAAAACACAAACAAAAAAACAACAAAAAAATCCCATTTTACTACATAGCAGCAAAACTAGGGTCTCCTCTAATGTGGAAAATTTGAAATTATATTCAGAGATTCTCCAGAGATAATTGTGGAGTTTGATTAGCAAGATGGTAAGAATTTCACTTAACAGTATTTTCACTAGACTGGGGATGTAGCTCAGTGGCAGAGCATTTTCAAACACATGCATGGCCCTGGGTTTTATCCCCAGCACCACAAAAAAAAAAAGGAAATTAAAAAAAAATATGTGGACAAATATGTATATTTACCTATTTAAAAACTGTAATAAGGGACTGGTGGAGTGGCTCAGGTATGAATACCTGCCTAGAGCGTGTGAGTTCCTGAGTTCAAGTCCCAGTCCCCTGATCACCCACATCCTCCAAAAAACCTGTAATAAGCTGGGTGCAGATGACTCATGCCTATGTTCTAGCTACTTAAGAGGCTGAGATTGGGAGGATCAGAGTTCAAGGCAAATAGTTTGAGAGAGACCACCTCCAAAATAAACAGTGAAATGAACTGGAGATGTAGCTTAAGTGGTAGAGCACCTACTTTGCAAGTGCAAAGCCCTGAGTTCAAACTCCAGTTCCATTAAAAAGAAAAAAAATTGTAATAAAAACCTCACATTCAAATATATTACATCATACTACTACATAGGACATACCAACTTTAGCTAGTGTTAAAGGTAACTTCCTTTTTTTGGGTGCTGAGGATCAAGCCCAGGGCCTGGCTCATGCCAGGCAAGTGCCTTACTGTGTGAGTTCCATCTCCAGCCCTCAAGGTAACTTTTTAATGTAGAAATAGGAATGAAGCTTCTCTTGAAATATCTGTTTTAATATATAGCCTATGATTGCAAGACAGACAGTTAAAAATGTATTGATTTAAGCTCAGTGAATGAATTAGAATTTTCTGAAAACAATGCCATAGAAACAAAATCAGACACTGAGGCTGACAATTGTAACTGTCATCCAGACCCCTTAATTTTAAGTTTATATTCCTTAAAGCTGCATCCTGGATCTCTGTCTTTTGCTATAACTGTTACAAAACACAGCTTGAAAATGCATTTATACTTTCAAAATGCTCTTTGATCTGTTTTATGTACTGAAGATTCATGTAAGATTTTATATCAAAAGAGAAAAAAGAACTGCCTACTAAAAAAATTGGAAGTGGAATTCTAGCAAGTCCTTAACTAAACACAAGCCAGCAGAGTCTCCTGAGTAAATCACTGCTTGGATTTTGATGACCATGTTTGTCTCTGCAGAGTTCAGCACATCGTGGGGAACCTTTTTATGCAGCTCGTTTTGGGTATCCCCTTGGAAATGGTCCACAAAGGCCTCCGAGTGGGGCTGGTATACCTGGCAGGAGTACTTGCAGGTCAGTGTTCCAAGGGTAACAGTCAACTTCTGAGCTCTTAGGGTTAAAAGTGAAGGCGATAGAAGTTTCTAGTGGGCTTCCTTTTTAAATCAAGATTTACTGCACTCCCAATAAGTAATAGGGAGCACAGGGAGCATTAGAAGTAATTTAATTAGTCATCATATATTAGAGGTACAGAGTACCTGAAGATAAGTCATTGTGCCTGTCCTTAGCTGTCTTGCACTCAGACAGATTTTGCACAATTGGAAACTAGCTAGTCTGGTGTCTAGGTACATTCATTGAGGAAAGACCTAAACCAGTCATGGAGGCCCTTGTGTGTCAGACTAATGATGGATTTGCATTTAAGAAAGACAACTTTAGCTGAGTGCTGTGGCTCACTGGCTCACGCCTGTAATTCTAGCTACTTGGGAGGCAGAGATCCGTAGGATCATGGTTCGAAGCCAGCCCCGGCAAATTGTTCTTGAGACCATATCTCAAAAATACCCAACACAAAACAGGGCTGGTGGAGTGACTCAAGTGGTAGAGCACCTGCCTCACAAATGTGAGGCCCTGAGTTCAAACCCCAGTACTGCTAAAAAAGAAAAGAAAAAAAGACAACTTTAAGGGGATGTAGATAATACCTAAAGAGGCCCAAAGACGGAGGATGGACCAGAAGCGTATGACAGTGCTCTCTAAAACGTGCCAGTCGGGGAGTATGTTAGCGCGCCTGTGCTGGTGGAGTGGGTCAAGTGGTAGAGCTCCTGATTAGCTAGTGTGAGGCCTGGAGTTCAAACCCCAACAAACAAGGAAACAACCCCTCCCCCCAAACCTCCTGTCTAATCATTTATTGGATTTACTTACTGGAAACTTAAACAATTAACTTTTAATTTTCAGAAAACTGTAGATTTACCTGCAGTTAATATAAGCAATATTGTTTAGAGAGCCCGTTAGCCGGTTACCCAAATGGTTTCAGCTTGCAAAACTTTAGTACAGCATCACAACCAGGATATCCACATTAGTACAGTCAAGGTACAAACTGTTCCCAAAACCCCAAGAATCCATCGTGTTGCTTTTGTCACTCTAGCTGCCCACTCTCCCACACTCCTTTATCCTTGGTAACTACTAATTTGTTCTGCACTTCTATAATTCTGTCATTGCAAGAATGTTACACAGCCTAGCTGGGTGCAGGTGGCTCACGCCTATAATCCTAGCTAATCAGGAGGCAGAGATCAGGAGGATTGCAGTTCAAAGCCAGTCCAGGCAAATAGGTCACAAGATCCTATCTTGAAAAAAACCCTTCACAAAAATAGGGCTGGTGGAGTAGCTCAAGGTGAAGGCCCTGAGTTCAAGCCCCAGTACCATACATACCCATACACACACACACAAAAGAATGTTACATAAATGGAATAATCCAGTATATGATCTCTGAGGACTGGCTTTGCTCACTCAGCATAGTTCTCCAGAGATTCCTCAGGGCTGTTGAATGCTCAATATGTAACACTTGCTTGACCGTCAACTCATTGAAGGGTGTCTGGGTTATTTCCAGGTTTTATGGTTGGGAATAATGATGCTATAAACATTTACATCCTTAGTTTTTGTTGTTGTTTTTTTGGAGACAGGGTCTTACTGTATAGCCCAGGCTTGACTTGAACTCAAGATCCTCCTGCCTCAGTCTCCTGAGTGCTTGGCTTACTGTGCCCAGCCCTGGATTGTGTATTTTTTATGATTCTATTTCATCTCTTTTGGTGGTTTATGACATACGTCTTTAACTTATCATATTCTATGTTCAGGGGATATTCTTTCTTCTTCTTCTTCTTCTTTTTTTTTTTTTGGCAGTACTGGGGTTTGAATGCAGGGCCTTGTGCTCAATAGGCAGGTGCTCTACCACTTGAGCCACTCTACCAGTCCTCAGGTGATAGTCTGTCACTTGTCATATAGTATAGTAATAACCTTACAATGGTATACTCGCATTTCTAGCCTGAGTCCTGGTGTTATCCGACGTTTTAGTTTACATATGTTATAAAGCCCACATCATATTACTATTTTAGTTTATATAATTAATTATCTTCTAAAGAGACTTAAATAAGTAAAACACTTGCACATTTGCTCCTCTTACCATTTACAGTGTTCATCCTTCCTTTATTCTGCTTCATTATTTCCATCAGTTATCCTTTTCTTTCTGCCTGAAGATTTCCTTTCACACTTCTTGTACTACAGGTCTACAGGTCAATTCTCTAAGCCCTTCTGTCTCTGAAGAAAAATTCTTCGTTGTGTAGGGGTGGGGTGGAAGTGGGTTGCTAGGGATGGATCCCCAGAGCTGTGCACACCACAAGTGTGTGCTCCACCTCTGAGCTTTCCCCCAGCCCCTGCCTTCATTTTTAAATTTTTACTAGGTATAGAATTCAAGCTTGTCAGTATTTATTTTCCTTTAAGTGCCTTCACAAGCTTTGTTCTATTGTCTTCTCACTTTTATCATTTCTAATGAGAAATCTGTTAACATTCTATCTTTCTTTTTTTTATTGTTTTATTATTCATATGTGCATATAAGGCTTGGGTCATTTCTCCCCCTGCCCCCACTCCCTCCCTTACCACCCACTCCGCCCCCTCCCTCTCCCCCCCGACCCCCTCCATACCCGGCAGAAACTATTTTGTCCTTATCTCTAATTTTGTTGTAGAGAGAGTATAAGCAATAATAGGAAGGAACAAGGGTTTTGCTGGTTGAGATAAGGATAGCTATACAGGGAGTTGACTCACATTAATTTCCTGTGTGTGTGTGTTACCTTCTAGGTTAATTCTTTTTGATCTAACCTTTTCTCTAGTTCCTGGTCCCCTTTTCCTATTGGCCTCAGTTGCTTTTATGGTATCTGCTTTAGTTTCTCTGCGTTAAGGGCAACAAATGCTAGCTAATTTTTTAGGTGTCTTACCTATCCTCACCCCTCCCTTGTGTGCTCTCGCTTTTATCATGTGCTCAAAGTCCAATCCCCTTGTTGTGTTTGCCCTTGATCTAATGTCCACATATGAGGGAGAACATACGATTTTTGGTCTTTTGGGCCAGACTAACCTCACTCAGAATGATGTTCTCCAATTCTATCCATTTACCAGCGAATGATAACATTTTGTTCTTCTTCATGGCTGCATAAAATTCCATTGTGTATAGATACCACATTTTGTTAATCCATTCGTCAGTGGTGGGGCATCTTGGCTGTTTCCTTAACTTGGCTATTGTGAATAGTGCTGCAATAAACATGGATGTGCAGGTGCCTCTGGAGTAACCTGTGTCACAGGACATCCTATCTTTCTTTGTCCCTTAGTTTTTATTAATCTAGCTGCTTTGAAGATTTTCATAGATATTGAGAAATTTGGTATTTTTTATGCCCTGTTTTTTTATTTTTTATGTTTCTTGTGCTTGGGGATTTTTTCTGTACCTGACTTTTGTCCTCTCCCATGAGGTATTTAATTAGTTACTAGACTGATTAAAAGTGTCCTGTGGTCATGGCTCAAGCAGTAGAGTGTCTGTACAATGTCCTGAGTTCAAACCTTAGTTCTGCCAAAAAATACAAAAATTTAAAAAAGACAGCTCCCTATAGCTCACTAATGCTGTATATATAAAAATTTTTTTGTATATTTTATTTTGGATAGTTTCCATTGCTGTGTCAAGTTCACCATATTTTTCTTCTGCAATGTCTAATCTGCCATTAAACCCACATCCCCCCTCCATTTTTTTTTTTTGCCAGTACTGGGGTTTGAATTTAGGGTCTTGGTTTGCTAGGCAGTGTTCTACTTGATCCACTCCACTAGGCCTGTTTTGTGTTGGGTATTTTTGACATAGGGTCTGGGAAACTATTTGCTGAGGCTGGCTTCAAACTGTGATTGTCCTGCTCTCAGCTTCCCAAGTAGCTAGGATTACAGGCATGATTCACAGGTGTCCAACAGGACAGGGCCTTTTTGTTGTACTCTACCAAACAAACATTGTATCAATTCAGAGGTTTTCCAGTTTAGAAAGTTACACAGACTGTCTGGCACTGTGTCGGCGACAGGTGGTTTTCCCACCTCTTTTTTGGTGGCACTGTCTTTGACTCAGGTAACTCCTCACACACTCCTTTCTTGAGTTTTCTGTGTGTGCGTCTCTGCTCTCTGGTCTTGCGAGTTTCCTAGCTCTCTCTATTTGACCATAAACACCATCTTATCAACTCTTAAGTGTGCTGTGACCTGCTGGGTTCCCCCTCTGTGCCCTGTAGACTACTCTCTCAAGGCAATACCTGAGCAATCAGGAAACCCATCTAATTTATTTCCTGTCTCTTGGGGTTCCACCTTATGCAAATTCTATATGATGTTCTCTCTGTCTTACTTTGTTCTATTACTTGCTTTCCTTCTCTGTTGTCTGATGTCCAATACATTTTCTTCCATTTTCAGCACATATTAATTATAGAATATGGGTGACTTTTTTTTGTGTGTGGGATTGGGGTTTGAACTCAGTATCACACTTGCAAAGCAGGTGCTCACAAAGCAGGTGCTCTATCACTTGAGCCACACCTCCTGTCCATTTTGCTGTGGTTATTTTGGATTTGGGGGGGGGTCTCATGAACTATTTGCCTGGGGCTGGCCTTGAGCCATAAACTTCCCAATCTCAGCTTCTTAAGAAGCTTGGATTGCAGGCATGAGCCATGGGCCTCAGCTAATTTTTCTTCTTCTTCTTCTTCTTCTTCTTCTTCTTCTTCTTCTTCTTCTTCTTCTTCTTCTTCTTCTTCCTCCTCCTCCTCCTCCTCCTCCTCCTCCTCCTCCTCCTCCTCCTTCTTCTTCTTCTTCCTTCTTCTTCTTCTTCTTCTTCTTCTTCTTCTTCTTCTTCTTCTTCTTCTTCTTCTTCTTCTTCTTCTTCTTCTTCTTCTTCTTCTCTTCTTCTTCTTCCTCCTCCTCCTCCTTTTCCTTCTTCCTTCTTCTTCTTCCTCCTCCTCCTCCTTCTTCTTCCTCCTCCTCCTCCTTCTTCTTCCTCCTCCTCCTCCTCCTTCTTCCTTCTTCTTCTTCCTTCTTCCTTCTTCCTCCTCCTCCTCCTGAGCAACTCCACCAGCCCTTTTCTATGATGGATATTTTCAAGATGGGTCTCATGAACTATTTGCCAGGACTGACTTTGAACTGCAATCCTCCTGATCTCTGTCTTCTGAGTAGTTAGAATTACAGGTGTGAGCCACTGGTGCTTAGCTACCATTGGGCTTCTTGCTTGCTAGGCAGGTAATGTATCCCTGAGCCACTCCCCCAGCCCAGTGTGGGGATTTTGTTGTGATCTTTCCATACATGTTTATAATATACTCCGATCATATTCACTCCACTATTATTCTCTCATATCCCTCCTCCCCCATCCCCTTTCAAAAAATCTTCTTTTTTATTTTCTTTTTACTGGGGGGACAATGTGACATTTACAAACATTCTCACAATATATTATATTTGAATTCACCCTCTTCATCATTCTCCTTTATGCTCCCTCCCACCAAATTCTTGCAATTTTAAAAAATGGTTTTCATTGTGACTTTTACATGCATAGAATGTACTTCGATGATATCCTCCCCCTCTTGCCCTCTCTTTCCCCCTCCCACTGTTCCCTTCCCAAATAGTTCCTTTCCCAAATAGTTCCCCATTCTTGTTCATACTCATTTTTTTCTTTAGGTTACAGGTGAAAAAAACCCCATGGTATTTATCTTTCTAAGTCTGGCTTGTTCCTCTAACATCTCCAGCCCCATCCATTTTCCTGTAAATGACATAATTTCATTCTTTTTATGGCTAAATAATACTCCACAGTGTGTGTGTATACCAGTTTCTTTATTACCTGTCTGTTGATGTATACCAAGGCTCACTCCATAGCTCGGCTATTGTGAACAGTGCTGTGATAAGCATGAGCGTGTGGGTGTCTCTATTGTGTGATGTGATGTCCATCCAGATCTTGAAGACATTTTTTTCCCATGCTTTTGGTTTTTCAAGTGGAAGGGTAAATCTATATTTGTTATTTTTGAGACAAAGTTGTGCTATGTAGCCCAGGTTGGCCTCGAACTTGCTCATAATCCTCCTTCCTTTTTTTTTTGTTGGCAGTGCTGGGGTTTGAACTTTGGGCTTCACTCTTGTTAGGCAGGTGCTCTACCGCTTGAGCCACTCAGCCAGTCCACAATCCTTCTTACTTAGCCTCCTGAGTCCTAGCCTGCAACTGTACCTGGCTGATATATCTATATTAAAATAAATAAATTCCTCATAAGATTATCATGCAATCTCCTCAGCCCTAGCATGTAGGTTAGCATTTGAGAATCTTTGCTCTGACTCTACTGGACTAGTTCTCACTGATCTTTCAGTCATCTGTGTACCTTTGTTTCTGTCCGGTTTTCTAGTTTGCTAAGTCCTGAATACCTTCTGTCTCCTTTCCTTATAAAAGTAGTCTTCCAGGACTACTTGAAATGCCATCTCCTCTTTCTCCTCAGAGAAGCAGGGCCTCCACCTCTCTTCTGAGAAAGGCGCTCCTTCCTGAGGCTGCTACAGCAAATCCACAACATTTTCATCATAGTTGTTAAAATCTGCATTTGATAACTGTTGTTTGCTCATCTTTTTGTAAGGTTTCTAGGTCAGACGTGGTCTTTCATGCACAAAGGAAATATTGTATTGTATCCTTCAGAACGAAGGAGGGCCTTGAAAGGAAGAAAGCAAGTATCAGAACTAAGTAGTATAAAGAGAACTTCTTGTCTGTAAAGCTTTTGGGCCAGGAAATCCAGGATTGGGTTGGGGACTAAGTTTCTTCTTGCCTGGGGACTCTGATCGAATCAACTGCGGAATAGGGTTCTGAGGACACACCCTGGCTCCATTTGCTGAGAAAATGTTGGACTGTCTTTGGCATTTTGATAATTTTGGCTAAATGTGTTGGACATTTTGAAATAATGTCTAGCAAGTGTAGGATATCTGTCAGGCAGTGTTTTGGTATGATATGTGTGTCAACTCATTTACTTTCTCTCACAGTCCATCAGAGACAGTTTTATTAATATCTTCACATTATAAATAGGGAAACAGAGGCACAGGGAGACTGAATAACTTCCTCAAGCCAACATTTGTTAATTCTGGTTATAAAATCTCTGCTCTTATCTCTGTTAGGCCACTTTTCTAACAGATACCTAATGCTTCAGAAACACTGGGACAGCTAAACTCCATGGGTGTATTTATACAGTGCAGAAGGGACAAAATGAATTAGTTGCTTGTTAATATGAAAATGGTTCAACCCCCCCCCAAATTTGTACCTCTGATTCGAACCGTTTCCCTCTCCCATTCTTGCCATGACTGATCCTTTGTTTTATTTCTCTAGGTTCCCTTGCCAGCTCCATTTTTGACCCCCTCAAATCTCTTGTGGGTGCTTCAGGAGGAGTCTATGCCCTGATGGGAGGCTATTTCATGAATGTGCTAGTGGTAAGAACTTTGGGAATGGAGTCTATGGACCTTTTTTTTTTTTTTTTTTGGTGTTACTGGGGTTTGAACTGAGGGCCTCATGCTTGCTAGGCAGGTGTTCTAACACTTGAGCCATACCACCAGCCCTTTTTTTATATTGGGTATTTTCAAGGGGTCTCACAAACTATTTTTCCAGACTGGTCTTGAACTGCAATCCTCCTGATCTCTGCCTCCTGAGTAGTTAGGATTGTATTTGCGAGCCACCTGTGCCTGGCCAGATGGACTTTTTGCAGCAGGATACAAAATCAACTTACAAAAATCAGTAGCCTTTCTATACACCAACAATGAACAAATTGAGAAGGATATAGGAAAACAATTTCATTTACAATAACCTAAAAAAAAATCAAATATCTAGGAATAAATTTAACAAAGGATGTAAATGACCTCTATAAAGAGAACTACAAACCACTGAAGAAAGAGATCGAGGAAGACTACAGAAGAAAGATCTCCCATGCTCATGGACTGGCAGGATCAACATGGTAAAAATGGCTATCCTACCAAAAGCAATCTACATGTTCAACACAATTCCCATGAAAATCCCAATGACATTCATCACAGAGATTGAAAAATCTATCCTAAAGTTCATTTGGAAACACAAAAGACCTTGAATAGCCAAGGCAATACTGAGCAAAAAGAGCAATGCTGGAGGTATCACAAAACCAAACTTCAAACTATACTAAACAGCCATAGTAATAAAAACAGCATGGTACTGGCACAAAAACAGACATGAAGACCAGTGGAACAGAAGAGAGGACTCAGGTATGAATCCACAGCTATGCCCACCTAATATTTGACAAAGGTGCTAAAAACATACAATGTAGAAAGACAGACTCTTCAACAAATGTTGCTGGGAAAAGTAGTTATCTGACTGCAGAAAGCTGAAACAAGATCCATGCCTGTCACCCTGTACTAGTATCAACTCAAAGTGGATTAAGGACCTTAATATCAGACCCAAAACCTTGAAGTTAGTACAGGAAAGAGCAGGGAGTACTCTGGAAGCAATAGGCATAGGCAAGGACTTCCTCAGTAGAACACAAGTGGCTCAGCAACTAAGAGAAAGGATGGACACATGGGACTACATGAAGTTAAAAAGCTTCTGCCCAACAAAAGAAATGGTCTCTAAATTGAAGAGACCACCCACAGAGTGGGAGAAAAATCTTTACTAGCTATATATCAGACAAGGGACTGATAACCAGAACATACAGGGAGCTCAAAAAACTAAACTCCCCAAAAATCAATGACCCAATAAAGAAATGGGAAACTGAACTAAACAGAACTTTTTCAAAGGAAGAAGTCCAAATGGCTAAAAAAAACATGAAAAAAATGCTCACCATCCCTGGCCATAAAGGAAATACAAATCAAAACTACACCACCACCAATAAATGACAAGTGTTGGCAAGGATTCAGGGAAAAAGGAATCCTCATACACTGCTGGTGGGGATGTAAGCTAGTGCAACCACTATGGAAAACAATATGGAGGCTTCTTAAAAAACTGAACACAGATCTGCCATATGATCCAGCAGTACCACTCCTAGGGATGTACTGGAAGGAATTCGACTCAAGTTATTACAAAAGCACCTGCACACCCATGTGTACTGCAGCACTAATCACAATAGCCAAACCATGGAAACAGCCAAGATGCCCCACTACCAATGAATGGATTAAGAAAAGTGGTAACTATACACAATGGAATTTTATTCAGCCACAAAGAAGAATGAAATTTTGTCATTTGTAAGTAAATGGATGGAACTGGAGAACATCACCTTAAGCCAAGTTAGCCAGGCTCAGAAGACCAAATATCACATGTCCTCCCTCATTTGCAGATTATAGCCCTAAAACACATGCAGTAACATTACTGGACACGGGTCACCCACTAAGGGGAGAAAGCACATGGGAGGAATAGGGAAAGGGAAGGAAACCTAAAACTTGAGTGTGGTTGATGTGCTCACTATAGAGGAGTGAAAATAATAATCTTAAATTGGCAGAGGCCACGATGGCAAGGGGACTAGGAAGTAGTAAGAGGTCTGGTAGAGATGAACCAATGTAGGTTGTAATACACACATGCATGGAAGGAATGCTAGGAATCTCTCTGTATAGCTATTCTTATTTCAAACTAGCGAAAACACCATATTTTTCTTACTGTATCCTGTGTTTTCTCTCCAACAAAATCAGAGAATAAGAGGGGGAGTGGTGATAGTGGGGTTTGAGGGGGGAGGCGGCCCAAATAATGTATACACATGTAAGTACTTGTAAAAACAATAAAATAAAATAAAAAATAAAAAAACAAAAAACAATACATGTTATTTGGTTCTAGAAATCTTCATTTATCAAATTTACTGAACACTTACCTTCTTCCTGAAAACTGTGTGGCCACTGGAGTTTACTGTTCATATTTTATCTTTTTTTGTGTGTGTGGTACTGGGGATTGAACTCAGGGACTCATGCACGCGAGGCAAACACTAAACCACTGAGCTATATCCCCAGCCCTTTATCTTTTTTTCTTATTTCAAAAGTAACAAAGACTAAATAAAAATTTAAATAAAAAAATAGAACATCAAGTATATATTCCTTCAGTATTTTTCTATATGTATTCAAATTCTACCATTTCTTGCTCCTTGTCTTTTGTGGTGTTTGGGATCAAACACATGCATGCTAGGCAAGTGCTGTACCACTGGCCTAGACCCACAGCCTCTAACAATATTAGTATTACAAAGATGACCTCCCCCTTCTAAGGCTTTGCATCTGAGCATACAGCATCCTGACTGTCCACTACCTTTGGTACACAGGGATCCCCCTCAGTTTTTTCAGGGGGTACATAACATCTTCCATCTTGCTGTATCCACATTTAAGGAATCTTTCCTTGAAAGAAAATGGGGTGATTTTAGCCTTTCACATTTACAAATAATGCTGTAAGTTGTTTTTTTGCAGGTATCTTTTGGCATTTTTCTGATTTTTTTGTAAGATATATTCCTAGAAGTGGATTTAGTGGATAACACTTTATTTGCCCTCCAAAGCTGGCATGTCATTTTATACTCCCATTATACTAGGTGAAAGTGCCAACCACTTCTTAACTTCTTTTCTTTTTCTTTCTTTTTTTTTGAGACAAGGTCTTGCTATTTGTTATAACCTAAGCTGGTCTCCCATTCATTATGTAGCCAGGCTGGCCTTGAACTTACTATCTTCCTGCCTTAGCCTCCTGAGTGCTGGGATTACAGGCATGCATCATCACATACAGCTCCAACCATTTTTTGTTCTTTTGGAATACTGAGGGTTGAATTTAGGGCTTTGAGCTTCCTAGGCAGGTGATCTACCACTGAGCTACTCTGCCGTCCCAACAATCACTTTTTTAAAACAGGTTAAAATCCTGATTAGTTCTTAAGTCTTTAACCATTTAGGTATACTTTAAAAATAGTCTAGGAAAAAACACTTCATGGAAAAAAAGGGCTAGTGGAGTAGCTCAAGGTGTAGACCCTGAGTTCAAACCCCAGTACCAAAAAGAAAAAACTAAAAAAACCAAAAAGCCAGGATTGATGAGGGGACTCCCACAGCTTCCCAGTTTCCACGCAAAATCTCAGGTCCTTGAGATCCACAAACATTGAGAAGCATTTCAAGGTGTCTCATAACAAGGAGTCTCACAAGGTGAAAGTTTTAGCAAGGATTAATTTTAGTATAACAGGATAAAGTATAGACAAGGTGGGGGAGGGGAGAGGAAGAGAGAAAAACATTTCCTATTCCCCACAAAGGAAATGGGAGCACAGACTCAAGATGGTGGTCCCCAACTCTAAATTTTATACTGGAGAGCTGGGGGAATACTCATGGTTAAAGTTAATGGGTCTGGGTGGCTGAGATAGCTGACAGGGAGGGGTCACCCTCCCAATCAAATCCTAAATCAGAGACAATAGGATGCATGATTATTCATTCCACCTTGGATGGGTGGATCCTTGGATCCAACTTGGATGGATCCACCCATCCGAGGATCCTTGCAGCTTCTTAACATCTCAAAGAGGAAAGCAGAAGCAGGTAGCTCCTCTTTGTCTCCCTGTTTTTCTAACTTAGCATCTAAAGATGGTGGGGGGCCAGCTGCTCTGTCTCTCCTTGTCCCAGTGTCAGAGTCTAGCCCTTTAAATATTGACTGAGATATAATTTCCCTGTCTCCTCATCTATCTATCCTGCCTCAGCTCATTCCTGTAATCCTAGCTACTCAGGAGGCAGAGATCCAGGAGGATCTTGGTTTGAAGCCAGCCTGGGCAAATAGGCTTGAAAAACCCATCGCAAAAAGTGCTCAAGGTATAGGCCCTGAGTTCAAACCCCAGTATCTTGCCAAAAAAAAAAAAAGTCTAGGGCAAATATCAAGTAATTACAAAAGTATTCTAGAGCTGGGTATGGTAGTACATACTTGTAATCCCAGCACTAGGGAGACTGAGGTAGGGGGTCATGAGTTCGAGGTCACTTAAACTGGAGTGAGTTCAGAGGTCAGCTGAGGTTATAAATCGAGATCTTGTTTAGGGGTGGGGGGAGAAAAAGGGGCTGGGGTTGTGGCTCAAGTGGTAAAGCACCTTCTTAGTAAGTGTGGATCCTTGAGTTCAAACCTAGTACCACCAGCCTTTCCCCAAACCAAACTAAAAAACAATAAAAACAAATGAACAACCTCCCCCCCAAAAACCAAAACAAAACAAAAAACTGTTGCAAATACAGAAGTCATTTAGAAAAATGTCTTTTCAAATTTTTGGATTGAAATCCATTAGTGGTTGTGGACTCGGTTTAAGGTTTTATGGCCAAAAACTAAACAAAAAGGAACAACAGCGGTGTGCAGCACACACAGTAAGGCCATGCGGCGTTTGAAGTATGCCTTTTGGTTTGTGTAAATCACCTCTTACTGCAGCTTGCAAATGGCTGATACAGAATAAACACACCTGTGTCACACCTTCACTCCCTTCTGAAAGGGAAGGTGGAGACTGATTCAGCAGTTCTCTAGGGACACAAGGAACTATGCAGGCTGCACCCAGATCTTTCAAAGCTAAAATTGAACTATATGTTTTGAGCAACATTTTCATTTCCTTTGAAGTTACCTAAACTGTTAAAGCCATGCTCGAATTTTACTTCAGTCTTTGCTAACTGCTACTGGGAAAGAGGAAGTAGCAAATGAGTATTAACTAAAAAAAGCTTAGAGCCATTTCTTCGGACTTAGTTTGACAGTATTTATTCAATCCAGCTCTTTACCTAGCTATCCATTTGACATGCTGTGTTGATTTTTATGTTCCTTGTATTTAATTGCCCGTGTGTCATTTATATGAAAGAATTAAGCAGCATAATGCATCTTGTCCTCCACAGTGCACCTGTGGAGTAAACTCAGGTGTAACACCTATGCTTTGTTTTGCAGGTATTAGACATTGCAGACATTGTTTTCAATGAAAAAGCAGGTGAAGACGGGTAGAGTTGAGGTTTCATTTGCTACCAGATAGCTTATATTATTATTATTTATCTCTTTGCAAGAATTTTCGAGAAATGATTCCTGCCTTTGGGATTGTCAGACTCCTGATCATCATCCTGATAAGTAAGTGAGCTTTGGGATCACCTTATATCTTCGGGAGACCTTTTCATACTTCCCAAGCACCACTGCTATTGCTAGCTGGAGTCAAAAAATTGTCATAGCTTTAGGCAGAAGGGGGTTCTTAGAGATGGTGGCATGTTGTTTTTGTTTTTGTTTCTTTCTAGTTTCTTGGCGGCAGCCAGGAAAGCAGGTGCCCTGCAGTTCAACAACCACAGCTCCGCTTACGTTTTATATGCTGGGCGTTCTCATTCAGACATCGGAAACTCAATCTAACTTTGTCTGAAAAGGGAAAGCTTAGAAACCACGGGGATAATCTCTCTTCTTCAATTTCTAAATTTTCAGACAAAAAAAAAAAAGCTGGGCCCTCGTGGCTCACACCTGTTATCCCAGCCACTCAGGAGGCAGAGATCAGAGGATCATGGCTCGAAGCCAGCCCAGGCAAATAGTTCGAGAGACCCTATCTCAAAAATATCTAACACAGAAAGGGCTGGTGAAGCGGCTCAAGGTGTAGGCCCTGAGTTCAAGCCCCAGTACCACACACACACAAAAAAATTTCCCTGTCTCCTCACCTATCTATCCTGCCTTATAAGGACATAGGACCAGTATATTAATTGTGAGTTCCGGGTGATTGTAGGTGTAGGTCACCTGGGGTATTAGAATTGTAGCCAGGAGCATTTCCTCCTTCCTGTTCAGGTCCACCTACACTAACAAAATCACAGGGAAACTGGGGGAGGACAGACCTTGGGGTCAGATTTGAAAGCGCTGGTGGATAAAACCTAGATTCTTTGAATCCAGAGTTCAGTTATCCACATTACAGAACAGGACAACTACCTCTGTGGAAAGAGACTAGGTTTAGTTTATGAGCCAGTTAACTGTAATGACACTAATATTTTATTCTGAGATAAAATAATTTACTTGCTTATAGTTTATAAACTGACAATTTTTTCCCCCACAAGAAATCAAGGAAAGGGGGAGAGGATGGGGGAGGGGGGCAGGGTGGAGAAACGACCCAAACAATGTATGCACATGTGAATAAATGAATAAAAAAAAAATCAAGGAAAGGGAAGGAAAGTTGTCAGCAGAGAAGGGAGAGCAAGTGTCTGGGCGCTGGGGAGCCACCTCTTGAGGTGTTAGGAGTCACAACCAGGGCTGGGGAAGTCCAGCATGCCTCAGGCCCTGGGTCAAATCCCCAGCACTGCAAGGACCAAGGGACAAGTAGTTCTACCAAGAAAATGTCATGCCAGTTACTTAAGTCTAAAGTCAATCTGCTTCCTTTAGGCAATTATAAATGACTTTTATTGAATAAGGACCCCAACTTTAGTGAGGCAATAGTTTATTAAAACTCTTCGGAGTACCCTCACGCGCAGTGTACCTCCAAAGACAGTTTTCCATAATGTTGTGTCATTCCCATATCAAGTTCTGAAATCACTGAATGATGTGCTTTTATTATATTCTACAAAAACCTTAAGCATAGCTTAAGCTCTAGAGCACCGTTCCTGCCTAGTAAGCCCAAAGCCCTGAGATCAAGCCCCATACTGCCAAAATAAACAAAAGCTCCACAAAAACAACCCTACAGAGTTTGGAGGATATGCTAATTTTACGGGAAGGTCAGTTTAGCTACCTGGATTCTGGCCTCTTGCTAGAGAAGAATTGAGTCAAGATAGGAAATGTAGTGAAAGTGATAATGAAGGTTATTAGGAAAGGAACACCCTTTCAATAGACTGAAAGCAGCTGTCTCTAGGGTGAGGACAATGTTAGCCTTTGGAGTCTGAGTACTAAGATTAACTGTAAGACTCATATCCCCAGATCCAGTCTGCATGGCTGAGGTCATGGGTAGGCCAGTGTTAACCGGCTAGGGTCAGTTTACAGAGTTACAAGGTACATATGGTTATTAGGTCCACCTGGGCCAAATGGTATGGTTTATGGCCTGGGACTGTGCTTTGTTAAGTTAAAAGGTCTATTGTTCCAGGTACTGCCTGCTGTCCACCACCTTAGTCTTAAATAAAGCCTTTGATTAAGCTTTAGGTAGGCAAGGTAGTACTTAAAACATCTTGGGACATCCCATGACCTTGGTGGGTTATTTTTATCTGTGAACTGAGGCTGTTCCTGTGAGTTGGAAAATTAGTTACAAGGTTTTCCTCTCAAGACCTTAAGATCTCTTCCTCCCATCCTGGGAGTATCCATTCTAATGTCGTTTTGCACATCCCCATGGCTCATGGCTAACTGCTCCCCATTATTCATATTAACCTTCCCCAGTTCCCGACACATCATTTCTAATAGTTATTTGGCCTGAAAATGAGACAAATTACAATACACCTCAAATCAATAAATACAAATTAATAAGTATTTTGTTTTTCTTTTCCAGTTCTGGGGTTTGAACTCAGGGCCTTCTACTTGCTAGGCAGGTGCTCTACCATTTCAGCCACATCCCCAGCCCAATAAATACAACTCGAAACACTCCCTTGGAAACACATATAGAGTGTTTATTTGACAGTATTGGGGTTTGAACTTAGGGTCTCATGCTTGCTAGGAAGGAATCTACCACTTAAGCTACTCTGCCAGCCTTTCTTTGTGTTGGGTAATTTCAAGATAGGGTTTTGAAAACTATTTGTCTCAGCTGGCTTGAATCTTGATCCTCCTGATCTCTGCCTCCCTAGTAGCGAGAATTACAGGTGTGAGCCACTGCTGCTTATCCTGATTTACATTTTTTCAAGACAGGGTCTTGCCGTGTATCCCAGGCTGGCCTAGAACTCTTCCAGCCTCAGACTTCAGAGTTCTGGGAATTATTTTGTTTTAAATGGTAAGTGTTACTCTTAATAGTGAAAGTTAATTGGTCTTAAGAACCTTCTTTCAGCTGGGCTCCCATGGCTAACGCCTGTAATCCTAGCTACTCAGGAGGCAGAGATCAGAAGGATCACAGTTGGAAGCCAGCCTGAGCAAAGAGTTCTGTGAGATCCTATCTCAAAAAAAACCCATCACAAAAAAGGGCTGGTGGAGTGTCTCAAGGTGAAGGCACTGAGTTCAAGCTCCAGTACTACAAAAAACAAAAGAAAAAGAAAACAAATACAAAAACAAAACCTTCCTTCATCAAACACTATTTGTGGGATGTGTTTTTTAACTAAGCAATTAGGCTTCCCTTTGGAAAAACTTAAGGAAACATCATATTTTCACCCTTTTAAATCATACACACAAACTCTCCTCAAATGAATGTCAACATTTTAATGAGGTCAAGGATTCAGTGTACTGGCCTAATGGCCTCTTTTCAGATAGGAAGCCATCTCAGCATAGAGACTACAACAACCCAGAAGCAAACTTTTCTAGAAAGCAGAAAGAACGATGCAGAGATGTAGGAAGGGGCAAGAAAAATGAAACAGGATGGAGAAATTAACATGCTAATGGTTGCAAAGACTTTTTAAGAGAAGGCCTCCTACTGTGGAAGGTTAGACATCATACCGGTCCAGTTGTCTGCCCTGTTCTTTGTCAGACATTTTCTTACTCCTTCATAGTCCTATCTCTGTTATTTACACTGGATCAGGAAATTCGAATGAATGAAAATATGAGGAGGTTCCATTTATCCACCACTTTGTGGAATAGTCATTTAGCGTTAAATTCACATTGAGTAGTTTCTCGACCTCATTTTCTATCCAGTGACTTCAGCATCAATAGCGAATGGGAAAACAGCCAGGACACATGGTCCTGCTGTGGTTTTCCCAAAGGCAAGGACAAATGTGATTGCTGCCAGAGGTGTTTCCAATCATGGCACATGCAGGGCTTTTTTTTAAACTCAAAAAACCTGGGGTTTGAACTCAGGACCTCATGCTTGCTAGACAGGTGTTCTACCACTTAAGGTAGGCCCTAGCCCTAAGAGCAGCAGGACTTTAGGCCTAGCAGCCCAGAAGCTCCTTTGGTTGCACACATCTGACTAATCTGAAGAAAAGTCTAAATTCTGGCTCTCGTGTCGTGTTGCAGAATGTGGACTCATTTCCTTTCATGGCCCATCTTTGGTATTCCTGATGGTAAACAGAGGCAATTATTGGGGTAGATGTGAGTGGAGCCTTGGTATCTTGGTTTCTTTCTTTTTTTTTTCTCTTCAGTACTGGGCCTATACCTTGAGCCACTTCACTAACCCTTTTTTGTGATGGGGTTTTTTTTTTTTTTAAATAGGGTCTCTTGCTGACTTCTAACCATGATCCTCCTGATCTCTGTCTCCTGAGTAGCTAGGATTACAGGTTTGAGACACAGTGCCTGGCAGTGTCTTGATTCTTAATGTAGAAAATGTCACCATCATTCCTCACTTGGATTGCTACAAGTAATCCTCTAGCTGTTCTTGCTTCTGCTTCCTTATAGTTGATTTCCTAGAATGATTTTATAGAACACAAGTCATCCCCAGCACCATAGAAAAACCAACTAACCAACCAAAACAACCCCACAAAACGACCCCCACCAACATCAGATCATGTCACTGCTGTTCAAAGGATTCCTATCCCTCAGAGTAAAGGGGCTCATAAGGACCCCTATACCATCTAGTCCCTGCAACCTGTCTGGTCTCTTTATCATTAATTGTAGTTCATAACCACTTGGGGGTGTTGTTAAACTACAGAAGGCTGAACCTCATGCTCAGAGTTTCTGATTCATAAGTCTGGTGTGGGATAAGAATTTTCATTTCTAGTAAGCTCCCAGGTGAGGCTGATAGGCTGGGCTTAGGGAGAACCACATTTTGAAAACCACTGATCCAACCAGACCAACTGCACTGATACTGCTGGAACACAGTGTCACACTCCTGCCCGAGGGGCTTTCCTCTTGTCCTTCCTGTGCCTGGAAGATACTTCACGTATCGGCCTGGCTCGCTCCTTCATTTCCATCCAATGTCACATTTCCAGAGATCTTCCCCGACTCTCCTATTACATGTGACACCCTACTCCTGGCATTCCTGGTTCTCCTTCCTCTCCATATCTTCTTCATACTATGGAGACTATTTAACATACTTTATTTGTTTGCTCCCCCTGCCCCTCCAGACCATCAGCTCCACAGGTCAGGACCATCTGACCCGCTCATTGCTGTGCACCACTAGAATAGTGCTTGCAACCAAGCAGAAAATAATAAATACTTGTTGGATGAATAAGTCCACGAAATGATATGCTGCTATTACCCACCTCCTAGGGTGGTTGTGAGGATTATGAATTAATGCAAGTAGAGCTCAGCACTTGGCACAAAGACTGAATATATGACTGCTATTATCACTGTGTTGTTAGCATTTGGAGCACTGTTGTGGAGCTCCTGGGACTTCATCAGACTGCTTTTCTTTCTAGTTGTGTCCGACATGGGATTTGCTCTCTACAGAAGATTCTTTGTCCCTGCAAATGGATCTCAGGTGAGTCCCATTTCTTGTTTTCATTAAATAAAAATGTTTGCCCATCAAAAAGTCATCAAATAGGGGCTACAACTCTTTGATTTAAGATAGTCAAACATTCACTTGAAAGTTAAGAAATTCCTAAGGATTCTTATTTTGGATTGTCCTCACTTATTGCTCTCATTGCTATACCCATCATGTTGGTAGCCATTCCAAAACAGGAGCAAAGGGATTTCCCTGTCCACAGAGAATTAAAAGTGAATTCAAGCACAGCAATGAGAATTTGGGTCCATGTAAATGTGTAATATAAAGAAAACCAACATTGCAGGCACCAGTGGCTCATGCTTGTAATCCTAGCTGAGATCAGGATAGAGGTTTGAGGTCGATGTTCGAGGTCAGCCCAGGCAAATAGTTCCTGAGACCCCCATTCCAAAATAACTAGAGCAAAATGGACTGAACGTATGGTTCAAGCAGCAGAATGCCTGCTTTGCAAGTGCAAAGCTCTGAGTTCAAACTCCTGTCCCACAAAAAAATAACAAAGACAAAACAAAAAAAATCCAAGACTGACTTATTCGCTGTTTTGTTGGGATTAATCTTTAAACTTGTTTAAATTTGTTTGAGTACTTGTGCATTAATTCTAAATTCCATTTCTATGGGCTGTTCCCCCATAGATTCCTCATGGACACTACATTCCTGTTGTCTTGGTTGACATTATATAGAACCATCCTAAATACAATCATAATTGAGAAGAATGAGAAGCAATGGCTCTGCCTGTGTACTGTGTGAAAAAGACATTTTTAGCGTTGTATGTTTTAGAACACCTTCTCTCTGTGCACATGGAGTGTTATGTCTCTTTTGTCTCAGCCCCTTGTTCTCCAGACTTTTTTTTTTATTAAGATGTATTTGTTGTACGGGGGGGGACTCATTGTGACAATTCCAAATAGGCTTATGTTGTACATTGGTTAGATCACTCCCACCATTTCTCCCTCTTAACCCCCTTCTGCCCCAGTTCTTCAGACTTTTGACTGTTACTGTATTTGTGTTTGAGAGATGCAACCAAAATCACAACTAGCATTTTATTCACTTCTCTTTTTCTCCCTTTTCTCCACAGGTGTCCTTTGCAGCTCACTTTGCAGGTGGATTGGCTGGAATGTCCATAGGTTATACTGTGTTTAGCTGCTTTGATAAAACACTGCTGAGAGATCCCAGGTTTTGGATCGCAATCGCTGCTTATTTAGCTTGTGTCTTATTTGCTGTGTTTTTCAATATTTTCCTGTCCCCAGCAAACTGACCTGCCTACAATACAAGTCAATTATAAAAAGAGCCATGTGGGGGGAAAATGGAAAACGCTATGAAGAAACAGAGATGGTTCAACAAATGGTAACAATTTTATAAAGATGACAAGACAGCACTCAACTCATCAGTTCCAAGGACTGGTTATAAGGGGACCTGAGGATTTGAGGGAGGGGCTTCTGAATGAAAGGGAAGGAAGAAGGAAAAAAGAAGGGCAGTAAGAAGCAGACACTGGGTTTTTTCCGGCATGCAGTGTACATGTTAAAGATGCATGGAAGTACTGTGCAAAGATTTGCTTCCCTTGAGGATATGGAGATTGTATGACAGCATCAAACTATGTGAGAATAAAGACTTTTTATATCTGTGTCAGATCCCTTGATGGTTACTTTTAGGAGAATCACTGTTAGAATAGATTGATCACTACTGTTTAAAGGTGCTTTGTATATATTATTGCTCATCTTTCCAACAACCCAGAAAGGGCTGGTACAGTGGCTCAAGTGGTGGAGTGACTGCCTAGCAAGCGTAAGGCCCTGAGTTCAAACCCTGGTACTACCAAAAAAAAAAAAATTCTCCTTCTCCAACAACCAGAAAGTTAGATACTATTCTGTATCTTGGAGATGAGGAAATGGGAACTTTTAAAAAAACAAGGACAGTTTGGCTCTCCATCTCTGTGGGTTTGCATCCATGGAGTCAACAAAAATACTTGGAAAAAAACTACATCTTTGGTAAAGACGTACAGACTTTTTTCTTGTCCTTATTCCCTAAACAATTCTTCAGAATAACAATTATTTACATTGCACTTACATTGTTTTAGGTAGTCTAAGTAATGTAGAGATGACTTAAAGTACACAGAAGAGAATAACAAGTTAAATGCAAATACTATGCCACTTTGTACATATAAAAGGGACTTGGAAATCTGCAGATTGGGATATCCTCTTGGATTCCTGGAATCCACCATCCATGGATGGTGAGGGAGGACTGTGCTTGTTTAAGGGGGTGGAATTTAAACATGATGACTTGCAAGTCCATAGTCTTTCCTATTGGTGTGAACAATGCTATGTTCCCCAAATACTGGAAGTTAAGAGAATTGCAGGAGTGTAGGAACTAATACCTGTGGCTACACCATGAATAGACTGCTAGTTTAAGATTCTAACAATGTCTAAGATTCCAAGGAAGCTGGAATTGGTTTTCTGGTGCAAGCTATGTGTCTGCAATGATTCTCAAATGTCATTTGGTTAATGGCTCTCCTAAGCATGGGTAGGACTTATTTACAAAAGGTAAAATATTTGTCATATATCTGAAAGCTAAGAAGCCCATATCCTTTTCCTGTACAGTACACAGACTGTTGATCATTCTATTCTCTGAAATGCTAGTTTTAGGTCATTGAACCCAGGAAATAAAATTTTTCTTCTTTTATTATCAACATATTTATGAGATATTAATCAAATTTTACTATATTCTGAAAGGAGCACATACACTTAATTAGATGTAGTGAGAAAAGTTAGTGTTTTAGCATTTTGAGAAAACAGATGTGGGGTTGTTTAAAACATTTAAATTTGAGGTGTGGCTCAAGCAGTATAGCACCTGCTTTGCAAGCATGAAGCCTTGAGTTCGAACACAGTCCCATCAGAAAAACAACAAAAAATTTGAGTATAAGAATCTGAGTATGTATTTGGTTAAAGATTTGAACAAGAACTTAAAAAAATAAAAAGAGCCCCTCTCCCTTCCCATCCCAAACCTGCTCTAATGGGGACCCCATCAACATTTTGTTGTACACCCTTGCAGATATGTCCCTACTCATGATGAACAGAAACACAAATGGATTTCAGCTGATGGTCAATTCGCCCGCTGCACTGAACAGCACTGAATCTGCTCTCAACCAAAGGGCAAATTTAGAGAACAAATTGAAGGTTGTCTGTGGAGTAACTCCTCCTCAGCATGATTTGCTTCTCAGATTCACCTAAACTAAGTTTATGTTAATCTGTTTCAGCCTATTATAGTATAGGTTTTAATGAAATAAATGACATAAAGGATAGTTCTATAACTTGCTTTACAATGACTTAAGAGATCTTCTGTTAGTTCATATACCTTTATTCTCTGAATTGCTGAACGATATAGATGTGCAATAGTTAAACCATTCCTCTACTGGACATTTAAATTGTTGCTAGCTTTCTTCAATTAACAACAGTGAACATCCTAGGACATATAGTATGTTTGCTGAATGAGTATTTTAAGCATCTAAAAGCAGAAATGCTATGTTAAGTTCAATAGATTTCAACTGCTTTTAAACTAGGGGTATCCATTTATAGCCTTACTTACAGTATACAAGAGTAAGCTCTTTGCTACTTTGCCAAAAGATGTTATAAATCTTGAAATTTTGGCATTTTGTTAAAATATAATTTAGATTTGTATTTCTCTGACCACTAAGGATGAGTATTTTTCAAGTTTATTAATAGCATATACTATACACAATATGTTATTTATAAACATGAACATGTATGATTTTGATGATCAAATGTTTGTATGGAATCTGAAAAGTCGATATTTATTGGCAAACAGGCCCAGGGAAGAAATATTCATCTGCCATAGCTAACTCACCAGGATACCAGCTTTGAAGAAACCTTTAATGGCCTCAAGTGCAATGTGATTGTTAAAAATAGAAAACCACACATAGATAAAACAGAATTTATCTAACTATGAAATCGGACATGACCCATTGATTAGCAAGGCTAATGACTCTGAGGTATTACCTAAAAAAAAAAAGATATTTGTTACTGTGCCTGGTGGTTCATGCCTGTAATTCTAGCACTCAGGAGGCAGAGGATCGAGGATCCTAGTTTGAAGTCAGCTTGGGCTACATAGTGAGACTCTGTCTCAAAAAACCGAACATTTTTGGTACTGAAAACATGGGTCACATTATCAAAAGCAGTGATATTTTATTGGCAAAAAATAAAGTAAAAAGGCACACAAATATCTTCTGATGTTTTAAACTGGACATCTCTGAATTACAGAGGGACCAATTACTCAGCTTAATTTGGGGCTTCTAAGTTTAACCTTCTAGATTGCATGGCGTTCTTAGGACTACTGGAAACACTATCTGTGCTGTCTACTACTAGGTGCATGTAGCTCTTTAATTCTCCATTTTTCTTTTTGGTGGGTACTGGGGTTTGAACTCAGGGCCTCTCACTTGCTAGGCAGGCGCTCTACCATTTGAGCCACTCCACCAACCATGTAGCTCTTTAAAGTCTATTAAAATTAAATAAAAAAATTCAGTTGCTGTCCTTCACAAGCTAGATTGCAAGTGTGCAACGGCTGCATGTAGCCAGCAGCCCCTTACTTGGCAGAGCTGACAGAGACTATTTTCAAGGCTGCAGGAAGTGCTATTGGACAGTGTTGCTGTGGAAGGTAGAAAGAACAGAAAGGCAGATGGATTTTAGATGATGGCTCACTCATCCGTTGCATTGAACGGATCCGTTGCATTGAACTGAATCTGCGCTGCATTGCAGCTCAAGAGACAAATTCAGAGAAGGAATTGAAGACAGCCATGGTACAACTTCTAAGCATGACTTGCTTCTCAGGTTTACCTAGACTGAACAAGGTATGTGTTAATCTCTTAGCTAGTTAAGAAAGAATTGTTAGAATTGTTTTCACCTTTTGCTTTTGAATTCTTTGGTACTGTGTCTATGCATACTAGTTTTCATACCATTACGAAAGCTTTAATCTATAACTAAATCATATTGCTCCTCCTTTTAAGGAAACACTTTAATGTTCTCATCTTTTAAGAAAAAAATCCTTTGTTTTTGTGAGTGTAAAAGTGTTGATAGTAAAAAATTAAGATCCATATAATTATAAAAAAATTAGGGGTAGAGCAACTGCCTAAGAAATATGAGGACCTGAGTTCAAACCCCAGTGCTGCCAAACCCCCCAAGTTTGGTAAATTGTAATTCCAGCATCCGAGGTAATCACAGTTAAATGTTTTTTGTTTAAACTCATTTCTAGTGTTTGGAAACATAGTTAATATTCTGATGAATATCCTCCCAGGGTGTTTTGTGTTCATCTCTACATACAAATCCATAATAATGGGAATGTATTATGCTATTTTACAATCTGAATTGCACTGAAATAATATGTGAAATGCCTTTTTATGAGTATGTCATTTCTACTGGTTGCATAGTATTACACTGTGGCTGTATCATTATTTAACCAGTCTTTCTTGTATTGCTAATTATTTTGGATGCTTTCAATTCATGACTATCATAAATATCAACATGAAAAACATCCTGTGTACATTTCAAAGTGTTTTGGGTTACTGGGCCACAGTATACTGTTACTAATGTAAAAAAGCCAATAGAAACTTCCTCTATTAGGAATATGGGTTTCAGATGGGTGATGGTTTTGCAAGTCTTACTAACCATAAAAAGCTTTAAAGAATGAAGGACTGAAAGCACACCCACAGAGGATACCCCTTCGAACGTTAACTTAAATATGAATAAAGAAAATCAGGACTGTAAAATAGGTACAGAGTGTGTGTGTGTGTGTGTGTGTGTGTACTAGTGGAAGGGGGAGGGTGAAGGAAGGAGATTAAGGTCATGTATCTATATGAAACAACTAAATAACCTTGCAATAGCTTTAAGTGGAGTGGGGAAGAGGCTGAGGGGGAGAGATGATGGGGGCAATGTAACCAATGTACAATGTAAGATTAATTGGAATTGTCACTACGAATCCTCCCAGTATAATGAACATTTCCTAATAAAAATTTATAAAAGCAAACAAAAGGACTAAGGACTCCACAACCAGTTATTTAAAAAGTCAAAAGTATCACAACTTCACATTTCTAAATTTAAATTAACTTTTAAGAGAAAACAGATCTCTTAATGTTTCTTTCATGCAAATTTCACGTTTGTTCAGCGTTAAAAACAGAATTGAGCCAACAGTTCAAAACTGCCTGGACAGCTACAGAGCTGAGTTGGAATGCCTGTGTGACCCTGGGTAAATTAAGGCGTGCCTCTGTTTCTGTAACAGTAACATGGGGGAAATGACGAATTGGGGAAAGAGGTACTTCAGGAGTTTTGTGATGATCCTAGTATTTTAATTATGTAACATTTCCCCTTATATAAGGGACATAGGACATATATTTACATTTTAAATGAAAGTGGATAAAACATTCACTCTTGGTATCTTTTCTTTTGGGGTGTAGTTCCTCTGAGACAGCCAAAGGTATCAACCTTACTATGCAATTTATTGGATAATAATCTAAGCAGCTAAATTATAATTTACTCCATTGTTCCCTTTAAGAAAAAAAGCAAGCTATACATTTTAAACAGGTCAAATATTGTTACAATGAAAAGTTTCTATAATACCAATACCACATCAATGACCAATTTATTTCAAGTAATACCTAATAACATTCTGGTACCATAAAATAGTTGAGAACTTTTGGAGTTCATTTTAACATGACAAAAATTTACATTTTTATAGCAAAGAATTTTATAAATACTAATAAATATTACCAAGACAGACTTGTAAAATGTTAAACAAGTGCCAGAAAGAAACCAGAAATTTAAATTTGGATTAAAAAATGAATCTAAATTTTTATAGCAAGAGGCAGATCTATTTCCTTTTTTTTCATCAAATGCTACATCATTAAAATTTAAAAAATTTTTTAGGTGGTACTAGGGTTTGAATTCAGGGCCTCTTGCTTGCTAAGCAGCTCTAGCTCTACCACTTGAGCCACACCCCAGCCTCTTTTCTTCTTTTAAAATGCTACATGTTACTGAATTATGGAATGAAGCACATTCATTTTCCTTTGTATATAAATGAGATTGAAAAATCATTGACTTTGGTCAATGATTGTAACTTTTTTATGGTTTCTGGACAGATTTATTAGTATAATTCATTACATACTATTTGACAAAACGTATGGTCCTTATGTTCTCTGGCAAGAGGGCACCCAGGCCTGTCTGATGAATCTTTTCTTATGATGAGTAAATCACAAACTATGATCAAAATGAAGGTTACTACAAAATAAGCATGAAGTGAAATTTACATAAGGAAAAAACCACCATGGCTGGTAAGCACATGATTGTACTGACTCTCAACATGGAAGAAAAAATATGATAAACTTGTAAAACTGATCTAACTTATAAATATGGTAAGGTATGTGCAAGATATCCTCTTGGTAGATGAAAAAGATTACATTTGTTAATCTATAAGTTCAGAAACACTCTAAAAACATACAAAAATCTTTGAAGAAACATACATCAAAAGATAAAAAATATAAAATTCACATAAAAAGCATCATTTGATCTGAAAAGACTGTGATGATTAATCTTCATTGTAAACATGACTGGATTGAGAGATACCTAGGGAGATTACTAAAGCATACCTCTTGGTGTGTCTGTGATGGCGTTTCCAGAGATGATTGGATCATGAGAGCTCTGGGCCCAATGAATGGATTCATTCCTTGATAGGCTCATATGTCATTGAGAGATGGTGAAAGACAGGAGGCAGGGCATACTTTGAGGAAGTAGGTCACTGGGGGTGTGTCCTTGGGGGCCTCTTCCTGTATTGCTCTGCTAATCACTCCCTGTCCCCCATCTTGGACTGACATCTCTGAAACCATGAGGCGGAATAGAGAATTTCTCCCCTTACATTGTTTCTCTCAGATATTTGATAACAGTGATGAGAAAATTCATTTGTCAATGGTCCATTAACCACATTTTAGGTTGTTCTCACTCTAGAGACAACCTGCTTCCAGTCTATTGAAAATGTAGTCTTTTTCCTAATAAACTTTACTATCATTTTCACACATACACAAAATGACACTATTATTTAAAAAATTCTTAAAATTAAGTCTTCTGGCTTATTAGAAATGCAGCTTTAAAAAATTTTTTCTTAACATACGGAGCCAGCATGGTTCAAAATGAAAAGAGAAGAAACTTATTATCTGAGTTGATTAAAAAGGACACCACCTATTGGATTCATGCCCTATTACTTAAACAAACCTTAGAGAATTATGTTACCTCTTCCCCCCTCCCCCCTTGCACTGGGGGGTTTGAACTTAGAGCCTTCTACTTGCTAGGCAGGTGCTCTACTACTTGAGCCACACCCCAGTCAAACATTTTAAAAGTGAAAATTAGAAATTCATAGGACAGAGATCTACTTTTAAGAATGACCTACTAACAAACATAATATAGTTACAATTTTTAGAACAGCTTTAGGATGTGCAATTTCTGTAGCATTCTACACAAATTACTTTGCATCGAGCTGTTTTTATAAAACTTACATTTATAGGATTCCACTACATGAGGAATCTTCATAAGACACTGAAATTATTTGTGCAACTGATAAGTTTGTTGTGGTTTTTACATTTACAAGGTTTGGATCTTGGGTACATTCTTAGGCGTGGGCCAACTAAAGACTTTTGTACAACTCTTCCATTCACGATTTCTCACCATAGTAAGCCCTTTTATGTTTGTGAATTCAAGCGAGATGACTTACAGGCATTCCCCCACACTTTACCTTGACTCTAGTTCTCTTCCTTATGCATTGTCACATTTGCTAGAAACGTCATGGGATATTGAGGCCTCCTCACATTCTACATTTATGAATTCTCTCTATTGTGAATTCTTTCATGTTTCTGAAGGGAACCAGAACAAGTGAATGCTTTCCCACATTGCTTACATACATAGGGCTTCTCACCAGTGTGAATTTGTTCATGTCTTCGAAAATTACTCAAAGAAGAGAAGGCTTTCCCACATTGCTTACACTCGTAGGGTTTCTCTCCACTGTGAATCTTTTCATGGCATCGAAGGGAACTGTGACCAGTGAAGGCTTTGCCACATTCCTTGCATTTATAGGGTTTTTCTCCAGTGTGAGTTCTTTCATGTATTCGAAAGGAACTAGAAGAACTGAAACCCTTCCCACACTGCTTACATAGAAAGGGCTTTTCTCCAGTGTGAGTCCTTTCATGCCGTCGAATGGAACTGGTGCATGGGAAAGCTTTCCCACATTGCTCACACACGTAGGGCTTCTCTCCACTGTGAATGCTTTCATGATAACGAAGAGAAGTACGACTAGTGAAGGCTTTATTACATAGTTTACATAAATACGGTTTCTCTCCAGTGTGATTTCGTTTATGTGTCTGAAAGGAATTGTAATAAGTGAAGGCTTTTCCACACTGCTTACACACATAGGGCTTCTCTCCAGTGTGAGTCCGTTCATGCTGTTGAAAATTAGTCAAATGACTGAAGGCTTTCCCACATTGCTTACACACGTAGGGTTTCTCTCCCGTGTGAGCACGTTCATGTCTTCGAATGCTACTCAAGAAAGAAAAGGCTTTCCCACATTGCTTACATACATAGGGTTTCTCTCCAGTGTGAACCCTTTCATGGTACTGAGGGGCACTGGAATAAGCGAAGGCTTCACCAAGTTGCTTACACACATATGTTTTCTCTTTAGTATCAATTTTCACATGTATTTGACTATAACTGTAACTTCTGAGGGCTTTCTCAGATTCCTTATAGTCACAGTGTTTCTCTCCAGTTTGAGTTGGTTCTTGCTTCAGAGAGCATTCTGAAAAACTGATGGCATTCCCACGGTCCTTATACTTATGCTGATTCTCTTCACATTCCTGATATTCGCAAGGTTTGTATCCAGTCTGAACACTGATAGGCACACTTAGGGGTAAAGGACCAATAAGGGTGTCATCACGCACTTGGCTTTCATAGACTTTTATGCCAAGAGTTTCCTTGTTTGCAACAGGATCTGGAATCTGGATGAAGAATTCTTCACACTGATTAGCTTCCTTATGTTCACAGAGTCTCCTGATCACTAGACTTCTTAGATTTCTCCAGGAATTTTTATATTCACCTTCAATGTTCTGCTCTTCCTGTGTTTTTCCTATAGCAGCCAGGTTCCTGAAGGTTTCCCACATTACATCTCTGTAGAGTTTCTTCTGGAAGGGATTCAGCAAAGCCCACTCCTCCAGAGTAAAGTTCACAGCCACATCCTCAAAGGTCACAGACTCCATTTTTAGATTCTAGAGTCCCTGGAATCTTTCCTTCAAATCTAACAGTCAGTGATGGTCACAAAGTAATGGTAACTGAGCCAACTGGGACACCTCTCAGTAGTCAAGAGAAGACAGTGAGTATGGTGGTGCCAGAAAAGAAGATCCCGCAGGGTATGGAGTTGGTTATAACTTTTATATAAGACAATCTAAATGAGTTAGTGAAATCAAGTCAGTAGTTTTAAGAACTTTCTAAGTGTTCACCATTAAAAAAAATCAAACTAAGTAAGACAACTGCTAGGGAATCCTATAATTCTATATACAGGTTTTTTTGTTGCTGGACATCGAACTATTTAGTGCCTCACGCACACTAAACACACAATCACTGAGCTACACCCCCATACCAACAGTTCTATTCTTAGTAGAGAATACATACATTTCCAGATAACACCTTTTTTCCCCACTATGATGTCTAAACAAAAGTGATTTTAAACATCTGAAATCAAAAAATATTCTTTGTAACAGATTATCACTACTATCTAGGGAAAAAGTAAAGCAATTAACACATGGAGAGTGATGCTCTGTTCATATTTTGGTCACAGGTCTCCTTTAAGAAACTTCGCTTCCTTCAGAATGGAAGACTTTATCTGTCTCCTATTTGATGGGGTTTAGAGCTAAAGCGGCTGAATGAACAAACATGGGAGACTGGAATCTCCTTGGAGGTATTCTGGAGGAAGTCCACATTTACTCCACCATGATTGGAAAGATCTGGCTCACCATCCTGTTCATATTTCGAATGCTTATTCTGGGCGTAGCAGCTGAAGATGTCTGGAGTGATGAGCAGTCTGGCTTCATCTGCAATACAGAACAACCAGGTTGCAGAAATGTGTGTTATGACCAGGCCTTTCCTATTTCCCTCATTAGACTCTGGGTTCTGCAGGTAATATTTGTATCTTCACCATCACTGGTCTACATGGGCCATGCTGTGTACCAATTGAGAGTTCTAGAGAAAGAGAGGCAGAGGATAAAAGCTCAATTAAAAAAAGAACTGGATGGAGTAGAGTTTGAAACGCCTGTGGATCACAGGAGATTGGAGCAAGGACTTTGTCAGCTGGAGTGGGGAAGGAAACCAAATAAAGCTCCACTCAGAGGAACCCTGCTTTGCACTTATGTGATACACATTTTCACTCGATCTGTGTTTGAAGTTGGGTTCATGGTTGGACAGTACCTCCTATATGGATTCCACTTAGATTCTCTGTTTAAATGCCATGGCCACCCATGTCCAAATGTAATCGATTGTTTTATCTCAAGACCCACTGAAAAGACAATATTCCTATTATTTATGCAGTGCATAGCCACTGTTTCACTTTTCTTAAACTTTCTAGAAATTTTCCACCTAGGTTTTAAGAAGATTAAAAGAGGGCTTTGGGGGCAATATAAACTGAAGGACAAGCATAATGACTTCTATGTAAACAACTCAAACCGAAGTCTAGCCAAGTATCAGAGAACATCTGTAAATTCGCTGAAGAGACTCCCTTCTGCACCTGATTATAATGTGCACATGGAAAAGCAAACACACACAGCAGCATGTCACAGTTTAAATTCACCTTCTGCATTTCAGGCAGCTCCTGACAATCTCAATGTAAATGATGAAAAATGCATTTTGGATGAAGAGGAGTCTAATGGGACGTGCACACTTAGCACTACCTGCAGTCACCTCCAACACATCGGCTTCAACAACAAAGGCACTCATAAAATATTTGGAAAAGAAGTCAATGGTAAGCACTTAAGGGAAAAAGGAGAAATTGATAGTAAAGACAGCAAAAGAAAACACTGCACCAGGAGTCAGTGTGCTATTCCAGGTCCTGGGATAGACACAGACAACCACGTTGGGCAATCACCCCACACAGTTTTCTCCCTGCCAGCTACCTGCACCTGGAAACCTCAATGGCTTAGTGCTACTTGGGGTCCCTCTACAAAAAGTGACAGCCAGGGGTCACCTCCTAAAGGTAACCTCAAGGTTCAAGGGGTTATGATCAGAACACTCCCTCCTTCACAGGGAGACTCCCAACTACTTGACACTCCTGATTCTTTGAGAGAGTTGTCCTTTGGGTCAAAGCTTGCTAGGACCTGCCACAATCCCACTGTTGGTCCCTCCAATGATTTAGTGACCCTGACGAACAACTTCATTGGTAGGCGGGTGCCCACAGACCTTCAGATCTGAACAGTTGGTGGCTTTTGGACATTCTACATATTACATCATCAGAGAACTAGCATAGTGGTGGTGGAAAATGGAGGAAGTAGATAAGGGCAGTTCTAAAGACCAGCTGTGAAGACAGACAATGCAAATTCATTTCAGAAAAGGAAAAAATTTCTTATTTTGAACTATGAAAGGATAATTCTAAACTCAAAGACATAAGCTAACCAAATTAGGAGTCCTCCCCCACCAAAAAATGTGTGAAACTAATTTTTGGATAAATTACGTGTTCAGAATCGAGGCTAAGTGGTTTTCTGACATCATTGGGAAATTGTTATCTATAGAATTCTTCCTTTTAGTTATTAATCCTTTGTCTTTGGACACTAGGTTAATTTTGTTTGCCCCCGGACTTAGTAACTTAGCTTCCTTATAGACTGCAAACTGATGTGCGCTGAGTACAATCATAACGTCGCTATCTAATAAATAAAATGCTAAAAAAGAGCTGAGGCTTTCTTCCACCAGTTTTGTAGCATCGCGGTTCACTTCCGGGATTGGAGTCTTTCTCAGCTTTCCTTCTCGTCACTTTACGAACATACTTCACCTACTGGGATGTTATGAGGATTAAAATGAAAAACAGCTACGTTTAGAACAGTGCCCGGCACATTTTAAGCGCTTGTACTAACACGTTACTACTCACCCTCCAGAGGCCCACCTGAAGTCAGCGACAAAACAAGGAGCTTCAGAGGGAAAAGCTGGAGTCAAAACACTCTGCTCAAGCCACGGGAAACCCCAGGGGCTCCCTGCATTTATCGTGCGTATTTACTTTTCCGAAGAGAGCCAAGAAGCCAGCACAAATGTGTCACCGCGGCTTCCGAGGACCCAATAGAGGACGGCGCGTCCAATACCTGGTGGAAGGAACCTGCCCCGCGCTACTGTCCAGAGCTCCCGGCCCCACCCCGGCCGCCACGCCCACCGGGGGGACCCACTTGAACACCCGCCCCGAGCTACCAAAACCTCGCGTCTCGTTCAGCAACCCACCCGCCGGAGGGCCGGAAGAGGAAGGAAAGGTGGAAGGAAGGACAGCTGGAGGGGCGGGCGTACGCAGCCTCCTTCGACTCAGACAGCTATGCAGGCTGCACAGCGTCCTGGTCGCCATGAAAACAGGCCACACCCCGGCGATCCCAGCTCGTGCTTCGCCAGTGCGCAGGCGCGCGCGCCCCTCAGCGCATGAGCAGTGCTCCCGCGAGCCCGCCAGCCACAGTCTCCGGCGCCAGCTACGCCGCTGTCGCTGTCACTATGGCCCATTACAAAGTGAGGGGGGCGCGGCGTGGCTGGGGGTGTGCGGGCGGTACCCAGCCGCTGGTCGGCACCGGGTGGGAGTTGGGGGGCGCGCGCAGATTTTAGGGGCTGAGGAGGCGAAGCGCAGGCGGGTGGCCGGACTCCCAGCGCCTTCTTTCTGCTCCGGCCCTGCGAGCTCCGGTCATTGACCCACGGTGTCTCCTCAGGCCGCCGACTCGAAGCGCGAGCAGTTCCGGAGGTACTTGGAGAAGTCGGGGGTGCTGGACACTCTGACCAAGGGTGAGCGTGGGCTAGGAGAGGGCTACTCGTGTCCTCAGCGTGCTCTCTGTACGGCGCTTCTGGCGGGCTGTGACGCGGGGAAGAAAGGGGAACAGGTGGGGCCCGCCCGGGGTCCAGCGAGGTGGGCCTCGAGGTGCGGCGAGCCCCGGCGCCGGGCGCGGCCGCTCTCCCCGCGGGGAGTGAAACTCTTGCAGCTGTTGCAAAGTCTCTCCAACTTCCGTTGCTTTGCCCTGAGTAGCCGCCGCCGACGTGTTTGCTACAGACCCTGGGATCCCAATTCCTCCCGTAGGAAGTTCTCAAGGTCCTCAGAATCTTAAACATTTTCTCTTGAATGAGGGGCAACTGGGAAAAAATGGGCTGCAGAGTAATTGAGTGAGCCTAATTCTCCAATGACCGCCAATTCCTACTCTGTAGATTTCCTAATTAAAGTAGAATTACAGTGTGAAGAGTTTCAGGGCACATCAAAATGGTTATATTGCTTACACTTTTAAAATGGAAGCTTACTTTTTTACTGTTACATTGTATCTCTTCTTCCCTGTGTTTGAGCTCTGAATAGAAGAGTAAGGTGCTTGAACAGGAGGACTCCAAGAGATAGTATAATACTGCTTATTTCATTAACTCAACAGTAATCTGAATGCCTGCTATGTGTTCCTCAGCGTCCTGGCTGGGAGTTTTCAAGGACATAGAATGGAATTGCTGGCGGAGATGAGGACGTATGAGAATAGGAAGTGTCTGGGAAGTAATACGGTTATGATTTGAGGAAACAAAGGGTAGGGCAAAATTCTGGGAGAACTGCTGAGTCGTAGCAAAAAAAAAAATTTGGCGGCACTGGCGTTTGAACTCAGGTCCTCACGCTTGGGCCACTCCGCCAACCCCTCCCCTCTTCTTTTTTTGTGAAGGTGAAGTTTTTTTTTTTTTTTTTTTTTTTTGAGGCAGGGTCTCACAAACTATTTGCTGGGGCTGGCTAGCAACCGTGATCCTCCTTATCTCTGTCACCTGAGTAGCTGGGATTACAGGTGTGAGCCACTGGTGCCCAGAAAAAGGTAACTTTTGATCAGAAAGAAACAGTGTATGATCTTAAGAATTTCAGGAAATACAGATTGAGCATTCCTAATCTGAAAATCTGAAATCCAAAATGCTCCAGAATCTGAAACTTTTTGAGGATACGATGCTGCAAGTGAGAAATTCCACACTTGACTACATGTGACATGTCACAGTCAAAACATAGGAGCCTAAAAATATTGTCTAAAATTACCATCAGGTGTACAAGAAGCATAAATGGATTTTGTGGCTAGTCTTGGATCTTTTCCCCAAGATACCTCATTATGTGTATACAAACATTCCAAACTCTGGAAAAAAAAAAATCCGATATTTTGGATGAGAGTTACTGAACCTGGGTAAGAAGGCCAGATGCTGGATAACGGGATGACAGAAAAGTGACACTTGTATGAGATAGCTAGATAGAGAGAAGAGACACAGCCTGTGGCCACACAAGGATTTCCCTTCATGAGAAATTGGAAATCCATGGGGGCTCTTTTCCTTTGCACATAGACACAGGAATCTAACCACTCCATTCCTTACAGTCTCCTAAATATCATCAGTCAACATAGCATCTATTGATATGATTTATTTAAAATTTCGTTCTCACCTTCAAACATAGGAGCTTGCTTTACACAAATTTAATTTATATTTTCTTGTCTGGCTATTTCCAAGAGGATTTGAAACTGCTTGTAACATTAAAATACTACAGAGAGGAAGGATAAAGGTACAGAGTTGGTATGCTGGTACCATGGCTCAAAGTGGTAAAGCACCTGCCTAGCCACCTAGAAAGAGCAAGGCCCTGAGTTCCAACACAGTACAAACAGGCTCACACTGTAAGTCTAGCTACTAAGGAGGCAGCAGAGATCAAGAGGATGGAGGTTTAAAGCCAGTCCAGGCCAAAAACAACAAAACAAACCAGACCCTACCTCAAAAATGCCCAACATATAAAAGGGCTGGTGGAGTGGCTCAAGTGGTAGAGCACATGTCTAGCAAGGTGAGGCTGAGTTCAAACCCCAGTGCTGCCAAAAAAAAAAAAAATTTAGAAGAGAGAGGGCATGTTAGCTATTTTGAGCACATGATCAACCTCTAAAAAAATGCTGGCTGCTAAGGCAAAAAAGGGGAACATGATTTAGTATAGAGTTCTCTTTATCTGATTAAAAGGAAGTACATTCATGCACAGAAAAGCACAGGAAACTTTACACTTACACTTTGCAAATATTTACTGTGTAACTACTACTGACAGAAATTTAGAAGCTGAGGGAAATGAGGTAAGAGAGGAGGAAAGTTAATATTCATGTCTTACAAAATTAATATTCAATATAGACTAGTGAAAACGAAGGGGAGAAGAAACAGGTTTGCACATGTAATTAATGAAAAGGCAATAAAGGGATTAGAATATTGTAACAGATACTGAAAGGAGAAGACCAGAGGATAGTGGTAAATATACCAGTTTCTCAAAAAATAGTGCCGTAAGTATATTTCAATATAATTTAAAAGTAGCTGCTCATTTGATATTTTTCATACTGTATATTATTTTAAATTAAAACTTTTAAAAGACAGCTGGGCATCAGTGGCTCACACCTGTAATCCTAGCTACTTAGGAAGCAGAGATCAGGAGGATGGTGGTTCGAAGCCAGCCTGGGCAAATAGTTCTTGAGACCCTATCTCGGAAAAAAACACTTCACCAAAAAAAAAAAAAAAAAAAAAAAAAAAAGGCTGGTGGAGTGGCTCAAGGTGTAGGTCCTGTATTGTATTCAAGTCTCAGTACCACAAAACAAAAACCCTAAAAGACAGATGGAACACATGGAAATTGGTTGAGAATAGGACTTAAGTTGAAGTGTAGGTATGCACAATTTTTTCTGTATGGAGTTAACATCTTGCTTTTATCAGATTTTTCAGAGGGTTCCACTCACAAAAGGGTTTTTTTTTTTTTCTTTTTATTTTTATTTTGGTGGGACTGGAGTTTGAACTAAGGGCTTTACATTTGCAAACCAGGTGCTCTACTGCTTGAGCCACACCTCCAGTCCATTTTGCTCTGGTTATTTTTGGAGATAGGCTCTTGCGAACTATTTGCCTGGGCTGATCTTGAATGGCAGTCCCAAGTTTCAGCCTCCAGGTAGCTAGGGTTACAGGTGTGAGTCACCAGCGCCAGGCCTCATCACTGGGTTAGAGAAATTTTTATCGGAAAAATAAATTCCAGGAGGAATGTGTTCACTAGATAACTAAGGTGTGTTCACATGAGCTATTAGATATGAAACCACTGTAGTACGTATTTTAACGCTGATCGGGATACATTTATTAGCCTGGAAAGGTTTTGGTTGTTGGTTATTTATTTAAGCATGTTATGTATGAGACTTCATTCTTGAACATTATGAATTGAAAGCTTCTTCCAGTAATTACCACAGTCCTATTGATTCTCTCAAATTTTATTCTCCCACACCTCTATCACCGTATTTTTAACTGGGTTACTACATCACCTCTTAATTGTTCTTACTGCCTTCATTCTTGTCCCACTTCAGTCAGTCTTCTGCACAGCAGTCAGGTGTGATCCTCTCACTCCTCTGTTTGAACTGCTTAATTATATGTATGCTGTCCTTACGATCAAAGTCCAGGCAAAAACGTACATGGTCCTCCCAAGGCTGGCCCTGACCACCTTTCCATTTATCCGAAGCACTCTTCACTAGGCCTCCTGTCTTTCCCTCTGGTGAGAAAGCCTTCTCTGATGTCCCCGGCTTAGTTAAGTATTTTTCCAGTGTGCTTCCATAACTCATACCAGTATTGCTGCTGGATACTCAGTTTCTTTGTCTAGTTCCTTGCTTATCTTTTGCACTGGACTATAAATTTGTGGGAAGCAGGGACCTTATCTGGCTTGTTCACCATTCTATGGACAGTCTTAGCAATGTGGCTTGAATATAGCAGGAACTTAATATTTACTGAGTTAGAGAATATTTCATTCATTCAAATTCAAGATTTTTAATTGTTGCTTTTTTCTTGCTTTTTGATTTGCAGTGTTGGTAGCCTTATATGAAGAACCAGAGAAACCTAATAGTGCTTTGGAGTATCCTTTTTATTTTTGAAGTCAGAAGAAAGTCCTATTATTGAAATTTTGATTTTTTTCACATAGATCGTCTTTAAAATACTTTTTTTGCTTATTGAAAAAGTTATTTTCTCTGGAGTTTTTTGACAGTGGTCTTTGGGTAAATATTGGTTGTCTGATGGGTGACTCTGGACAGGGCTACTCTGAACACTGCATTAGTTTCATTCGGCCCTAAGAAGTAATTTCTTAACATTGATGTTAGTTTTTTAAAGCATCACTTAGGAGCTGCTACGCCGGAAAATCCAGAAATAGAGCTGCTTCGCCTAGAATTGGCAGAAATGAAAGAAAAATATGAAGCTACTGTAGAAGAAAATAAAAAACTGAAAGCAAAGGTAAAATTTTTAAAGGAATTCATTTAAAACTAATCTCACCTCTACAGATTATCTGATCAAAACTTCACTAAAGGGCTGGAGAATGTAGCTCAATGGTAGAGCATTTGCCTAGCATGAGCAAGGCCCTGGGTTCTAGCCCCAGCACTGCAGAAACCAAACTGAGAATCTCACTGAAATGGGCAGCCAGGGAAGGAGGAAGGTGACTATCAAGCTGAATGAAATGCAAGGCGAACTTCTGCCCCACACAAGACAAACTGTAAATAGGACAAGCAAAGTATGGTCAAGAAGAGGCTCTTGGGAATCTACATCAACAAAAGGATGTGAATATGGTTAATACGGCTTGTAAGAAACGGAGAGTTCGAAGATTCTTAAATCAGCTTAGGTCAGTCTAGGCCACTGCTTTATGAGTAGTACCTCCAAGAGCTGTGCAGTACTAGTTTGTACTGTCATATGTGGTGGCCCTGGGTCAACAAATTTATAGAAGCAAACTGCACTTAATTTTATCTATTGCTAAAGTTTTTTCTTTGTTCAAACTCCCACGAGATTTTCATAAACTTCTTTGAGTCAACTCTAAGTCTTTGAGGTTTTACTACATTCTGAATCACATGTTACTGAAGGTATTTCTCATAATGTGAGATTGTGAAACAGGGACACTGGCCCTTTTGTAGGTGAGGAAACTAAAGCACAATGAAGTTCAGTATGTTTTTCAAGTCTGACAGCTAATTGGAAGAACCCAAATCTTAACCAAGTATTTTTACTAGGTATCATAACTTAGCATAAAAGAAAATGCTGTTTCCTAAGTGATCGAAGTTTCCACAATGTGCAATTGCTCTTTGATGCTATGACACCTTTCAAGTCAAAGACATTAATCACTTTTCAATGACTGACTAAAGTAAGACATGTTCTACAACCCTTTCCCTCTACTTTTTAGGGGAAGACAGTTCTTTATTATAAGGCACAGCTTGTTTGGGAAGATATAAATTATTGCATTTCAAGAATTTGAACAGTTTAGTCATGAACTGAAATTGAAATTTTAGTTTCCCAGTAATAAAAGGTTTATAAGAAAAGGGCTTTTATTAGGTTTGTTTGTATTAAGTCTTAAATCGCTGAATGGTTTTAAAAAAGATAGGTGTAGAAACTTTACTGATTTAATACTAAGTGAATATAACTTCTAAACTCATTTTGTTTTGTTGGTAGGTTTTTTACCCAATTTAGAATAAAATTCACCTAAACTCCTCTGTCTTTGCCCCATAGCTTGCTCAGTATGAACCACCTCAGGAGGAGAAGCGTGCTGAATAGGATTCTTCTCAGTTGAAAAGACACTGAAAAATGGTTTTGTATGACTTGAATAGTTTGTATAGTATATAATCTTTTCTGAACAGATGCTATAAAACTCTTTTAATATGTTAAATTCACTTACCACACTTTAACTGTTATAAACACATATACTTAGAATGACCAATAAAAGCTCAATATAACTTTCTTTGGGTCTTAAAGCAGGAGAGTCCAAAGTAAATCCTAAGAAAATCTTAAATAGTCATCCAATTCATTACTTTAAAAGACATTCTGCTTATTAGTCTGATTAGGAATGATGGTACTGGTGGCATTTTAGCTCAGGAATTTTAGAATGGAGCTATTCCTTGGTTTAGTTCAGGATAAGAGCATAGGTGCAATCATTCTTCACAATGAAGATGATGGTGTTTATATTCCCTGTTGGCAGCTGAGAGATCTGTGTGACTTAAGATGATTTTGCAGCGGCTCACGCCTGTAATCCTAGCTACCTGGGAGGCTAAGATCAGGAGAATCATGGTTTGAGGCCAGCCTGGGCAGACAGTTTGAGAGACCCCCATCTTTAAAATAAGCAGAACAGAATGGACTGGAGGTGTGAATCAAGCCATAGAGCACCTGCTTTGCAAGTGTGAAGCTGAGTTCAAACTCCAGTCCCACCAAAAAAAAAAAAAAAACCCAAACAAAAAACACATGCTTTTGTATGGTTCCCATGAATCTTCTCGTTTATATACTGAGGCACAAATAACTTTTTTTGCCACCACTTTGCCTTAGGTAGCTGTGTGTGTGCCAGTTTGAACTCTGACACCACATTTTCCTTCTATGCAATCATGCCTATCTGATAATGCTGCCTTGCTTTGCTATGTGCTGTAATGGGTCCTAGTTGCACATTAGCTTTTCTGTGTTAGTTCTCAATTTGTGTAATAAAGCTGGTACCCTGATTGTAATTTATATAACTTTAATAGGATCACACTGTTACCCTGTCATACTTAACTGCTTAGTTGAGCACAGAACAGAGGTAATATAATATTCTAAGTTCATGCACAAGCTAAGATGGGAAGGAGAATGAACTATGTATCATGGACAGTTATAGTTTATGGGTATAATTTTATAGTGCTTTTTTTCCCTCAAACTGTTTTTCTAGCCTTAAACTCATTTTATCTTCATTATCCCTGTGAAGTAGGTAGGGCAAGAATGACGGGAGGTTGGGTGCTGAAATTTTAGCCAAAGACTGATATTTATACAAATTAGTTACTAACTCTAGAACCTTGGGCACACTGGTTAACCCCTCTGAGATTCACTTTCTTCATCTGTTAAGTGAGAATATCTGTGCTGCCTACCTCACAGGGTTGTTGTGAGGGTGAAATGAGAATGTATATGCAAGATTTGTAAACGGTAAAGCACTATGTTCTCGTTTAGTAGTCCTTTTGCCTTTGTTTTGGAATACTTACAGTCAGATGCTTTGTTGATCTCTTATTTTCCTAGTTGGTAGATTAACATTTAAAAGAAATGTTCCTGTTTCATATATTCTGCCCCTTTTGTTAGAGAACCTGTCTATTGTTTGTTCAGAACACTCATCCAGTGAAAGCTGGTTTAACTAGCAAAGGCACCTGCTGGAAACAACCAGGACCAAGCTAATTATAGGGGCACTGTAATCAGTCATGTTGGCAGTCACAAGTTTGTTTTGGGAGGGATGCCAGAAACTACTGGAGAACATTCACATGGATAGATTTCTCTTTTACCAATGTGAGTGCCTCTGGCATGGACAGCAGTAGACTAGGTGCTGTGCATGATAAAGATGAATGACTTGAGGTAGGTTAGGAGACATGTATATAAATAACTACAGCATGGTTTAGATGTGCTAAGAACCTGAAGAATAATAAAACATGGCCCCATGAAGGTTCTGGAAGAGAAAGACTTGACTTCTTTAAGCAATTTGTATGGTAGTCCCCTTGTGGAGACACACAAGTAGAATTTCCCTGTTTTCCCAGGGAACCAGCATTACTATTTATGTCCGTGCGTCAGAGGCGCCCTCTTGTACCTTTCTTCTACACAGAATGGCAACATAATCACACTTTTGGGTGGAACTGACCTGTATGAATTGCAGTGCCAGCCAGCAATATTTAAGAATTGAGGGTCAGCTTTGCCCTGGGAGGTCCTTTTGAACATCTATCTGAATTTGGATGAAGACTATATATAAGATGCTCAATGGAATAGAAAATGGATCCCATAAGTTCAGTTCCTGCTATGCTTCCTCTGCTTTATCTATAAAATACAAATTTCACACCTTGCCTACCTCACAAGTTTGTTACAAGGATCAAAATCAAACATAATGATGTGAAAGTGCCTTGCAAACTGTTAAAGGACTACATTCAGATCAGATGGTAGTAAAGTCAAATCTGATAGGTGCCACAGAATTGGAAGGTCTGTTGGTAGACTATATGGGAAAATTTTACAATGATAATCTGGAGTACCCAAACTACTAGGCCTAAATGAAAAAGTTAAAATATCAAATCTTATATTTAGATTTTAAAAATGCAGTTATACAAGTTAGGCAGAATTGCTGGCAAAGTACTAGTTTTGGGATTATCAATGTGAACCACTTATAACCCATGTATGCTTTTTAAAAAATCCCATTCTGGCCAGGCATTGGTGGCTCACGCCTGTAATCCTGTCTACTCAGGAGGCAGAGATCAGGAAGAGCACCTCTGGAAGCCAGCCCAGGCAAATAGTTCTGTGAGACCCTATCTTGAAAAAATCCTTCACAAAAAAGGGCTGGTGGAGTGGCTCAAGGTATAGGCCCTAAGTTCAAGCCTCAGTATGGCAAAAAAAAAAAAAAAAAAAATCCCATTCTGGAAAACATTAATGGAAATACTGTCTTAGGTACTAACTAGTCATCCTGAAGGCTGGGTTGGTTAGTTATAAGTGCCAGATACTTGAAGGATGTTCAGAAGCTTGAATGCATTTAAAAGAATGATTAACAGGGAGAGAGGATTTGAAAATTTTTATAAGGCTGTAATGTTAAATGTGGCAGCCGCCAGCTACATGTAGCAGTTAAAGTAATTCAGTTCCTCAATCATACTAGCAACATTAGTGCTCAATCCACATGCGGCTGGTGGCTACCATATTCAACAGTACAGGTATAGAACATTTCACCACAGAAAGCACTGTTGGACATCACTGTAGAATGATTGAGGGGACAGAGAACACTTTTGGTGGGTAATGAAGACTGTAGTTTAGTATTTGAAGGACTATTAGGAAAAAGATGAAGACTACTATTTCTTTCCATGATCTTTAAGAGTGACTGCTGGTTTGATAAGAAATTTTAAACAAAACTGCCATAATTGACTGTTTTTGAGATAGCGCTCCTTTGGAAGTGTAGCCCATCCTCTGTATCCAGGGGTTTTTCATCTATGCATTCAACCGCGAATTGAAAATATTTGGACAAAAACTGTGTACTGAACATGTACAGACTTTTTTCCCTTGTCCTTATTCCCCAAGCAATACAGTATATTTACAGACCATTTACATTAGGTTATAAGTAATCTAGAAATGATAGAAAGTATACGGGAGGGTGTATGTAGGTTTTATGCAAATACTTGGCTATTTTATATAAGGAGCTTGAGTAGCCTTAATCTGTTCATGGGATTTGGGGGTGCCTGGAGGTAATCTTCCATGGATAGGGAGGAACGGCTGCATTTAAGTACATTCTGCATGTCTATTAGTGACACTATAGTTGATTCTTTTTTAGGTGAGAGGTTGGGCTAGATGATCCCTATGGGTTCATGCCTAACTGAAGCCCCAGACCTACACTAGCATACTTTCTCCTCCCAAGAAGTTAGTCTCTGGCCTCAATAAATAGAACGTTTGTCCAGCATGCACTGAGGCCATAGGTTTCATCCCCAGCACTGCAAACAAACCAAAACTAAAAACAGCCTCCTTAGAAGACCAAGGCCATCCCCTCTGCTTAAGTCCACTTGTCAAATATCCAATTCTTGGGATAGACAGCGAAAATTCCTTTAGCTTTCTCAAACATACTTGGTTGGTAACAAGCGTCTGCTCTCATTTATTCCTTTGATCTCTAATTTGAGGGAAGTCATGGAAGATGCAGTATTCTGTGGGGGAATGGGATTACTGGAGGAGCTAAGTGGGAAAGAGGGGAACGGTCCTGTTGGGTTTGAAGTGGCAGCAGTACCCGCTATCAGCGATCTACTGAAGAAAGATGTTCTAGCTTGGTTGAATTTGTCCAACTACCTGCTAGAATGCATTATCACACTGATCTTGCCTGCCTTGGTTGAGGCTTTGCCTTCTGGGTGGCTCCTCTATACCTTTGTATACTATTAGTATCCATCCATCATCTAGACCTGCCCAGAGCCACCTCCTTACAGACTCACCCTCCCAATTCCCGAGCATTTCATTTGTGCCTATGGCCTTCCCACAGTTTCTCGTACTTACTACGCAGAGGTCCAATCACTTAATCTTCCACCGACTTGAGGGCAGGCAAGGTCCGAGTGGGTTTCAGTTTCAAGGCCCTTGTTAGGTACCCAGGACATCGGAAGCATAAATATCGGGCCAGTACCAATGTAGGAAGATAACGAGCTCTTCCCCCCAATTGCTCAGACAGCATCTCCCCTTGCGGTGCTCTCGGAGCCCGGAAGAAGGCAGGGGTGCGGCGAGGAGCACAGCGGACGCAGGGCTGGACCGAGGTGCGTGTAGGATTGGCCAAGGCCCGGAACCGGGCTAGAGGCGCGGCCCGGCCGCCCTCCTCGTGACTCCTCCCCCCCCCTCCGCGGCTGCGAGTCAGGTGATTCCGGGCACGTGATGGGTACCACCTACCTTGTTGCTCTGGAATGGCGGTTCGGGCGGCCAATGAGAGGTCGGGGTCCGGCTCGCGGCCTATCAGAGCCGAGCTGGGGGGTGGGCCGGACGGCACGGCTGCCGGGGGCGGCGGCGGCGGCGGCGGCCTGGGGAGGCGGTGGCCTGGCCTGGCCTGGCCTGTCAGGGCGCGGGCGGCGGCGGTCCAGCACCATGTCCCTGCAGTACGGGGCGGAGGAGACGCCCCTCGCCGGCAGTTACGGCGCGGCGGATTCGTTCCCCAAAGACTTCGGCTACGGCGTGGAAGAGGAGGAAGAGGAGGCGGCAGCAGCGGGCGGCGGCGTTGGGGCGGGGGCCGGCGGCGGCTGTGGCCCGGGGGGCGCTGACAGCTCCAAGCCAAGGATTCTGCTCATGGGGCTGCGGCGCAGCGGCAAGTCCTCCATCCAGAAGGTGAGTGGGGCTGCCCCGGGCCCCCTCCGCTCGGCTCGGCTCGCGGGGCTCAGGTGGCCGCGGGAGGGGTGGCCGGGGGGAGGGCGGCGGCCGCGCTGGCCTAGCGCGCAGTCCCATCGCACTTTCTCTTGACCGGCTGGGACTCCGGCCTCTGCCCCCTCGCCCGATTCTGCGGCGACCCACTGGGTCGCAGAAGGCGAAACTGCTCCGAGGCAGGCAGGTGCCCAGGGCACCGCCCAGGCCGCCGCCCCCTTGGGACCCTGTCCCTGCAGCAGTGACGAAACCCCGACGTTCCCTCTCCAGTTCCCACGTGGAGAAGTCGGTGGACTCCCTCTCCTGCTCCTCTCACTTCGCTGACCCCGGTTTGCAGGGATTTCCAGCCGAGCCCCAGGGAGCAGCGTAAGAAAAAGCTGTGACTAAGACCTGGGCTTTTTGCTACTTTTGTTATCGGTCCGAAGGAGACTTTGCTGTAACATTCGGAATGGGGATTTTTAGCGCACCTGTTTGAGTTCTTGTGGCCTGGTAAATTGTAGTGACAGGCGATATTCCCCATAAGGTGTGTGGTTATAAAAACCTTCCGAGACTTTTTTCCTTGCTTTTTTTGAGACAAGTTCAGATTGGCCTTGAACTCACGATCCTCCTCCCTTCACCTCCCTAGTGTTGGGATTACAGGTGTGCGCCATCACCTCAGGCCAGAGACTTCTGAGAATGTTTTGCCCAAATACATCAGTGCATTTGTTTTCATTTTGAGTCAGTCAAGAAGGAAAGGAGGGCTGTATGCTTTTTAGTAAAGGGAGAAATAGAGGCAGGGTTGACTTCTTCCATTAGGTATCCTCACTACATACAAGTGAGCTTCTAATAAGATTGGTATCACAGAGCCCTGGGCTTTCCCCTTCCCACTCTGTTACAAAGGCCTATCTGAAATAAATCTCGTGGTGTTTTGTAGATGTGGTGTTTTTAAAAAGTAGCTTTCTTTTTATTACTGTGTTTATTTTGCTTTTCACCTCTGCAACAAGTCTTGGGTGCATTGATCAGTTTTAGCAAACTGAATTTAGTTCATCTCACTTGTTACTGACAAAACCTTGGAAGTAACTTTTTCTCTTCTACAAAGTAACACTAGGAGGCAAAGTAGTTTTATTTGTATGGCTTCTGAGGGTTTTTTCCCCCCTTGAGGTGCTCTCTCAATGGTACCCAGGAACCCAGAGCTAGGCAAGAAGAAAACTACATCCCCACCCAACTCTGGATATTAACAATTAATTGCCTTTACTATTTCTTTTTTTGTGGGAGCTACCTATTCTCTGCTCCCAAAGGCCTCCCTCCCTCTTTGGACATTTTCACTTTTTAACTCAGGCTGCAAACTCAGCAAGGGCAGGATCTAGTGTATTCCATTTTTTATTGTTCCTCAGAGTCTGAGGTAGTCATTTGAGTAATTTTGTTTTGGGTGGGACTGGAGTTTGAACTCAGGGCTTTGGGCTTGCAAAGGCACTCTCTATTTGCTTGAGTCACACCTCCAGTCCATTTTGCTCTCGTTATTTATTTTTTTTGAGGGGGTCGGGGGAAAAGGCTGGAACTGTTTGCCTGGGCTGATCTCAAATTGAAATCCTCTCCCATCTCAGCCTCCCAAGTAGCTAGGATTAGAGGTGTACAGTACTGCACCCAGTGCATTTGAGTGACTTAAATGAATAAAATTTAAACTTTAGCTGTTAACACTTCCATAATCTTAAAGTGGATTTTGACAAGTTTAAATCCTTTATTAAAAAAATGAACAAAAAAATCCATTATTGTGATGCACTCTTATAATTGCAACACTTAGGGAGATATAGGCAGGAGGATTGTGAATTCAAGGCCAGCCTGGGCTATATATTGAGACCCTGTCAAAAGGCAAAGCAAAACAAAACCCAAACAATGAGAGTGACTGTCACACTAGTACTGAATATTGTGTTAATTAAAATAGCTAAAACCGCCCCCCCAAACCAAAAAACCTTTCAGCTTCAAAATAGATTGAATAGAAGTTAATTTGGTGTCTTTTGTTAGAAATAAAATAATAGTGGGTACCAGTGGATTTAGCAATCAAGTTTTACCTTAACTTTTTTTTGTACAGGATCAAAAATTTTAATGTCAATCCAGGGTGAAATTTTGAATTAAAATCTGCAGTCATAAAATTGTCTTATTTCTCTTTCAGGTGGTGTTTCATAAGATGTCACCCAATGAGACTCTTTTTTTGGAAAGTACCAACAAGATTTATAAAGACGACATTTCCAATAGCTCCTTTGTGAATTTCCAGATTTGGGATTTTCCTGGGCAAATGGACTTTTTTGATCCAACCTTTGACTACGAGATGATCTTCAGGGGAACGGGAGCATTGATATATGTCATTGATGCCCAGGTAGTTAGGAATAAAGTTTGTTTCTCTTGCCTGGTAGAAACAAAGGAAAATTGTCCCTTTTGTCATGTGCTTGCAGCTTCTTTCTTTGCCAGTAGGTTCCCTGACAGTGTGGTGTAGCTGCAGAGGTTTTGGGGAGCAGGCTTTGTCATTATGCAGTTCCAGAGTATAAGGTGGTTAGGACATGTGGTTTACATCCTTCATTCCCAGTTAATGAACAGTTGACATTGGCTTTTTACTTTTATTTGTTAATAGTAGATGCTGCTGTATTTTATTAACTATTATAATAATGACATCACTCACTGAAGAGATCCCATCAGTGCCCACAATATTAGGAAGAGCATGAGAACTGACTGAGTCAGTATACATTAGAATGAATAGTTTCCTGAATTGTCTGAATTTAGTCCAGCAAGCACTTACTGAGGGCTACCTTGTGGCTAGCAGTTAGATGAATGGTATGTGTTCCTATCCTTAAGAAGCTTACTTTTTGTATGCTTAAGTATTAGATAGGAATGCTTTTTGAGTGATAGACTCTATAATGGGTGCTTTCACATACATGATCAAATTTCTTTACAGTACTGTGAGGGTAGGTATTATAATTCCAGTTTTATAGATGAGTAAACTGAGATTGCAGAGTTTAAGCAACTTAAAGTGACATACCTGGTAAATGGCAGAGCTGGGATTACTTTAAAAACTCTCTTTGGAAGAAATGTCTATTTCCCTTTTCCTTTCTTAATATTACCATATTAAAATTATAGGTGTTAACTTGGTAACTGAATTTTCTATCATAAGAAATTGAAGAGCTGTTTATTGGTATGAGTTAGTAAATTTGAGTGTTTGGATATTTATGACTAATTAGGATAGTATATTTTTTGTGGTTGGGGAAGGAGTTGGTTTGAGGCTTTCTTAACTCATTACTTGCCTTTTGTAAGATTTCTTCTTAAAAAATATTTTGTTCTGACTTACAGGATGACTACATGGAGGCTTTAACAAGACTTCACATTACTGTTTCTAAAGCCTACAAAGTTAACCCAGACATGAATTTTGAGGTTTTTATTCACAAAGTTGATGGTCTGTCTGATGATCACAAAATAGAAACACAGAGGGACATTCATCAAAGGGCCAATGATGACCTTGCAGATGCTGGGCTAGAAAAACTCCATCTTAGGTAACAACATGTGTGTTTGATATGAGAGCCCTGAAAAAACAATATGTGTGTTTGATATGAGAGCCCTGTAAATGTATTCCCATCTCTGTCATTACAAACATTATAGCTTTCTGTTACCAGTATGCCCTTTCCTAATTCTGTAATGTTTTTGATTTCTTCTTTGTTGAATTCCAAGTTATTTTGGGAGCGTGGTGTTATTGAGAAGTTACTTTCTTTTCTTTGCATTTTCTGGGATTTGAATTGAGGGCCTTGTGCTTGCTATGCAGGTGCTCTCCCTACTTGAGCCACACCCCACACCCTCATTGGTGCTTTTGCAAATTCATCTCAAGAGACTGGAGTCAGACTGTTTCCTCATGGCAAAAATCTGTTTTGGGACTTCTCCCCTTAGTTTCATCACTTTTTCCCCCATTGCCTTAGTATAACAAATCTCTGTCACATTTCTCGCCAAAGTTGGACTTGGGTCTTTATAGTGTCTTTCTCAGAAGAAGAGCCTTTTAAAAGGAGGTACACTGTCAAGTCTGGACTTACTCTAATGTATCATAGTTTTTAAAACAGTTTATGGAACTCTGAAATTTGTGTTAGGTGAATTTGTGCTGTAAGTTTGCATAGTGCTGCTATTAAGTTTAAAGGACTGCTGGTTTATAATTAAATATCATCAAGAAATTATATTTAAACACACCTACTAATTAGGATTGATGACTGTGTATTTGTATTCCAAAAATATATGAGGGATATTTTTGTGTATCTTATTATTTTTTTTTGAGGAAGGGTAATATAGGTAGAAATGAGTATTTAAAAGTACCTAAGAAAATGTTCTCTTGATAAAAACAACTTAAGGGGTAGGGGGAGTAGAGGAGAGACACATGGTCTATTACCAGGGCTTCCTGTAGGCTTAAGCCTACTCTCCACCTACCCCTCATGTACCCTGGGCCTCAATCTCCAAAGTTTTTTAGTTATTCTCATCAAGCTCTAGTTTGCCAGGATTAAAATTTTAAAGCACAGGTAGGCGTGTTTAAAAAAAAATAAAATCCAACATTTATAAGAGAAAGTAAAAGTGCTTCTCCATAAAACCCCTTAATCTTATTTTTAGGAATCTGATACGTATGTGTATGTGTACACACACTGTATACACATACATACACACATATATTTATATACATATGCAGTACTGGGGTTTGAACTCTACCACCTTAGCTATGACCCCCGCCCCAAACCCCCCTTTTTTGCTTTTGGTTATTTATTTTTTTTGGTGGGACTGGGTTTTGAACTTAGGGTTTTGTGCTTGCAAAGCAGATACTCTGTTGCTTGAGCCACACTACCAGTACATTTTGGTCTAGTTATTTTGGAGATGGGGTCTTTCGAACTATTTATCTGGCTGACCTCAAACAATGATCTTCCAAGTAGTTAGGGATTACTGGTGTGAGCCACTGGCATCTGGCTTGCCTTTCATTCATTTGAGATTGGGTCTCCACTTTATGCCTGGGCCAGCCTGGACCATAATCCTGTTTATGCTTCCTGTGTAGCTGGGATGACAGGCAGCAACCACTATGTCCAGCTTTATTGCTTGAGATGGAGTCTTGTTAACTTTGCCTGGACTGGCCTCAAACTGTAGTCCTCCCAATCTCTTCCTCCTGAGTAGATAGGATTATAGGGGTAGCCAGTGTATGCAGCTGCTAATTTTTACCTGAATTTTAAGCCATGCTTGTTCTGTGTTCCCTGGTACCCCTGGGGAGTCTTTCAGATTCTCTTTCCTTCACGTCTGTGTCCCTTCTAGGGCTTCCCACCCCAGTGATACAACTATTCTTTTCCCCTGTATCCAGTAGGGCTCTAGGTTTTGTTAATCTCAACAGGGTTTTTCCGCTAATTTTTTGTTTTTAAATTTTTAAAATTTATTTATTTAGTGGTGCTGGGCATCAAATCCAGGACCTTGTGCATGCTAGGCAAGTGTCCTACCACTGAGGTACAACCCCAGCCTGCATCAAGTCTGTATTTATTACTTGCTATGTCTATGGATGAGGCTGTTTGATTTCCAGTTTCTAGAATGTCACCTTACTAATTTGCTCTGTGCCTTGTAAGTTCTTTGTGTCCCCATCCATCTCCAAGCCTCACAGGCCTTGGAGAATCTTCACTTTATTAACCTTTTTACCTAAAAGAAACACTTAAGGACTGACAGAATGGTTCAAGTGGTAGAAAGCCTGCTTAGTAAGCTGAGATCCTAAGTTCAAACCCCAGTACTGTGGTGGCGGTGGGGAACAATACTTTTCTCCTTAGTGCCTGTGGGGTCATTTGGCCTTACTTGCCCCAGTGCTCACACATCTTGCATAGGATTAGGTTCTTAGACCAACTCCGTGAAAGTATCTTTAAATTACTATAAAGTGGCAACACAGTTCTGTATTCCTGAGTTTGTAGTATGTACATATAAATATATTATGGATACAATTATGATGAGTATACTCTTGAGTGAAAAAGCAGGTAGAATTGTCCACAGTGTTTAAATTGCTTAAAGGCCTCTCTCCCTCTTGAATTCATGTTTTGTTAAATCTACGTGTTACTTTTCTACTGCACATTGTTTTAGGTCTTCATTCTCCTGTTTTCTACAAGGCCCTGGCTTTCATTCTTCTTAGGTTGTTTACCTAAATTCTAAGCACCAGTTGTATTTGTTGATCAGGGTAGTATGGCAATAGACTTGTTTACTCAATAAATACTCATGAGCACTGTTCAGGACAGTGGGCTGGCAGCTATGAGCAAGATTGACAAAGCCTCTTTCCTCGTGGAGCTTACATTTTGATGAATGGCACAGCTCAAAGGCTCCTACACATAAAAGTATGTTGTAATTTTAGGTACTTACAAATGCTATGAAGAAAACCAAATAGAGCAAAGGGGTAGAAAGCATCAGGTACAGGATTACTGTTGTAAGTAGGCTGGTTTTAGAGACGATGAGGTGATGTGTTGTAGAAGTGTGAATTTTGTTTGGTATAAATACCACATATCTCATGTAGCTTTCTCTTGGATTTTAATCTTTTTTTTTTTTTGTCTCAGTTATGTTGCTTAAGAAACCAAGCTTTAGGGATCAGGTTGGTAAGGCTTAGATGAACGGTCAAGTTTCTGCCTTGGAGATGATTCCTGGGTGTTCTCTCAGTTGCTTTGTGTAAATGCAATGAAGGGAGTGATTGCCACAGGCCAGGTTAGAAAATGGTCTTACCATCTTGAGTGATGGGGATGATAGACAAGATAGGCTATATTTGAACTTATAGGAAACAAATGTTAAGAATCTTTAAATTGTATGTATTATGGTAGTTATCACTGCATTTAATGTATTTTCCAAATTAATCATCCTATGTTGTATTTTCCAGCTTTTATTTGACTAGTATCTATGACCACTCAATATTTGAAGCCTTCAGTAAGGTGGTGCAGAAGCTCATTCCACAACTGCCAACCTTGGAAAACCTACTAAATATCTTTATATCAGTAAGTGAGCTATTTAATTTAGTATAGTTTCCAGTTTTATTTTTGTTAAGTATATTTGTGTTTCCGAGTTCCCCAAAAATGGTGCTTGAGTTAGCTTAAAGACTAATGATATGCTGGGTGCTGGTGGCTCACACCTGTAATCCTAGCTACTCTGGAGGCAGAGATTAGGAGAATCATGGTTAGAAGTGAGCCCAGGCAAATAGTCTGTGAGACCCTATCTTGAAAAAACCCATCACATCACAAAAAGGAAAAGGGCTGGTGGAGTGGCTCAAGGTGTAGGCCCTGAATTCAAGCTCCAGAACTGCCAAAAAAGATTAATGACACAGTTAAAATGTAATATTGATAACAGCATAAAATACAGCTTGAGTTACTATTTTTGGAATTCTTGTCTTAATACTTACACTTTTTGTCTTTAAAATGAATGCCAAGCTGGGTGCTGGTGTTTTGTACCTGTAATCCTACTTAGTTGGAGACTGAGATTGGGAGGATTAAAATTTGAGACCAGCCAGGCAAATAGTTCATGAGATCCCATATCCAAAATAACCAGACCAAAATGGACTGGAGGTGTGGCTCAAGTGGTAGAGCTCCTGCTTTGCAAGTGTGAAGCCCTGAGTTCAAACGTTGGTTGCACAAAAAAAAAACCAAAAAACAAAAAAAACAGAAAAAAACAAAACCCAACAACAAAAAAACCCCAAAAGACTGCTGAAAAATTTCCCTATGATTTCTTAATTAGAAACATCATGAGAGCTGAAGAGCTGGAGATGGAGCCCAGTGGTAGAGCACTTGCCTAGTATGTGCAAAGTCCTTGGTTCAATGCCCAGCACAGTTGCCTTGCTATCCCCCCGATATGAATTCTTTGTCATGTTTGGTGGCATATGCCTGTGATCCCAGCCTCTGTCCCCGCCATGTGGATTTTTTGTACGTATGGTGGTGTATGCCTGTAATCCCAGTACTCAGGAGGCTGAGACAGAAGGTTCACAAGAGGCCACCCTGAGCTACATAGGAAGTTTCAGGCTATTCTGGGATACATAGTGAGATCTTGTCTCTGGAAAAGACTGGGTCTTGGGAATGTGACTTAGTTTAATTTTAATTTTTGCCCCTTTGGAGGTCATATTCAGAAATCGTTCTTTTTTTCCTTACTAACTATAATCTTAGAACTGTATTTTACATTCTTAATTTGAGGATTCAGTTTAAGGACAAAAAAAGAATTACTTCTCAATAAATTTAACATTTAGCGATTTTCTAAACATTATGTTGAAAGAATTCTTTTTTTTTTTTGTATGTGTGTGGTGACCCTCACTCTGACTCTTGGACTTTGGGTTATGCTAGATATTGGCATCAAACTAATTCTTTTATGTTTTACTAATTGTTCGCTTGAAGACTTTCTGAGAGCAAGGTCATTCAAATTAGAGATTGATTATAATAATAAAAGATTATTGAAAATGTAACATAGTTCCACTTGGAGAATTTTTTATGGTTGGGCAGGGCCTGGGGTTTGAACCTAGGGACTCATGCATGCTAGGCAAAGTTACCACTGAGCTATAACCGCTAGCTGGAGAATTGTTTTGTTAAATTTTTGGTGGTATCTTAGAAAATAATTCATTTAAGAGAAAGAAGAAAAACATTTGACTTCATGCAATTATGTCAGTAAATCAAAGCAGAAAAATAATTCCACTTTTATTCTTTGGATTATAGAAATGTCTTGCAGTCTGGGTGTGGAAGCATACGCCTGTAATCCTAGCACCCAGAAAGCTGAAGATCAAGAATTTGGGGCTACCTTGGACTACTTTGTGAGGCCCTGTCTTTAAAAAAAGAAATAAGACAGTTAAAGAGAAATGTTTCACATTTTTTTTTTGGTATTTATTTTTTGGTATTAGGTCATATAATTAATAAATGATCATTAGGATTGGGTGTGTAGCTCAGTAGGAAAGCATTTGTGTAGCATGTGCAAGGTCCCAGTTTGCTCCCTAGCATCACAAAAAATTAAAAAACAAAACCATGGGAAAAATGACCTTTAATGAATAGTTAAAAGTGGTTTTCAATAATTCAAGGTCTTAATGGTTTTCAGTAATTCAAGGTCTTTGATAAGTTGCAAATTGTGATTCTTAAACTGAACACTTCCCCAATTTTGTTTTTCCAAGAATTCAGGTATTGAAAAAGCTTTTCTCTTTGATGTTGTCAGCAAAATCTACATCGCAACAGACAGTTCCCCTGTGGATATGCAGTCTTACGAACTTTGCTGTGACATGATTGATGTTGTAATTGATGTGTCTTGTATATATGGGTAAGTTGTATACATACTTCTGTAAACTCTTAGGTAGAAAACATTCTAGTTTCTGAGGCCTCTGGCAAGTGCTCTACGAAGTGAGATTGTTTTGACCATAGTGCTTCATCTTGGAACATGATTCTTTTGAAGAGCTGCTAGATCTTACATTTTCAAAGAGGATGGCAGAGAGCACTTGGAAAGTGACCAGTGCTAGATTTATTTAACACTGAAACTGAAAGTTTCTCCTGCCATTATTTGGAGGGTTTGTACTGTGTCTTTTCATTTTTTGGACTTAGTTACATTAAAAAACTAGATTAATTTATTGTCTGAATAACAAAATAAGTGCTAGTTCCTCATTTAACATCAGGTTTTGTGGAAGGAGGAATTCTTAATCTTTTTTTTTGTGTGTGTGTGTGTGGCACTGGGGTTTGAACTCAGGGCCCCACACTTGCTAGGCAGGTGCTCTATCACTTGATCCAATTCACCAGCTGGATTCTTAATTTTTTAGAGTACAAAGAAATAAGGTAATCAGAACTTTAGCTATTAGAAGCTAGCTGCCTCTAAGTAGGAGAATGTGTTTGTCTTCCCATTTCTTGACCTTTCATTTCTGTCTATTCCTTTTCCACTTTTGTGATTACAGGCTCTCCTTTGTTTTTTTTCCATAATGAACACAAGATATGTCTGTCATATTACTCAGTAAAGTTTCATGTTCCCATTTCTAAAAATAGATGAGTAGAACATTTGCTTTTTCTTTAAAGCTAATAAAAATTTCATAAATCAGTTTTTTTATAACCTAAACATAAAATTTAGTAATAAAATTATTTTTCATTCTTTGGTACATGGTAAAATTCACACACTATAAATTATCTTATAAAAAAATCCACTGTCTTCATACTCTTAACATACTCTTGCATGCAGTTTGATGTGCTTCTTAATAGTTCATTTGCTTCTTAGTTTATTTTTTTTTTGGAGGGGGACTACATATAATTCTGACAATTCTGTTTTTAGCTACTGTAAGTTATCAGGATTCCATAATATATTTAGTAGACCGTATTTATTTTAGTTTTTTTATTTTCTCATTTTTTACTATTAGTAGTTTTCATATTTTAGATCTTTACTTTCAGATTGTGTCAGTGCAGATTAATATGAGGGAGGATTTGAAGCCTGCTGTATTCTGTATTCCATGCATCTGGTGTGAGCAAGATGGAAGGCATGAATGAATGTGTGGAATACTGCTGGGTCACAGAAGGGAGTGTCTGTTGTTGACACTTGGTACACATTTTATTCCATGAAATCCACTATAAGCTTTTCAGTTTATAATTTCAGTTCTAACCAGGCTTCTTCCCCCTCTCATTTGCAGTCCTTGGGGTATGCCGCTTTTAAATCTGGTTCTCCTTGAATATGACCTTCCTTCTTCTGCCTGGGCATATTTTGACTAACATTTAGATAAGCATACTTGCTTAAAAGTCTTAAAAATGATCAAAGAGACATAATAGAAAGTTTGAGCAAGCCTTTTAAGATCACCAGGATATTTTAATTCTTTGTTAATCATCCAAATCTGACTAATCTTTAGACTTCTTTCTTCCCTCCCTCTCCCTTTGCTGGGAGTCACACCCAGGGCTATGCACATACTAGACAAGCTGGTGCTCTATTGAACTACATTCCCATCCTGAAACACGCCTTTCTTATTTCTTTCTCGTGTTAGTGTGTGATTCAAGATCGTACACTGGCTTGACATTAGAAACTTTGCTTTTCTAGCTTCTTCCAGAGCTGACTATGGGTATAGATAGCTTGGGGACTCCTTGTCTGGATGTCTGTGTTGGCCTCTTGTCAGTATTAGTGCCTGTTTTCACTTTCCACGTAGCACAGCAAAGCATCTACATCTAACTGTAAGCTGAGAACACAACACTTCCTCTTCTACAATCAGGAGGAAGTAGTTTCCTTTTATACTCTTAAAGCAAATGACAATTCCCTACCACTTTACCTTTCCCAGTCTACTTCAGCTATGAATGATACTGAAAGCTGTATGAAGTTGAATTTAAAACCCAAAATTTGAGTTCTGACTTTGCTAGGAGGTCATGTTTTACTTTGAATGAACTTCACTTGATACATCTCTAAAATGAGCATAGTTCTTTTATTTCTTTTTATTTAGTTTAGTTTGATTTGTTCCAGCAAGAATCTAAAGTCGTTAAATAGGGCTATAGTAATAATTCCTGTTTCCAGGATCAAATTAACATAAGAAAAGGTAAACTGTAAGGGTCGGGATAGTTTAAAAATAAGCCCTCATTCAGGGAAAATTCAGCTCCATGGAAAATAGAGACAAGTGAAACAGGAGGGAAAGAAAACATTGTTCTACTACTAAAGACAAGTACTGGGAACATTTTCTTTTTAGTATATTTCTTCACCTTTTTTTTTTTTTTTTAAGCAGTTGTTCTCCCCCTAACTCTGTCTTCCTACCTCAAACTCCTAGTGGTGGAATTACAGGTGTGTGCCGCTCCCTAGGCTTTCTTTAAAAAAGGCACTTTTGACAACTCTTAATTCCTTTTAATAGCTTAGAGTTTTGCTAAGCAAGCACATCACATAAGACTCTCAGAAACCATCTGTTTAAAAGTCATTGATTTCAACATGATTCTTACTGCTCTCTGGCTGTTCTTATGAGGTCTTAATAATTTTCTTGCTTTGTGAGGAAGCAAAAAGGTTTTGTGAGAAAAGGTGTGATTGGCTTGCCTTGTAGAGTATGCCTTGAAGGAGCTTGTGGAGGTGGTGAACAGGTCCCAGGGGGGTTGTGTGGCTCCAGGGAAGTAAGGAAAGAAGGCACCTCAGCTGAACCTGTAGACTATCAGATAAGTAGCCTAACATCGGCATGAGGTTGGAAAGGTGGTCATTTTCCTGGTTAAGATTACATGTATTTTCACTTTTTTTCTCCAAGTGCATGATCATCTATAATAGTAATGGATGTGTGTGGAGTTTTTTGTTATTGCTTTTAACAGGAATTCCTGCGATTCTTTTTGGGAGTCCTGTATCTAAATGACAACTCTGTTCCAATATATTTAAGCCAGTGTTCTTTCTCAAAAGACATTTGGGAACCTGGGTGGAAAGACTTGTCACTGTACAAATTAAGTGTGACAAAATGCCTAGTTGGGAAACCTGTAATGAATAGTACTTTCTTTTAAAATAGGTTAAAGGAAGATGGAAGTGGAAGTGCTTATGACAAAGAATCTATGGCAATTATCAAGCTGAATAATACAACTGTCCTTTATTTAAAGGAGGTGACTAAATTTTTGGCATTGGTCTGCATTCTTAGGGAAGAAAGCTTTGAACGAAAAGGTAAGGGCATTTTCAAAAGCTGTTCTTACGTTCTTTGTCATGATTTCTCAGGTTCTTGAAAATGAGAAAATAATATTTCAGTGTTCGACAAGTGGTTAGCTTTAAAAATAAACCAGCAAAAGTACCTTTTTTTGGCAGTACTGGGCCTCATGCTTACTAGGCATGCGTTCTACCACTTGAGCCTTGAGCCACTCCACCAGCCCCAGCTCAAGTACTTTTGTCCTTCTTTCTCTATATAGTCTAAACTCTCTCTTTCCTTCTTTTGATCTTTTATTTAAATTGAGTTTTCTATTCCAGCCTTCTTTCTTCAGATCCTTTTATTAGCTGTTCTACATGCAGCTTGTTTCCATCAGAACCAATCTACCGAAGCTAGTCCTCAGATGGGAACCAAGTTACCCTGTTGCTGCATTCAGTGGCCTTTTTCACTCTGCAGCCTCTCTAGCCTTCTGAAGCATGTGGCCCTGTCAGTCTTTCCTTTTTCAAAGCTTTTTTCTCTCAGTTTGCTTTCCTACATATAGTTCATATATGTAGGATTATTTTGTGTGTGTGTTTTTCTGACCATCTCTCCTATTTTCTCTGGCTGCTTTTCTTTTTCCCAGTTCTGTGTTCCTCAGTCAAGTCTTTCTGCTCACTTCTTATTCTTCAGGTCAGCTCCTCCTGTCCATGGCTTAAGTTAATGTTTGTGACTGACTGAAAAATTATATCTCTAGCTTTTCCTTGAGCTCATGCTCTAGACTCATGTTTGAAACTGTTAGTGAGACATCTTCACTTAAATATTTTTTCTGGTGTGGAGGATATTGTGTCACACATCGATGCATGATTACCCTGTTTCATGACTTTCTTGGCTACTCTACTTCTGTCACTAGTTAGGCCATTTTTCTTGCATCTAAGCTCATAGGTAATTGTGTTAACTGCTTACGGTGCCCTTGCAGCTTGGTTCACAGAGATTTTTGTGTTCTCCTATTTTCCATTCTTCTGTGTTGTTCACATTGAATTTTTACCAAATCTTATCTTATATTCCTTGGAACTGTTTCTTGGATTTCTTTTCCATTTCTACTGTCAGTATTCAGCCCGGGGCCTGTGGTGGGGCAATAGCCTCTTGCTGGATACTACTCATGCATTTGATGTATATGTTGGGGATCTAGTGTGTGTGTTTTATCCAAAGGCAGGCTGATTTTTATTTTTTATTTTTTTAGTACTGTGGATTAAACCTAGGGCCTCATGAATGGTAAGTAGGTACCTTACCACTAAGTTACACCCCCAGCTAAAACTTTTTTTTTTAAATCATGTTAAGTACTCAAGGGCCTATAATAGTTCTCTATTATTTTCTACAATGGGATCCCACTCTTCTGCCTAAGTGTTAAAAAAAATTTCAAATATTCACAAATTTTTGTTTGGAAATGGGTTTTGAACTCAGGCTTCACACTTGATATATACATTTTTTTTTTTCTTTTTATGGTACTGGAGTTTGAACTCAGGGCCTCACTCTTGCTAGGTAGGTGCTCTACCACTTGAGCCATTCCACCAACCCTACATAATTTCTTTGATAAGGCAAAAATAAGTGTATTGCTTTCGTGCTTAAGAACTAAAATGGAAAAAGAAAAATTAATGTCTTCTGTGTGTCTCTCAATTTACATCTCTTTCTTTGTGCTATTTTATTTTTCCTATGCATGACTTACTCATTTACTTCCTTTCTATCCCTCAACATCATAGTGTATTGTAATCTTTGTATAAATGATCCTACATCTAAGTCATTTTCTGCAACTTGCCTTTGTCTCCTCATTCAGGGTTGTTTTGAGATTTATTTAGATCCATAACATATATCATTCATCTTTATTGCCACATATAGTTTGGATATGCAACAATTTTTCTTGTTGCTAGGCATTTAGACTACTTCAAAAATTGCAGATAATTTTGTGGCAAATGCTTATGAACAAATTTGCCTTTGTATAAGTCGAAAATTTCTCTAGGGTTGTTTTTAGGAGTGGAATCTACACTGTATGTTATCTTCATCTTAATAGACAATACCAAACTGCTCTCCAAGGTGACATTACCATTTTTACCTTGGCAGTTGTACATGAGAGTCCCTACCACTTCTTTTCTGTCAGACTGTTTTAATTATTGTCAAACTGGTGCATGTGAAATGTTGTCTTGTTGGGTTCTCATTTTGCCTGTTTAACTGTTGATTAGGGGCAAGTGTCTTTTCACAGCAAGCACCTTTTCACGGTTTTGCAGGTTTCTTTGGTAACTTGTTCATATACCTTTTTATTTTATTTTTTTTTGCGGTGCTTGGGATGAAACTCAGTGCTAGGCAAGCACCTTTCACCTCTTGAGTACTCCCCTAGCCCAAAAAAGTCTCTTTTTAATCTATCACCCATAGCCAATCTTACTTCATTTGTATGTTTCTTTCTCTACTGGATTATTTTGAAGTAAATCTCTGACATTCAATCATTTGGTTTATTTTTTTCTAAAAGATAGTGCTCTTTTTAAATACCACAATATTAGCATTAATAAATGCAAAATATTAACAGTGATTTTATAATATTATTAAATATTTGGTCAGTGTTCACATCCCTGGTTATCAATTTTATTTTAGTTTGCACAAATGTAAATTTTTTATATGTATATTATATATGTAAATTAGTGCAAAATAACTGTGTGAAGGAGTTTCATTATATTTCTGTACACTTGTACAATATCCTTTATCAAATTCATCCCCACTATTTTCTTAACCCTGTCCTTCTCCACCATTCTTTTAAATAGTATTTAATGGGTTTCATTATGCTATCTTCATATATGCATATAATGTACTTTGATCAAGTTCACATCCCAACCCCTTCTTCTTTCCCCCTCCCACTGATTTCCACCCCCAAATAGTTCCCCTGTTTTATGCTTGTGTCCCATTATTATAATTTTAGGTCTAGAGTGCACATATGAGTGAAAACATGAAATATTTGGCTTATCTCACTCAGCATGATGATCTCCAATTCTATCTGTTTTCCTAAAAATGACATTTCATTCTTCTTTATGGCTGAATAAAGCTCCATTGTGTATATGTATCACATTTTCTTATCTGTTCGTTGGTTTTTGGGCACATAGGCTGATTGCGTAGCTTGGATATTGTGAGTAGAACACCATGTGATAAACATGGTGTGCAGGTGTCTCCTACCGTTTGCTGACTTACATTCCTTCGATATATGCCCAGGAGTAGGGTAGCAGGGTCACAGTGTAGTCCTGTTTTTAGTTTTTTTGAGGAACCTCCATGCTGTTGAAGACCACACCATTTTGAGACAGGACCTCACGATGTTGCCCAAGCTGGCCTCAAACTCCTAGGTTCAATCAGTCCTGCTTTAGCTTCCTGAGTAGCTGGGATGGCAAGTGTTTACTACCATGGCTGGCTCACAAAAGTCAGTTTTAATGTAGTTGGGCTGAATTGACCCACACTTGCCTTTATAGTTGTTCTTTTTTTTTTCCCCCTGTGGTGCAGGGATGCAAACCCAGGGCTTCACAAATGCTAAGCAGGCATTCTACCACTGAAACACATTCCCAGCCCTAGTTTGGGTTTTTTTTTTTTTTTTTTTCCCCTCTGAGTCTGAAGGATCGGCTTGATTTGGTTATAACCTACTCATTCAGTACTGAGTCCCAGTACTTTCTACCAAGAGTTCTCAGCCTGGTGTCTTTTCTGTCTTCCACCTGTGTGGTGTTCTTATTGCCAGGCTCCCTACAATGTTCTTATAATTTCACTTCCTTTCCTGGGTGAATAAGTCTTGCCAGTGTGCTCAGAGTTCTGCCTCATCTGTGAAGCTTTCATTGACAACTGTGCCCTGTGCTTGGCTCTCCCTGCTTTCACAGTTGTACTTTATCGACACCAGATTGTTTTGATTTATTCGTTTCTTGTGTGTTGGCTTTATGTTCCAGCTAGCCTATCCTTGAAGGCCTGGACTATATCTGCTGCTTCTTTTGACACTTTGTACCTTCTATCATACTGTTTAATAAGTGTTTAATGACTCATGAAATCAAATATAAATTATTGAAAGATCACACTATGTTCAGGAAGGCCACACAGACGGGTGTATGTGTTTTCTGTCATGATTGACATTCAGGAGGCCTGATCTTCTTTTTCTGTCTTGCAGGTTTGATAGACTACAACTTCCACTGTTTCCGAAAAGCTATCCATGAGGTTTTTGAGGTGGGTGTGTCTTCTCACAGGAGCTGCAGTCACCAGACCAGTGCCCCCAGCCTGAAAGCATTGGCACACAATGGCACACCACGGAATGCCATCTAGTCTGAATCCCAGTAGCCGAGGCTCAGTGCCAGCTTAGTCCTCACGCCAGGGCCAGATGCCACGTGCTGCTGCAGGACATGGGAGCTGCTGCGTGTGGGAGTCTGGTGCCTGTTCCACTATAGACAAGGGGTAGAGTTTTTCATTTGGATGAAAACCCCTCAGCCAGCGGTGTACAACTGAAGCTACTATTTCTTTTTTTAAAAAATGGCAAAAAAGAATTCTAGAGACCTCAGAACTCAAGTGTGTCTTTCTCCTCTTTTGGGTCCTACTTTAAGTAGTTGAATATTTTGAACCTGGAGATAACACCAGTTACCCATCCTTACCAGGGAATGTTGCTGTCAATTCCAGCTGAAAATAATAGAAAAAACTGAATTTTATATGCTTCCCTTAGGTTTTCATTTGTTTAGTCTCTAAAAACCCTGCTTTGCTTACATTCTAACACTGCCTCTCAGATCTCAGTTTTGGACATTGTGTATCTAAGACCTTTAAATGCATTTGCTTGCTAACTCAAAAGATGCATCGACTGACTCCGCAAAAGACATTCCTGTATTTGTTATGAAGAACTGAGAGGAAGTCTGTGTGCTGCATCAGGTGGAGAGCAAGGCTCAGCAGTGGCTGCATCAGTTTCCTTGGAAGTGTTAAGGAAAAACTTTGAAACAGAAGAAAATTTTTGCACCTGTGTTTTTGGTACCAGATGTATGGGTTCTTCTTCGACAAATGATCATGCACAGTGTAACAAAGGGAATTTAAAACAAAGTGGTTTCCCCACAGACCCCTTCTAGGGGAAAACTCATCATGTCACTGAAACACTTAGCCCACTTTTCTTTGATCTTGATATTAGCCTCTACATACCTTTTATTCTATGCTATCTAGATTCTTTTAAGAATTGCTGACTGTTGACTACGAATGACCCTAAGGCACTGGTGGGCTGTCCACTGGGGTTGGAGAGAACTTGTGGTGCCACATGTGTATTGTCTTACACTTTGTCTCCAGTATTCTGACACCAGGTGTCAACTGTGGTACTTTCTTTGCCTACGAGTTGAATTCATACTTGTTTCTTTTTGTTGATGGTTGATACCCTCTCCATTGATTTAAATTTACACATTATTTTTACTCCACATGCCCAGTAGTCATGTATGTTCCAAAGCCACTGGACCACTTGAGTACGTAAGTGCCACTGTTTAATGAAATATATATATTCAGGTCTGTAAACCTAACAGTGCGACTTGGAGTGCTTCCTGCAAATGATTCTGACTGTTGAGTATTTACATGGACCATGGTGATATCCAAAAGAAAAATGCTTTTATATTTATAGATTATTTCATTGAACTATATATGAAATGGGTATCAATAAATGTATTTACTCCAAAAATCAGTTTTTCTACTTGCCTAAGGTGTGAGCAGGTGGGGTGATGGAACATTGGGTTGTCCTACTCTGTCTTGTCATCCATTTCCTGTTCTCTTGTTGCCTTGAATGGTTGACATTCCTTCCCATTTAGGACTTCAGAGTTCTGTCTTGACATGGCCTTGTGTGCAGGCAACTCCCTGGCCTGTTTCTGCTGTAAGGTGGAGAGGTAGGCCTAGATGAAAATGTGTGTTGCTTGGGTGGTTTTTGTGTGTCTGTGATTGGGTTTGAACTTAGGGCTTTGTGCTTGCAAAGCAGGAACTCTACCTCTTGAACTCCATTTTTTGCTCCGATTATTTTTGGAGGTGGAGTCTTGCTAACTTATTTCCCTGGGCTGGCCTAGAACAGCGATCTTCCTAATCTCAGCCTCCTAAATAGCTAGGATTCCAGGCATGAGCCACTGGCGTCTGGCTGGTTGGGTGTTTAATATCAACGAGAGTCATTCGGAATATTCGTGTTTGGTATGTTTGGAGCATTGTCTCCAAGCTGAGGAGCAAGGATGTGAGTGAAGTAGGATAGTACTAAAAAGAGGGTAGGTTCCAGTTTGAGTTTTGTTTCATCCAGTTCCTGACATGTCCATTGACCTTTAAATGTCTGTTACAGCAGTGTTTAGGTTGGATTTAAGCTGATTAGAGAAACATTCACTAGTTTATTGAGGGTGGTAAAGATTAAAAGATCTTTAATTTCATAATTAGAGTACTTTAGAAGTTGGGTTTTTAAACTCTAGAATGGACATCACAAAGAGTTTGGAAAAAAAAAAAACCCTCTTAAAATGCTGTCTAACCTTGTATTTTTCACACAATGGAAAAAGAGCCAGAAGCTTGAAGAACTTTGCTATAGATTGTGGATAGGATGGCACATAGCTTAAACTCCCAGCCAGGATACCATTGGGGGTGGAAGGGATGCTGTTCCTCATATCTGAACAACAGGTGCAAACTGACACTGTCCTGGGTAAACCAAGGGTGGCCAAACTAGTCATGAGTATGGTTAGTGCCAAAGTGGGGCTTGTATTCCGCACCTGGCAGTGTCCTGCTGCCCTTTTCCTCCTGCCTCAGGTCCCTGTGGGTTAAGTGGAGATAATGCTTCAAGATATAAACAGTATAGCTGGTGCTGGGTGACATGCCTATAGTCCCAGCTATGTGGGAGGCTGAAACAGGAGGCTCACTTCAGCCGAGGAGTTCAAGGCCAGCTGGAGCAACATGGATATTATCCCCCTGCCAAAAAAATCCCCCAAAACAAAATACATATCTGGTACATAGGGAGTCAGTAAATGCTTCGGTTTTTGTACTATGACTGAAAATGATGAATATCAGGGAGTGATTAAGGAGAAACAATGAAAATGGTGAAAAAGAACTGAATATGGAAAGGAGACCACTTAGGAAGAAGGAAATGGAGAATAATGTAAAGCTATGAAGAAAGTTTACCTGGAATGTTTGCATCCCAGTGGACGTGTATCATACCTACTACTTCAGAGAGAGCAGAAAAGGATGCTAAAGTAAAATCCTTAGCAGTAAGGTATTTAGCTATTTCAGATCATTTCCCTCCCCATGAACACACAATTCATGCACAAACACACACACACACACACAATCCCAATAGAGAAGGTCGGAGTTACTTGTGAGTGGTCTTATTTACCCTCTACATTCAGTCCTGTGTTAGTACAGAAAAACAGTGTTTCGAAAGCAAAATTCTGATACCTCTAAGCTGCTTTGGGGGAAGTACTGTGTGTGATTTGTGGACTTCAGTGAGGCGCTCTCCTTTTTGTTTCATGAATGCCGTAAGCTTTTCCAGTGCTTCAGAAGAGATGGTTAGTGGCCAGCATCATTTCCAATCTAAGGCAGTAAGTGAGCGTTCTCCCTCACCCACTGGAGGGGCCCAGCAGAACACAGTGGTGAGGGGATGTAGGTGGCCTTTGAGCATAGCTGGAGTGTTTTCTTGTAAACAGTGGCTTCCCCTGACTGCTTTGCCAGAGTTAGGAGGCTCTGGGCATAAATTGAATCCAAGGACATGGCATAGCAGCTGCTATCAATTCATTTGGATGGTTTGTATAAATGACGTCATTGTAGTCTGCACTGCACCCTGTGACGTAGGTACTACATTCTTATTTTACACATGGGGAGACTGAGGTGCAGAGAAGCTAAAACATGCAATGATAGAGTTAGAATTGAAACTCCAATTCAGTTGGTTTCCAAATCTGTGTCCTTAAACTACTACTTGACCTTGCTCCCCTGGTAGGGAGGGGGAGTTTGCTCATTGTATGTTTTGCAGAAAAAGGATTCTGTAGTTACATTTTGGAAACAAGTTCTGGGCCTTGTGGTGCACGCCTGCAATCCCAGCTACTCAGGAGGCAGAGATTGGGAAGATTGCAGTTTGAGGCCAGCTTGGGCAAAAAGTTAGCAAGACCACATCTCAGCAAATAAGCTGGGCATAGTGGAGCAGGTCTGTAATTCTAGCTAGGCAGGAGGCATAGGTAGGAGGATGGTGGTTTAAGGCTGGCCCAGGCAAAAACAAAAGGAAGAAAGCACACTGTTGTCTCTTTTTCAAGATGATAGTGTACAATCAAATATTAAAGGGTCTAAGAAAACCCTCAATAAAGAAAACTGTTTGTGTTGGCTTTTATTCCATGGTCTTAAGTTTGACTTTTTCTAGTTAGGAAATGCTTGTCACAGCTGTGTGGAACTAGAGGACACCTTGAGATGTTTTCAGTGGTATTGCAAGTATAATTGCTTCTGGTGCTGGGGATCAAACCTAGGGCCTCACGTGTGCTAAGCAAACACTCTACCACTGAGCTACACCTCCAGCCTACAACTATGATTTTAATACCATTTTCCAATCATCTTTTGTTTTTTTTTTTGGTGTGACTGGAGTTTGAACTCGGGCTTCATGCTTGCTAGGCTAGTCCTCCTCCCTGCCCTTTCCAATTGTCTTATTACAACCTTCAGCAAGCTGGAAGTGTTGGCCAGTTGGTCACCTGTTCTTGTAGGTAGTGATAGGAGCTTATTTAACTCTCTGTGGCATTTCCTCAACACCCCATGATGGAGGAAAAAGCCTTTGCTTTTCTCACAGCCCAGCTTTGCTGAAGGCAGAGGTGTGTTGCAGGTCTGGGCAGTTAGGACCCCCGAGCTTTTCATCATTTGGCTGCGTTGGCCAGTTCTCTAGCTTTTGGCCACTAGGTGACGGTGTTGTATTACGCAAACATTTCTAGCTTTCTGGCTTTTGCCTATTTGCCCAGTTCTGTAAGTTTAGATTGCCTGAACCATCCAAGCACACACCTAGCTTAGTGATCCAAAGAGCTTCTGAAGTTATTTTCTCTAGGACGATATTCAGGACTGTTCTGAGACATTTTCAATGGAAGTGGAGCAGTTTGCACTTTTTTCTTTTTAATAAGGGGTTGGGTAGTTGGAAGATCATAATACTGTTTTATGGATTAGAAATTACCAAGGGGCCTTAGGGAGGAAGCTCTGACCACATTCCTACAGCAGGCAGATCTCACTCCTCCAGCCCTTCATTGTCGGTGTGTGGCTTTCCTCACTTTCCTTTGCCTTGAGTGAGGCTTGTTGAAATTATTTTACACGTGAGCCTGAGATAAAATACTGTTGTAGCAGGACAAGGCTGTGGCCACTGTTTTCTGTCTTCTTCAGCCACACCATTTCTCCACAATCCCTAGCTGTGACTCTTTTGTAAAGGCAAATCTTTTCTTTTTTTTTTTTTTTTTTGTGGTACCAGGGCTTGAACTCAGGGTCTACACCTTGAGCCACTCCACCAGCCTTTTTTTTTTTTGTGTGTGTGTGACAAGTATTTTCAAGATAGGGTCTCTTGAACTATTTGCCCAGGGTTGGCTTTGAACCATGATCCTCCTGAGCTCTTCCTCCTTAGTAGCTAGGATTACAGGCGTGAGCCACCAGCGCCCGGCTTGTAAAGGCAAATCTTAGTAAAAGAGGACACAGATGCATCATGCACGTTTCACACAGAACTGAGGAGGTTGCAAAGGATAGTTAGGAGGAGGAACAGAATGGCTGGAAACTAGTTCCTCCTGCACCTCACAGAGCCAGTTACTACCAGCGCGCTTCCCTCAAGGTGTTGCGACTTCTGCCTGGAGAATCTTACACTTTCAAAAGCATGTTTTAACTGGGCGTAGTGTCTCATGCTTATAATTCTAGCTGCTTTAAAGGCTGAGATCAGGAAGACCCCAGATTAAGGCCAGGCAGGGCAAAAAGTTCCTGACACCTCATCTCCGCCAGTATCTGGGTGCAGTGTTTCACACCTGCCATCCCAGGATTGTGATCTAGGCTGGCCTAGGCAAAAAATTGAGACCCTGTCTCCAAAATGACCAAAGTAAAAAGGGCTGAAGGCGTGGCTCAAGTAATAGAGTGCTTGCCTCACAAATGTGAAGCCCTGAGTTCAAACCTCAGTATCTCAAACAAAACAATAACCAAAAAAAAAAAAAAAAAAAAAAACTTCTGAGCCAGAGCCAGAGCAACCAAATATCAGAAGGCACATGGGAGATGATCAGTCAGATTTATTACAACACAACCTGCAGAACCAACAGAAGCCTGGACTATAAAAATGGAATATTAACTTTCTACAATGCGCTTTTTGCTTTTCTTTCAAAAACGGGTGCTGGTACACATCGTTTTAGAAAATTGTGGTTCTCTCTTCTATGTCCTCCTTCCTGCCTGTACTCAAGTAAGGATGTACACTTCGTGTTCCAAGTTATGGACCAGCAGTGTTGGAATTCTCTGTGTTGAGGCTTTGATCCAGAAAAGGTACTAGCTTTACAGCTTTGGAAGAGGGACTAAGAAAGAAGACTGTAGCCCTACAGGCCGCTTCTTGGATACCTGTCTTGACTTTGGAAATGGAGCTGTTTGCACTTTCCATGCATGGACACTATCTTTTTATTTACTTACTCTTTTTGGTGGTGCTTGGCCGTGCCCCCAGCCTTGGAGACTGCTCTTGTGGTCTGTTGTAGCCCCTCCTGGTTAGATGTTGAAGACTGAGGCTCCTGGGCTGGGTTTTTGCTCTATATGTCCTGAGGTGGTCTCCTGGGGGAAGTAGAAGAGTTGAGAAGGGCTAGCTGTTTGGCAAAAAGGAACTCACTTAGGGGCTGGGGTCATGGGATCTCAGTAGAAATGTCCTCTGATGGCTAGAGGGAGGGGGCTGGTTGGAGGAGAGGAGGCTGAGCTGAGCTGGAGATCAGGTTAGCACGCTAGCAAAGGCAGGGCATTCACAGAGGGGGCCTCAGGGAGGCCAGGGTCCATCAGTGGGGCAGAAGTTGGGATGATCTTTGTAGAGAGAAGGAAGGAAGAGAGGAAGGAATGCTCGCCACTGAAATGCAGCACAGAGACTGAGGGATAAGAACAAATATACAGCTTAATTTCACCTAGGAATATTGGTGACCTTGAAAGGCCTTCTCACTAGAGATCAGGGCCACTTCCAACTCTGCACATCCTTGACTTTTCTTTTCCAGGGCATCATTAAGTCCTTAAATTATTTTTTCTTGATTTCTTTCACATCCAGGGTAAGGGTTGAAAAGTTTAACTGGTATTGTTTAACTGGTGTTGTTTTTCATTTTTCCCCAGTCTAGGACCTTACCACATTTTATCTCAATTCTTGTAGGAGCCTCAAAACTTGTCTCTTTGATTCTTTTCTTCTTTTAAAAAAACTCAAGTCGGGTGTGGTGGTATATCCCTATAATACCAGCTACTCCAGAAATGGAGGCAGGAGGATTGCAAGTTTGAGGCCAGCCTGGGCAAAGGTACTGAGACTCTGTCACAAAAACAAAATAAAAAGAAGAGGGATGGGGGCATAGCTCAAATGGTACAGCACCTGCTAGCAAGTGCAAGGTCATGGGTTCAATCTCCAGTACTACCCAGCCAGCTAAACAAACACCATGCTAACCTATAATGATAACAGCATCATTTTCCTATAATTGTTATTAGGTAGCATTAGTATGGTTGTTTTTTTTTCTCCTGGTGCTGGGGACTGATCTCAGGGCCTTGCACTCTTCCACTGAGCTAAATTCCCAACCCCAACGTCAGTGTCTTCATATTTGATTGCTCACATCTTGCAATTTTCCTGGAACTTTATTTGTGGCTTCTTATCCATTCCATCCAATGTCATGAGGTTGAAGTATTGTGGCCCATTTTATAGGTGAGAAACTGGGGCACTTAGAGGAAGGAACTTGGAAGAACATATTGCTAGTTTTATCGGCAGAGATTAGACTCAAAGTCCCATCTGTCTGATGCCAGAGCAAAGGTCTGCCTTCTTGGTAGCTGAGGAACTCTTGTTTGTTTATTTAATTATTTATGTATTCATTTAGGTAGCACTGGAGTTTGAACTCAGGTCCTCACACTTGCTAGGCAGGGGCTCTTACCACTTGAGCCACTCTGCCAGCCCTTTTTTGTGTTGGGTATTTTTAAGACAGGGTCTCACAGACTATTTGTCCAGGCTGGCCTTGAACTGTGATCTCAGCCTCCTAAATAGCTAGACTGACATGCGTGAGCCACTGGTACCTGGCAGCAGCAGAACTCTTTGTGGACTGAATCTATAAAGGAAAGAAGGAAAATGGCTACCTGAGGACCCAGAACAGCTCATCTCAAACTCTTTGAGAATAGCTGTACCAGCCCTTGTGGCAGAGGCCGGATATCTGCTCATGAGACAAACTTTCTCTTTTTCCTTGGGCTCAGGGATAACATTTCCAATTTCCCTTGTAATTTGGGATGGCTGCATGAGTAGAAGTAATGTAGGTTGCTTCAGACCCAGCCCCTAAATCCTACCTGTGATCCTCCATCCTTTCCCCCTGGCTGGTGCACTGATGAACACCGTAACCTTGCTGAAACGGCAGTCTCAGCACAGAAGGTCCCTGGATTCCTGGGTCACATTGTGGGAGACTTATTTGCTGAGCAGAAACACTTGCCCTGGACTGACCTGCATGCAGAACAGAGATGCCTGGGGTGATGAGCCTTTAGATTGTGGGCTTTCTTTGTTATAGCAGCTAGTCCTATCCTAACTAAACACCTACACACTAGGTGCACTTTGTGGGTTATGACTCTTGGCCTGGAGCTCAAGCAGGTAGTGAGTGGAAAAGGAAACAATCTTTGCAAAGAAATGAACTTGAAAGATACAGTTTTTTTTTTTTTTAACAAGTTGCAAAATACAAACAAGTTTCTCAGGCCAAGGAAATGATTACAGAACTTGAAGTCTGAAGCTTGCTGGATGCTTTCGGGGCACACTTCTAATACACGGAGTTCATTGAATGAGCTTAGAAGTCACCAGGCAGCACATGGGGGCTCTGACAGCTCCTGAATTCAGGTGCAAAGTGCTATGTGCCCACTGGACAGAGGGAACTTGACCCTTCCATGCACTCAAAGAGGTGAAGAGTGGGCTGTGAATCTGAGCGTGAGCCACTGGGAGACTAATTTAGAACAGAAATGCAAAATCAGACTTGGCTGCATGTTCTAGATTTCACATTTTTTGCCTGGGGTTTCCAATTCTGCCCCTTATATATGTAAAAACTATAAAAGGACAGCTTTTCTTAAAACTGACGCATTAGCATATGGCATAAGTGTCAATGAGCAAGTAAAAGAGTCTGGGGGAAGGAAACCATGGATATAAAATGTGGTCAAGGAGAACATGAAGTCAATAGTCTGGAACAAAAGTAAGCCTCGGCCACTGGGTTATCCCATGGGGCCTGCAACCTCCTCCCCTCTGTATGTCCGAGGGGCTTCCTTTATTCAGCTCCCTGCGTGGGTCTTCTCTAACAAGTGTTCCCAATGCTGCTTTTCCCTTCATGACCTCACTTCTCAGTAAGACTCTGGCATACAATTCGGCCCATCTCATTTCCTTTATTTTGTTTTATCTTATTTTATTGTATTTTGCTTGCTAATAGAGTGTCACCTGAATTTATTTCGTCACGACAAAAGTTAGGATGCAGATAGGGAAAATCAGAGACTCCTGAGTAGTGAGGTGGCTTCCTGTAAATTACACAGCTGGCAAGTGTGTGTGTCTCTTCTGACTGTAAGTGGCACAGGCTTGACTCCACACCAAGAGGTGTGGAGGAGACATAGAAGTGGCAATTTAAAAATCATGTTGCCACTGGTGGAGTGGCTCAAGTGGTAAAGCACCTGCCTAGCAAGCATGAAGCTCTGAGTTCAAACCCCAGTACCACTAAAAAATAAGTAAATAATTTTTAAAACTGTTGTTTATTGTGTGTGTGTGTTTACATTTCTGTCAAAACATACTATAAAACAAACAAGAGAAACTAAGGAAAATATTTACTGTGTGTAATAGACAAAGTTAATATTTTTCATACACTTTTACAAATCAGTAAGAAATACATTCCAAGAATCAATGAGGAAAAGATAGTGTGTGATGCACACATACAAAGTAGAAGAGGCCCAAAATACAAAAAACCATAAACCTCATTGGTAATAGAAGAGATGCAAATTAAAAGCACGAGTTTCCCTTCCTCTTTACCAACTGGGCACTTTGTCAAAGGCGGAGACTCCGTGCTGATGGGAGTGCAAGAACAGGATCTGAGACACACTTCAGCAACCAATTTTAGGATGCTTTTAAATAGATCAATTCTTGTACTTCTGTAAAATCACATCAATTTGAAAAGTCTCATTACTTTTTATTTTTTGCCATATTAACAGCGTCTTCCAATTTTTCTATAGAGTAGATGAATATGTATCCTTGTTATAATTAACAATATACATATATGCATTTAAAAAACCCTACAAAAACTGAAAAGAAAATGAGTGTGTTTATTGGTTTTTGCATGTAGTAGAATAAGGTCCTTAACTCAGAGCAGGGATGGAGTTTGCCGCCTACAGTTTTCAGGGTGTCCATTGCCCTTCTTTCGTGCATCCTTCTGTTCGGTCTGAGGCTGTCTTCCTTTCAGCTCCTGGTCAGAGTCTGGTCATCAGAGCTCCTGGTCATCAGGGCTGTACGGTCCTGTTGTTTGATTGTACGGGTTCACAGCTGGTCCTCAGCCCTAGCTGCACTGCACAAGCACTTGGGTGACTTTAAGAAACAGTTATATCAGGCCCATCACAATCCAATCAAGCAAGGCTGTCCCCAGGTGACTTGCTGTCAGTTAGGGCTGAGAGGCACTGGCCTCTGGGTGGGTCAAACTGCTTGAGCTGTTTTCCATGCCCAGGCCTCTGAATTCAGCTAAGTGGTTTTGGCCTCTGTGAGCACAAAGAATTGACTTTGTTGCAGCTTCTCTCTCTCTCTCTTCTCTTTCTGTGTGTGTGTGTCTACCTGTCTGCCTGTCTGTGCGTAAAAACTCAAAATGTCAAACAGAGACACATTCTAGGTGTCAGGCATATATCTGTCAGTACATTGTTCTGTTTTCTCCAAGCAGCTTAAAGTATCTGTAGTTAGTATAAGGGTTACTGGGAGAATTTCAAAGCAAGATATATTTTGATTTACATGGTTAAACAAAGAGAGTGCACTCATGGCACTATCTGACAGAAGCAAAAATTAACCACCGAAGAGTCGTGAATTTATCCATCCTTGGCATTCCACTCCACAGTCCCCAAGAAACACAGGATGGATGGATGAAGGAGCAAATGGGTGATGACATTGAGATCAGGGCGGTATAGTGTGTCTTGCTTTATATCTCTCTCTCTGATGGGACTAGGTTTTGAACTCAGGCCTTTGCCCTTGCAAAGCAGGAGTTCTACCACTTGAGCCATACCTCCAGTCCATTTTGGTCTAGTTATTTTGGAGCTAAGGTCTCTCAAACTATTTGTCTGGGCTGGCCTGGAATCGAGATCCTCCTGATCTCAGCCTCCCATGTAGCTAGGATTACAGGCATGAGCCACTGGCACCCGGCTATATTTGTCTCTTATAAGGGTCTTTAGGCCCTTCAACTATTTCCTGTCATACTTACACTCACTTTGTACTTGGGACTTGAGTAGCATATCACTGTTTTTGGTGATGCCTTACCCAAAGCAATAAGCACTCAATAATCTGTAAAGTCAACCAGTCTGTGGACCAGGACAGTGTCAAGAACATTCACTCCAGAACTTGGGCCCACAAAGACAGGCTCATTTTCTCACAGTGGCTTAGTGCCAGCTTTTGCTCTTGTATGAAACTCCTCCTTCCTTTCTCCTCTGACTCAGAATCCCAAGGCACAGGTAGGAGCCTTCCCAAACTTCCCTGGTTGCATCTGCTCTGTAGGCAGGAGGGGTAGCTTAAAAGTAAATGTCATTGCAGCAGCCATAATTTAAGACGTCCTTTTAAAAAATTCCAATTTCATCATTTCACAGAAGAATAGATCAATATTTCTACAGTTAAGAGTTTAGTTAAAAACCCTGCTGTGCTCTGAAATAATGCATCTGCTATTGGCGTAGAGCGACTGGATGTTAATTCCCTGGTTTTGTGTCAGTTAAGGGCAAATTAGCCTTCCAGCACTAGTCATGACTCATTATGTCATCATGCAGACGGCACTTACTGTACCTCCACTACTATGCAATTTAGATCCAATAAAAATTGTGACAGCGTTTTTATCCACTTCATTAAGCTACTAATTTCTTGTAAAAAAATGTACATTAATCTTTTTATAGCTTCATGCAGAGTGGCATATTTTTAGACTCTAACATTGATTAGGTCCTGGTTAAGAATAATTTTCACAGTACTTTTAAGAAATGTAAATAAAGTTACAATAATTTAATTTTTCAACATAGTTATGACAGTATTGATCTTAAAATGAGCATGTTGGCTGAATTAAATGTGTAGCCCAAATGAAATACAGACTGAATATTTAAGCATGCAACAAATTACAAAGCATGGCTTAACAATACCCTGCAACCAGAATAAAGAGAGGGCACGTGAACCTCCCTGGAAAATATTAATTGCTCATGTTTTAAAAGATGCAAGTGGGGTTTTTTTCTCTTTGACATCTGACTTTTCTTACCCAAATGTTTGAAAAACACAGTTAAAAAAACCCTTCACCTTTTGGTTTTTCATTCCTTGTGAAGTATTAATGTCACTTCTGCCTGAATGTGTTAGGAGTGGAAAAGGAAAAAGTCCCCCTGCCTATTAGCAGGTTGGCGTTAGAGAAGCCAGTGCCTTGAGTTTTCAGAGGGCACTGTGGGCGGCCAAGGGCAGGGCATTGGCACCTGTGCACTTGGTGGCAGGTTCCACTCTTCTTCACTCCAAGAACCCACCCTTTTTTGCACAGCGCTGACAAAGTCCTAAGTCATGTCTTCACTGGTCGGAAAGGTGAGCTCTGAGCTCCAGCTAGCATTTGCTGCACCCACACTTCCCATCAGCTTCTGACTGCCTGGCTGGACCTTGTCTCCTTGTTCTGGACTCCTGGCTGGGCTCTGACTTTGTACCTCCCTGGACAGTGGTGTCTTCTGCTTTCCTGGCCAGGGAACCCAGCTCTGTCCTAACCTCCAAATCTACCTGCTCTGCCCCCTTAGCGTGTGCTCACAGTGCCAGCCCTAAGGGCATGCAGGTGGCTAGTGGGGTGATGGATGGTTAGATTTTGTCATAGGAGACACATACAGTGTGAGTGGTACTGTATCAGAGGCAAAGATGAGGATTCCCCAGGAAATACCGTGTTCCCTCCCGAAGCCTGTCCCTAAGTGCTACAAGAAGGCTTTGTGCTGAGTGATCACGAAGGACTGCTACAAAATCAAGACCTAGGATACTCAGACTTCTTTCTCACTGTGGGGACTCTCTGGCAGGCTATGTATGAATGCTTCCAATATGGGGGAGCTCACTTTTTATTTTTTGAATTTTTGAAAGTGGGGGGATTCCAGAAAGGATTGAAGGTGGGGGAAGAGAAGCACGTCTTGTTTCATAATATCCTCTCTTTCTCCAAGACAATACGATCTGGACATTTCTCAGTGCTGTGACCAGCTAGCCTTATCTCAGTAGAAAGATGCTACACTGCTTGCTATGAGAAGTTATGGTCCTGTGGCCTTTGTCCAGGTCCCTGCTGCTGGGAGCATGGGGCCAAAGGACTGTGGCCCACGCAGCATCTCCAGAGAGCCCATGGGGCTGGCTCACACAGAGCCTCCTTTGCTGGCATTTCCCTAAAGCCTCTCCTCTGAGCTGCTTCCCACATGGCTAGAAGTGAAGTGGGTGTGGTTGCTGTTGCATTCCTGCTGTCTTAGTCCAGGAAGAAGAGCATTTGGTCTTTGCCCTCATTTCACAGGGCTCAGAGGGGCAGTGACTAACTCAAGGTTTCTTAGCTAGGAAGTGGTAGAGCCACGACTCAAGATCCTGTGTGCAAGACCTCAGAACTTAGGAAATGCTGTTAGGGTTGGGACAGAAAATTGGCTAAGAGTTCAGGCCCTACAGGTTGGTAGACTTGGACCCAAACTCCAGCTCTCACACCTACCAATGCCCTTATTTCTCTGAGCCTCTGCTTCCTCTTATATAAGTTGGGGGTAAATAGTTTTTGACCTCATGTGGTTATGATGAGGACAAATGTGATAAAGTATGAATCACCCACTCTCATACCTGGTACATACTAAACTCATATGGAAGCTACTATTACTATGATTTTGGCGGAAACTCAGGGCCTCACTCTTGCTGGGCAGGTGCTCTACAGCTTGAGCCACTCCACCACCCCAATTTTTATTAATATCATTGCTTCTAATTCATCTGAATCTCCCCAAACTTCCATGCAAAAGGCAGTCACTTATTCATTTGTAGAGATTTAGAATGGTCATGGCTGAACTTGGCAGAAGGGAAGGATGAGGCTCGGTGTTATTGTTGCTCCTGGATTGCTTCCTACCTGTGCCCAGCAGCACTTTATTAAGTTCCAGACCTGCAAGGTTCCTGCCTTCTTCCTTCCTGTGTGCTCCCATACTGGGACTCCTGGCTGGGAGGTTGACCTCTGGTTCTCAAGTGGGACAGATGCAGTAGTTAGGGAAGTTGGGTAGAGTCCAGAGGAGGAGCTGAGCTGTGTCCCAAGCACCCAGTCTCTCTCTCCAGGAAGAACTGGTGTTCTGGGGTCACACAATTGCTCTTCACAGAAAGCTCTTACGATTTAAGTATAGGGTTTGGTATGTGACACAGTCTACAAGGCAGCCTGGAGACCATGGGGAGGTTAAGTTCTGTTTCTCTGCAAAACAATGTCTCCTCTGAGGTTTATATAAATACTCAGTCAGTTTCCTATTATGACAACCTGAAGGAGCAGTTGGCTGCTTCTTCATAATTAAGGCTTGAAGTGAAGTCAAGGACAGTGAATAAATTAGACTTAGATGTTTTTCTCCCTCCCATCCTTCTTTTCCCTGTATCTTATGTCCTCTCCCAGGGCACACCTGCTGGTCTGGCTGGGGATTCTCAGGCAGGCCTGGCCCCGTGTCCCCTCAGCATCAGGGTGGCAGGGGAGGAGGAGGAGGCTGTGGGCTGCCTCTCCCCCACCCCAGGCTAGGAAGCCCTGGAGCAGGAGAGGTTTTGGTTTGTGGGTTCCTTTGCCAGATGGTATTTGATACGAATATTGATGTTAATGGCGTTTGGTTAGTGACACTGTTTGTGGCAGGGGTTTTATTACTGTTCCGAACAGCACGGTCCTGGAGGGAACCATTCCATTTAGTTACCTTTGTGTGTGTGTGTTGCAAATGTTTAACAGACAATTATCAGGAGATGGTGTTCTAGGGGTCTCGTGTTATTCCTGGATTGCCTGCAAGGCAGGTCCTGAGATAAACCCACACCAAGGAGCTGAGGTGCCTTGCAGGGGACAGCCTGGGGTTACTGACTTGACTTTTGTGCACAGACTTGTCACCCCAGCCTTTTCTGCTTGTCCCTGACATTCCCATTCTTGGAGGGTCTGCTTTGTTGCAACTTTCTCTTCATCACCAGATACATCAAAACCGTACCTTTTACACTTCCTGGGGGAGTTTGAGCTCCCTCCTATTAAAAATGAATAATAAAGTCCTCTGCTTTCATCCTAATGGGGTTAGTAGGAGGTGTTTAGCTTTTTATAGCTACCTAGATGATCGAAAAAAGCAGATGAAGCCATCACAAAATTAAGGAAGAGGTCATTGTTAGAAGACCAGGGACTGAAATCTTTTAAAAGCATTTCTGGTCTTAATTCAAAGTGCCTCTCTGGAGAGCTTCAGCAAGCAGACCTGTGGGTTGCCTCTGCTGGAACCAAAGCTTTGGCAAGGTGGGGACCGTGTAGCAGGTTCCTCTTCCAGTCCCGTGGAAGGACTGGTCCCTGCAGAGCAAATATGACACTTTCAAGATGGATTATCTGGCAGATAGTTAGGCCTGTTTCCCTGTATCAGGCAAAAAACCTTCTGCCCTTGTGAGAAATGAATGAACGAATGCATGGGACCTCAGGTGTTTTCCTAGCCTTGTCAAATGGCTTCAGAGACTGAGCTGGCAGTTGCTACAGACCAAATGCTCCTGGGATCTTCGATATCAAGCAAAATGGGAAATGAGAAGGCTGGGCCGAAATTCTAGAAACAGCATACAGATGGATTGTTGGGTATGCTTCTGGCTTGGACAGTGCGGCTCTGAATCTGAATACAAAACAGAGAAGATGCTCTTTTGCTCCTTTCAGACTAATGATTTTGTCCTTTTTCCCTCTCCTCTTCATTTTATTTCTTCATCTATAACATCTGCAAGAGGGCAGCCAGACTAATAAAACTGCGCTAAGCTCGACTAATGCCAGCCATTGATCCGAGGGTGGGACCCAATTAATCTATGAGATTTTAGCGGTGTTCATGTCCCTGAGGGACACAGGCCCAAAGACAGCTCTTGCCCCTGCACAGGGGAGGCATCTGAGGACTGATGGAGTGAGTCTCCATCCATGGATTCTGGGAGGAGGTGAGAGGCAGGGCAGCCACTCCCCGGAGCAGTCTTCATGGCCCTTTCAGAGAGAGAGAGCCCTCTTAGGTGTTCGCTGGCTTTGCTTTGGAATATTCACTTGCTCCTTTTGCTGGGTTGCCAGGGTGAGTTTCTAGAACAGGAAAACCTCACCTGGACACACAAGGCATCTGTCACAGAACTAGAGGCCTGGGAAATCTTCTCTATTATCCCTCTCACTTTGCAGTAGGGAACACTAAGGCCCAGAGGAAAAGGACTTGCCAAAGATCATGCAATTAGCAGTGTTAAATTAGTAACGCTGTAGAACCATCACTGTATTTCTGAGTCATGGTCAGAATTGCTGCCACCATCAAAAGGTTGACACAGCTGAAGATAGACACAAACTGGAGTTCAGTTTGAGAAGATGACAACACAGTTTTTTTTTTTTTTTTTTTTTTTTTTTTTTAAGGCTGGCCATTCTTTTATTCCTTTTTCTTTAGCGTTTGTTTTGGTGGTACTGGGGTTTGAACTCAGGGCCTCACGCTTGCTACGTAGGTGCTTTACCATTGGAGCTACTCTGCCAGTCCTCTTTAGCATGTTTTTAACTGTAAGCTAACACATACGTAGAAAAGTTTGTAAAACATACTACTTTGTATTATTTGACAAATAATTTATAAGCACATACTTCTGTAACCACCACCTGGATTGAAAAATTGAGCACTGCCAGCCCCACAAAAGCTCCTGTGTGAGATGAGCCTCCCTATCTCCATTCCCTCCCTGCTGGAAGGAGTTACTACCTTGATGCTGTAATTCCCTTCCCTCCCTGTACTGGGGATCTAACCCAAGGACTTCCAGTGCTAGGCAAGTGCTCTCCCACTTAGCCGTGCTCCCAGCTCTGTAATGACCATTCTTTGCTTGCCTTCATAATTTTACACCCAAATAGCTTTTGCTGTCTATTTTTAAACTTCATATAAATAGAACCACACTGTATGTATATGCTTTTTTTGGTGTCTTGTTTCTTTGAACCAACAATTGTGAGATTCATCTATGTCGTAGCAGTAGAAGAATTTGGTTAGCCTTCATTTCTCAGATTTTGTTTTTTGCATGAAAATGATTTTTAAAGAAATCTATTAGAATCCTGGAATCCTGCCTCTGAAATAAAGTATGATCCTTGAGATGACTCAGGCTATGGGGTCAGTATGGGAACAAGGATGCCCCAAAGAGGTTATTTTTTAAAAAATGTTGGTCCTGGGTCTCTGACCAAAGCCTGCTTCCTTCCTTCCTTCCTTCCTTCCTCCCTCCCTTCCTTCTTCCCTTCCTTCTTCCCTCCCTCCCTTCTTTCCTCCCTTCCTTCCTTCTTTCCTTCCTTTTGTTTCTGCGGTCTGGTTGTTTCATGAATTCCCTCAAAACATACACGAATTTTAGGAACATGGGATTGTGCTGGAGTTCCACATCTGCATGCTGGGAAACAGGGAGAGGGCATACTAGAATTCTTTGCTTTGCAAGGGAGGCCTTACCTGGACTGTGAGCCTCCTGGGGGCAGGATTTGTTTTATCTGCCTGATATCCCCACGGCCCACTATCCAGTCAGTTCATAGGAGATCAATAAGTTTGTACAATGAATAAAAGAATAAAGGTTACTCAGCACAGCCTCTTCAGGACAACTAATAGCCTCAACACTGTGATCTACATATCTACCAGTGACTGGTAATTGTCTTCCTGGGGGTCTGATGGAAGGCTTGTGGCCACCAAAGGGTCTCCTGATGGCTCTGAGCCAGATGCTGGGGTCTCTTGACACTTTCTTGCTGAGTGCTAAGAGGAAGTGGGAAGTGAGGCCATCTCTGCTGCTCTGGGCTGCTGGGCAGGCTGGAGTGCAGTGTGCTGGGCTGTGCTCTCTCAGTGACCCTACCTTACCCAGCCTCTCAGGCTTCAGACGGCTCCATGGCAGCTATAGATGTAAATGTGTGCTGCTTGAATAATTTCAAAGCTTCATTTATTTATTTAAAGCTTACCTTTTAAAGAAATATCTCCACATATGTAGGGCAGTCAAGGCTTACAGTGAAGGTGAGACTGAACCATCCTGGGGGCCCCTAGAGGCTCACAGAACTGTCATAGAATCCATCCTGGAAGTTACAGACCTCAAGGCACTGGCTGTAATTTTCAAGTACATATTTATTTGTGGATTGTTCATTAAATCAACCTTCCCCACCAGATGAGAGTGGGATGACTCTTTCGATTGTCTGAGTTCCCCCCAAGGCCTTAGCAGGTATTTGGTGAGTGGGTGATGGGTGAGGCTGAGGGGTCTGTTGCAGCTGACCATTGGAGGAAAAACACTGGTTCTCCTCGGACCCCATCCACGTCTCAGTGCAGGCTGGGTTCTGAGGTCTCCACCAAAAGCCACCCCTCGTCCCCACCCCAACGTGGGGAAGCCCTCGCAGAGCCCTAGAAGGCGCTGCGGGGAGGCCTGTCTTCCTGGAAAGCCACACTTGGAATTGTCTTCAAAAGCTGCAACGCAGCCCCCGGAGTTTGAGCACGAATAAATCATTAGCATTTTATTTACAATTCTGGGTTTACAATTCCTAGAAAAGGATCCTGCTGCTCAGTGCGGATTCCTGCGTTGCGGGCTTTCCCCACCACCCCACGGCGCTTCCTTCCACCTCCCGTCTTTGGGGGGCCGGGGTAGCTCATTCCTCCTTTGGACAGAGCCGGGGGTGGAGTGGATTGAGCATGTGGTCTTGAGAAGGGGCGTGCGACACCTCTGGGTCGCGTTTCCCGACGACCCTGAGATGGAGCAATCGTAGCCTCTCTATTTTACCGGGAAAGGAGGTTTGATCGGAAGAGGTCTTGGTGGTGAGGTCGCTCAGCTAGCGTTGAAGTTTTCGTCAGAGTCCCGCGGCGACCCCGGGAGCCCTTTCGCTGGCCCGGCGCAGGTCCCCAACGGCGCCCGCTAGATGGCAGCCTTGGTCTCCGCGGCGCAGGCCGGGCGGCCGCGCTCGCAAGGTCCCGCTGGAGGCTCGGCCCGCTGCTCCGTGGGAGGCGCTGCCGTGGGCACCCAAGCCTGGACTTGCAGGATCCAAAAGAGACCAGAAGAAGAGAATAACTGGAAGCAGACCGGGCTCCTCTGCCACAATGCAGCGACCTGCCGCTCGCTCCCGGGGCGCGGGGTCCGAGGGCTCCGCGGTTCCGGCCTTGGAGAGCTGTGCCCTGTTCTGATCCCGCACAACCTGCTGCGCTCACAGGGTGGGGAGGGGCGACGTGGGTCCAGGCTGCGATGGCCGGAGGAGGGATCCGTGGTGGGACGCCGCCTGGCCCCTTTTGATCTGGCTCCTTTAAAAGTAATCCATAGTCAAGACTTTGCACTTTCTTTTCTACCCCATTCAGACTTTGGGAGTGTTGAGTCTTGCTCTAGTAGTGTGGTGATCATGGGTCAGTTCCTGTCCTCCTCACGCCACAACATGCTCCTCACAGCTAAGATCTGCAATGGCAGGTGGAGTCACCCCTGCCCAGTCCCACCACTGCACCTTTGCTCAAGCAGACATTGGCCTGTCTCTGAGGCCTGAACACCTTGGGACCCGAGCCCAGCCACCAGAGAGAGACATCAGTGTGTGTAGACCTGCAGAGGAGGGTTGTGTGTACCCTGCCTTTCCTCCATCAGAAGGCAGGGGAGTCCAGGGGACTGGGGTCAATCTTCTTGTCTTGGGAGTGTATGATGTATGGATTTATTTTATTGGCCTCTTTCTTTTATGCTCAAAGTCAGGGTCTCTGGCTTCTAGGACCTTACCTACGGTGCTGGGTTTCTGCCTCCTGGGCAGTTGAGTCCCCTTCACTTCCCTCTTTCAGCTCAGTTCCTTTTCAGGAAGTGACTCCTTTCCTATGTAGGAGGAGTAGGGCTCAGCTGAACCTGGCCTGGCCTAAAGCCCCCTGTAACTGCGTCTTGGGTAGCAGCTGACAGGAACTGAGCTTCAGGTTGGGAAAAATTGGGCCTCCTCCTGGTCCTTGGAGGTGGGGGTGCTCAGGCCTAGAGGGCGAAGGGCTTTGCCAAGGTCATTGAGGGCATCCAGGTCTCCCACTCCAGGATTCTTCTGGCCTGCTCAAAAGACTTTTCTACTTTAGATCCCAAAGTCCTTACAAAGTTCTTCACTTTGCATTAATTTTGAGAAGCACTTGAGGGTTTGTTTCTGGGGGCAAGGACCTTTAGGCCCCAGGAGGGGGGCTGGGCATCCAAGGGACATTGTTCCTCTAGGGAGGTCTCCAGGCCATGTCTTCCCCTTCTGGGCCACACAGGTCACGCGAAATGGGGAGTGGGGTGTGAATGTCCCCTGGTCTTCTCCGTCACCCCCCCGGGTGCGCTCCCCCCCCTACTCAGTGCAGGGAAGTGTGCGGAATTGTTCTCCACCACGTGTCCCTCTGTTAAGATGACAATTTCCATGACAGAGCCGATGTCTAATGGAGTCTGTCAACTCGGCTTAGGCCGCAATGACTGGGAGCACGGCGCCCAGAGCCCCTGCACACGGGGTCCGAAGTTTTAGCTATGCCTGGCCGCAAGGAGGATGCATAGGCATGCACTGAACCCCACACCTATCGGGTCCGCCATCAGCTTATTCGGTAATTACTCCACACCACCGGCAGGCAGTTGGCCAGGATCGCCCCAGCAGGCAGAGGGGGAAGCGAGTGTCCCCAGCGCCCGCCCTGTGCGCGGAGAGAGCCTCTCTGGCTCGGAGGAAGACAAGGCCCCGTTGACAGCGCGCACCGGCCCGGAGCAGCCGTCCTATTGGCAGCGGGAGAGGCTGTTTGGGGAGATGGAAAAACTTGTGTCGGCGTCAGTCCCGGGAAGGGGGAGCCGAGCAGTTTGCAGCGCTTTCTGTTCCTCGCGCTGCCGCCACTGCCTCTGCTCCTGCGAGCCTGCAGGGGAGGAGAGAGGGGGAGGAGGTGACTGAGTTCACGTCCCCACCGCTGCCTCTGCTGGAGTGATGGATGGCTGTCTGCTCAGGCGGGGGAGCGCGCACAGCTCCCTCTGCAGGGAGCCGCGCTCAGCCTCCCACACCCGGCGCGGCTTCTGTTGCTCGGTGAAAGGGGCTCTGGGTCAGGGAGCGAGGCCGGTTATTTTGGGGTAACGAGACCATCCTTTTCTTGATCGGTGGCAATCTTACACGCACACACATCTATCGCCTCCTCTGAGCTCCACTCTACCCTTTTACAACAAACCCAAGGTGTCCGTCTTCCTCCATGCCCGAGGCTCAGCAGGTAACAGGACCCATTTGGGTCAGGGCGTGGATACTGGGCCATCTTTTCTTTTAACGGCAGTTCATTTTAAAGTTCCATTAATTGAGGGCTCTGATTAATCAATTAATTACAGGAATTAGCTTCTATTTTGTCTTTCTTTTCTCTCTACTCCAAAATGTTCTTAGTAAGTAATGCCAAAACCTAGGGTTAGGGGCTGGGGAGGTACACTTGGGGAGAAGAGCACTTCTTTGTGGAAGGGGCCTTTGTTCTGCAGTTTGCCTCAAGTCAGGAGACCCTTGGGTCTAGCTCATAATGATAAGTCCTAGCTCTGATTCCAGGGCAGGACTTGTGGATGCCCTTATTCTGGGGCCAAGCTCTTAAAAATGACCTTGCCAGCAGTAACAATGATGAAAATGGTAATATACAGAAGATTACATTTCCCAGGCATCTACCATGTGCCAGAGACAGTGACTTCATGCCTGTCATCTTATTTAATGTTCAGATCAGTCCTATAAAACAGGTGTTATTGTTACTCCCATTTTACAGAGGGGGACAATGAGGGCAGAGACGCTAATTAACTTGCCTAAGGCAACACAGCTGGAAAGGCACAGAGGAAGAACTCAGCATATCTCCTTCTTATTTCAAAGCCCTGGACTTGCAAGCACTCTGCTAAATTGCTACAGAAAGCTTTCGTTATCTTGCTGCAAAACCACACTTGTATATTTGAGAAACAGCCTTTGAAATTATAGTGCAGTTTTACTATGAGTGGATATTTGTTTTTGCTGCTTCTTTCCCTGTTTTCTAAAACAGGGAGAAAAACGAAAACCCAAATCTTTCACTTTCCAATGGGTCAGCCAGGTCAGAGGAAGAAACTGCTGAGTTTTGTTGCTGGCTTCTGTAAAAGAGAAATTGCCTCATGGATGATTTGTTTTTAAAAAACATTAGCTATTACTTTCACTAAGATTTGATGCACTTACATGAAGTCATCTTGAGTGTCTTCCTTGAGCAACTGTGCTCTGTTCCTAGTGTGCCCCAGAATCTGGCTGGACCTGGACAAATCTGGATCCCTCCCTGGCTCCCCAAAACACCTACCTTTCTTTCACCTTCCATGAAGATGGAAAGAAGGCAACGGATGAGAGAGCTGTGCCCAGGCTGCTTAGTTGAGTCAGCCATGAGTTGGCCCAGAGCCAGGGAGCGTGAGAAACTTTCAAATTTCAAAACTGCCCTGGGCCAATTTAATAAACTTCTGCCACCTCTATCCTCTCCACATTTTTGAATTCTCAAATATTATTCACTCCCATCTGAAGATGCACACAGGAGTGGAAGGATTTTGGAATGTTAATAATGCAGAATTTTACAGCATAGCAAGGTGAATTCTCAAGGGGTAATGGTTAACATCTGCTTTCTCTTTTCCCAAGATAACAATGGGGAAGCCAGCGCTCTGCAGAGGCACACACCAACCAGGACTGCAAGAGTGATGCTCTGTCCCCCAACCCCCTCTCTCAGTAAAGGGGTAAATTGTCCCCAGATCCCACACTAGGCACAATAACCAGAAAACTTGAATGTAGCAAGAGTGACAGTGACAAGGAAAAAAAAAAACCCCCAAACAAGCCAAAGTCAATTTCTCATGGGGCACTTTCTAGACTGTGAACAAGACCCTTTCTTCCAGGGGGTCTGAAAGATGGCAAGAAGCGCTTGGCTTCCTCCCAGTGGGGCAATTCGTAGCAATCAGCATCAGAGCTGTGGTCCTGACATGTCCCCAGGGAAGCAGCAGGACGCTCTGTATCAGAAGGAGATAAACCGAAAGAGTTCAATCTCTGTTCTAGATACAGGCTCTGGAGCGCCCAGGGGTCTTGTGCTTGTTCTCTTTGAGGGCTTCTATGCTTCCACTGTCACATGTGTCCTCTGAGAGCCCTGGAAACATAGGAACCTGGGACCCAATCTCAGATCTGGGGACATTAATCCTGGTCTGGTCAGTCAGGGGTTGCTGAGCAGAGTCAGTTCAGCATATAGGACTATTTAAAAGATGCCACATAAATGGCTAGAGTCCACACTTGTTTTCTAAGACTCATGTCATCCCCTTTCAGCTGCTTGCTTTAGGGGAGAAGATGTTTGGTGACTTGGAACCAGGTGACACAGAATATAATTTCTGATCTAGCCCTGCCCTCCAGGTTCACTTGAATAGTCTTATGGAAATGATCCTGATTTAAATCTTGGAGCAGGATAGACATCCTTTTAAAGAGAATCTCTTGATTAGTTTTATCAGTAAAAATGACCCAGAAGTTATTTTTAAAAATGAAGGGTGCCAACCTTGTGTGTGTATCTACCTAGGGATTTTCATCACTTTGTGTGTGTGTGTGTGTGTGTGTGTGTGTGTGTGCTGAAGCAAATGCTTCTGCATGTTGAAGCATCTTGCAGCTCAGAGAAATGTGAAGAGATGGCCAGGCTGCATTGTGCAGATGCCATCCTCGGAAGCCCGGAGCCAGGGCTTTGGCTTCTCTCTTCTGCTTGCATAATGCAATTTAAATCCCTTGTTAATTTCCAGGTCGAGTTTCATTCATGAGGATAATCTTTAATTGATGTTAAATATAGGGATCAAGTTAAGTGCATTATTTCTTTTTTACAAAGTGCTAATTGTTCATGTTCTCATAAATTATTTTCTCTTCTCATGTAGCAGGTTTTATGAAAGAACTTTCCAGTGCTTTTAACCTCATTGTATGAATATTATCCTTAATCAGCGGGTCGTTGGGAACCTTCCTGTGCTGATGATCTCCGTGTCACCCTTCAGAGCAGGAAAGAGAAGAAAAATGAGCTCCTTTGGAGTGCCTGTATATATGAGTAGATTCACAGACATTAACTTTTTTTTTTATCCAAACATTTTAACTTTAAGCAGATTTTTTTTAGCTGCTTCTGTTCCTATTATGACCCTGGAAGTTTCAACTTAAAATGGCCTTTCCTTCCTTCCCTTTTTTTCCTTTGTTGTTGGTGGAACCAGGGTTGGAACTCAGAGCTTCTCGCTTGCTAGGGAGGCACTCTACCGGTCCATTTTGCTCTAGTTATTTTGGAGATGGGGTCTCTTGAACTATTGAACTATTTTGCCTGGGCTGGCATCCAACCACGATTCTCCTGATCTCAGCCTCCTGAATAGCTAGGATTACAGGTGTGAGCCACTGGTGCTTGGCTGGCTCTTTCTTTTAATTTTATTGATAACTGTGGTAAAAAAAAAAGAGAATATAAAATTTACCATTTTAACCATTTTTTAGTGTCCACCTTTTTCAGTGCATTGAGTGCATTTGCATTACAGTGGGATGATCAACCAGCTTTTCATCTGGTGAAACTGAAGGTCCCATTAGACAACCAATTCCTCCTCCCCATCCCCAGACAACTGCCATTCTATTTTCTGTTTATGAAGTTGACTTCTCTAGGTACCTAATGTAAGTAGAGCCATACAGTTTTTTGTTTCATTTTGTTTTGTTTTGAGATGGAGTCTCTCTATAGTGCTCTTATTGGTCTGGAACTCCTGGGTTCAAGCACTCTTCCTGTCTCAGCCTTCTGAGTAGCAAGGGCTACAGGTGAATTCCACTGATGCTTGTCTTTTAGTGACTGGCTTATTTCACTTAGCATAACGTCCTCAAGTTCCATCCATGATGTAGCATGTGACAGGACTTCCTTCCTTTTTAAGGCTGTTGTGTGTGTGTATCTGTGTGTATGTCTACATATATAGACATACACACATATACTTTCATATGTACATTTTGTTTATCCATTCACATGTAGATGGACACTTGAGTTGCTTCTACCCTTCAGCTGCTGAGAACAATGCTGATATGAATATGAATGTAGTAGACGTACAGCCTGAAACTACAGCTCCGGTAAGGAGAAGAGAAAATTGCTTTGTCTGCCTTCAGGGAGCTTGCTTAAAAAGAATGACAACAGTAACACCTACTATTTACTGAGTTCTTAACACATTATTTAGTGTGCACTAAGACCCTATGTGGGAGATGTTGTGCTGTTCCCTCTTACACATGAATTAAGTCAAGTTCGTAACTGTCAGATCACTTGCCCAAGAAGATCACAGTCAGGGGATTTGAACCTATATCTGTTTGACTCAAATTCTATGTTTTTTTTTTTTTTTTTTTTTTTTGTGGGAGCAGTACTGGGGTTTGAACTCTGGGTCTCAAACTTGCTAGGCAGGCTCTCTACCACTTGAGCTACTCTGCCAGCCCTTTTTCTGTGATGAGTTTTTTCAAGAGATAGAGTCTTGCAAACTATTTGCCTGGACTGAGTTTGAACTTTGACCTTCCTGATCTCTTTTGAGTAGCTAAGATTACAGGCATGAGCCACCAGTGCCCTGCAAAACCTGTGTTTTTAAATTCAAAGAACATTGTGGCTTTTGCAAGGATGTAAACCCCATAAAAACAAGGAAGGAGCCATGCTGTTTGGGAGAGATGTTTCTTTTTGAGATCTGAGCACATTTCCTGGAGGAAGTGATGTTTAGGCTGGAGCTGGGCGGACCAGTAGGATTTGGGTGGGCAGAGAGGATAGGGAAGAAGATTTCATGGGCAGGTATTATGAACAGAGGCCCAGGCGGGGAAGTGTGAGAGAAGCTGGGGCCAGGCAAGCAGTTAGGGCAGAGAGTGAGGGGCGTGCTGGGGACAAGCCTGCAGAGACAGTCATGGAAGTAAATCTGAGCTGGATGAGGATGCAGACTCTCCTTTACAGATTTTTAAATATCTCCTTTTATAGGAAGTCACATAGCAGGGAGGCTGAGCAACACACCAGAGTAACAGGAAAACAAGTCAGGTCTCCAGACTCCCGCCCAGTGCTCCTTCCTCAGCAGGTCAGAAAAGGCTGAGGGTCTGCAGGGTGTCATATTGCTGAGAAGCACAAAGATGTGTGAACAGTGGGAAGACACAGGCTGGGCTACCTTGTCATTTGACCTTGAACCCAGACCCACAGGGCAGTCCCGGAAGAGAGAGTGGTGTGAGCAGTTTCACACATAGACAGGGGCATAAAGACTCAGGGTGATTCTAGGCCTGTGCTGAGTGGACAGGGGGAGTGGCTACTCCTTCCAGCTCCTTCTAGAAGAGTTTAAGCTGGGTGGAAGTTTCTTGGAAAGTATTGAGAGAGTGAAGACAGATCCCTTATGAACCTGGACTGGGACAGCACAGTAGGTTCCTTCAAGAGAGCTGCAGGGACCCATGTCCAGGGAGATCCTAAGGGCTCGGAGCACTGGCTGAGAGGCATGGAGGTAGCAGAGTTGTCTGGAGGGGCTGTGACCAGGGGATCCTCAGGAAGAAGTAGGGCGGATGGCCAAAGGGTGACCGGAAGCCTTCTGTTGATGCTGCACAAGACCTGAGCATCCTGGAGCATCCCTGGGGCAGGGAAGAGCTCTCATGACTGGTTAAATTTCCCATGGTTTAGAAGCTAGATGCCAGAGCTGGACTTACCCTTAAGAAAATTAAAGCTATGCTTGAGCTTGAAGATTTCGACTTAATACCTGTTGTACTCTCCATTTCACCACCAAGTCCCAGAGGGGAGCTGGGTAGGTGTTGATAATCACTTGCAGGTGAGCTGGCTTGCTCTGAGGAGAAGCTCAATGTTCCACAGCCAGGACTTGCAGGATCTTTCTCCTGTGACTACACTGTTTCAGTGAGGGGTTTACCTCATGCAGAGACGTGTCCCAGGGCCCAGGGGAATGCGGCTAGATGACGCTGTCAGGAAGGACAGACCAGGACACAGGCCAGAACTGAAGCAGGCACACCCTGTGAGGAACTGGCTTTCCCAGGCAACTGGGTGGGTGACTGCAATAGTCATTCTTCCATCCTTGTATCCAGTCTCTTGTTCCACACAGGCACCGAATGCTTACTAGGCATGGGACGGTGCTGGTCCTTAGCACTGAGCAAGTGGCCCTCTTCTGTGCTCTGTGAAACTCACAGTTCACAGTCCAGCATGAGAAACTGAAAGATAGAAGGGCTCTTCACGGGCTCTGGAAGCCCAGAGAGGGAGAGATGGTGTTTTCCTGGACTTTAGGGAGGTAGGAGGGACAGTTTTCAGAAGCTGTGACATTTGAGTTGCAACTTCAAGGACAGGTAAGCAGTAGCCAGATAGATGCAGGATTGCTGGGAGTTCCAGGCAGAAGGGAAAGAGTGTGCAGAGGTAGGAGGGAAAAATGTGCCCAGGGGCCCCAGGGCACCAGGTCAAGAGCAGCCTTGTAGGTGGAAGACAGCCTGGATGGGACAACAGTAGGAGGGCCTGAATTGGGGTTTGAGTAGGTGTGTCAGTGAGAGGGAAGATTGGGTGGGAGAAAGCCTCAGTTCACCACTGTGGCTCCTGGAGCTGACCCCTGAAATCTGCCCTCTGACCTCACTTCATGCCTCTGTACCCTTAGCCTATTTCCAGGCCTTCTGACCTCTACCCCCCTATCCTCTTGTTGGATCTTCAATTCATACAAGCCATTTCTTCTGTCTGGAACTCACTTTCTCCTGCTTAATTTTTAAAATGGCTTTTATTTGTACAACACCCTTGCTTGTACCACGTCTGTTTTTAAAAAACATTTTATTGGTGTTTATTAATTGTACAAAATACTGGTTTTCACGGAGACATTTTCAGACGTGTATATAATGTACTTTGATCGTTTTGATCCCTCTTACCCTCTTTTATCCTCCCCCTCCCTTCCATTTTTTGTTTGTTTGTTTAGTTTTGATTTTTGGTGGTGCTACTGAGGTTTAAATTCAAGGCCTTGAGCTTGCTAGAAGGGTTCCTACCACTTCTCTCAGCTCTTCCCTTCTGCTTTTTAAAAGTACTTTCATTTAGATATAACTCATATGCCATAAAATTCACCTGTCCTAAGTACACAGTTCAGTGGTTTGTAGTCTATTCACACAGTTGTGTAACTATTGTCACTGTGTAGTTCTAGAACCATTTTATCATCTCCAAAAGATGCTAGCCTGTTAGCACTCACTCTTTGTCCCCTTTTCCCCTCCTGCTCCTGACACCCAATCTTAACTGTCTCTATGATTTTCCTACTTTGCCCATTTGATATAAACAACCTAATATGTGGCCTTTTATGGCAGGCTTTTTCCCCTAGCACAATGTTTACCAGGCTCACCATGCAGCACATGTCAGCACTTCGTTCCCTTTTCTCCCCGACACTGCGTTGTGTGGACTCCATTGTGTGGAGACGCGGTACTTTACTTCTCCATCTACCATCAAGTTTTCTATATTGTGGCAATGAAGAATAATGCTGCCATGAAATTCATGTACAATCTTTTTTTTTTTTGGCAATTTTGAGGTTTGAACTAAAGGCCTCACCCAAGAGCTCTACTACTTGAACCACACCCACAGATGTTTTTGCTTTAGTTATTTTTTGGATGGGCTCCCACATTTTTGCCTAGGGCCAACCTCATAATGTGATCCTCCTACCTACAGCCTCCCAAGTAGCTGGAACCACAGGTGCACATCACAACACCCACCTGGTGGATTGGTTGAGATGGGGACGGCCGGAATCTGGCTACCTTTTTGCACAGGCTGGCTTTGAACAGCAATCCTCCTGATCCCTGCCTTCTGAGTAGCTGGGATAACAGGCATGGGCCTCTGTGCCCCACCCTATGTACAATTTTTTGTGTGGATGTTTTCAGTTCTCTTGTGTATATGCCTAGGAGTAGAATGACTGGGTTGTAAGGTAACTCTTTGATTCACTTTTAGAGAACTGACAGAGTGTTTTTAAATGACTGCATCGTTTGTCATTCTTACCAGCAAGCTAAGAGGGCTCCAATTTCTGTGTGTTTAGTTACAGCCATTCTGTTGGGTAGGAAGTGGTATTGATTTGCATTTCCCTTTTCATATGTTTCCTGGTCATCTTTTGCAGAAATGTCTCTTCAAATGTTTTCCCCATTTCACTTAAAAATTCAATTCCTTTTTAATTGACACACAAAACACGAAATTTGTACATATGATTGTAGTACCATGCAATGTTTCAATACATGTGTATATCATGTAATCAGGCTAAATATCCATCTTCTCAAACATCGATCACTGTATAGTGAAAACAGTAAAATCCTTTTGAGATACACAGTACCCAATCCTTATCTGTGTGCACTAGCGCAGTGGAACTTCTCACTGCTCTCTAACTGCTCTAAAACTCCCCATCTTTTCCCATCTCTCCCTCTCCCGACTCTGCCCAGCCTCTGGTAACCACCATTCTACTCTCATCTCCTATGATTAACTTTTTTTTTTTATGTTGCACATATGAATGAGACCATGCAGTTCCTGTCCTTCTGTGCCTGGCTTATTTCACTTAACATAATCATTCAGTTCCATCCATGTGGTCACAAGTGACAGGACTCCATTCTTTTTTATGGCTGAATTGTATTCTATTCTGTGTGTAGGTACCACATTTTCTTTATCTGTTCATCAATTGATGAACTTTTCATATCTTGCCTATTGTGACTAGGACTGCAATGAACCTGGGAGTGTGCACGTCTCTTCAACATGCTGATTTCATTTTCTTTGGATATGTACCCAGGACTGCAATTGCTGGATTATATGGTAATTTTGTTTTTATTTATTTATTTTTTTTGTGGTACTGGGGTTTGAAATCAGGGCCTGGAACTTGCTAAGCAGGTGCTCTACCACTTGAGCACTCTACCAGTCCTATTGCTGATTTTTAATTGGGCCATTTTTCTGCTGTGGAGATTTTGGAGTTCTTTCTATGTTTTGGATGTGAACCCCTTGTCAGATATGCTGTTTGTAAATCTTTTCTTCCATCCTGTTGGCTGTCTCTGCACTCTGGTGACTGTTTCCTTTGCTGCAGAAGCTTTGTGGCTTGATGTCTGCCATTTGTCTGTATTTGCTTTTGTTTCCTGTGCTTTCGGGGTCTCCAAAAAATTCAGTAATTCGTTCTTTATTACCGAGTTGTAAAAATTCTTTGCATATTCTGGATATATGTCCCTTACTGGATATTTGTAAAAAAAAATTGGTAGTTGTCTTTTTCTTTCTCTTTCTTTCTTTCTTTTCTCTCTCTCTCTCTCTCTCTCTCTCTCTCTCTCTCTCCCCCCCCCCACTTCCTCCCTCCCTCCTTCCTTCTCTCTCTCTCTTTTGTGTTTTGAGACAAGGTTTGGCTATGTAATGCAGGCTAGCTTTGAATTTTTTTTTTTTGTATTAGAGTTTGAACTCAGGGTCTACACCTTGAGCCTCTCCACCAGCCCTTTTTTGTGATGGGTTTTGTAGGGTCTTGTGAAATATTTGCCTGGGCTGGCTTTGAACCTCAGTCCTCCTGATCTCTGCCTCCTGAGTAGCTAGATTACAGGCACAAACCACTGGCACCTGGTTAGCCTTGAATTCCTGATGCTCCTGCCTCAGCTTCCTGAGTGCTGGAATTACAGGCAGGTACCGGCTCCCTTCCTCCTTCCCTCCCTCCTTCCGTTCCTTCCTTCCTTTCTTTTTTTACTTTATTAAAATACTGAGTTTATTTCACATGTATATTTTGTTTCCCACCATCTCCATGTCTGACCCCCACTACTATGTCCTATCACAACATTCTACACATACTTAAACTTCTCTCTCTCTCTCTCTCTCTTTGTGTGCTTTTGGTCTCATATTTAAGAAGCTATTACTTAACCTAAGGTCACAAAGATTTACTCCTGTGTTTCTTCTAAAAGTTCTATACTTTTGGCTCTTACATTAGGTCTCTGATCCATTTACATATATGTTTCTTTTTTTCTTTTTCTTTTTCTTGTGGTTCTGGGGTTAGAACTCAGGGCCTCATGCCTGCTAAGCAAGCACTCTAACACTGAGCTAACCAGCTCCAGAGCTAATTTTTGTCTGTAATGATGTGACATCCACTTATCCCAGCACCATTTGTTGAGAAGAGTCTCTCCCCACTGAATTATCTTGGCATCTTTGTCAAAACTCAACTGACCATAAATGTGAGTCTTATTTCTGGACTCTCTATTCCTGATCTGTGTCTATCCTACACCATTACCACACTGTCTTGAGCACCTTAGCTTGGCTCTGGGTTTGCCTCCTCTCCCCTCTGCTTTTCAGGTAATTGCAGGTGCAGGTGTGTGAGAGACTGGTGTCAGGGTTTGTGCTGGAGTTTGTGGGGATAGAAAGGGGCAGCCACTCTCTTTGATAGGTTGGGCAAGCATGCCTACAGGCACCGCCAGAATCAAGGTCCTCTTTAAAGGCTTCTCCCCGAGTATCTACTTCTTTCGCCTCCTTGTTTGAGTTCCTGAGTTTTGTCCTGGGTCAGAGAAGCAGAGAGCTTGCCTCAGTCTACCTTAGAGATAAATCTCGCTGCTCTTGACTGCTTCATCACCTAGTGGAGTGGCTTCCTGGCTGTCGAGACCCCTGCCAAGTCGCGTCACCCCTATGTACACCAATTTCTTTGACAGTATTAATACTACCTCTCAGGGTTATTGAAGAGTAAATTAGATGATGTGTCAAGCCCTGGGGTAAGTGCCTCCCAAGTATGTAATCCTAGGAGGTAGGTGGTCTGAGCCTCACTTACAAAGGCCAGGAAACGGAGGTCCCCATAATTAGCTTGTGGACCCAGGCCTCACCTCATTCCTGTGAATCCAGGACTCAGGGCTACCCCGGCTCCAGAGCCTGTGCGCCCAGGTCAGGGGAGCCTGGTGCGGGGACAAAGGGAGCCTTCCTGGGAGAGGACCGCTCTCAGGGCGAATTCTGCCCCCTTCCCAGCCCCTTCTCTGGCTCGACTTCCCAAAAGAGGCGGGGGTGGGGGTGAGGGTGGGAGTGGGGCGACCTGGGTCTCTCAGGGGCAGTGGCTTCAAAAACCAGGGCAGCTGTGTCTGCCTCGGTGGCCCCGCCGCGCCGTACGCGGCCAGGATGCGCCGAGCTTTCGGACTGGAAAATGAGCACAAAAGAACAAACACGGCGACCGCGGAAATGCTAATGCGGCCGGCGCGGCGAAGCATCAGCCGCGGTCACGGCGCGGTGCCTCATTATTACCGCCGGGGGCCCCGGCCGCGAGCAGCGGGGCGCGGGCCGCACGCCGCGCGGCTGATGGTGGCGCTGATGGCGCTGGAGGCACGGCCCCCGCTCAGCGGGCGCCACTGAAGGCCGCGCGCCCCGATCGCCAGCGCCCCCACCTCGCGCGCCCCGATCGCCCGCACTCCCCCTTCTTCCTTGTGAGCCCCGATAACCCGCGCTCCCCCGCCTCCCGCGCCCTGATCGCCCGCGCCCCACCCCGCGAACCCGGATCACCCGCGTCCCCCGTCCGCCCCGATCGACCCCCGCGCGCCCCCCATCGCCTGCGTCCCCCGCGCGCCCATCTCACGCCCCAGCTGCCACGCCGCACCTTTTCCCTTATTTCCATGACATTTCGAATTAAAGGTAAATACCTTTAATTCTTCTTTTAGGATTAAAATGATCGATGCTCTCCTAGAAAGTCCACTTGGAGTAAAAAGCCAAAGTCCCCCCAACCCCTCCTCCGGAAAGCTATCCAGAGGTAACCGCTGTTTGCAAGCTGGTGTGAAGCCTTCCAGGCTTTTTAATGCTCATAGCTAATTTGGTTTTTTTAAATATTCAAAATCGAAACGTAATATACTTTCATTTTTTCAGCCCCACAATGCAATCCTGGTCTATATCATGGTCTCTCTTTTGCTTTTTTTTTCATGTAAGAATGTGCCTGGAAATTTTGCCATGTTAGTAGGCTCAGTCCTATCTGATTTTTTCCCAAAAAACACATACTATTCTGGAGTATCAGGGTGGAATAATTAATTTAACCTTTCTCCAACTACTACTAATTAAATGCTTGCTACATGCAGGACCTTTAACTAAGCACCTTACCTGTATCATTTAATCACCACAACAGTTCTAAAAGGCAAGTGTAATAATAATTCCCTTTTTAAGAAAAGAAGAAACAGGCATAGAGAGGTGAAGGAACTTGTTTGAGGTCACACAGCTGGGAAGCATCAAAGGGGATTCAACACCCGGTGGACTTGACTTTGCAGTTTTGCTCTTTTCCCAAGCGCAGTGCTTAGCCAAATGTGTCATTCAGGTCACTGACTATAGCGGGTAGGTACTTTGCAGATCCTGCAAGCTCCTGGGAGTCTACAGATTGGTGACTTCAGCCCAATTATTATAATCTAGGGATTAAATAACTGAAATTGTGTTATGTTTACTTGGTAAAAAACAATAGAGGACATGCAATGAAAAGAGATGCTTGAAGAAATGACCCAAACATTGTATGCACATATAAATAAAAGAAAAAAAAATTAAAAAAAAAGAAAAGAGATGCTTGCAATCCCGGTTTCCACTTTCCCGTCCAGAGGAAGCTCCTGAAGCTTTAAGCCATTTTATGTATCTCTCAAGACACATTCAAGGCCAAGGCCCTGTACCACTAGCACACGCACCTACTACTTCCAATTAACAGCGTATCTGGAGCTCATTCTCTCTTGGCATGGATATAGATAGATCTCATTCTTTTTCTTCTTGTTGTTTTTTAAGTTCCCCCCAAATATTTCTTTTGGTGGGACTGGGGTTTAAACTCAGGGCTTCATGCTGGCAAAACTGGCTCTCTACCTCTTAAACCTACACCTCTAGTTTGGAGATGGGGTCTCTCAAAACTATTTGCGGGGCTAGTCTCAACCCATGATTCATTCTCCCAATCTCAGTCTCCCAAGTAGCTAGGATTGAAGGCATGAGCCACTGGTGCCTGGCTAAGTTCAATTCTTGAGTAATTCAAACATCAAAAGAGTAGAAACAGGAGTACGTTTGAAAAGTCTTAGCTCCTCTCCCTGCCTCCTCTATGGGGTGCCTCTTCTACTCCCACCGTGGGGATCTGCTTTCTCCAGGGTCTCCTTATTCACCATTCATTATTTCTGTTACGTATTTAACTATCCTAGTGATGAATGTTTATTTTTTTTCAGGTTTTCTTTCTTTTCCTTTTTTATTTTGGTAATTACATAAAAAGCTGCAGCAAGCGTTCTTGTACTTTGCGCAGTTGGAGGTGAGTGGATCTGTGGGAAATATTTTTCGAAGGAAAACTGCTGGGTGAAAGGACACGCACATTGGAAATCTGAAAGTTACTGCTACTGTGTCCTTCAAAGAAGCGGCATTTATTAATACTGCACTTGATGCTAGGTGACTCGCAGGCCAGTGTCTCCCTATGTTCACCTACTCAGCGTTAGTGCATCCAAAAATCCCTGCCGGCCAGATGGAAGAAAACGGTAATCATTGTTTTAATGATGACAGAGGGAGAGCAGTTTTTCAAATGTTTGTAAGTCATTTGTATTTCTTTTTTTTGTCTATCACTATTTTTCTTGAGTTTTTCTTCTTGATTTCTAGAAGTTCCTCCATAATATTAGGGTCTTTTCCCAGTTGGTTGTTATCTTTTGATTTTGCTGTTGTTTTCTTCAGGCAGAAAATTTCCATTTTTGTATATTAATTTAAAAATAATCCCTGAGATATATAAATTACAAGTCATTAGAAAGCATATAGAAAAACCATCATACTTTTCCAAAATTTCAAATAATTTCTTATGTTTTCTTTTCTATTTTTTTTTTTTTGGCAGGTTCTCTACCACCTGAGTCACTCTGGCAACCCTTGTATTTTTATAAGCTTATTTTCATGTTTAAATCTTTAATTTATCCAGAATATCTTTTAGTATGAGAAGGCAATAAGGATGTAGCTCCCCATGAAATGACCAGCCCAGTCACTAGGGGGTTGTTGCCGGTTGTTCGTGTAGCATTGTTTAGCCTTCTACTGCCTCATCCACTCTCAGTGACATCTTAAAGTTTTACTTATACAGTACTGCACATTTCTTTTGAGGTTTATTTCTTTTTTATTGTTATTATAAGTTAGATTTTAAACTTCCTTTATGTTTTCTAATAGATTGCAATCTATACAGAGGGAAGTTACCAATTTTTATATATTAAATGTGTGGTTGGTCCTCTTATTGAAACTTACAGATTTTCACGAAATTATTTTTGGTTTAACTTTTCCTTTTCTTCATTTTCTTCTTATCTATTTGCTAGTGCAGAGGTTGCAAGCTAACTTCTCTAGAGCTAGGTGTATTTATTATATTTTCAAAACAATTAAACCATCTTTTAAAAAAATTGACAGCTTTTGCACAGATATCAAAAACTGGAATCTTATTTTCTCTTGAAATTTTAGGTGATTTGACAACACTGGGCTGGTACTCCCGAGGGGGAAAACATGTTGAGGCTTGTGAGCTTTGCCCTCTACAGCTGAACCACTCCTGACTTTTAAAACCATATATACTGCATGGCCCCAGAAGGCATTTGAATTTGAAATTTTGCTGGTACTTTCAGAGTGACATTCTATAATAATGGTGATAGTAGCTATCCTCGACTTGTTTCTGACTTTCATGGAGGTGCTTTTAATGTTTTACTAACTATGAGGCTGGCTCTTTCCTTTAATATTTTATTATGAAAAATTTGAAACACAGAGAAAGACTGAAAGAGTTGCACATTAGAAAGTATATAGAAAAACCTTCATACTTTTCCAAAATTTCAAATTATTGTCTATGTTTTCTTTTATATATATATATTATATATATATAAATATGTTTTATTATATATATATGTTTTCTTTTATATATATATATATATATATATATATATATATATATATATATATATATTTTTTTTTTTTTGGCAGCGCTAGGGTTTGAACTCAGGGCCTTACATTTGCTAGGCAGGTGCTCTACCACTTGAGCCACTCCACCAACCCTTGTATTTTTATAAGTTTATTTTAATGTTCCTAGCACCTAGCTGTTACAATCAACATTTTCCTATAGTTGTTTTAATGACATGTCTATCACCTATCCTTCCTTTTACACACTTTTACACACCCCTCAGTTCAGCTTAATTATTTGATGCATTTCAAAGTAAATTGAAGGCATCAACACATTTATCTGTAGAAAAATTTTAACACGTGTATCATTAACCAAGGGTCAATGTTTGCTTCCTGTTCTTTTTTTTCAAGTTAAAATTGACACACAATTCAATGTGCAAATCTTGAGTATACCATTCTATGAGTTTGATAAATTATATACTTGTGTAACTCAATCCCCTATCAGGATATAGATTAGTAATTCCAGAAAGTAATTTCTTCATTTCAGAAAGTTCTGTTGTGCTCCTTTCCAGTTCAGTCGCCATCCCCTCACCTCAGCCAACCATAGTTCTGGGTTTTTGTTTGTTTTTTTTCCATTGCAGATTAATTCGACTTCTAGAACTTCACATAAAAGGAATCATACTCTGTGCATGTCCTTTGCAGGCGAGAGTCTTTCATATTGTTGCAGGTGTCAACTGCTCCTTTTTATTCTCGAGTAGTGTTTCATTGTTGGGGACTTCGTATTTGTAAAATTCATAGCTGAAGCCCTAGCTCCCAGCTGGCATTTGAATACAGAGTGTCCAGGAGGTAATTAGGGCTAGAGGAGGCAATAAGAGTGGAGCCCTGGCCGGATGATGTTAGTGCCTTTACAAGGACAAACACCAAAGAACTTGCTTCTTCTTTTTTGGGTAGTACTGGGTTTGGACTTAGGGCTTTGCACTTGTGAGGCAGGTGTTCTACCACTTGAGCCACTCCTCTAACTCTTGAACTCACTCTTTCTCTCCCTGCCAAGTAAATACACTGTGAGAAGGTGGCCATCAATAAACCAAGGAGAGCCTCACCCGAACCTGACCATTCTGGCATGTTGATCTTGGACTTCCAGCCTTCAGAACTGTGAGAAAACAAAGTTCTGTTGTTTAAGCCACCTAGTCTTATGGCATTTTGTTAGGGCACTGTGAGCAGTGTGAAATACCCCGATATGAATCCACCATAATTTGTTTGGCTATTGTTGTATTGATGGATTCCTGAATTCTTTCCACTTTTTAGCTAGTATGAATGAAGGTGTTGTGAACATTTGTGTACAACTACTTTTTTTTTTGAGGTAGGGTCTCACTAGGTAGCCCAGGCTGGCCTACAACTCTTGATCCTCCTGCCTCAGCCTCCCCAGTGCTAGGATTACACATGTGTACCACTACACCTAGCTATGTGCATACGTCTTTTTTTTAGGAATGTATTTCTTTATTTCTCTTGGGAAAATATATAGGAGGATAATGGTGAGTTGCAGGGCAGGTGTATATTTAGTTCTATAGGAAAGTACCAGAACTTTTCCTAGAGTGATTTCCATGTCTACCAAAAATGTGTGAGTGCTCTGGTTGCTCTCTATCCTCACCAGCACTTGGTATTGTCTGAATTTTGTTTGTATGCTTAACATGTATACAAACATATATATATATATATATATATATATATATATATTTACCTTGTCAAGGGCTTGTGGTGAGACAGTACATCATGGAGGAGACTGTGTGGTGGGGCAAACTGCTCACCTCACCTTGAAGCAAAAGAGAGAAGAGGGTCAGGGCCCCATATCACCTTCAAGGGCATAACATGAATGGAAGACTTTGAACTAGGATTTACCTCTTAAAGGTTCCACTACCTCCCAATAGCACCAGAGGCTGGGACCAAGCCTTTAATATATGGGCCTTTGGAAAATACTTACCCAAACCATAGCATCTGGAATAAGTTTCTTCCCAGCATCTGTATAATGATCATAGGGTCCCTATTTGATTTGTTGTTACAGTAAATTATAGTAATTGAGCTTCTAAAATTGAACCATCCTTGCATTTTGGGGATGACCTCTATTTAGTCATGGTATGTTAGTTTTTAACATGTAGCTGAAATGGTCACCATGGTTGCTAATAATATATTTATATTACTGTTCACTATTCATAAATAAGACAAAACATTTTACTTTGGGCTTCTTCCTTTGTACGGTTTGGGGTGTGAGTGTTATGCTGGCTTTGAAAATGAATTTGGAAGATCTCTGAGTTCTATATGAGTTTTTCAGCCTCTTGGGTCTCATAAAACAGTTACTGGTAGACCTACACTGGCTGCTGCTAGTTAAACTATGTCTATAGCCTCAGAAGACTCAAGCAATGTGGCCAGTGAGACTTAGATCTCAGCTCTGCCACTTGCTAGCAGCACAGGGCAACTGAGGCTTAGAGAGGCAAATGACTCAGTTAGAGCCCAGAGCTCATGAAGTCTCCCAAATCTGCTATAAAACAGGGACTGTAATAGAATCTTCCTTTTAGGGTTGTTCAGGGGAGCAGAAACAAGTAAAGGTGATTAGCACAGAGCCTGGCACATAGTAACCCTGGGGGGAGGCATCCCGCAAAGCTGGTTGCAACCCCTCAGCCAAGATGACTCAGTCAAACCTTAGTAGCTCTCTGCCTATGCACAGCTGGTGTCCTTTCTTTGTGGTAGTGTTTTCACCTACATAGTGTAAAGGTGTGAGAAACACCAATCCAAGTTTCCCTGAAAGTTTAGCTGGTCTGGTGGTAGGAACTGCCCTTGTGGGTCCTTCCTCACCTGCTTGGATCCATAGAGGTAGGTAACCAGGGTGAGGATTCTATACCACCCATCTCTTTACCTGGTTTTGCTGAAGAAATGGAATCAGTGAGCATTTGGAGCAGCAGGGGTCCTGGTGGCTGCTGCATTTTATCTTTCTTCCTTTTCTTATTTTGAATGAATCATTGTTGTTTTTTTTTTTTTTCAAACTGGCTTGAAGGCTTCCCTCTTATCATCCCCTCTCATTGGGAGTAGAATGCTCCCTGTTCCTCCCCAGTGGAGAGGCAAGAAAGAGTAGGGTGCTGATGAGACAGGTTGCTGCAGAAGGGAGGTTGCCCCTGCAGGTGTTGGAGCAAGATGCAAGACGGCTGCTGGGCACGGATGCTACAGCAGGGATCCAGCTGTTGGATGGTGGGGGTCAGGTTGGGGAAGCTGGGCATTGACTGACTGTTGGGAAAAGCTTTAAAGATAGACAGACCTGACTATGAGCCCACCCCTGCAACTCCCTAGCAGCGCAATCTCTGACAAATCATTGAATTTCCAAGCCTCAGTTTCCCCATGTAGGAAATGGCATGAAAACACCTGCTGCACAGGTCGTGTAGTGCAGCTGGGGTAATGGGGAGAAAATGAGGTTTCTTTTCCCTTGGAGACTCTGGGAAGCAGGGAGGATTTTCCTGACTGCTCTGCTAGATGAGCAGAGCTGTGTTCAGCCTCCACCCCTCTGCACAGCCCACCCCCACATTTTCACAAAGCACAGATTGTGCTGTATTTAAGAAAAGTTTCCATGTCGAGGGTGTATACTACCTGGGACTGTGTGTACCAGGCCAGAGATGGATGCCGTTGTGAATAGAGACTGCTGTGTACTTGGATGGTTTCTATTATACTTGGCCTCATTGGTTACTTTCCCCAGATTTGGTAAATTAGATCTGTTGCCATCATTGGGGCGGCCTTCCTTGGACCAGAAATGCTGCCTTGTGACCTCCTGTGGACCTGAGAAAAGTCAGCGTTAAGTGTAAATTCCATTGTGCCAGGGAAAGAGAAAAGAATAGAGTTGAATGCCAATGCAAACCATTTTCGGGTGATCAGATAACAATTTATGATGCAGAAATTTCCAAGAGGGGAAAGATTTGGAGTTTGAAGTGCAGGCTTGACTTGAGATTTGATGGTTAAACATTATCTTCTAGAACTACAAGATGTAATAACAAGAATTTTTGGGAAAATTTCCCTACAATGGCAGATGGAGATTAAAATGCATTTGGGGAAATTTCCAACCTACAGGATTATGATGGATGAAAGCAAGTCCTCAATGACAATGAGCTAACCTGTGGGGACCAAGTTCTGCCCTTCCATCTCCAAAGGAAAGCGTGTTGGGGGCCCGTGGCTGCCTCTGAGGGCTTTTAGGTAATTGGATCGTAAGGGGAAGGGACAAGTTTAACAGCTGAAGCAGTAGGTGGTAAGATAAAGCAATTCTGAAACAGGAAAGTAGTTTTGGTTTGGCGTTTCAGATTATAAAGCATGCCAGTGCACAATGGACACAGAATGGGGCCCATTTTGCAGAGAGGATAAACTGAGGTTTGGAATCACAAAGATTTCTAGAGGTTATCCAAGGGCTCAGGTGCATTTGGGACAATAATGCACACCACCTTCTTCCCAGTTTTCCATGAGGGTCCTCTCCATCTGGGGACCAGCCAGACTCTGTTGTTTAGGCTGTGCTGGCTTGTGCACCACCAGTATCACAGATGTGTCTTTGGCAGTGCTTGCTTATTAGTGGAGTGGAAGGGAGAAGTCTTCAACTTCTAGCCACAGACGGGCCTCCCGTGGATTACACGTGAGTGTGGGAGGCCTTCCACCCCAATGGCTGCTGTTGGTCCTCCCAGGAGGGGGAGAGTGTGGATGACTCACAGTGTCCTGCACCCATTGTAGAACAATAAAAAAAGTCAAGGTTGCCTGGTAGAGGAAGTGTCCCTGGGTGGAACAGCCATGCTATCTGTGAGGTTGGGTCCACAGTAAGCTGGCATGAAGGGACAGGGCTGTGCCATGCTTGGTATGGATGTGGTCCTCTCCCCGCTTCATGCTGCTCCCAGATCTTCTTAAAGTCTACGGGAACTCACCAGGCACTCCCATTAATGGATTTCCAGTGGTGCTGGGGTGATGTGGGGGCAGGACAGAGACATTATGGGGGAGCAGAAGAGCATAACTAAGGCCACAGGCATGTGAGTCTGGGGTCTCAACATCCCACAAAGGCTTAAAAACTCCTATTTACACTTCCCAGGCTGTGGTTACCTCTGGGTTATGTTATTAATACTCTTAATTTGCAGTGGGGGATCTTTTTTTTTTAATTAAAAAAAAAAAAAAGAAGAATTTCACTCTGTAGCCCTGGCTATAGCCTGTAACTCTCTATGTAGACCAGGCTGGTCTTGACTCAAGGTCCTCCTGCTTCCGCTTCCTGCGTGCTGGGATTACAGTTGTCACCACCATGCCCAGTTTATAGTGGGGGAAATCTGAGCTCAGTTTTTTTCCCTAGCTAGAGCTTTAGACAGCAACACTGCAGCCTGCTTTGCCTGAAGTCTCTTATGCCTGGAGAGAGAACCAGTACACTATGAAGGCCAAGTGTTGACCTAGGAGAGACAAGCTGTAAAGGCATCCAGGGAGCAGGACTTTGCTATGGTCAAGACCACTCAATCCAAAATCTATGAGAGTTTTGGCAGCTGGTTTGGGGACCTCTTTGTTCCTGACTGGCTAAAGACCAAAGCATTCCCTGCAGCTGCCCTTGGCTCCTCTCCTCTGCCTTTTGCCCAAGGCTCTGTTGGACAGACAGCCCCCCCATCCTGCATCATCACGGGCATCAACTGTGTACATTTTAGTACCACCAACAAAAGGGCTGGAGAAAAGGGGGCCTTTTCCTCTGGAGCATTTATTATTAGGGGCTGATGGTACCCAGGGAAAAAACACTGACTTCCAAATTCTGCTCTGGAAACCAAACCTAATTTAGGGAAGTACAATGTGCTGAAGAAAGATTGCCTCTTAATTTTAGATTCATGTGGAAGGCAGAATCCCTTAACATAACACAGGCTTTTTGGTGGTGTAACAGAATAATAAATCCTGGAGGAATTCCCCAAGCAAGGTAAAGTAGGATAATATACATTTCTTAATATTGCAGAAGTTTCCTTAATCTTATTGTTTAAACTTTTCAATAAACCGTAATGTTTATTAGTAGTTTTTCATTTCCAACTGTCAGATAATTCCTTTTGCTAAGTTGGGATAAACAGGGCGCCCCCAGTGCCTCTGCTTTCTGTTTGGTGTGATATAGATCTGACCGGACACTTGATGCAGTAGAGACGTATTGTGCTTCCTACTGTGTTGAACTTGGAGGTTCAAACGTGTTGATGTAATCGAATTGATTGTAATGTTTTATAAAAGTTTCTCCAGTGGAAATACTGTTAGCTATCTGAGTTGTCAGAGGTTATGAGAGCACATTGGAAGGCTTGCTAGATGCTTCTGGGCAAGTTCTGGAGTGTGGGCAAGGGGGTGTTGTGCTCAGGAGTCATTTCCCCATTTTCTGGGGAGAATTTTTTTTTTTTTGGTGGGACTGGGGTTTGAACTCAGGGCTTTATACTTGCAAAGCAGACGCTCTACCACTTGAGTCACACCTCCAGTCCATTTTGCTCTGGTGATTTTGGAGATGGGGGTGGGGTCTCACGATCTATTTGCCTGGGCTGGCCTCAAACCACTATCCTCCCAATCTCAGCCTCCCAAATTGCTAGGATTACAGGCACGAGCCACTGGTATCAGGCTCTGGGGAGAGAAAACACAGTCAGGTTTTCTCCCAGAAGGGCCTGATGAAGAGACAATTTGTACGTGTATTTTGTTAAGAGTTTGCATTTATCCACAGTGAGGATGGCTTAGCAGGTTCCACGGAAGTCTTCCTTAGTCGAGCACCCCAAATTTTGAGCTCCCCTCCTTTGGGGACATATTGCAAGCTGCACAAAGCTGGAAATAGGAGACAAAACTGGGAGAACTTCGTCTTCATCAAATGCCCCAGAACTACTGTTCTTCTTTGCAGCAGCCCTTTAGGGGAAAATCCTATCTTAAGTGATCAGCACAAGTGAAAAGAAATTCATTTCCCCACTCACTCTTACTCCTTTTGAATTGATCCCCTCTCCCCTTGGAAATGGCAAATAATTCAACATTGTTAACAAAATTTCTTCCGCTCAATAGCAGGGTGTGTGTGTGTGTGGGAATACCAATTGCAAGAAGGAAAAGGGTAAAATCCCACTCTGCTAATGAGGTAGATAACTGGACCATTAGTTCTGCTGGAAGGCCCTGTCAACCCCAGATTAAGCAGATGCCCTTCCTGGTGTTCTCAGACTACTTGGGCAGCACACTCTGCATATGCTGTCACTACCTGCAGCATGGCTCCTGGATTCTGGTCTTTCAGAATTAAAAGAAAACAGAATTGGCCTGGGATTTTCTGCTTTCTGTGCAGGTACGGCAGTGATGGAGTGATGGAGAGGATGCTACGGGCGGAAGCCTGTTGTCTTCCTCATGCTGAATGCCTGCTCCCTGGCCTTCTAATATTTAGGGCAAGGAGTGTTCTGAATATAATTTTCAGAAAAGACTGGGTTGAATGGAGCAATCAGTAGAGCAGGGCTCTGAACTCACCTTTTGTAATTTCTTCTTCCCTCTCTTTAAAAGATGCTCAAAGCTGGTCAGGACCCACGGGGCCTGGAGGCACAGAGGTGAGTCTGTCTTCTTAGCGTTGTCCTTGAGCTAAGTCACTTTTCTGCTTTTAGATTTAGAACTAAGCTTATGTCTGAGGATAGAATCTGTGCTGTCCAATATAGTAGGCCCTAGGCATATGCAGCTATTTAAATGTAGTTTTATTTAAAACTAAAATTTAAAGTTAATCCCTCGGTTGTACTAGCCACATTTTAGGCATGGCTAATGGCTAACAAATTGGACAGTGCAAACACAACACTTCCACAATCACAGAAAGTTCTATTGGGCAATGGGCAGCATGAGGCCCTGAGCTGGACATTTAAGCTAGAGGGCTTGAACATACTGGGCACAAAACTAGAAAGCCTGCACAATTGTCTGTTGTTTAGACAGCAAGGTGTAATATTTAGCAGCAGAGGGCAGGAAGGAGCCTGTCCCATAGAGAAATAAGCAAGTGACCCTGGGATCCCCTTGAGCAAGGCTGATGGCAGCCACAGGCTGGGGTTACATGGGGCTCTAGTATGTGTCCCTGCCAGGTGTCCATGATGATATGTGATTTTGCTCATCCAGCTGGTCCTGAGGATTTCACAATCAGACACAGCCTGTTCCAGTTCTCATGGGGTCTGGACTGTTCAGGGAAGGCTATTAAGTAAATACTTATACTATAGGTCACTATTTTTGCTTTCTGTGTTTTATTGACATCTTGAAGACCTGGCTAATCCTGGAACTGCCCCTCCCAGGGACAGCTAGTTCCAAGAGACAGTAAATGATTTGCCTGGGAGCATACCTTTTAGAGCAAACCAACCATCCGAATCTCTGTTCCCAGCCACCCCCTTTACCCAACTGTCCAAGCCAATGTTTCCTGGTCCTAAATCACCACTGTGTCACTAGACAAACAGAGAGCACTCCTCTAGCCCAGCGCCAATCCTAAACGTGCTCAAATGTGCCTAGCTGTGTGCTTCACCCATTCCTCCACCACAAAGGCTTGGGGCCAGACTCTCCCATAGCTCCTCTGGACTAACCTGATTCTCTACCATGTGTCCCCATGTGGTGCGGTATGTCTCTTCTCCTGGGAACTATAAGTAATAAACTCTCCTTTCAAGGCACTAGTCCCCATTCTGTTATCTTCCAATACCTGATTAAAACAAAATCTCAGGGACATTTAAAAATAGTGATTTAGTTGTAATTGTGGGAGGTGCTACAAGAGAGACATGCAGGGTGTTCGGAGTGTCCAGCTGGGAGATATGACCTAAACTGGGGAGGGAGTACAGTCAGGGAAGATTTTCCCAAGGAAGTGAGACTTAAAGATTGATGGGAATTTAGCTAGAGTATGGGGGAGACAGTTTCCTGTAGAGGGAATGGAATATGCCTTGAGGCAGGAGGGAGAATGGTATGTTCCAGGAATTAGAGGGCATCACTTACCCTAATGAATTGGTGGGGTGAATGCTGGACACAGAAAGGCATTGGCTATGATTAAACCCACTGTGTGCAGAGGGCAAGCATGATGTCAAGGTCATATTTGCCAGACCTCTTCTCAGGGCTGCAGAGGGTCTGTTCTATATGTGACCTTCAATAGAGGTCCCAGGCTTTTCATTCCTCCCTGAGATGGAGTCAAGAGTCTCTTTGAGATTGGGTCAGCCTTCTGACTCCTGGAAACTAGAAACTTCTAGTGTATCCAAGGAGGTGTCCCAGATTGTACTTCCAAAGATGGCTGCACCAGCATAGATCTGCCTCACGCTCCTCTTGCAATGTGAGGTTGACTTTTCCCTTGAGTCTGGGCAGACCAGTCACTGCTGTGACCAAGACAACACAGAGGAAGTGAAGCTGCATGACTTTGGAAGCCAGGATGCAAGAGGTGTTAGGGAGCTTCCCTTCCTGCCTTTCCTCTCCTCTCCATGCCCCTAGATGGCCACCTAGGAATTCTGACTGCCATGAAGCCACCTGCTGGAGAGATCATGAGATGAGCCCACGATAGAGAAAGGTCCAAGGAAACCCAGCTCCGGCCCAGCTTCTGAAGCTGCAGAAACCACGGAGCAGAAACAAGCATTCCTGCCCTGCTCTGTTCCCATAGGCATAATAATGAATGTTTATGCTACTGCATTTGGGATAATTTGTCACATGCCATCCTAACTGGAGCATTGAGTCTGGTGGGGTCTCAACATTTCATCCTGGGGAGTCTAGAACATTCCTGGCAGCTATGGGAGGCAGCACCATGCTTTGCAAATGCAGTTAGATGCTGGGATTTCAGGATTTGGAATTTGGTTTAGTTTCTAACCAGTCTCCGGTTAGAAGTCACCAGAGCACCTTCCCTCAAGAAAGGGTTTGCAAAAGCAAATTGGAATGGCATCTGACACGAAGGGGAGCGCTTTAGTCACCCAAAAGCATCGTGATTAGGAAGAGACCCAGCCAGGTGTGCCTCACTGCTTACACACAAACGATGGCTGTGCTTGCCACAAACCCTCCTCCATTCACCCAAGCAGGCCCTGAAGGACCTAGCTAGGGAAGCTCCAGCCAGGTGTGTTAGACTTGGAGCGTGGCTGACCTCAGTCTCGTTGCTTGTACTCAAAAACAAAACAAAACAAAACAAAAAAACCCGATGAGCGTTTCCCAACGGTTCTTATGCATTTTGAGATCAGACATACCCGGTGCTGGCCGGGTGTGAGTAATCATTGCCACCACTCCCTCAGGGCTTTGATGTGCCAGGCAGCCTCCGTGCTGGGTGCTTCCACCTGGAATATTCCATTTGACACTCGAAGAAGGCACTGTAATTATGCTTGTTTTGCAGATGATGAATTCATGGGTGACTTATCCAAGGACACCCAGCAACCTGACTCCAGAGTTTGATTGGGTGGTCATCTGATTCAGCCTCTCCAGGGGAGCATGCCCATCTTCCCAAAGCCTCTGGCAGAGGGCAGCTGGCATAGTACCCAGGAGGTCCTGAGCTGTCCAGCCGTGGAGATGCTTTAATTACTAGTATGGGTGGGAGTTCCCCTTAAGGCCCAGAGCAGTGGGCTCTGCAGCCTTGGGCAAGTCACATCCTCTCTGGGGAAGGCTGGACTTGGAGAGTCCCCCTTTCCAGTCTTGTCATGAAGAGACTCTCTGAGCCCATGGTAGCAAATATCCCCTTAGGTTATAGCTCCTGTTTGCAAAGCGAGCTACACAGATGCCTTAATTAATTATTCAGGCTGACATCTTCAGCTCCCAAATCAAGGTTGAGAAAAGATCATACGAATATAATCAATGTGAACTTGACTGATAATCTCTGGTCCCGGGGTGGAACAAAGAGAAGAAAACCCTCCAAATTGGTCTTCTCTTAACACCGTGCCCTCGTTCTGCCAACAGCCAAGATAAAACCATCTTCCTTTAATAATTAATAAGCAGGACCCCGTGCCCCTGGCCTGGGTCCCTAGGAGGTCCCGCGAGGTGGCTGTGCCTCCGGAAGCTCACTGGTGTGTGCACACCCACGTGTGTCAGCCTGGTCGGGGCTCCAACACTGAGTCACAGAGGCTGACCCAGCAAAGTGCTACGAGTGTGACCCTCATGAAGGGTTGCTCCGTCTGTCTCCGAGGTGGCGTGGCAGATCAAATCACAGCGGATCAGGCTCCGAGATGTTGCCTTGCTCTGAGTGACAGAAGTTAATAATTAGTGACAATGATTGACAGATACACTCCATCTGCTGCTCTGACGCCTAGGAGCAGTTATTCCACAACTGTCTGCGGGCACAATGAACTCCCCCGGGAGCACAGGCTGGCCTGTGATTGACAGCTGCCTCCTAGAGAGACAGGGCCACTGACGGGAAAGTCGCTGTCAGCAGAAGTGCTCTGGTGTCCCCCCCCACCCGCTGTGTTCCCGAGGAGACTCACTCGCTGTATATATTTATTCTGTTTCATTTATCATGTCAGCCGTGGTTTTAAATAGATTACTAGCTAGCCTGTTTTTTAACTGCAGAGTTTTCTATCTGTAAATTAGAAATATCCACGTATGTCTCGGACTACTTCCCGGGACTCAAGTCTTCCCCTCCTTTCTTCTTTGGGTAGATCCATGAGAGGAGGCAGGAACTTGCCTGGGCTGCAGATGTAACTGATCTTCGCATTAAAATCAAAATGGAATCTTTAACCAGGAGTTCTTGCAAAATGGTGCTGAGTGCTAGGTGACAAACTTGGGCTCAAGAGTCCAAACTAAACTCTGAAAGCTCCCTATTTTTTTTTCACCCTGAAAAATAAACCTGTCTGTGAGCACGCCACGCCTTTCTATGACATAACTTGTAACAATTGCTCTTTAAATGATGTTTGCATTTTCAAACAATGGGAATTCCTTGACCACTTAGAATCTGACTTCTCAGGATGAGAGCTTTACTGTGATTTCATAGCCCAGATCTGGTATTCACTAGCTGGGTAATCGTTAGCATGGGTTACAGTTCCATCTAGACCAAAGACCTTGTCCCTGTTTCTTTCCTGATTCTTTGCATCCTAAATTAAAGCTTAGCTTACAACCAGCCCATGTGTGACTAGGGTACTCTGACACTTTCTAGCTTCCTTATAAATAGGAAGGCAGAAACATGTATTTCTACTAGAAGAATCGTTGTCACCTAATTGTTCCTACTTATAATTTGGTTTTCTGGAAAACTGTATTTTAATTTGGCTTCATTTAGGTTCCCCCAGACATGCTTTGGGGCCGTCACTTGCTTCTCTCTCTCTCTTTGTCCCCCTGATGTCTGGGCATAATGTAAAGGACTGTCCACCAAGTTATAAATAAAAGCCTACTTAAATCCCGCTGTTTAAAATACAGTGAACCCTGGTGATATTGATCTCATTCCGAATGTTTTCCCGAATATGATGTCTATCTCTTAAAGTATGGGTCATGTTTCCTCTTAAGATATTTTCTTATCTTATTCCCCTAAAATGATATAAACAGTTTCAGTATTCTTGATAATTAGGTATGCGGGTAAAGAAGAAACATCCTGTTCTTTTCCAAGTTTTTAAATGATCAAGATAACAGAAAATGAAGTCATAGGGACTACAAATGTTTGCTTCTCATCCAAGGACCTGCTTTCCTTCTTGATGCTACAAAAGGGAGCTTCAGGAGGACACAAGATGTTAGAGGCACCTTAGCGCCACGCTTCCTGTTGCCCTGGACTAACCCCATTGTTGGGTCTCCTGTGTTTTGCGTGTACCTCTGTGTCTTGTAACACACAAGGGTGCGTGGGATACACGTGCAGGTTGTCTGCCTGGCACACTCACATCTCTTCTAGAGAGACTTTGAGAAAGGCTTGTTGATGGAGCTTGTGTATTTGTTTGGTCCATTGGTCCATTTTCCTACTTAGAACCTGCCCGGATTGGACCACGATGGGTCCAAGAGCCAGACACTTGCCTGTCCCTGGAATGCTGTGGGGAAGCGACCCATCCTCAGCAGCTTGCTACCTATTGAGGGGTTGGACCAGCAAAAGGAATTAGATCACGGGAATAATGTTGTGATGGGGAGAACAGGGTGGAGGGAGCTGGAAGGAGAGGTACTCACCCAGCCCCAGGGAGTCAAAGGAGCAGTCCAGGAAGACACCTGAGGTGGGGACAGGGGTCCAGCAAGGAGCCACAATGGCAAGTGGGAAGGACCTAAATGAAGCACAGGTGGCTTTCTGGAGAAGGCGGAGAAGGAAGCGGAATGCGCATCACACACATCACATCACTGCCTTGGCGCCATGCTGGACCTAAGAGTTTGCACTTTAGGAAGACCACCATGGCCATTGAGTGCAGGATGGTTGGAGAGGGCGTGAGACAAGAAGCAGGGGATGGTTGGGATGCTGAGGCCAAAGGTGGAGAGTTGGAAACCAGCCTGGGCTACACAGCAATACCCTTTCTCAAAACCAAACCAAACCAAACCAAAACAAAAAAACTGGCAACAGGTAACTTGGCCTGGGTCAAGGGAACAACTGGGGAAAGGAGAAGTGTCTCTTCAGTGGTGGGGATGGGGTGGAGGATTGCGCTCTAACAGGTGACTGGGTAGGTGGCGGCTGTTTTTAAGAAGAGGAACGGATGAGGGAGAAAGATGAGCAGTGCTTTGGGCACAGTGAACTGGAAATGCCTGGGCAGTTGCCCTGCTCTCAGAAGGGCTCTGTGCTTGGTTGAAGGCTCTGCTATCACTGTCTTGACATTTGTGATACATTTTGAATACAGCATCCTGCATTTTCATTGCATACTGTACAGTTCATCCAAGCAGAAGTTAGGCTAGCAGCTTGATTCTGGTTCTAGAAGTCAGGGCTGGGGAAAGAGGTCTGGGAGCATAAGGAGAGGCACTTCCAACTCTAGGGGAAGATGGGCTCCCTGAGGAATAAGAGGGAGTCAAGAACCCCACCCTGGATGCCTACAATGTTGGTGACAGCCTCTAAGAGAGTGGAACCTCCAAATGCAAAGACATTGTTACCTGTTGCCACTTTTTTGTTTTGTTTGTTTTCTTTTTGAGAAAGGGTATTTCTATGTAGCCCAGGCTGGTTTCCAACTCTCCATCCTTTGGTCTTAGCATCTCAAGTGCCAGAATTACAGGTGTGTGCTACCATACCTGGCTTTACTGTTGCCACATTTTACCTTGTGGTAGAAGCAGTGAAGGTCAGCCCTTGTCTGATCTGAGAAGCATCTGGGTTGTTCTCAGGTTATTAGCTAAATGGAAAATCCAATCTGCAAACAAAAAAAAAATCTTATGAGAAACTATGTACAAGTTATTATTGTAGACACCCACAACATTCTCCAGATTTCAAAACATCCTCATCCCTTCATCCAACAGACATTTACTGAGCACTATACTAGGTGCTGGGGATAAATCAGTGAGCAAAACAGACAAAAGTGCCTACTCTTATGGAGCTTCCATTCTAGTGAGGACAGAGATAGACAGTTAACAATAGAACAGATTGGCAAATTATCAATTAGAAGGTGATACCTACTTTGGAAAAAACAAAAATCTCCATTTTTCTTTGTTAAGATAAAAAGGCATTTTGTCTCACAGAATGTGAGGTGTCAAGGATGGGCTCTGAGGCACCATCGCTGTCTTCCGGTCTGCCTTACTTCTCCACTCCCTCAGCCACCCTCGAGAGTGGCCAGAGGCTCTGAGCAATGTTCCCTCTCTCCAAAGCAATTCAGGAGAAGAGAGTGAGGGGCTGCTCTCCCTTGCTGACAAAAGTCCTAAGAGACCCTCAGACTGGACTGGCTTGGGTCCTTTGCCCTCTGGACCAGTCCTCTCCCCTGTTCTCTTTGCAATGGCCCAGTGGGAAGTGGCCCTTAGTTCCATTTCACAGGTAAGGAAGACTGAGGCTAAGAGAAGTTTCCCAGGGACAAACACTGACAAAGTGGTAGGCCTCAAAGCTGTGCTCAGGCTCTTTGTCCCTAAAGCATGTGTTGTGCCCACCAGAAGTGTCAAGACAGTGTACAAATAAACATAAAGACATCATCACCACCCAATCCTATATAAGGCTTTGAGGTAGCAAATTTGGGTTACCATGGAAGAGTCAATGAGAGACACAATCTGGCACCAGGCGAACATACCAATGAGAATTGCTTAGGACTTGCAAGCTATCCTAAAATCACAGGGGTTTAGACATTTAAGGGCCCTTCAGTCCTGGCCAGTCCTCTCCTCTGATAGGCAAGGAAACTGACCTCCAGAGACAGGAAGGGTCTTCATGGCCAGTCAGCGAATGGTGAATGGCAGGGCTGGAACTCTCAATTGGACCAGAGTGACTGGGTCAAACCTCTGCTGTGTGTCTGAGCCATGCAGGAGCCACCAAGGTCAGTTACGCGGCTAATTCTGCTGACTGGCTAAGCCCTGGGTTAGCTGACCAGTTTTCCTGCTTGTTAACTGTCTTGCCTTTTCTAATTTAACTCCCTATCGCTTTTTCTTGGTTATGGTAATTACATCACACTTTTATTGAATACTTACACTGTGCTAAGAGATTTTTTTACGCTATCACCGCCCCTAGAGATGGATGCTATTTCAAATCCCCATCTTATTAAGGTTCCAGCCCAGCCTTAGAGGGTAAAGGAACTTGCCCTTGGACTTGGCTAGTGAGTGGTGGACAGCCCAGGTTTAAATTCAAGTCTGTTGGATGCTGCAGCCCGGCATTTTAACCACTATCAGAGCACAAGTTCTCTTTCCTTTGAAAAAGAACTTTAAAAACTAAGAACGGGAAAAAAGTCCAGCTTGTCCCATTTCCAAACACTAAGGGAGCTTTCTTTTTGAGGTGGAGCCAGCCCTTGTGGGGGAGGGCAGCCATCAGTGAACTATGTGAGGGAGACTTGAGCCCAGGACCTGGACAAAGTGCTGGACTGAGTGAAAAGCACTTCAAGGCAGGAGCTCTACGGCAGGGACTGAGGCCCCCCGACCTTGTCTGTGATGGGCTATTGGGGGGGAAATCTACGCATCTCTGTGAAGGGCACTGTCCGTGTGAGCTTTCCAAGGTTGGGCTGTCGTCTGGGGTGCTGAGAAGACTCGTGGAATCGCAAACAGCACAGCAGCCAGCACTTAGTGGGTGCTCATGGGTCCCCCCGGTTAATTGGCTCCTCGCCCTCCGAAGAGTTGGTGAGGGAACAGGGGCAGGTGGTAACTGAGTTCTGCGAGTGGAACAGTTAAGATTTCAGGTCATGTGCAGAGAGCTTGAGGCTTGCTCACAGGGCTTCAGCTGAGGGTTACAGTTGTGAGGGTGGAGCTGGAATTGGAATTCAGGCCTCTTGGGGCCTAAAGGCTGCCTCTTAGCTGCCATTCCATAAGCCCTGCCCCAGGCTCAGAGATACTTTTGGGGTCATTGAGCACCACTGAGACCAGATTAAGGTGGGTTCTTGTTCACGGTCCTGAAGCAAGACACCACAGATTCAGAACAAGACACCAGGTGTCCTGGCTCCCAGGCTAGCATCTTTCTAACACACTGCAGAGTAGCTGAGCAGCTTATTTGCCAGTGATTCTTAAAACTGTCCCAGAAGAAAAACGGATGAAAGTTTTATTCCTAAAACTCTTTACAGCGCAATCACAATTAGCCTTTACTTCTGGGAGAGCTGGCTGGAGCCCCACCTACTGTCCTTCTCTGGTCAGCTGCTCTGGATGACCTCACCTCTGTCCTTGTGAGTCCCCCTGGTCCAGGGAGAGTTGACTGCTCAATGGTGAACCTTCCACCCTTAGTCCATCACGTCTTTCCCAATAGCAAGCGTCTTTGGGACTCCAGAGACCAATCCCAGAGATATGGTTATAAACTAGGTCACCCCTCAGTGTGGTTTTGTCACTATGAATGTGCACACTGATAAGAGGAGCCAGCATTTACTGGAGGACTTACTCCATGCCCGGCTTTCCAGCCAGCTTGTCTTATATGATCTTGACATCCAGTTCTTGGAGGAGGTGTCACTTTTGACCCCACTCTTCAGATGGAGAAAGTAAGGTGCAGGTGGGTGAGGAGACTTGCTCCAGAACACCGCCAGGAAGTGGCAGAACAAGACGGTCAGCCTCTAGGGTTTGTGTGACTCTAAGTGTGTCTTCCAGAAGCTAATTCCAGGGTGTGGGGGAAGCCTCAGGGGACATTTCCCCTGCAATGTGACTTGTGTGACTCTTTGGATAGGGCGGTCATGGCTCCCCTAGGCTCTGTAAATAAGGGTGAGTTGATGTACCCCAACTGTCTACCTCAAGGCCCAAAGATCATCACAGCCAGACTGTCAGCCCATGCTACACGCCTCACTTCAGTGACCTCTGTCTTCTGCTGAGCACCAAGCAGAAATTTTTTAAGGTCCTTGTATGCATTGGGTAATAGGGGAGCTATGGTGACAAGCCACATTCTTCCTGCCTTCCCTCAGTGGTCTAGCGTGGATCACAGACAGTGGAATGAGTGATCACAGTGTTACCCATGGGGGTCTCGAAGGACTCTGGTTGAGAAGATCTCAGGTCTTTGGTGTCGGAACAAAGAATTAGAGACACACAGATTGCAATTCAGCAGCAAAGTTTTATTGAAAGTGAAAGCAGGAAAGTACACTGCCCAAGGAAGCGGGGAATGGACTCTGGCAAGGTAGCCAAGAGCAGCACCTGTGGCTCAAGAGGACCTGAGGCCTTGGTTCAGATGGGTATTTATACACTACAAGGGGTGGGGTGGGGGATTTGGGTGGTACTTAGGAGTGGCTTTTGGTGATCAACCAATTGATTGGCTGTGCTCACTCTTAATTCATGAGATGCAGTCCACATTCATTAGGCTGTAATTAGGGCCCTCGTGTGCATGCCCGTTTGGGTCCAGATGAAAATGCTGTTTCAAAAAGGGCATTTTGGGGCAGATCTGGATGGAGCTAAACCACCTGCTCCTGCTAGTTGATCTGTAAAGAGGTGCCTTGTTCCCCATGACCCGGTTTGGGTACTTTCCCTAAATTTTCTGCCTCAACGGTATTGTTGGCTAGGTACAACAAAGTGGAGAACTCAGGAATGCATAGCAGGGTGACTGAACCCAGCCTAGAGGTGTCATCAGGGAAGGCTTCCTGGAGGAGGTGAGGTTAAAACTGATTCCAAAGAATAGGCGTATGTTGGGCAAAGATGGGGTAGAAGGGTGTTTAGGCAAAACCTGGGGTGAAAGGGAAGATGTCTTTTCAAGATAGCCCATCCTTTTTTTAACTGTGTTGTCACACACCCAATTTACCTAAGGTCAGACACATAGGAAATATGGCTATCTGTTTTCATAGACAATGCTCTTAGTGTCCACTGTGTTTTCCTTTTATTGTTCTGAACACTTTGTGTCTAGATGTAATGCCTGGAACTACTGCAATTGTCTTGGCACCATGAGGGGAGCCAACCTGAAGGCAGATGGGATTTATTGACGAGTGACTGACGATGTGCCAGCCCTAGAGTCAAGTTCACCTCTGCTGCTCTTAATGAAGTGATACGGTGCCACATTTAGTCATAGGACTTTGGTAAGGTAACCTCTCTCATATACAAAAGGGGAATGATAAGAGTTGAGTAGGTGTGCTAACCCAGTGAGGATCACCTGTGCTGACCGGCCTTAGGAAGTGCCAGCAGACAGAACCTGTCAGTATGGCCAGCATGCATTTCCCCGTGCTGGCTCACGTTGCTGGTTCTGAAGCTCCCAGTGAGGAAGGAAGGCCAAGCCAAGTGCAGTGCAGCTGGATCGACTGCTGTGGGGCCTGGAGGGAAGCAGCCAACTTCTGCAGGAGGAGCAGGTGGAGCTGGATGGAGCTCACGGTTCAGCAGAGGCACGACTTTGAGCAAGGACTCTGCACACTCAAGAGGCACGTGAGGATAAAGAGGAGGAGGACAGACATTGCGGCAGACATTGCGGGGCAGGCACTTAGGGCTCCAGGTGGGGTGCACTGTGTGGAACAAGGGGAATGAGGCTGGAAATATGGGCTGGGCAAGGGGTGGAAGACCTGGAGTGTCAGACTGAGTCCCAGTGGAGTTCCATGGGATGGTGGTCCCAAGGGATGCTGCCTGAAACAGATTCCATGGTGGTCAAGTCAGGCAGGGAAGTGGTACACAGGTATTCCAGTCCAGCAATGGCTCACTAGCATAAGGGCTCTGAAAAGTCCCGCAGGACTAAACCTGGCTTTGCTTGGTATAACTGAGTGCATTACAAACGTACTCAATCACCAGGAGCCCTTTTTCCCCATCACGTTTATTATGGCAGATCCCACTTTGGGGGATACAGTTCCAGGCTTTGGGGAGCCAGCAGAAAGTTTGAAGCAGAGGGGTAGGGGGACCATTTCTGTGTCTCCCCAGGATTCCTTCTAGTGATTTAAATAATAAAGGATCAAAGTAAGTCACAGCTAAGCTGCTTCTGGGCCTGGCTTTCTTGGAGAGGCTGTCTTATTCCAGATGGTGACTTTGCTGGGCTCTGTCCCTCTCTGAAACTCTTCTGCCTTTCAAGTATCTGAAGCAGAGAAACTTCCTGCAAGCGACTGTACTCACTCCCTTCTGACATTCTGCTGAGGCTCTTTAAAGCTGAGGGTCAGGTAATTCCAGCCCAGCACTCAGATTGACACTTGAAAGCTACAATGGGCCTTTTTGGGGGGGTTAGAGGTGGTCATATTAGTAGAGCTGTAGTTTGACTTAAAAACTGTTTGAAGTCTTTTCCTTTTATTAATTTCTCTTTCTTTCCTTCTTCTTCCTTCTCCTTCTATCTCCTACCTACGCCCTCCCCCCGCCCGCCCCACCCCGCCCCATGAGCCTCTTGGAAATGATGTTTTCCATCCTAGAAAGTCCTACTGAAGGCAGAACATGTGATAAACACAGGCGACCTCCTTGGGAGGATTTTGGCCAAGGATGAAGTTTCTCCATCACCTGGAACCAGGGTTTAGTAAACATACAGATGCATCTGCTTGGGTGATTTGCTTTCCTTTTTGAGATAGGGTCTCACACTGTGTAGCCCAGGCCGGTCTCGAATTCACAATCCTCCTGCCTAAGCCTCCCAAGTGCTGGGATTGCAGGTGTGATCACATCAGGCTTGGGTGATTTGGCTGTGTGCTAAGGTTTGAAAGCAACAAGGCTGGGTACCATCAACATTACACAGCTACTTCCCCCTCCCCTGCTCCCCTCAGTGCTGGCCAGCCCCCAGACACAGGTGGTTCTCCTGAGGCTCTCTGACCCTGCTTAATCTCCACCCTTTCCTTGTGCCCCACCCCCCAGCCCCCATTGCAGCCACACCAACCATCTTCCATTCCACACAATCGGCCTCTGCCTCTGGCTGCGGCCCTCAAGGCTGTCTGCAGGACGCTCTTCTCCCAGGTCTAGGTACAGCTAGAGCCCAGTGTTGTCTCCTCAGACAGGCTCTCTGACTACCCACCCCAACTCCATCTTCATCATGCCACTTTTAACGCCTTTACAGCACTGATGAGTCTCTGAAGTTACTGACTTACTTATGATTTATTTTGATTTTCTGGTTCCTCTTACTCAAATATTGCCCATATGGTCATCTCAGTGTTTCTACTGCCCAGGACAGCATTGGGCACACGGAGGACACTCAACAGCTTTTGGCTGTTCAGTGAATGATGTTTGTGGGTGCGACAGGTCTGGTGCCCTCCAAGCTCAGGATCCTACTTATGGCAGGTCTCCATGTGTGTACGGGAGGAGCCCTAACATGTACTCAACAGCCCCCAGCGTGCTGTCCCTCTGGGCCTCCCTGGGTCAGGGAATGGCCCCATGGCCTCTGGGTTTGCCCAAGCCTGAGGACTTTTTAAAGGCATGACTTTTAATTCTCTCCACTCTCACATTTCCCACATCCAATCAATCACCAAGCCCCAAAAATCAATAGGAAAAAGACAAACAGCCCAATGGAAAACAAGACCAAGTCTGTAAACAGGCAGATCACAGATGAGAGCTACAAATGGCCCGGGCGTATGAGGAGGCGCTCTGGCTCACCAGAAAGCAAGGGCAACAAAAAAGCGCTTTCTTCTGCCCTCATTAGACTGATGGGGACTTATAAATATGGATGCGCTTTCTAGTGTTGGGCCGGGCGAGGAAATGAGTCCTCTCTTGCCCCGTGGGTGGTAAGGGGAGCTGGCGGAGCCTCTTTGGAGGGGCCACTTAGCAGCATCCATCAAAAATCAGTGTGCACATACCCCGAAACTGCCTGTGCCACTGTCAGCTTGCTATCCAGAGCGACGCACGCTGAATGTGCCAGCCTCCTAAAATCCAAAAGGTGGAAACAGTGTAAGTGCTCACCACCAAGGGAAGTCAGAGAGCGGGCAACACTCTCAAAGGGTTTTGTGTGCTAAGCCTGTGATTCGATGGTTCAAAACAACAAGGACTTCCTTCCTTCCTTCCTTCCTTCCTTCCTTCCTTCCTTCCTTCCTTCCTTCCTTCCTTCCTTCCTTCCTTCCTTCCTTCCTTCCTTCCTTCCTTCCTCTCTCCCTCTCTTCCTCCCTCCCTCCCTTCGTTCCTTCCTTCCTTCCATGTTTTTTGAGACAGCCCAAATGGGCCTTTAGCTCACTTTAGTTCACCTGGAACTCACAGTTCTCCTGCTTCAGTTCCCAAGTGCTGGGATTACAGGTGTGCACCACCACAACCAGCTCAAGAGACATCTTTAAGTATCCATGTGAAAACACCTCCAAGAAATGCAAAGCCCACTGTTAAGTAAAAAATAGAAGTTGCACAAGTTCCACTGTATGATCTTATTGCAGTAAAAGTAATCATGTGATGTGTATTTGTAATAATATACAAGTAATATTAAAATCTAGTGTTTACCCAGTGCCTCCTGGGTGCTAGCCTTCTAAGGGATGCAGATTCTTGCCCTCATTTAATCTTCATAATAGCACAGTGAGGAAGGTACAATTATTACCATCAACTCGATTATAGCTGAGGAAATTAAGGCACAGTGAAGCTTAGCAACTTGCCCAAGGCCACATGGCTAATGGAGTTGAAATCTAAAACTGGAGTGTGTCTTTTCACTACTGCATATGTGCAATAGTTAGGCACCAAACTAAGCCCTCTGTAAACTTTTATTAATATTGTCTTATTTTTACAGATAATAAACCATACCACAGAGCGGTACAATCATTCACCCAAAGTCAGCTGGTTTGTGTGTAAGGAGTCAGATTTAAACCCAGGCAAGGTCAGCACCTGTGATTTTTTTTTTCTTCAGTATTGGAGTTTGAACTCAGGGCCTCGCACTTGCTGGACAGGTGCTCTACCACTTGAGCTACTCCTCCAGCCTTTTTTATGTTGGGTATTTTCAAGATAGGGTCTTTTGAACTATGTCCCTGGGCTGGCTTCGAACCATGATCCTCCTGATCTCTGCCTCCAGAGTAGTTAGAATTACAGGCACTTGGCAGCACCTGTGTTTTTAACAACTATTATTTCCCTCCATATTTTTATATTTATTTAAGGCAAAAACACAGCATCCAAACAATTGAGAAGGATATTGGGGGAGAAAGGGATCCTCGTCCTTTCTTCCTGCCTACTCTCCCTCCCTGTCAGACTTCTGTTGGATGACAACTGTCCCCTCGGTCGGGGCTAAGGCTGGAGGCTGGGTCAGAGTGGGCCTGGTAGGACCTGGAAAGACCATCTGCTGGTGGCCACACATAGTGGAAGTGGCCTCATCTGTATGGCTGGAGTGTTGGGGTCCCAGCCAAGTTGTACCTCTCAGAAATGCTGTGTGACCCTAGGTAAAGGCCCTGCAGCCCAGGACTGAATTCTGGTCCTGACACGGCTGAGTCATGCTAGTGGAGGCTAACTTACCTTCTGAGTCCCAACTTTCTCCTCTGGAAAATGGGGACAGTGACAACAGTAGTCACTTCTCACAGGGTTGAGTTATCATGCAGATTAAGAATTGAGATAAGAAGTGTGACATGCGCAGATTGGTGAGAAGGTGTCAGTAAATCTTGCTTCTGTTTAAACCCATCATCCCTGTCCCACACATTCCACAGTTTACATTCTCTTCACCATCCTTTTCAGCTTTGATCTGGCTCCTCTATTAGCCTTCAACTGTTCTCTCCAGAGACTGCAGTCACCTGCTAGTGGCTGAACCAGCAGCAAATTCTTCATTTTCCTCCTTCCTCCTCTGCTTGCCTGCCTGGGTACTGGCAACTTCTCCCTCTCCTTGTCAGGCACAGTCCCAAGGTGTCTGATTTCCTGAAGCCTCTCTGACTGTGGCCTGGGCATCCTGCCTGGTCCCCTGACCTCTTGCCCCCAAGGGCTCCTTCCCCTTCCCTTTTTTAACCACCCTTTCAGCAGGGGGGCTCTCACTCTCTGCGACAGTTCCTGGAAGCTCCCCAGAGCTCCAGGCCCGAATGCCTATCTTGGGAGCCTGTAGGATACCTCCAAATTGGGCTCCTCCTTTCTGACCTCAGCTATTAGTGGGGGTGACAGCAGATGGCTGCCTAAGCCAGAACCCATGGAGCCCTCCTGGACGCCTGTCTTCCCTTCAACTCACATCATCCCATAAACTGCCAAATTCTGTCAGCATACCCCTGAGGGAGCCTGAAGGAAGCCCCTAAAGATGTGCTCCAGTCCCTGGGACCTGTGAATGTCACTTTATAAAGAGACTTTACATATGTGATTGAATTAAGGATTTTGAGATGGGGAGATTATGAATTATCTGAATGGATTCAGATAATCCGTATAATTCCAAGTATCCTTATAGAAGGGAGGCAGAGGGAGAGTTGACTACAGAATAGGAAGTAGGAGAACTGGCTATCAAAACAAGAGGTTGAGCTGGGCACCGGTGGCTCACGCCTATAATTCTAGCTATTCAGGAGGCAGAGATCAGGAGGATCACACTTCAAGGCCAGTTTGGACAAATAGTTCTTGAGACCCTGTCTCGAAAATACACAAAACAGGGCTGGTGGATTCGCTCAAGTGGTAAGAACACCTGCCTAGCAAGGGTGAGGCCCTGAGTTCAAGTCCCAATACTGCCAAAAAAAAAAAAAGAGGTTGGCATGATTCAAGGAAGGGACCATGAGCCAAGCAATGTATGCAACCATCAGGTGCTAGAAAAGCCAAGGGCATAGATTCTACCCTTGAACTTCCAGAAGGAACTGACCCCACCCACACCTTGCCTTCAGCCCCATTAGACTGACTTTAGACTTCTGGCTCCAGAACTGTGAGAGAATAAATGTGTGTTGTTTTAAACAGCCGGTTCGTGGTCATTTGTTACAGCAGCCATAGGAAATGTTTTGATGATTTTCTGACTTGTCCTGTTTTCTCCCTTGCTGCATCATGTGGCAAGTTTACAGTACATCACACATCAACACACCATGGCCCAAGCCTGTTCATGGCATTTGAGTTGGCCACAGACTCCTGCCTTTGTTTCCAGATTCATCTCTGCTTCTTCCTGCCTCACCATCTGTGCTTCATTCCGTACAGCAATTCTTAACTCGGGGTCCATGTGTTCACTTCTTTTCCAGATTTTTATCAATAGGCTTCAGAAGGCCTGCAAACCACCCCCCCCCCCCCCCCCGCCCAGAAATTCAGGGCAAAACGTGTTGGTCCACGTGTACTCCTGGAGACACTATCTACGAGCGACCCTGAGCAAGCTCCTGTGCCCCTAAGATTACTAACTAATGACTGCTCCATTTTGGTGGTACTGGGGTTTGAACTTAGGGTCTAGAGCTTACTAGGCAGGTGCTCTACCACTCAAACCATGCCCCCAGCCCGAGGACTGCTCCCGGAGCACACTTGCTGCCACCTCCAGTAGGACAGCCCTTCCACCTGCTGTCCTAACCATATGGTGTGCTCATCCCAGAGTCCCCTCATCCCATCCATGTCTTTATCTCCTGTGCCACCTCCTCAGAGAGGACACTGGGGCAGGCAGCATGTGAAGGATCCTCAGGGAACAAAGAGGAAAAGCCTCCCCCACAGCACTTACACCCACAGGAGGGAATTGGGGCCTAGAGTGCAAGGTATTTTTCCCAAAGGACCACATTTTCCTCTCTAAGAAATTCTGATGTCCGCCATTAGATAATAATCCCCCCCCTCCGTTAACTAACCCACAAACCTGGAAGAGATAAATGTGATGGTGCTGATACCAGCCCTATGTTTTAGAAGTGAAGAGAATTTGGTAAAATTGGATGATTAATTTCAACTTGGAGGATTGCGGCCACTCCACAGCAGAAATGCCTTTTGAACTGTTCCTCATTGACGGATGAGGAGATTTGGATAAGGAGAAAAGAAGGTGTCCAAGAACGAGGCATGGGCAGTAGAGTGCTCATCAGTGGGTCATCTGATGCACTTTGACCCTTAGAGCGTTTGGAGGCCAAACACTTGTGGCCAAAGAAGTAAATCTCATCGTGGAGGATGGAACCCAGGGCCTTGTACATACCAGGTGAGCCCCTATCACTGAGCCACACACCTGCTATCCTAAGCTTTTGAACAGAATGGTGCTGTCAGATCTGTGACTTGATTTCATGTTCTCAGCACCAAAGTGCATGGCCCACCATGGGTGTCCCAAAGCTGCTTTGTGCAAAGGAGTGGACATGCATTGGAGTAACAACTCTGGAGGAGGGGACTGATTTAGAAAGAGGCCAAAAGGGTCTTTTTCAATAGTTCAGATTGGAGGTGATGAGGTGAACCAAGGTGGGGGACTGGGATCCGAGAGCAAGGCGCATTTGATGAGTCACTTAAGAATGGTATTGACAAGTATTCTTGTTCTCTGAGATGGCAGAGATGACAAGAAAGACGGAGGTCTGTGACATATGAGCACTAGGTGTCCCCAGGAGGAAGCCTAGGGTACAGAATGGAGGGGGGACAAGGCTATGAGGAGGCTGGACTTGAATGGGCTGAGCCTGAGGTCACATCGCTGCTGGAGTTGCAGGCACAGGGAGGGTGTGAGGCTCACATGATCCAGAAACTGCTGTGCCTCCCAAGGGCAGGAGCCTCATTTGTTCTCTCTCCCAACAAAGCCATGCTAAGCCCAGAATGAAGCAGCCATTCTTCATCCCTGTCCTCAGCCTTCAGCTCCTCCTGGGAGCCTTCACCTGTTATCTCTCAGCGTGGCATGGCCATCAGTTTGGACTGGGACAGGGGCCATATCTCACAGAGATTTCCTGATATGCTATCAGCAATGAATTTTCACTTTGAGTCACAGTTTCTAAGTGTCTATGAAAGGACCAGGCCCACCTGATGGAATGTGAACTACTGGAGAACTTGAGGATATGTCTACATCACAGTCAAAAGAAGATTCACCATGAGCCCTGGGAGAGACAGTGCATAGTGAACCATGCCCTGGGGACATTTCAGCACACAGACACAATATCATGAGGACCCCATGGGATGACAGGGGCTGGGACTCAAACAATTGGAGTAGATGAGGATTGAGCTAGTCACTTGTTCTATATCCATCCATCCACCCATCCATCCATCCATCCATCTACCCACTCATCCAACTATCCACCCATCCATCCATCCACCCATCCATCCATCCACCCGTCTGTTCATCCACCCATTTATCCATCCATCCTTCTATTCTTCCATCCATCCCACACTTTGTCATGCCACCAGGCTTATGGCGGGTACCAGGGATCTACAGATGACAGAACAGATTTGTATTTTGTTGTTCAGACAGACAGGTAAACAGGCAATTACACTACTGAGTGCAGGATACTCTAAAAAGTGGCTAGGTAAGAAAGTACAAAGGGTAAAGTATGTTCCAGAAAGGGGATGCAGCAGGTACAAAGGCCAGGGATATGTGTGGGAGAAAGCATGATGAGTTCAGGAAGCAGTTCAGTATGGCTAGAGCAGTGTGTATATGTGTGTGCATACATGTGTGTGCCTATGTGTGTGTATGTGTGCATACACACGTACATGTATGCAGTTCCACACATGGACAGGCATATGCAGGTGTGCAATATGCACGTGCACACGTGTACACAAAGGTGTGTATATGTGTACATGTAGGTGTGTATATGTGTACATATACATGCATAGGTGTTTGTGTGTAGGGTGGGGGTTAGAAAGAGATGAGGCTGGATAATGTGGTTAGGGCAGATAGTCACAGACCCTCTTCAAAGAGCTTAAGAAACAAAAGCCAGGATCTCTCTGCCTTACTCATGCTGGACCAATTGTCCCTGGACAAACCTTCCCAAGGAAAAGGGGGCCGTGGGGGGTCTGGCCGCCCGCACAGCATGGGTGAGAAGGGAGAATAAGGGAGAGCTATAATACCTCACCTACTTCACACCCTGTTAATGCAAGAGAATGGGGTTAGAATATCCCCGGTTCCCAGTTTCTGCCTGACTCTCAGCCTCACCAAAACTACAGGGAAGGAGCTCAGAGCACACAGGTGCCTCCTCTCTGTCCCTCCTCCCTGTTCCCCCTTCTTGCTCCCCTCCCCTCGCTGGTTTTATCAAGAGAATAAGTTTTGCTGAATAGGAATTTTCCAGGCCAGTGGCTGGACCACCTGGTCATGCATTTGGAGAGAGAAACAAAGGCAGACCAAGACCCTGCTCTGCCCCACCGAGGCTCCTCCTCTTAGAATCTGGGATGGGAGTGTGGGGGGTGCGGCTCACTTCCCAGCCCAGACAGGGGGTTGACCTAGGAGAACCTCCAGGTACAGTGAAGGCTTAGTGGGGTGTGTGGGAGTCAGAGCCCTGGGCTCCACCCCCACCGTCCCGCCCAGACTCCAAAGATGCCACCAGTGCCTGCCCTTGCTCAGTCAGCCTATCCCGCAACACTGCTTGGGAGCTACAGGTGAGACAGGGAAATGAGAAGGAACAGTGTTGGACCTCCCCAGTGACAGCAACAGCAGCAATAACACCTAGCTTTTTTTTTCTGTGAGGTTCTGGGGATTGAACCCAGAGCCTCTCACTTGTTAGGCAAATGCTCCACCACTTGAGCCATGCCTGCAGCCCTTCTGTATTTTATTTTGGTTTTGAGATAGGGTCTTGCTAACCTTGCTCAGGCTGGTCTTGAGCTCATGATCCTCCTCCCTCTGCCTCCACGGTACCTGTGGGAGGAGAGCAGTAACAGTTCTATTTACTGAGCGCTTATCAAGTGCTGGACGCTGGTTTGCGCTCTATGTGCATTGTGTTATCTAATCCTTTGACGAAATCCCACGAGGTAGGTGTCATTGTTAGAATTAATAACAGCCCCACAAAGATGACACGTTCTAATCCCCAGAGCCTTACAAGGCTAGGACTGAGTTAGGGATGTTGAGGCAGAAAGTTCTCCTGGGTCACCTGGGTGGGTCCAAAGTACTTCTAAGGGCCTATGTAAGGAGGAGCACAGTCACCGTGCCATCTCTGGCTTTGAGATGGAGGAAGGGGCCACCAGGTAAGGAGTCCTCACGTTTAGCCCAGCTAGACCCATTTCAGACTTCTGACTTTCAGAAGCTAACAGCAGTCGTGGGAAGCTCATACAGTCGGTGCTGTTATTATTATCATCCTCATATTACCGGTGTTGAAGAAAAAATGGTTGTGACACTTGTAAAATGCAAGGAAGACTTTGTTCAAGACTGTGCGATAGGGGTGCTGCCACAGAGGATGCAGAATGCGACAAGGACTGGCCCCATGGTGGGTGGAAACCCAGGGAAGCCGGCGCGAGGGGACACAGGAGAGCACCATCCTATCTTAACACATCCTAAGCATAGTCAGAGGCCTGTGTTACCCTGGCGTGTGTGAGACCCACAGCTGAGTGGTGTACGGCTCCGGCTCAAGCATGCGTTACAGCAGGGTGCGGGGAGGGCTCTGGTTACATTGACCTTCCATAGGTGGGATAGTCATTGAGAAAGACATCACCGGTGATGGTTAATTTTTGGTGTCAACTTGACTGTGTCTTTGGGCAAATGTTATTCTGGATGTTTCTGTGAGGGTGTTTTGGATGAGATTGACATTTATTCAGCTTTGAATAAAGCACATTGCCCTCTATAGTGTGGGTGGGCCTCATCAATCAGCTGAAAAGACTGAGTGGAATGAAAGATTGACCTCCACTGAGGGAGAGGGCATTCGGCAGCAGCCCTCTGACTTAACTGCAGCATCAGCTCCTCCTAGGTTTCCAGGTTTGTGGCCCATCCTCCAGATTTTGGGCTTCTCAACCTCCAAAATGGCCTGTCATTACAATTCTCTGTCTCTCTCTCTGTGTGACCCCCTCACCACAGGATGTTGTCATGCTATTTAAGCAGGCTTCAGACTCTCTGTATAGGCTCAGTCTGCCCTTGAATTTGAGATCCTCCCATCCCTACTCTGGAGTGCTGGGATTACAGATGTGTGCTACCATGCTTATATTTACACATCCCATTGGTTCTGTTTTTCTGCAGAACACGGATTAACATACTACCAAAGGACTTCCTTCAAAGGGAAGGCAACCTAGGCAGAAAGAGACCTTGGGGCACTACTGGGTGCAGACTTGTGGGGGTGGAGTCACATATGGACACCCACATAGCTATCTTCTGGGGGGCCAGTTGGGTGACAGTCATTGTCTATACTGAGGGGGCTGTTGTTGTGTGTTCCCAGTGGGAGTATTTCCAAGAACGGTTTGTAAGAGAAACAGCTCATCAGAATAGAGGGCTGTCTCACAGGCCCCAAGAACAGCCAGTACAGCAAGGCGTCTTGAGAGATAGGCAGGAAGTGGGATCAAGAGAGCTGTCAGGACGCTGAGCCTATCCCGTTCATCCCCATCCTGTAGGTGACTGACTCTTTGCTTGCTCTTCACTGTATATTGCCTCAGAGTGTCTTCTCTACTCATGGGTTCAAGACTACTACCTGTTTACTACCATTTGAATCTCCTAGTTGAAATGTTCAAGGGAAATCTGATTAGCTGATAGCTAGCCAGTGGGCAGCCTCCCCCCAGGTCAGGTGCTTCCCCCTCAACAATAAACTGAGGCTGGGTGGAGGGGTTGCCCTGGGAATAGACAGTGCCTTGGGCTGCTCCCTTCTGGGGCTGTGTGTGGAGCACATTAAGATACAAGTCCAAGTCCAAGTGCACCATTGGCAATCTAAGGGCTAATGTGGGAGCCACCTGTGAAAGTCCGAGGGTTGTAGTAGAAGGTGAGGCTGTGAAGGGCACCTGACACTAGACTATGGAAGGTCTTGAGTGCCTTGTCAAGGAGTTTGACCCTTACTCTTGTGACCAGAACCTATGAAGTGACATCAATCAATAGCTCCATTCTTCCAGTCACTACCGAGTGGCTCATTTACCTGGCTAAGCGGTGTGATTGGAAGGCAGCAGATAGCAGGGAGTGCTCTGAGTGTCTCTTTTGATGGACACTTGAAAGGAGGCTCGGGCTTTGGAAGGATCTACTTCAAGGACTCTTGGCTTTTGTATGTTTCAACTCTAGATTGCAACACTACACTAATGTGGTTTTTTGCATTGAATTAAAATTAATCTAATACTTGACAACTCTGGCTGGATGCCTGCCAAATACAGAGACTCGAGATGCTTCCTGTAAATTCTGCCACAGAGTGTTCTTACGATTCAGGGAACATCTCATTTATCTCACTGCTATGCACTCCTGACCCTCAGCCTCCAGGGACTCCTTCCAGAAGATTCTCTTGCATAAACGTGAGCATGTTCCACAAATCTGTATAATCTCTGGGGACCAGGATGATTGGGGGTGCAGGGAAGGGGTCATTTAGACGAACCACCTCTGCTCAAAGTCAGTCTTGGATTTTTTCCAGTAATAATCTCTTCTGTCATTAATGGCCTGCTGGGTGAATCTTATTATATCTTCTTAAAATAATTTAGATGCTAATATCTCCCAGTGACCATTGCATGGAGGAATGCAGGGCTGGAGGAGGTGGTGGGGAGGACTGTCTAATTCTGTGCTCCTTTTCACAGCTGGAGACCCTCAGCCAATGGACTTGGAACACGGCTGCTCCAGCAGCCAGTATTGCAAGCTTTTACGCTCAAAACACCTCTGCTCATCCCACTATTCCAAAAGTTCTACTTTCTGAGTAAAGGAGCCAGGATTCTGGGTGAGCAACCCAAGAAGATTCTTGGGTGAATATTCCAAGAGAATATTGGGCAAGTGACATAAGGGCAATTGTAGTTTTGATCAGATGTCAGCTTGAGGGTGGGGTGGGAAGGCACGAAGGAGGAGAGAGGAAAGAGCTAGTGGACTGGCAGTTGGGTTTTACATTTACTTTTAGCTTTGTAGCTAAAAGTAGTTGAAGTCCCTCTACCTCCCTCCCTCCTTTCCTGCCTTCCCTCCTTCCTCCCTTTTTTCCTTTCCTACTTTCCTTTCTCCACAAGCTACTGATGCCTGCTGTGTTGGGTCCTGTTCTGAGAACACAAAGATAAATAAGCCATCACTCCTTCTTCAAGGTGTTCATGGCTTCTTCTTCTTCTTTTTTTTTTTAATTTTATTTGTATGTAATAGTTGCACAGGGGGATGCATTGTGATATTTACATATGTGTTTATAATATATCTTAGATTTACCCCCTGCATTGTTCTTCCTCTTCTCCCCGCCCTTAGTTCATGATTTCTTTTGACTATCTCATTCCTGTGCCTCAGTTTCCTCACTTGAACAGTAAACTCTTTCAGAGTTTACTGGGATGGTAAAGACACCCTTTCTCTTATCTCACTCACTCCACTTCACCCAAGCACTGCTGTGTGGCCAGGGAGGAGCCACATGGGACCTTGTTCTTGAGGACTCAGAGTCAGTTGGAGCAGAAATACAGGTGACCTGGTGGTAAACAGGCCATCAGGCATTTGCTCAGAGCACTGTGGGAAAGCAGGAATGGTGATCCCAAAGCTGGAGGATTCCATACTTCTTGGGTTCCAACTTCCTGGAATTCCCAGAGAGTTCCAGCCTGGTTCCTGTAGCTCAGTTCATTGGACAACAGCTCTGTAGCTCTTTTGTAACTCCTTGGAGCTGGGGAACTGAGTAGTGAAACAGGCTGAATCCACACTGAGGTTCTTCATTTGAGCACCAGGGAATATGCCACTGCTTACAAACAAAGTGATAATGCTGTTGACATTTTCATAGAAATATTTCTTGCTGGGTGCTGGAGAGTGCTTCAGTATTGCTTTCTTAGCACAGGAGGAGGGAGGTGTGGGGTGTTACATAAAGCTTGACCGTGCAGCATACAGGACTCACCAACTGGGGAAGGGGTCAGGATAGTAGTCCAGCCATCATCCTAAGAACGCAATGCCCCTGGCCTATCTCTACCTGTAGGGCTTCCACTCTAGTGGCGTCATCCCGGTAGATCCTGGAAGTTCCTGGCTATCTTGCTATGAGTTTTCCCAAAAGCAGAAAGGGAGTCGAGGTGTATGGCTGAGGATTCGGTCAGAGACGAACAACCACCCCAGGAAGATGCCAATCACCCTGAGAGTTTATATCCATTTGGAGGGAATTTGGCACAAGGGACTTGACCTCATCTACCTTTGGAGTCTTTGTAAGGCTGAGATCATCATCCTGACATTGGACCTGGAAGTCTGGAAGGTGAGGGGATAGAAAGTGAGGGAGAACAAGGACCAGGTGGAACTCTGAGGCTTGAGCTGGAACCCCATTGTAACCTTACCTCTGAGACTCATGTGACATGGGGTATCCTGCTGGCCCTTGGTCACAGAGCTAAACATAGACATCTGACCTGGAGTTCAGGGAAGGGCAGCAGTTGTAGATATCATACCAAAAGGTAAGTCTGCAGGTCAGCCCAAGACATGGGAGCTCCCAGAGGACTGCTGCCTTCCTCTGTCCCTGCCCTCAGCCTCCATTCCCCACAGGAAGTTCTTTGTGATTGACCTTAAGTGGGAGCATACAGGACAGGGGATTCTGGGAAATGTAGTTTGGCCCAGGCAGGCTGACACTTTACAAAGTCACCAAACGAGGATTTGGGTCCAAGAAGTTTATTTGAGCTGATCCCAAGCATTGGTGGGGGAGTGGGGCAGTAGAACTGGGGGAGACATGCCAGGGAAGGGAGGTCAGTCAGCTCGGGGACTGTCTGAGGAGCTCTTGGAGTGGGTCACTGGAGGGCTGAGCAGCTGGGCTCCTGTCCCTCCACATTGCCATGTGTCACCAGTAGAGAGTTGCCTCCAGCCAGAGACAGGGCTTTGGGGTACAGTCACAGGTACCCAAGACAGTGGCTCTAGGGCAGAGGGGAATGCCAGAGGTAAGGCCGAAAGGCTTCTTTCTACATGGGCACCCCTCACGCTCCAAGCCACCAAGTGACCTGCTGTTTTCTTCTGCCCTTTCTTTGCTGGTGGTGCTGGCAGCTTCTGGTCACTCTTGGCTACTTTAGGTGGAGAGAGTTACTTCCTCACGGCCACTACTGTCCATGTGGCCTTCAGAGTAGGGCAGACCTAGGCTCCTTCTTGGGTTTTGGGGAAAGAGTTTCTTATGTACTGGATTTTCCTTGTCTGTCCCTTCATGGACTTAGCTGAGTGTGGGAACTGGGCCAGGAGACATCTGCAGGTTGCCACAGAGTTCTTTCCAGAGCCAAACATCTTTTCTGACTGAGACCCACCACCTGTGGGTTGAAGGTGTGATCTGCAACCTCCACGAGGGTCCTCTGGGACCACAACTCAGCCTAGCCTCAAGGTCTCAGAGCCCCAGGAACCTCAGCATAGCAGAGCTGGAAGGGGTCTGCCATGCCAACCCACCCAACCCTGCTTCACAGATGGAGAAGTTGAGGCCCAGAAAGGAGACAGGACTTTTATGGGGTCACACAGTCACCTATGGTCTCTTAGACAGTCTGCATCCAAGGTCAACTGATTTTCCATTATGCTGTGCCATATCCCAGGATAAAATGCATGAGTGACTGCTCCCTCAATATAGGTGTCACCAGGAGCAGTTTGAGAAGCCCTTTTGTGGCTGACTCTGAGCCGGTCTCAGACCCTTGAACTATAACCAGATCTTTCTTTCCATCTCACGGGAAGAGGCTCATGCATCCACCTTTAGAGGTGGCCCCTCCAAAAGAGGAGAACGTGGATTTCAGGGTTGAATAGCTTGGCTTTGAACTCCAGCCAGGCCACTGTGTGGCTTTGGAAAAATTACTCAACCTTCAGGATAAGGAGACATGTCTCAAGGGCTGGTGCATGGGAAAAATGTGCTCATGTGAAGAGAACACTACTGTCTCACGTGGCACTGCTTTCACTGTAAGGTCAATTTGCATTCCTCCCCATTCATTTCCGTGCTTTTGCACATGCTGGTCCCTCTTCCTACAGTGAAACATTCTCCTCCTCTACAAAGCCTACCTTGACCATGACATCCAAAAGAGACTCCTCTGGATCTCTTTACTTACACAGGACATACGTATGTACCTATGCACCACTGGACCATGACCCCCACAGCAGCCTCAGGCAGAGCCCTTGCATCTGACTTCAAGAGCAGTTTGCTCTTAGAGGATGTGCGACTGTTTGTCAAATGACATCAGAAGTAAGGAAGGTGGCCTTCTAAGTTGCCCTGTGCATTCCAAATGCAGAGCTGATCCCTGCTCAGGTTCTACAGTACTCTGCAGCAGCTCTTTTAAGAAGAAGCTTTTCCCCGTCTCTCCCCACTATTCTGTACCCAATCTGCATGATGTTTTTCCTGCCTGCATCCTCACAAGTGTCTCTCCCATCCTTCCCCACCTCTCCATCAGTTAGCTGTTGCTGTGTAACAAAGCACACCAACATTCAGTGACTTGAAATGATGGTTTATTATTTCTCATGATTCTATGGATTGGCCGGGCATGGCTGAGTGGCTCTTTGCTCCAGAACTGAAGTCACTCATGTGACTGCATCTTCATTCCCAAAACGTCAGTAGTCTAACCTGAGCTTCTTGAAATGGCAGTTGACTTCCAGAGGGAAAAGTAGAAGCTGCCAATTGTCTTCCAGCCTCGGTATTCTACAGTGGAAACAAATCCACCCAGCCTCGGCCAGAGGTGAGTGGTGTCTACCTCTTGCTGTGCAGAGAAGGATGGAAGAACTTGCTGGTGGCCACATCCAGACAGTTCTCCCTTCCTAGGCCTCAGGTCAGGTCCAGCTTTCTAACACAGCCTCCTGACATCTCTTCTCCCTTCCACTCTTCAGCCAGAGGGGCACTTCAGGATGCAAACCTGACTGGCCTCTGGCGGCTCCCATTGTTGTCAAGTTCAAGTTCCTCATTCTAACAAGGCTCCTCCCAAAACACCTTTTGGACTCATTTCTGGTTAATGCTCTCCTGCTTAAGCCTCACTTAAGTAAGGACTGTTTGTCAAATGTGCCTGGATTTTTTTTTTTTATGGTACCAGGGTTTGAACTCAGGTCCTTGCACTTGCTAAGCAGGTACTATACCATTTGAACTATGTCCCCAGCCCTTTTTACTTCACTTTTATTTTTCAGGTCAAGTCTAATGTTTTTGCCCAGGGGTTGGCCTCAGACCATGATCCTCTTACCTCTGGCTCTCATGCATGTAGCTGGGATTATAGTTGTGTGTCACTCCACCCAGCCCTATTCATTCTTCATGCTTCCTTGGAAGGCACAGCTCTTCCCTCAATCTAGGATGCCCTTCTTGACTTTGCAGCACCTCCCTCTTTGTGCTTCTGCATCCTGGTCAATGGCCACAAGGCTGCCAAGGTCCCTTCTTCCTGCCGCTTCTGACCACGTAAGTCAAAGCCCAGACCACGTGGAAGAGCCATGACCAAACTGCTGCATTCTGTCACTTCAGACATTTGCCACACACTCAGGTCTCTGAAATTGGGATGCATTTTTACAAGGCATGCATTTGTCACAATGACTGTTGGACAGGTCACAGCTGAGCTGTGCCTATTTGAAGAAGACTGTGAACACAGTTTCTGTCTGCAAGCTTTCTGTTGACATTCTGTAAGGCCAAGAAAATTCAGAATCCACATTTGCAAAATGGCCTTCAGCTGCTGGGAAGAAATTCCAGTAGCGGGGATGGAGCCCTTTCTGAAGAAATGCAGCTTCACCAGACTGTTGATGTCAGAGAGGATGAAGTTACATGAAAAAACCTGGGCACAGCCACTTTGTTTTTTTTTTTTTTTTTCATTTTTCTTTTATTATTCATATGTGCATACAAGGCTTGGTTCATTTCTCCCCCCTGCCCCCACCCCCTCCCTTACCACCCACTCCACCCCCTCCCGCTCCCCCCCCTCAATACCCAGCAGAAACTATTTTGCCCTTATCTCTAATTTTGTTGTAGAGAGAGTATAAGCAATAATAGGAAGGAACAAGGGGTTTTGCTGGTTGAGATAAGGATAGCTATACAGGGCATTGACTCACATTGATTTCCTGTGCGTGGGTGTTACCTTCTAGGTTAATTCTTTTTGATCTAACCTTTTCTCTAGTTCCTGGTCCCCTTTTCCTATTGGCCTCAGTTGCTTTAAGGTATCTGCTTTAGTTTCTCTGCATTAAGGGCAACAAATGCTAGCTAGTTTTTTAGGTGTCTTACCTATCCTCACCCCTCCCTTGTGTGCTCTCGCTTTTATCATGTGCTCATAGTCCAATCCCCTTGTTGTGTTTGCCCTTGATCTAATGTCCACATATGAGGGAGAACATACGATTTTTGGTCTTTTGGGCCAGGCTAACCTCACTCAGAATGATGTTCTCCAATTCCATCCATTTACCAGCGAATGATAACATTTCGTTCTTCTTCATGGCTGCATAAAATTCCATTGTGTATAGATACCACATTTTCTTAATCCATTCGTCAGTGCTGGGGCATCTTGGCACAGCCACTTTGAATAGAAAAGTGATTCAGAAGAGCTAGATGCTGAATGTGGAGAAATTGCAGAGACTTCAGGCAGTTAATTTTGCTTATTAAAACAAACAAATCATAAGAGGGCCTGCATTTTTGGGAAAGAACAAAAAAGGTCCCACAGCTAGAGCCCTTAGTCACTTCTCTATTCTCCCCTGTAGCCAGGCCTGGCTCTTGGGTGTGGAGGGAGGAAGCACTTCCCTGGGTTAGGCCCAAACATTTGGAGTGAAAGCTTCATCTCCCTTCACTCTGCCCTATGGATCCAGAGACCACACTCCTCTGTGACCTTCCTTACCTTCCACAGTTGCCCAGGGGAGATTTGACGTCCCTTCTCCGGTGCAGATGACAGGTGATATGCTGGGTGAGGTTCCCTTAAGAGTGACTGGGACTTTGTGTGGCTATATTTTAAGGGTTTCGAGATTAACCTTTTTCTCCTCCATAGAATTCACTTTGGCAAGCATGTTCCCACTGTAGATCCAGCTTGTATACCCAAGATCCTTGCAGCCACCTGACCATTTTGGATCTTTCCTGGAGCTGCCTGAAAGGAAAGTGAAGAAGTGGAAAAGAGACACACTGAGAAAGAATCTGCGACCTTCACAAGCAGCAGGTCTTTATTAGGAAGAGGAGACCTGAGAGGGACCCTCGGCCATCAGAGTAACATGAGAGGGGCGAGAGCAAGTCTTTATTACCAGCTGGGGATCTGAACCGTCCTGTGGTGGGAAAGGAAGGTTGGAGGGGGATGGGCGTTAGGTAAGGTGGTTGGGAAGGAGGATGGGGGACATTAGCGGGAAGGTCATTGGGGTTAGGCAGGTATGTGTGGTGTTGTCTGGACATTCCAGAAATCCTGCATGTTTCCTGACATTTTATCACTGCAGATACTAGTGACTCAAGGCTCAGCCTTCCAACCCTGAACTCCAACCCGGTTGTCACCGTGCTTACTCCCTGTATGAACTGGATGGAGTGCTTCAGCCCTTTGACTCTCGGAGTCCTCAGATGGGGCTGAGGCTGGTAGTGTTGAATGCTATGAATGCTCTGCAAATACCACAGGTCCTCCTTGGGGTCACAACAGGTGGTTTTCTCAGTTAGCTCTGCTGGGATGAGGGTGGCCGTTCTTAGGGGACAAAGACTTAACCCCTTCCTCCTCTCCTCCTTTTCTTGTTATCTTTCTTCATCAGATATTTATTGACCCCTGCTGTGAAAGAGACGCTGTGCTTGGAGTTAGGTCCAAGAAGAACAGGACAAACTCTGTCTCTGCCCTCCTAGGGCTGGAGTCCAGCAAGGAAGAACCTGGACGTAGGGTTCCTTAAGGAAAATGGAGACATTATGATAGGTTCAACAGGGGCTGTCTGGGTCTGGGGTGGGAGGGAAAGCTTAGGGAAGACCTCTTGGGGTAGTGAAGTTGAAGCTGATGCGGTGATGCTTAGGCAGAAGTCAGTTGAGTTAGGAAGAGTGTCTTGGGCAGACGGAAGGGCATGTGCAATGGTCCAGAGATAAGAATGGGCATACTCAGACCAACTGAAAGAAATCCAGTATGGCTGCAAGGGAGAGGTACGTGAGTCCTTCAGGGATGAGTTTGTGGGTTGTCTGAAGGAGTTCAGTTACTTTTTAAAACAAAGAGCCCTTTTATGAAGGGGTTAGAGAGGAACGAGATGAGATCTGCATCATTCAGCAGCTCTGTAGTCGCCCCCGTGGAGAGAGGATGAAATGAGGGGCAGAGATGAGAGCAGGCAGGGAGAGAAGTCAGGCAGCTGTTACAATGGCACAGGTGAGAAATGATAGGTGTGTGGCAAAGGACGAGGGCGGCTGAAATGTCACCTGAGCTCTGGGAGTGATGGCGGGCAGTCTGCCAACGGGGGAACTGGATGTGGAGGCCACATTCGGCAGCAGCAGCCTCTCCTTGGCTCACGGTTTCAAGGCTGGCCAAATGTTGGGTCTGGAGTCCTTGTTGCCTTCAGGGATCCACACACTGTGTTATGGTCCCCAGGTATTCTTGGGGACTGAAGAGGAAGGGATTAATGTGGTTTCCCAGAGGCCATCTTCACCTTCCAGGCTGAACTTTGTTGACATGGTAGCCGGTGCCAGTTGCAGAGTGTTTCTTGGCATGTGTTCCACTCCTGGCTTCCAGGGGCTCAGTCATCTTGAGCCTTATTTCCCTACCTAGGAATGAGGGCAAGAATAGTCCCCACACCATGGAATTACCATGGAGAAGCCATTATTATTACTGCTCTTATAATGGTGGACATCGTAGCTGCGTATGTGTGTGTTTGTGTCCCTGTGTTGAGGGGACTAGGATAGCATCCCTTCCTTTAGTAACTGTATCATAAATGAGTTTTGTTTTGGGAGCTCAAGGTGGTCAAAGTATAGATTCCAACCATAGCGCTTAGGGGACAAAGAGTGGATTAAAGAAAGGACCCCACAATGCTGGGGCCCCAGGTTCTGGTCTCGAGTTGCCACCACGCCCTTGTGACTTGGGAGTAAATCCTTTCCCTGTCTGCTTCAGTTCCCTCACCTGAATAGTGGGCTCTGCCTTGCTGGGTCCCCTCTGTACTTGTCTTTGTCCCTCCCTCTTCCTTGGGGACTAGTTGTCACACTGGGATGGAGGTGGCAAGTGTCCCCAACACTGTGAAGCAGTTTGAAAAGAAAGTGAGGGTGCACGCAGCTCTGTTCTGCTCTCAAAACTGGTCCCTTCTCAAAGTTTCTTTCTCAGAACTTCTCAGGTGGGCTCGCAACAGGTCACCCTATGGCCCTTCAGTATGTATGTGGCTCCTCTCCTGCCCTAGGTTACAGCCCTAAAGCATTAGGGTGTCTTTCTAAGGTAAGCAGCACAAAAGGATGCAGAGGAAGCCTTGCTGGGTAAAATGCAGACACCATGGCATGGCCTCACCCTCTTCACGGCTCACCTTCAACCTCCATTTCTCCTGCCCCCCTTGCCCAGCTCTGACACTAGGGTTCCAGCTCCAGTGGAGCCCCTGAAGTGCCCTTCCATTGTCAGGCCTCGCTTAGGTTCTTCCCACTGTCTGACTTGTTCTTCCTCTAATTTTACTTCATGAGCTCCTACTCACCCTTCAAGACCCAAGTCAAATGCTACCTCCTCACAGAAGCCTTCCTTCTATTGCACCTGGGTACAGACACAGCTCCCCTGTTTGCTTTCCATGGTGCTCTCCACAATGACTGGCGAGCATTCATCACAATGCTTGGTTCACCTCCACTAGTCTGACCCTGGGGACAAGGGTTAGGTCCACAGGAGGTATCAATTAGCACTAGTTATGTAACCCAGATGTCCCCTGGGGCCTCAGAGCCTTTGGTGCAAATGAGGCCCTTTACTGGATAGACAGCTCTCTTGTGCCCAGGAGCCCCTGTGTGCAGAACTATGAGAACTCTGACCTGACTTTTCCAACCCTCCTTCCTTTTCTCAGGGTCCTCAGCAACACCAGAGGTGTCACTAAGCATTCCTTGATGTCCCTAGGTCCAGTGCTGCTGGGGCCACTCGCTGCCCCAGGAGCAGTGCAGTGTGTGGTTCTGGATGCACCACATGGCCACTCTCACACTCTCCTTGTGGGAGACCACTGGCCCTGCACCTTCAGGACCATCCCTGTCCCCTGCTGCACACGTGTGGGGACTGTTGTCCCCTTGCTGTGCTCTGCTTTGAGAGGGGTCCCAAAGCAGGGCTGCTGAGCCCCAGGTGCCACAGCTTGTGTGGTGTTGGGCTTCCAAGCCCTTTTCTCTCCTGAGCCCGTGGCGGGTGGAGAAGCAGAGTCCTCCGGCTCTGGGAGAACAGCTCTTCCTTCTGGGTGGGTTCTTTGCCAGAGCCCCTGGACCTCCTTGGGATTTGGCATCTGCAGGGGTTTGACTCCCAGTCACTCATGGGTACAGCCTGCAGACATCTATACCCTGGTGCTGACATTCTTTTCCCAGCACCACCATGGAAATCAGCCGATGCAAAAGGGGTGAATGCGTGAGGAGGACTCCTAGACTCTGCATGCAAGCTGTGCTCAGGATCTGCTGGAAAACCCCATTCCTGCTGAGGGAACAGACACACCATCCCTGCCCTGGCTCCTGCAGGAGCTCAGGGACACTTGTATGAGTGGAGATGGGGAATGAAGGAGATGTTACTGATTTTAATCTGCATCTTTAGGGCATTCGTTTTTTTTTTTTTTTGTGGTGGTGGGGTTTGAACTTAGAGTCTCATGCTTGCTAGGCAGTTGTTCCACCATTTGAGGCATGCCCCAGCCCTTTTTGGTAATTTTCTGAGTTGTGTGGGGCTGGCTTCAGACCAAGATCCTCCTACCAAAGTCTCCTGATTAGCTGGTTTTTATAGGTGTGTATCACCACACCTGGCTTGTTTGTTGGGATGGGGGTCGTGGTAACTTTTTGCCTAGACTGGCCTCTACCCTTGATCCTCCCAATCTCTGCCTTCCAAGTAGCTGGATTACAGATGTGAGCCACCACACCTAGCTTAAACCATTATTTAAGGTATTCTAAAGGCATATCTTCAAGGCATTCCATTTACATTACTTACTATCTGGGTCCACTTGGGCAAACTGCATGACCTCTCTGAGCCCTGGTTTACATGTAAACCAATGCATGCTACACATAGGTAAACCAATGCATGTATGGTGGGCACAGTCTCTGTGTGGAATGTGTGATGCCCTGTTTACTTCATAGGCTTGTCCTGGGGCACCGTGGGGCAGAGGTCCTAGGGAGATTCAAACCTCAGATGGAAAGGCCTTTGGGACAGCATGGGGAATGAGAAACCAGGAAAAGAGAGGATGACATTGGGCCAAAGGAATGGGTTAGGGTTACACGAACCCTCCAGGTAGCTCCCCCATTAGCACCTGAGTCCCAAACAGAGAGCAGTGAAACAGAAGTACAAGGTGGGCGTTCTGTGAGGAGGAGGAGGAGGGTGGGAGAGGCAGGAATCCCTTGACACCTCCATTCTACAATGTCTCCAGTGCAGCCTGGGGAGGGGTCTTGCCTGCTCCTACCTCCATGCCTCACCTACCTGGTAGGCCCCTCCAGGAGAAGGAGTTCCGATCTTGGCGCTGACAAGTAAGGTTATTTAGGGGAGTCTAGTCTAACTTTGCTCATTGATCATAAACAACTTTTCCTAATTTAGTCAGAAGGTTTCCTTAAGAACATTCATACTATACAAATGAGCACATTAGCATAATCTATTCCATTGTGGCCTTCCTGCACCTGCCCCACCCGCTCCCGCCCCTCTCCACCTCTAGGAATCCAGACAGCGTCTCAGTTAATTTGATCAGGAGGAGGAAAAGCAAACCCATTTGGTTTTCTTCGACAGCTGATTCCAGAGTCACTGGTACATACCTGTCTTCCAGGTGAGCCGGCCATGTGTGGGGGGGCGGGGTTCTCTTTTGCCCAGATGAAAGGGCTCAGCCTGCTGTGGAACGCCCCACGCCAGCATCACACTTCCGATGAATCACATCAAAGGCCCCCCTGCCACCACAGGCCCCTGCCAGCTGCAGGAAAATGGCCTCATTAGAAGCAGAGGCGCACGGTGTGTACATTAGGCCGCACTGATTTACAAGCCTGGAGCTGCCATCTCTCCCCACCTTGAGCTACAGCCCCCAGAGCCCCCTGCTTGCCTGCAATGGCTGCTTTGAAGGTGCAACAGAAGCCTTCCAGAAGAGGGACAAGGAGGCCGCCCCTCCCTCAGGCACCCCTCTGCACTAATTAGGTTCTTACCAGTGAACCAATATCTGGGCTGGGTAGAGACTAACAGGGGGCCTGTCAGCAAAGGCCACGGCATAATTGTGTTGATTAAGAGATACAAGGCTGGCAATGTTGTCTTCCTTCAAGATCAAGTCCCTGCACTGGTGGGAGTCTTGATTTTCTGGGCCAATTTGTTTGTGTTGCTTAATTGCACAGGAAGAGCGTTTCTCACAGATGCTCGGGCCTGTTTGGTTTGGTGCAGCCTGGTCCCCAGGGCTCCCAGTGGGCTGTGGGAGGAGCCCCAGGTCTGGCTGATATCCAGGACTGACAGCAGTGGAGCCGTGTCCGTAAATGGGCAGCACAGTATAGGACAGCTTTGTGGACAGTCCTACCGAGTGTGTCTAGAGTGCCCTGTCAGAGGCACAGAGGGCTGTGTCTCCTCAGGACAGGACAAGCAAAATGAGTCCTAGGCTCTGGGTCCTGGCCTCTGCTTTAGAAGTCATGACTCTGGAGCCCTGGGAAAATTTTGAAGAAAGTAAGAATTCCAGCTCAAATGATACTTGACTTGCACAAAAAAAAGTTGTGCAACTTTTGGTGTCTCTGTGGCCTCTTACATTTCCCAGTTTCCCCTGCACTGAGTGAGGGGCATGTGACCAGTTCTGCCCAATAGACTGTGAGGGGAAGCCACTACTGGGTTAAGAGTTGGTGTGGTTCCTCCATCTTTCTTTTTTGCCTCTGACATGGAGACTTGGCATCAAATATTCTAGACAGAGAGAGGCAGCCTGACTCACACATGACTTTTTGTAATAAATAAACCTTCACTGTGTAAAGCATTTAAGCTTTCGTAGTTTAGTTTTTACTGTACCTAGTGTAAGCTGTCCTGGCTAATACATGGCCCCAGTCAATGTCACTAGCCTAGAAAATGGCCATTTCACGGTTGCTCTGAGAAAATACTGGCAAAGCTAATGCTAAAAGAGAAACTCCTTCCACCAACTTGTCACTGTGCCTTTTACCTGGGTCTTGGAGATGTGGGTCCTGCTTAACCTATGAATTTGGGAGAGTAGGCCTGCTAGGGTCAAGTGTCTACTGCTTCACCAATCACTGAGTCCAGTGGGATTGGGGTCTTCTGATTGGCCAACCTGGGCTGGGGAGGTGGGACCAAATGATTGACAGTCCTAGCCCATGGAGATGGATCTGTTTTTAAAAAGAAAAGAAGATGTCTACAGCAACTGCTGTTCCTTGGTCTTGTGTGAAGTAGCAGCTAGAATGGCTCCAATACTTCGAGAAGACCTTACTGCCAAGGCCGCAGGAAAACTGTCTGGACAGGTGCAAAGGTGTGTGTATGGGGCAGGGAAAGGGGGACAGGCAGGATGCATGACACATGACTCAACTGACTCAACCATCAGCTTGGGGCTAGAGGTGTGGAGGAATGCTTGCTGAGGGGATTTGCTTGCTTTGATGGTTGTGTAGTTTGGCAGGGACCCTGGAATCCCAGGCATGTCTGCCGTGCTCATGGGTGGGGGGACCGGGAACCCTAGCAGATGCTGTTCATTGCTTTTCCAGGACATGATAAAGTTGTTCTGTCCAGCTTTACCCAGGAGAGGGACCTCGTGGCCCCTCATTCTCCTCTTCCCCGTGTCTGTTTGCACAAAGTCCATTATGTTTCTTTTCAAAATGGTGGGAGCATCAGCCCAGGAGTCTTCTGACCTTTTTACCCCCACTTCCCAGGGCCACCACCACAGGCTCTGTGTCCTTATTCCAGTCTCAGGAGTAGATAATCTAATTGGCCCATCTTTTGTCAGGTATCCATTTGTAATCAACCAGCTGTGAATGTAGTGGAAGGCACATGGCACTTTAGGGCTATACATGTCACCATTTCTTGAAAAAGGGGCTTTGGGAGAGGAGCTGTGTTAGTCATCTTTCCAGTATTGTGACAAAATACCCAAGATCATCAATTTAAGAGGAGGAAAGGTTTATTTTGGCTCATGGTTTCAGAGGTTTTAGTCCATGTTCATTTGGCCCTGTTGCTTTTGCCTGTTGGCAGTAGTGCATGGCAGAGGAGGCTGCTCACCTCTTGGTGGCCAGGAAACAAAGAGAGAGAGAAGAAGGGACTGCAATCCCAATATCCCCTTCAAAGACACGCCCCTAGTGACCTAACTTCCCTCCACTAGGTCCTGCTTTCTAAAGGTTACACCATCTCCCAGTTGTGCCATAGCTGGTGAGCAAGCCTTGAACACATGGGGCCAGTTATTGTCATCATCACAGATCAGAATATAGGTCTCTGAACTCTTAAGTTGGTTTGGGTTGCTATAACAAAATACCATACAGATTGGCTAATCTATAAACAACAGGAATTGATTTCTCACTGTTCTGGAGGCTGGGAAGTCAAAGGTCAAGGCCCCATCACATTCAGTGCCTGGTGAGGATCCTTCCAAGATGGCGCCTTGTTATTTGCAAGAACAAATGCTGTGTCCTCACAAGGTGGAAGGGCAGAGGGCAAAGGGAGTTGCTTGGTTCCCTCCTGTCCTTTTATGAGGGTTCTGCCATCATGACTTAATCACTTCTCAAAGGCTTTAATTGTGGGGGACACATTCAGCTCAGAGTAGCCTTCAAATTCTGGGCTCCAAAAGTTGGAGTGGGAGAAAGGCAAGCTTTGGATCCAGCCATGCCCCAGCCCAAGACACTCAGCAGCCTTTCCTAGCTCACTCTCACCTCTGGGACCCTCTAATGGGTCCTCACTGTGCTCTCAATGCAGGAGAGTCCTTAAAGTAATGTCCCCTGTCTCCCAGGATATTACCAAGCAGTGTGAATCTGCTCAGGGTGGTGATGGATGGCAGTTTATGTCTGAGTCTGAGCACAGCCCTGCAGAGCCTGGAGCCCTGCACCTTTACCTTGCTGGAGCTGTGGTGATTGATGGGGAGAGCAGAGCCCTGAGCTGTTGAACCTGGAAATCACTGGGCATCGCCACCAGACCATGTGTGACCTTAATGAGCACAGGTCTCTCTCTCTGGGCCCCACATTTCTCATCTGTGCAGACATGGAGCAAATGACATCATCTCTGGGGTGCCTTGTGTCTCTGATAATGGGAAGGCAGGAGGTGTCCATTTAGCACTAAGGAGGCAGAGGCAGGAGGATCTGAACTAGCTGGGCACAGTTGTACATATCTGTAATCTCAGCTACTTGGGAGGCCGAGGCAGGAAGATTGTTGAGTTCAAGGCCAGTTTGAGCTATATAACAAAACCCTGTCTTAAAAAAAAGTGTCTATATGAAAAGCCAGACATCTCTGGGATTGAATCTCATTATTCCATTTGTTAGCTGTATGATCTTGGGAAAATTACTTGATCTCTCTGAGTTACAGTTTCTTCAGCTGTAAAATGAGGATAGTAGTGGTGCCTCCTGGAGAGTTTTGGGTTTTGTTTTTGGTTTTTATAAGGATGGATCAAGATGATGCATGTACACCATTTGGTCTGGAACTGGTACATAGCAAATATTCAATACATTTAGTTATAACAATAACAAAATCTGTTGTTCTAAAGCTATTACCCAGGAATCTCTTCTACAGACTTGGGATCATGTCCTCTAGAGGGTGAGATTTGGCTTTGAGGGTCAGGGAGGAAGGTGGGTGCATGGGAGAATAGAGGATGACAGTGTAGAAATCCACTGTGCTCATCTAGCTCACGCAGGCATGGGGACAGCACTTGGCACAGGTGCGGCTGAGTGGCCAAGGGTGGGCTCAGAGCCCAGGACCTAAAGCGGGATATACTTGACAGGACACTGACCCCGCAGTCCTGGAAGGGCCAGTAGGTTGGGTAGCAGGAAGGCAGGTGATGGAGGTCCCTGGGCCTTCCATGGGTGGCTGCTGGCCTTGGAAGGCTGAGGCTGTATTGGGCCTGTGGGCTCCATGGCCTTCCCTAGGCAGGAGGCAGGCAGGAAAGGTTGAGCAGGAGGATTTATCCACAGCATCGAGGGTGAGAAATTCTGAGGCTTATAGTCAAACAAGTGTCAATGAGGGGAAGGGTGGGGGAGAGGTGGGTGGTCTGGCCACCCTGGTCCCAAGGCTTGCTGTTGAAGTTCTTATCGGCGGTGGAGCCCAGTGGCATTGATGCGCCACTGTGCCTTGGGTTAAGGGATCTGGCCTCATTTCAGCCCCTAGAGGAGGCTGGGGCTGCCTGGAACACCCACCCTGGGCAGGATTGCTCCAAGGCCTTAGGACCACAGGTAGATATTGTGGAGTGGGACCCCAGTGAGCCCCCCATGAGGCAGAGGGAGAAGGAGCAAGCAGGGTGCTGACAGCTGCAGATTTAGAAAGTAGACAGAGTGAGCAATACAAAGTTACACCAAGGCAAATGGCACCAGGGGAAGACAGCGTAGCCACTCCCAGACCATTGGAAGACCCTAACCTCAACACTAACCATTGGATGCTCACTCTGATTCGCTATTGCACTAAGGAAATGCTACGTGAGTGTTATACCACTTAATCCTGGCACTGAGCGCATGACAAAGGAAGGTGGTTATTATTCCTTTTCTGCATGTTCAAAGAGGGGCTCAAAGAGGTCAGATGACCTACTGAAGATTACACAGCTAGTAACTGGCAGAGGCTGGATTTGAACCCAAGTCTAGCTGGCTCTTATGCACTGGCTGTTGACTTCTACAGCCCTTGGCACAGACTTCCCAGCCTTGTCTAGACTGCCCTTGCCCTTGCTCACATCTCTCCAATCTTACGGCTTTCTTGTCCACTTCCTGGTTGTCTGCAGGACTTTTCCAGCCTAGGACACATGTTGCTCCTTAGGCCCACAACACTCCATTCTTCTCCATTCTGTAGGTTCCAGCCTAATGTCTTGCTGGCCTCTGATCTGAACCTGATCCTCTGGCTGCGATTTCTCAAAACATCCTCTCTCACTTTCCAAGAGCTGTTACCATCTATGTTTATCTGCAATGATATGTGTCAAGTCACTGTCCTCCAGGGCTGTGAGGTCTGCAGGGGACAGAGGATGTTATTCACAGCCGGATCCCCAGTGCCAGGGTCAGAGGTACCACAGTTTGATCACTTCCTTCTGGCACCTAGTTTTGTCCTCACAGACTCTGGTGCCCTCCTTCCCAGTGGCCTTAGAATCTTAGCCTCTTGCCCACAGCATGGGCTCCAGAGATGCATGTCATGACAACAGGTGCGTAACGCAGTGGCTGGGCCTATACTCAGGACTTTGTCTCTGCTGGGGAGGTTGGGGAGGCCTCATGGAGGCCTGGAGGGAGCTTGACATACCTTCAGGCTGTGTCCTATCTCCTTTGTCCAGCAGAGCCCCCCTGTGTGACTTGAGGACAAAGATGCCTTGGCCTGCATGAGAAATCGTGTGCTGACATTTGCATCACGGTCTGTGCTGGCTCAGGCAGGAGATGCTAGTGTTGTTAAGTCAGCATTAAAACTGGACACTGTTCTTGACATTTCTGACCAGATGCCCAAGCCGGAAGAGCTTCCCCTCCTGTTGAGCATCTCCAAACAGACTATGGAGCAGTCTGACTTGAGTTCCCAGCCTGTAGCGCCTTGCTCATCGTTCTAATAATGGAATTAGATCACTTCACATTCACCTTGTTTCTTCCCTCATTCATCTTCTGGTCAGGTCATTAGGAACTCTCCGATTCTTCCCCCAGACTCAGCCTTCTATTATTTATATATTGTACACATTTCTCTACAGAGACCTGGGAACTTGGTGAAATGGCCACAGAGGATAGGGTTTCTCCCTTCCCCTAATGACTGCTTGAGAAATATTCTTTTTTTTCACCCATGGGCCAATTGAGTCTATTGGGAATTAAAATTTTCCAACTGAAAAAAATTGCTGAAGGGCTTCTTCCTGGGGTTTCAGTGAGTTGAGTGATGTCGGGGGGACGGGCCCGGAGCCACAGCATGGCAGGAGGGTGGGCAGAGGTAGGATGTTGGTTACTCATTGCCTTTAATGGCCCTAAGCAGAGTTTTGGATGCTGTTTCATTGATGTGGCCATTTAATAGCAGGAGACATTTAATGTGGCTATGTTGGTATGGTATGACACATTGAAAAACCATCATTTAAAGATGGTATTCATCTTTATTGTTTATCTTTCCTGATGACAAAAGAAATGCTTGTGGAAAAACTCAGATCCTATATAGGAAGTCACTGTCCCATATGATCCTACCAGAGCCAGCAACACTGTGGATTGTGTCTTAGAATTTGTTCCTACGCATGTACAAGCGTAAGTGAGAACATAGGATTTTTGTATGGCTATTTTGTTATAACAAAATGTGTCCTCTTGATCACATGATAAAGCGAGAGCACACAAGGGAGGTATGAGGATAGGTAAGAAACCCAAAAAACTAGATAGCATTAGATGTCCTCAACGCAGAGAAACTAAAGCAGATACTTTAAAGCGACTGAGGCCAATAGGAGAAGGGGACCAAGAACTAGAGAAAAGGTTATATCAAGAAGAATTAACTTAGAAGTTAACACACATGCACAGGAAAGCAATGCGAGTCAACTCCCTGTATAGCTATCCTTATCTCAACCAGCAAAAACCCTTGTTCCTTCCTATTATTGCTTATACTCTCTCTTCAACAAAATTAGAAATAAGGGCAAAATAGTTTCTGCCTGGAAGCGAGGGGGTGGGGGGGGAGAGGGAGGTAGTGGGGTGGTTAAGGGAGGGGGCGGGGGAAAGGGGGGAGAAATGAAATATACATTGTATGTATATATGAATGAAAAACAAACAAACAAACAAAAACCAGAATGTGTCCTCAGAGATCCTGTATCTAAATTTTACCAAACTCATGGGGCAGGGTTAATAATTGACTGAGGATGTTCGCCATCCGCTGTGCTAATAATAAAAAAGATGAAATATTAGTACTCATGCTTTAGCCCATGTCACACTGGCTTTTGTCTAGAGGTCAAATCAGGAACGCCTTGCCCCGTCTTGTCTCATCTCCTGTGGGCACCGCTTTTTTCTCCATATGGCCTCATAGGACTTCCATTCTCAGGGTCCACCAATGTCAAATGTCTCTTCTTCCAGAGAGGTCCCTTAGATGCCCCCTCCCTGGACCCTTCTCAGGCTGCTTCAGAAACCCAGGAAAATGCAAAGTAGAAAGAGGCAAGGTGCCACCAAGCTTTAGCATAATTGTCCAATTTCACCAGCTCCAATTTTTCCTGAGATTTAATTCTCTGAACAATGCTGCCAAAACCTTTTTTGTTTTCCCTGAACTTCAGAGTTGCATTTCTAGACATCTTCTTATGTGCAAGGTTAAGATAAATGAATATTCTGTCTTGACTGCAAGGACCAGATTTTTCACCTTTAAGTTTGCATCCACGCATTGAGGTGTTAATTTAATGCATTGATGGCAGAACAGATGAGCTCGTTGCTCAAAGTCTTTCCTTCATGGCCAAAAAGTATTAACAACAATAAAAAATAAGACAAATGATGTGTGGATGAGTCCATTTCTGAAGTACAGTAGCTAATGATTGGGAAGGCTGATCCTTTTCCAATAACTCATTGCTTGAATGAGAGACATTCGTTGTCAGTAGTGCACGTATCAGACCACAAATAGTACAGAATGGCAACAAAAACTCATCTCAAAGCTAACATTAGTTTGAGAAGTTAGTTACTCCCACTGAGCCTCAGTTTCCTTGTTGGTAAGATGGGGAGTCATTGCTGCTCTGCTGTCATCTTACGGTTCATGTGAAGTCAAAGTAATAGAGGCCACAGGGTTGCACAGCAGATACCTGCCTTCGTGGATTGCTACTGTCCAAATACTCTTCTGTTTGGGGGTAGGTAGGAGTGAAGCTCTGCCTCCTGCACAGAGATGGAAAGAGGTCAGGTAGACATGTGCATGGGCTCGTGGTCCAGACTCAGTGATCAGTGGTCCTTCACCTGAGTGATGCAGAGCCAGGGGCAGATCAGAATTCACCCTGGTGGCCGGGCACTGGTGGCTCACACCTGTAATCCTAGCTACTCGGAAACAGAGATCAGGAGGATCTTGGCTGAAAACCAACCCCAAGGCAAATAGTTTGTGAGACCCTATCTTGAAAAACAACATCACATAAAAGAGCTGTGGAGTGGTTCAAGTGGTAGAGCACCTGCCTAGCAAGTGTGAGGCTCTGAGTTCAAACCCCAGTGCTGTCAAAAAAAAAGAAAAAAAAAGAATTCATCCTGGTGGCTGCGCAGGGATAGTTGCCATCCTCATACATTGGGAGTTTCCATACAGTCATACCGCACTGCCGAGGTCACCCATAACTGGCTTTGGTTATTGACAAGGAAGAGTTGTATGGTCCTCTGTGAGCTGTGCCACTGTTGGGATCTTTGTGTGGGAGGAGTCATGGTGGTTTCTTCCCTGGAAGGCTTAAAGCTACAGATGCCCAGGCCCTGTCCTGAGATTATGCTGCAGCTGCTCATGTGGGATTTGGGTGAGGTGGTACTGTAAGCTGGAAGGGACTCAGAAGTCCCAGCCCTGATTGTGCTTCATAATCTGTTTGGGGTGCAAAGTCAATGTCTTCTTTTAGAAAGTATACAGAGATGCATCTGTTATCTCTGTCGGCTGCTTATCCCAGAATTCCTCCAAGCCCGTGAACTTGATATATGGGAGCCAGTTTATGCACAGGGCTATGCGTTCCAGCATCATGTACAATTTAACAATATGGAGACAGGCCCGATGGTCCAAAACGAGGCTGGTTGATGGTTAGGTACCATAGCTCAGCTACTTGGAGGAATACTATGCAACTGCTTAAAGTGTGTTTGGACAGAGGCTTTTAGTAGCATGAGAAATATTTCTAAGTTAAATCTATATAACCATAAAAAAACCTACTTATTCAGAATATTTAGAGAGCAGTGTAGTTACAAAGGGCAGCTCTCTCCTTTCTCTCTTCCTCTTTGTAGTGCTTGATTCAGTCAAACTGGTTGTGTGTCTAGAACATTTCCATCCAAATAAGTATGGAGAAACATTGACTGATGGGATAGTGGCAATTTTAAGGTCAACTAGAAGGCTTGGCATGGTCATGGGCTAACGAGTCTCCCCTGGGCTTTGTGTCTCCTTTCCTGGTGGCTGCCACCAATACATTTGTGGGAGAATGTATCATTCTCTGTAAAGGTTAAAAGGCTGGGCTTGCCCTGGTCATGGAGGCCATCAGGTGGTATCACATGTCCACTTCCTTTGGGACTTCCATGGGACTTTTGATTGAAATGAAACAAATGTTTGAATCAAACTCTATTTTTAGCTTATGAATAACATAGATCAAGATAATAGAAACAGAAACTCCTGGGTAATTGTAGTACCTGTATTCATTAGAAACTATTTCCACTCAACTCTTTTCAGAAATTTTTCCATGAATAGATAGAAAACCCTTTTTTTTTTCATATAAACTATTTATTAACAGAAAGGCCCAGACTCATTTCTTCTTGGACACCCCCACAGTGCGTCCACGATGGCCAGTGGTCTTGGTGTGCTGGCCTCTGACCTGAAGGCCCCAGAAGTGGCGCAGGCCTCTATGGGCCCTAATCTTCAGTCGCCCCAGGTCTTCACGGAGCTTGTCGTCCAGACCATTGGCCAGAACCTGGCTGTATTTTCCATCCTTTACATCCTCCTGTCTGTTCAAGAACCAATCTGGGATCTTGTACTGGCGTGGATTCTGCATAATGGTGATCACACGTTCCACCTCATCCTCGGTGAGTTCTCCAGCCCTCTTGGTGAGGTCAATGTCTGCTTTCCTCAACACCACATGAGCATATCTTCACCCCACACCCTTAATGGCAGTGATGGCAAAGGCTATTTTCGGCTGCCCATCAATGTTGGTGTTGAGTACTCGCAAAATGTGCTGGAACTTCTCAGGGATCACTAGAGACATGGCGGCGGTAAGGGCGGCGGCATTTAGGTCTCCAGTGGAAGAGTAGAAAACCCTTTTGTTCATTCATTTGTTTGTTCATTTATTAGCTTCCTGAGAACAGAGCCAGAGCACCCTTCATCCACTTGTAGCAATTTCTAAGGTCAGGAGCTTCTGGTATTTGTTCAGGCTCAGCCCTGGATTTGCCCGCGGGTTCCAGGGTTTTTTTTGGTCCATTGAAGGGGTTTTCGTTTCCCTTCTTCTGGGCCTACCTGAGAGGGGCAATTCCAGTAGGTCAAGTTATCTTCCTGGAAGCCTTGGGCAGAGCTCTTGCTCCATCTACCCAAAGCTTTTGGAAGATGAGGTCCACTGACCTTCACCTCCCTTCCCCTGATCTTCTCCTCCCTTCCCCTGACCTTCTCCTCCTTTCCCCCGGGGTTTGCATATTATGCAGCTTTTGAAGACTGGGAGGCCTGTCCTGGTCCATTTGGCCTCTCCCAGATCATAACAGGGATGAGCGCAGATCTGTGATGGGGGTTGAGATGGATTAAGATACAAGCAGCAAGGTTCTATGACTGCCCCGCCTCCCAGCAGCTGTTGCCACTCTCGGTTAGTTGTTAATCTTCCGTGAGCTTATTTTCTCAACAGATCTGCTGTGTGTTTGGTGGGCACCATTTAAAACCTGGTGGCCCAGGAATGAGGAAGATAGAGTTCAAAGTTCACAGTCTTACTGGGGAGACAAGAGTGTCTTTGAATTTCCATTAATTCTACTTCTTTACTAATTCTTAAAACTTTTTCTCCCCATCCTTTCTGCCTTTTCTTTTTCCCTTGGTTGCCCCCATAAACCTCCTAACTCACCTTCCTGCCTTTGTCCAGCCCCACGTTCTTGTCAGATAGATTTGTCTAAAATCTTGACACATATTTCCTAGCTCTAAGTCTAAAATCTTGACACATATTTCCTAGCTCTAAGCCCCTGCACAAGGCTGTCCATGAGACGACCTCCACCTCCATGTTCTAGCCAGCTCTTGCCACATCTTGCTTCACGATGTCCATGGTATTGCGCTATGTGCTCCATTCCCGTAGGTCCCTGTCATTCCCGTTGCCAGGAATGATCTCTGTACTTGTTCTTCTAAAAGATTCTTGTTTGTCCTCTTGAGACTCAACTCATGGACCAAATCATCTGCCCAGCTTCCTCTCCCCCACTCATTCGCTCACTCATTCACTCAATAGTTCTTAAATGAGGACATTTGTTTAAGGGTCAGGCATAGTGCCAAGAAGACGGAGGAAAGTAGAACGATTTTACTACCTGACCTCATAGAGCTTCAAGCTATGTAGCAGAGCAAGAGATGCCCATTAAACAAGTTTAAAATGAATGTATAAATGGTAACTAGCAGAATGAAGAATACAGGGTGCTCTCAGTAGAGCCAGGGCTCCTTGCCAATGGTATTCTGAAGCTGCTGGGTCTCAATTCCTAGTGGGTGCCAGACTCTCACCCTTAGGAGGTAGACTGACAAGGGGCACATGGTGTTCATTTGGCTCGACTCTGGCTCTGTGCATCAGTCTTGTTCAGTGGCCCCCAGTGTGACAATACAATCCAGTACTGGATAACTTCTGGTGGGATTCTGCCTAGCTCATGGTGATCTACTTGGGTTGCTGTCCTCATCCTTGGGTACGAACCCTTATAATCATGTCTGTGTTTTGTGACCCTCTTCTTGGCCTTGGATAAGTGTGTCAAGTGGGTGCCTTGGCCACATTTGGTGATTCATATTCTTTTTCCTTGGAATTTGAAATGTAAAATTTAGTGCTGGTGTAGACAGGCCGGACTGGGTACTTGGGAGCAAGGGGTGGTTAGTTCTTTCTATCTTATATACTGAGAAGCAAATTTGCTAAAAAGAATGGAAAGGACATGGAACAATTTCTTTCTTGAGGTCTGGTGCCATTGGTGCCCTTGGGTTCCAAGAAAGAGTCTTATATCTTTGTAATAAACTCCCCTTTGCTGCCTTAGCTTAACTTATATGGGCTTCTTTTTCTTACAACTGAAGAATTTTGGCCATAACAGATCCCAGATAGCCAATCATCAACCCAAACGGGTTGAAGAAGAATCATCATTTCAGTAAAGCTATGGATGGAGCTATTCATGTGTCAATCAGTGGAGTCAGATGGACAAGACTGGCAGCGCTTGGCTGGCCTTGAAATGTTTCATGGGTAGTTTCAGCACCTAGTGCACCCCAAGTTTCCTCCCAAGTGAAATTGCCCAAATGGCTGTTGTTCAGACCATTAGTAATTGGTTTGTCTGGTTTCAATGGTTGGTGGGCACCTGCATGCACATCTTCCATCTTTACCTAGCAGAACCCTTGGCTTTTTTGGGAGGAACAGGGAGCTCTCTAGAGCAGATGGTCTTATTCTAATCCTTGCAGGGACATTGGTGCTGCAGGGGCATTGTCTGTCAGGTCCAATTTGGCTTTTTCTGTTTCTCACCTTTTTAAAAATAAAGTTTCCTCCCCTTCCTAAATCACAAAGAAAAATTTCTTCCGATTGGATTTTTAATGGAACTTTATAATTAGAGTGAGCTGCCTTTGACTTCTGGGCTTTATTCTCTTCTTGGGTTAATTTTTGCTGATCAGTATCAAAATAAGTCTCCTAAAAATTATATTTCCTTCCAAAGTCTTAGAAAAGTGAAAAAAAAAAAAAAAGGGACCTGATTAAAGTGGACTCATGACTTAGCTCAACCTTGGCCTTCTCAATTTTGTTCACACAAACCGTAGCAGAAAAATCATGGAGATGCCTGGACTTATTTAGCTGTGGCAATGCCATCATTGATGCCAACATGGGGTTAATGCACATATTTCATAGTTTGGAGATTTCCAACTAATGAGAGAATCAAGTAGTGTATTTGGGGGAAGATTAAGGTCACTGGCCCTCATTTGAGTTGATTGGTGTCTTGAAATGAGGATGCTAATTGTGAAATTGATAGGCAGATTTCCATTTGATTTTTATCCCCGATAGTTTATGTTTATAATTAAAATAATAAAAACGGAAAATGTCCAGTTCCATCAGCATAATCTGCTATCTATTCTCAAACAGCAAAACAGAGGTGAGATGCATCTGTGTGTGTAAGTCACAAATTCCTTTTCCTTTGCCTCTGCTGGCTGGAGGGAAGGGGAAGAATAAATGCCTAGAGTCTAGATAGGTTGATGTCTCCTCAGAAACTGGACAAGACCAACCACAATGTTAGGATTAAAAAATGGACAAAGAAATATGGCCACTTTTTTTTCATTAATAACTGAAGCTTTTTGTTGCCTGCAACTAAGGTTGTTGCTTGACTCCTTCATGCAGCATACTTGCTGATCACCTACTCTACGCTGCAGGCACTAGGGATCAGTGGTGAACAGAGTTGGGCCCCACATCTCATGGCATTTGCATTCTGCTAGGGAAGCATTTTAAGCAGTGAATGGTGTGATAGGATGCTTTCCCACAGCATGAGTGGAAGTAGGAAGACTGAAGTCAGAAGCCTTGCAAGGTGAGAGAGGATGGTGGTTTAGACCTGCTGGTGACAGTGATGAAGGCACGAAGTGGTGGATTTTGCATTTGCTTTGGAAGTTGAGTGGAAAGAAAGAGAAGATGTTGGGGGTGGGGATTAGAGAGGAATACCTGCCCTCCCTGCAGCTGAGTTGATGGTGGTGCCACACTGCCGGTGGAGGACTGGGGAGAAAGCAGGTGCTCTGTTGTGGACATCTTAACCCTGATGTATATCCAACTTGAGGAGAGGTTGCTAGCTACCTTGTTTCCAGAAGGGGCTTTGGAGCCCAGTCTTTGACTAAGGGAGACAGAATCACCTCATTGGTGGAAAGCACTAGGAAAATGATTTGCATGTCAATTTAGAATGGGTACATTGGGCAGCACCTGAACAGAGGAATCCAATAAGGTGAATGCAAGGTTCTAAATCCTGAGACTGAAAGGAGGTAGGGCAGTGGAATGGAATCCAGGGTTTAGCAGTGATACTTTGCGTTCTGAACAAGGGGTTGTGAAAAGTGATCTCTGTAAGAGCCAAATATGAAGGGGGCAACAAGACACACATCTGTGTCCTGATCTGGTTTCTAATCCAGACACCATCACTTACAAGATCTGGGTCTTCTGGCCAGTAATTGAAGCTCCCTGTAATATTCTTCAAAAGGATTTTGTCTTCCCAAAACATTGATGTTATTAATGAGAGATAATTTGTTTCCCTGTCTTTGGTTGAGTACAGATCTATCAAGCTGCAGCTTGAAATGTCAGGCCAACTTGAGAGAATGGAACCACATGAATTGAAATAATTGCAGCCAAAGCAAAGGCATTTTTCTTTAGGCATAGGTCTTATCTTGCATGAATGGGCTATTTCAGCTATTAGTTTTAAAACCTTGAGACAAGGTCTGTACCCTTGAGGCTGTCTTTTTAGTTCCCAAATTAGGGGTTGGTGAGCCCCTTCCCAAGGGTGTCCCAAATGATAAACTCAGGGATACCCAGTAACCTTGACTACTTCTCTAATTCAGATGGGATCAGGCAAGGAAGTGCCCTCCCTTTAAGAATTAAAAGATCTTTGCTGTGTGGCTCAAGCCTGTAATCCTAGCTACTTGGGAGGAGTATCATGGTTTGAAATCAGCCCAGGTAAATAGTTAGTGAGACCCCATCTCACATGGCCAGGAGTGATGGTGAGCATCTGTCATCCCATCTATGTGGGGGAAGCACAAATAGGAGAATCATGGTGTAGGGCCAGCCTGAGCATGAAATGAGACTCTATCTCAAAAATAATCAAAATCAAAAGGGACTGGTGGAGTGGCTCGAGTGAGAAGAACACCTGTCTAGCAAGCGTGAGGCCCTGAGTTTGACCCCCAGTATCACAAAGAATTAAAAGATTTTCATACTTTAGGAAGAGCTGTGCTCTAGGAACATCTTTAGCAAAGGATACTGACATTCTTCTACATCTATCTTAGCATCCCACGAGGCATGGGAAGAAACTCCCTGTGGGAACTCCTAGGATTCTGTCAGTGTGATGTTTCAGCATCTCAACTTAATTCCCTTGGTTCCTGTCATGCCAAATAATGCTTGACCTTTTTCATCACTGGGTTTTATGGCTTCATGCTACTGCATGGACATGGTTTGGAGGATCAGCCATGTTTCCCAGTAGGCATAACAGAGATCATGGCTTCCCAGATTTCACTGTGCGTATGAACCACCTGGGGTCTTACTACTGCCGACTGCTGCAGCCGGTGTGGATGGGGTAACAAGTGGCCATATAAAGCCTGATTCTGATATTCTGTGGGTTACACTTTGAGCAACTAAGTTGGTAGAACCATAACCTGTCAGTGGAATATAAATTGCACAAGAAAAAGGAAGGAGGAAAGGGCCAATGGACAAACACAGCATTCCACTCTTATAGATATGAAATGTACCTTACTCATATCATAAAGACCCTGAGCAATCCTGCAGTTGAAAATAAACTGTGTATGTTTTGCCTAGTGTCAAACTCATCTGATTACTCAACTGATCTGATTACTCAAAACTGTGTATGTTTTGCCTAGTGTCAAACTCATCTGAATACTGTTTTATGGAAGATCTACTAGCATTTGGTAGAATTATTCTTTGCCCACAATTTGGAAAACAATTTGAGTCATGAGAAGCACACATTGCTCTATGGCCTTGTTGATTGTATTCTGTGCAGTGGTCAATGGGGGCCGCCTCCCTGGACAGTGCTAGTGTGTGATCAGCAAGAGTGTGGGGTCTGAAGGTGAGAAATAACATGAGGCCATGTCTTGGCTGTGCCCTGGGAGTAAGTCAGTCAACTTCTCTGAGCTGTGATTTCCTAAAATGGGGATAATAAAAGACCCCGTAAGTGGAAGCTGATGTTATGGTTGCCTGGATTAGCAAAGCAGATGATACTGAATATCTTGGCTAGAGTGAGAATCACTTGGGCCAGAGGAGACACAGGAGGATAGTAATGCAGGAGGCACTCCTTATCCATGGGGTACATTGCAAGACTCCCAGTGGATGCCTGAAACTAGAGATAGCGCTAGACCTTACATATGCTGTATATGCTATACACACTTACCTATAAAATGTGACAATAACAATAATAGCTAATAATAAGTTAGAACAACCATTAACAGCCAACCATCACTACTCTTGGACTGTGAGCCCAGTATTAGGTAAAAAAGCTTACTTGAAAACAAGCTCTAGGATACTATGGCAGTGTATCTGATAACTAAGTGACTAATGGATGGGTAGTGTATACAGTGTGGATACGCTGGAGAAAGGGATGAGTCCTAACCTAGGTGAAATGGCATGGAGCATGAACTTTCATTACACTACTTAGAACAGCACTTGATTTAAAACTAATAAAATGCTTATTTCTGGAATTTTCCATTTAATAGCTTTGAGCCATGACTGACCATGAGTAACAGAAACTACAGAAAGACAGATGCAAACAAGCGAAGACTACTGAATATGAAAGACAGACTTTGAAGGGTGCACCACACCCCCGTTGATGAACTATGTGGGGAAGGGGCTCCCAGCAGTCCAGTGTCTTTTGGAGGCTCAGGCCTGGATGGTAGACAGGGAGTCCACACAGGACCTTCTCTTCTATGGTCTTTCAGTTTGAAGTCCAAAGTGGCATATTTTGGGGTATCATTTTCTGAGCCCTAACACTAGCATGATGCTTACTCTCTCTGCCTACAGCCTGAAAGGACAAGAAGTAAACAAATCTCCCTCCCCTATGGTTCCTGGAGGCCTTTCTTACTGGGCTTTCTCTGTTCAGCCCCAAGACATGGCTGAAAAGTGACTCAAATGACTAAGATTTTTGTTGGAGAGGAAGAGGAGGCCTCAGGTGGGAGGACAGGTAGGCCCAGGACCCTGCAAGGGGTGGGACTGAGACTGGACCCCAAGAGCCTCGTAACTCCCTCAGGCCCCAGCCTTGTCTTCACCCAGCCATCTTCAAACAAGTCAAACAGTGTGTTTGCTATGACAGTCGAGGGCGGGTACCCCCTAACTGGCTAAGGAAAAACATTACTCAGCTCCCTCATGTCAGGTGGAGAGGCTGGGTAGAGCCCTGGGAACATGGGGGCCTGCTAAGGTGGATAGATGGAAACCTGGGATCTGAGACTGAAGGAGTTGCTGGAAAAACCTCATTGAAGTGTGGGAATTACATGGTGCTCCCGTGGGAGGGGCTCAGAGCCCTTTCACCTCCACTCCTTTCTTGCTTGTCATAACCTGCGCGTGGGCAGGGCTGGGTTTGTAATTTCTGTTAGCAAGTAAAGAAACCCAGGCTTAGGCTTGGCCTGTTGGAGCTCAGAAAATGACACACAAAGTCAGGACCTTAAAGCAAAGTTTCTCTTTGCCTTTCTGCCCTCCTGTTGTACAAGGTGCTCAAGTTGCTTTTGCTGAAAAGCACTGACTCCTTACTTGAGCCCACAAATTAACTAAAAACTGGAAAGTCTTGGCATCTCTGTCTCCATTTTGTTTCTGTCTTTGCTCTAAGCTATTCTCTTTACAGTCACTTTAGAATCACCTTGGATTCCAAAAAGGACAAAACTGATAATATCTTTATGACAATGAACTGGAGCCACCTGGAGCTGCCACCCTCCCAGTGAGGACAGTTATCCCAAGAATCCTCTCAAGTAGGAACCAGATTATTCCCTCCAGGCAATAACTTCCAAAACTGGACCAGACCACCTGCCTGACCGAGATTGCTGACCCCACCAGTCATGAGACCAACCAGCCCACACCTATGACTGGACTGTTTAACTATGCATACCTTTGTCCCCTACCCCCAGTTCTTTTGTCTGTTTAAACCTATAACTCATGTCTGTACCCTGAAGATGGCTAAAGATGAGCTGAGTGCTCACTCTGTCTCTTCCCATGGCATGACCTGAGCCGTGTAATAAACCTCCTTTCTCTGCCTTCACCAGGCCTCTTTATTTGGCATTTAGGGGCAGATGGTGGGACCTGCTATATGGAATCTCAGGAGTTTGGGCTTGGGTACAAAACTCCAGTTTCACTGTCTCTCACCCTCAGTCTCCCCTGAAACCATAAAAATTAAATCCTTCTTCTCCAAGGTGAGTTACAGAAATCAGAACCACTTTTCCCCAAACCCAGCCATAAACCCCCAAAATATTACTCTACCTGACTTTCTGTGTAATAGCTGGTCCTAGAGAAATTAGTTCCTCATTGCAGAGGGGTCCTGTTCCATTCCAGGAGGAAGGAATGCTAGGGCTGAGGGGGTCAAGCGGAATCTGAACAGACTGTTACTTTTAGATCACACCCCTTCCATCCATTTATTTCTACATGGCCAATCTATGCTTAGGTTATCGGACCTAAGCATGAAAATGGCTAATTCACCCTGGCTCTTTGGGTCTTCAGTCTGGAAGCTTCACGTCACTCAAAACTATGATCACATAAGCTTGTCATTCTTTCCTCTTGTTAACCTGTCTGGTTATAGGGGTGGTGGCCATGACTCTTTCTGATGGGCAGGAAAGGAATCACTTTATTTTCTATGCTTACATCTATAACAAGTTCATGGAGAGTCTACACTAGAACTCAGGGCTCTGGATTAGCCCAGGCCACCCCAGGAACCAAACTAAAGGCACCATTACTCGGCTCATACTCCTCCACGACTGCCACGCCCAGGAAAAATCATGTCTCCAAACACTGTTCAACACCATTCTTCTCAGAGCTGTTCAGTGCCCTAAGTTCCACAGAAAAAGTGGAAGGTGTGCAGGTCATCTCGATGCAGCCCAGGCAAGACTCAGCCCAAATGCTTGCACACGCGCTGTGGAATGTGTGTGTGTGTGTGTGTGGTGGGGGTGGACATGGGAAGGGGGGCAGACAGAACCTCGGGCTCCATGCCCAGTCCCCGCGATTTCCCACGAGAGAGGCTGGCCTTAGGCAGAAAGCCAGGAGTCTCTCTCATTGCTCCAGCCAATGGGTCCTGGAGGAGCTGTCCACATGCCTGTGGCTGATGGGTGGTATGAAGGCGAGGAGAGAGGGCATGGCTGTGCCCCCTGAGGACCCCCCACCGGATCCAGGAGGAAGCCTGCCTATTTGTCTTATTTCCCATGCACCATTTTGACTTATTTTCCCAGTCCAAAGAAAGCTGCAGCATAAACTAAGGCTCCCTTCTAGGGGCCTGTTGGCTCCTTGGAGTCTGTAATTGGGGCATTGAAAGGATACAAAAAAAAAAAAAAAAAGAAAAAAAGAGAGAAAAAAACCCACAGAGGAGTGGATGATCTTTTATACTTAAAGTTCCCCTCTATAAAAGCGACATATTACAAACCTCTTTCTCCTCTCGAACATTTCTTGCTAAGTGCATTCTGATGCCACATTGAAACGCAAAATAGCTGGAATCAAGCAGGCTCGGAAGGCTATTTATATGCTAATCTCTATTTCCCAGGCTGAAGCAGGAACCTCGAGCTTGGAGCTCCTAATGATGGTTCAGCCCTAACCTCTCTGGAAGAAAGAAAAGTATTTTCCTTAAGAAAACAACTCAGTTTCTTTAAGATGAAATGTAATTATCTATTATCAGATGTCCCTTAAAATGCAAGGCCTATTAAAGCTGCTAAAAATATTGAAGCCCTAATTTCACCATAATAGCATTTTAATTTTAGCAAATCACGCTTCTATTGTTAAGGACATTTTGTGGTAAGAATGTGGTAAGAGGTCCATCTTAGCTTTTTTCTTAACATTTTCCTTTCTTTGAGAAGTACAATTAAATCATCGCAATCATCTAACCTTGCTCGACATAAAATTTTACCTATGAAGTGCGAAAACAATGGTCATTAGCATTTAAAAGAATTTGTTTTAAAAGTAGCTAAAGTTTAATTGCTTTAAATATTCTTGTTGGAATGTGCAGCCGCTGTTGGTTCAACGTTCATATTAAAGAGAGATGGTGTTTAATTGATTGCTGAATTTCATTGGAAAATATTTACTTTCTTTCTGGGCAAAGTAAGAAAGAGATGTCTTGACGGACCCTCCAGGAGGGTTTGGGGGGAAGCGAATGCTTCTTGGGGAGTTGCAGGTAAAATGATCCAGCTCTGTGTTTACCTCTGCCTCGGGTATATTTTAGGGAACTTTTCTTGAAAGTTTCCAAGTTGAACCACTGCAAGCCCTTTTTCAATAGACAGTAATAAGAAGTGTCTGTGGCATCTTTGCAAACCCACGAAACCTGTCTTGTTTCCCCAGAGACTCTGGGCATTGAGGATGGTGAGGAGTGGGTATTTAATGCTGGAGAGACCAGCCCATCTGCTTCTAAGTGGGTTTGCCAAATTTTAATGGGAGTTGCAGCCAGGTGCTGTGGCTCGTGTCTGTAGTCCTAGCTACTTGGGAGGCTGAGATCAGGAGGATCAAGGTTTGAGGCCAGCCTGGGAAAATAGTTTGTGAGACCCATCTTCAAAATAACTAGAGCAAATTGGACTGGAGATGTGGCTCAAGCAATAGAGTGCTTGCTTTGCAAGCATGAAGCCTTGAGTTCAAAGCCCAATCCCACTGAAAAATAAAAAGGAAAAGAAAAGAAAAGAAATGGGAGGTGCAGGATGGGTTGCTCTCTGACAGGTGTTCTGCCCTTTTTTTGTTTGACATTTTAGGCTATCTTAGTGGGACTGAGTCACCACTGAGTCATATCAATTTTGCAGAATTCCTGAGTTTCTGGGAGAGGCTCTGACGGCAGAAAAAGCAGTGATAAAGACAAATGGGCAGGGAGAGGAGAAGTAGCTCAACAGGTTACTGATTGGGGTTGGTGAAGGAGGTGAAAGTGAGGCACTGGTGATCGGTACTGTTTGTTGAGTACTTACTATGTGAGTACTTACTACTCAACGATGAGTTGAGTTCTTTAGGTGCCTCGTTTTCTTTAATCTTTACAATAACCTTATGATGTAGGCTGTTCTCCCCATTTTTCTGTACATGAAAACTGTGGCTCACAGAGGTTCATTGGTTCAGGCTTATGTGGCAAATGGGATTGATGTGGCAACAACCTCCATGCTGTACTGCCAGTTTCTGCCCTGGTGACTCCCTTAACTGAGCCAGCTCAGAACCTGTTCACACTGATGGTGAGCTCCTAGACTCCATTCCATCTTCTTCCTGCTGCCTGGGCCTGGGAACTCTCTGGGCCCATGAACACATGGAATTTGAGAAGTCTCACCATTTGTTCCCTCTTTGGGTCTGTCTCCTGCCCATAAAATGAGCAAATTGGATGACCAGTCTTCAAGAGCTCTTCTAGGTCCAAGTTTCTCTAGACTCACTTGCAGTCCACAAAGGGAACTGAGGGTTTGCTCTGGCAGACCTGTGTGGGATTTGGGTGTGCAGAACTGGGTGATGTGGGTCCCAGCCTTCTGGATGAATGCCTGCACAGCCAGCTCAGTGTGACTGACCATCTTCCTGCAGGTGCCATACAGCTGGGTATCATGACTGCCCCCAGCACAGTGTGGGTCCAGTCATTTTGGGTCACGGGGCAATTGAGATTTTGCCAGGTTCTTCCTTTTGTTTGCTGGACAAACTCACTCTTCTTTTCCAAGGTCCAGCTCCAGGCTTAACCTTTCCTGGGGAGAGTTTCTGGTTCCACAGCTCTTCCAGCCTTCTCTCCTATGGCACCTTCTGCAATAGAGAAGAAAGAAGCAGTGTGGATGAGATCTCTGACCTCACTGCTTACCTGTGTGTCATCTCAGAGCCTGTTGCCTCACCCATACTGGGGAATCAGTGTGAGTACCAAACTAGAATTATATGAATCTCCTGGAACTGTGTCTGGCAGACACAAGTGTGCAGTAAGCATTACTTATCATTGTTGTAAAAATACTTACTCAGAGGTGTGTGTTCCAGCTAGGCTGTGTGCTCTGCCAGGTTTGGCACCACAAGACCGTCACCTTTATATCCCTGCAGCTAGCACAGTGACTGCCACATGGTGGAAAATTCTGAGTAGTGGCCAAGAGCTCTTGTCCAAATCCATGTCATGTCACTCACTGGCTGTGTGACCTTGGGTAGATTCCCTGACCTTTCTGGCCTTCAGTTACTTCATTTGTAGATGGTGATAATTATAGGGCCCTCTTCCTGGGATTAATGGGAGGATGGAATGAGGCCAAATAGTAAAGTTAAATCCTCACCTGGAAGCAGTTGTAAGAGCCCATGGACTCTATGAGGTTAACAGGCCATCATGAGTAACTGACTTCTGGATTCCACTTTCACATTCTTTTCTTATCATATTTAATCCTCACGACAGCGCTGGGAGGGGGCCCATTATCATCCCTGTTTCACCAAGATTTTACTGCTCATAAGAAGCCGGTCGACTGACCTCACATCAAGCCCTACATTCCCTACCCCATGAGAACAACTCCTCATTTGGTGAAGTCAGAGGGACAGGGTATGGTTCACAAATAGGCCACGTAGTCATCCATAGCAGTTAGTTGGGGCTGGGAGTCAAGGCTCGGCAGGCATTCCAGCTAAGTTAATTTCATCATGGTGGGTCCTAAAGCGACACCTCTGACCGGAAACCACACTTGGTTTTTTATACTCTTCAGGGGCTGTTATAAATTTGATTATATCTCAAATAGCAGATTTCAAGTTGAAATCCCCTTTGTCCACTCTGGAATTCAGATTTATTTCTGAGAGACCAGTGCTATCTATCTATTTATCCGCACCCCCACATGCTTTCAGCAGGAGTAAAGAGTTTTTAAGGATGATATTTCTTTGACAAGTGTCCCTTTGGAGAACAGGCTCATTAATGGATATGATAGCCTCTCCCTTCCCTAGGACAAAAAGTAAATGAGAGCAACAAAGAGTTATCTTTTTTTATTAACCTGTTAAAAGAAGATAAAAAGACTGAGTTCAGACCCCAGTCCCTCCACCCCAAAGGAAAAAAAGGATAAAAAGATAGTGTCAACAATGATAATTTTGCAGTGAGCCAGAGCCTCTCCTATGCTGGTAGCTTGGATGCTGACTGATTCAAAAAACTAGTCATTCCTTCTGATTCAGGTATTGCATTTCTTTTGAAAGGAAAAAATACCAAATACTGGGGAAGAAAAGAACAAGTATAAAGACGTCCATTGCAGTGTTACTTATGGTGGTGAAATGCTCATTGGTAGAGTAGTCAAGTAAATTATGGTACAACTCCGTGGAGTATTAGATGGTAATTAAAACGACAGTTGTTTACATTGTGTATGATTTAAAACAATGTGGTATTAGACTGCAGGAAAAAATCCAGTTTTGAGTTCACCATGGTTATAATGAGGTAAAACTAGAGTTTAGAGAGAGGAAACAGACCAAGAATGTTAATAATGGTTGTGTCAGGATGAATGAATTATGGCTTATTTTTGTTTCTTTTTTTTCTATTTTCTAATTTCCCCATAACATAGTTATATTATTTTTATGATGAAAATGATGCATTTTTTCAAGGTGATGAATAATTCTATTGCTGAGCCTTATTAGCAGTCAAAGGTGACCTTGTCTAAGGTGACCTTGGGTCAGGGCAGGAAGGGCAGAACAGCATGTGACACATGCCCTGGGCTTGTAGGGTGGTGGAGTCAGGTGGTGGAGCCCTGTTTGTGTGCCTGGTAACACTGGAAAGCTAACAGCATGGGCTAACCCTAATCCTGTAGGTCCTGTACACCAGGAGATAACCTCAGTTTTTTCTTTTTTTCTTTTGGCAGTACCGGGGTTTGAACTCCAGGCCTCTCACTCGGTAGGCAGGTGCTCTACTACCTGAGCCATGCCTCCAGACTTTTTGCTCTGGTTATTTTGGAGATGGGGTGTCGCTCTTTGCCCAGATCCGGACTGTGATCCTCCTCTTTTATACGTTCCACCTCACTGGAATGATAGGCAGCACCACCATGCCCAGACTTTTACCATTGAGAGGGTGTCCTATAGGCTAACTTTTTTGCACGGGCTGACCTCAGACTGCAGTCCTTCTAACCGCAGTCTCCCAAGTAGTTAGAATAACAGGTGTGAACCTTGGTGCCGTGTGGTTGTCTCACCTTTTGGGTTGCATAAGCACTTTGGCCTTCCCTTTCTGTGTGAAGCCTTCCTGTTTCTGTATGTTGCTGGGTCTCCCAACAGTGGAGAAGTGAGTTAGAAACTCAGTGAGTAAAAAGCTGGATAAAGAACTTCTGGTAGCAAGACCCTTCATTATTATTATTTTTTTTTTTTTTTTGTGGTTCTGTGGATCAAAGCCAGGACCTTGTCATGCTAGGCAAACACTCCACTGCTGAGATGACTATTCATAATTAAGACAAAATCACAGTAAGGCTGTGATTGACGGTTCAGAGTGTTTTTGAGCTCATTCAAGGCCAGTCAGGCCTGGGTCTAGCTCTGAGTCCTCAGTTCTTCCTCAGCTTGCAGAACCCTTTGAAAAATTACAAGCCAGGTGGTGAGGTGGCCTTATGCAAACTGTGACAGGTTCCCATGTGGTTTGAGATCTTTAACTCTCTCCTGGGGTGGCTGATCCCCTCTGCTTTGAAGCCTCTGTTAGCCTCTTACTAATTGTGAGTAAATTATATGGGAAAATTCTTTGGTCTTTTTGAGTTTGAGTTTCCTTGTCTATAAAATGGAGAAGGTGAGTACCTGCCTCAGAGGGCTGTGCTGAGGTCAGTGAGTCAAGGGCCCTCTAGCAGGCAGGGCAGGCCTGCTCATCGTCAGTGCTGGGTATGCCCCAGCCCTTGGCATTGCTGCTCTTACTGTCTGAAGAACATTCCTTCCTTTGGTTCTCCAGCTGGGGTAGGTGAACTGTTTTCTTTACTGAATTTTTTTTTTTAAAGAACTTTACAAAAGGAAAAAGAAAGGAAATGATAGAAGATAACAGAGTAACTCAAAGACTTCCTAATTCCTTTACAGCCTCGAACTCCATCCCTGTTGGAATTCTCTTTCCTGAACACAGGACTTCGCTTTCTGGTGATACCTGCCTAGCTGTCTCCCTGTTGATACTTTATTTCCTACCAAGAATGTGGGAATTGTACCCTTCTTGCCAAGCTCTGCTCTCAAGACCATATTCTACACAAGGCACTGTCCTAAACTGCTATGACACCATTTCTAATTTAATCCTTATAACTTTTTTTTTTCAGAGTGAGGGAGACAGTATCAGGCTTAAACTCAGGGTCTTGTGTTTGTTAGGCTAGAGCTCTTCCACTTGAGCCACGCCCCAGCCCTTTTTTCTTTAGTTTTGTTTTTCAGATGGGGTCTTGCACTTTTTCCCATGCTGGCCTTGGACTGCAATCCCCCTACCTCCATCTCCTGAGTGGCTGTTGGTATGCACCAACATACCTGGTTTTTTTTTTTTTTTTTTTAAGGTAGATTCTTGCTATTTTTTTTTGCCCGGACTGGCTTCACATCACCATCTTCCTATCTCCACCTCCCAAGAGTCCTTTTAATTTTTGAGGTAGTATCATTATGACTATTCATTTTACAGTTGAGAAAAGGGAACGGAGGCCCAGAGCAGTTAAATAGTTTGCCCAAGGTCACGTTGCTAGGAAGAGGCAGAACAAGGATTGGAACCTAAACCCAGGTGGTCTGAGCCCCTGTTCTTAACCAGGACAGCCTGGAGCTGGTAACATTAACATCTCCTGCCCAGGACGCAGTGGTGGGAATTCCCGAACAATGTGAAAAGCACTGCGTAGCCTCTGCTGTGCTAGGCAGACACAGCAGTGTGACAACTATAACAACATAGATGAGAGGAGGTACAGCTGTGGTTGTAAGTGCTCACACCCGCTCATCCCTTACCAGCCTTTGATCCTGTAAATGACCTTGGGCAAATCACTGAATGTCTTGGAAAGCAGGAAAACAGGATGGGGTTGTGATGACAATTAAACTTGGTGGCATGGGTAAAGCCTTTAAAACAATGTCCTGCACATAATCATCAACAAATAAACTTACCTGGACTGTGAACTCACAATGTCAGAGAGTTTTCTTTGTTTTGCTCATTATTGTGGGCCAGCACCTGGCATACACGGCGTGCTCAAGTCAATGTTTTGTGGCTGTGGAGGCCACAGGGTCCCCAGCGTAGCTCCTTCCAGGGACACCAGGTGTTGGGTCCTTACTGAAAGCCAGGCCTGGCTCAGTTACTCTGGCAAGTAATTAGATGGATGGGTCTGGATAGCCCATGTCCACAGTGGCCTAATCAAGAGGCAGGGCTTAGGGATGGTCCCGTTAGCACCCCAAGACTACTTCTACCTGAAGTTCCATCATTTCCCTGTGAGCTAAGTCCATCTGGGAAGTTGTGTGTGGCCTAATTGGAGTTGCTTGTCAAAATTTATTAGCTAGAGTCAAAGGGAAGACCCTTATCAAATTAGGAATGCACAGGGCTGGGGAGACCACGGGGGGCTTGGGCCACCCTGTGGCCCCACAGGGGGCCTCCTACCCCACTTCTCCCTAATAGGAGGCCTGAGTAGTTAGAATTCAATTAAACGCTGGTGAAGGGAGTCTTCCAGGCAGAGCTGGGGCAGGCCCGTGTCTGGGCTGCACAGAACAAGCGATTTAAGCTAAATCAACGCCTACTTAAGTGAGCCGTAATAAGCATTCTGGGGACAACGCCAGCCTGGGGGCGTCATTTATCACTGGGTAATAGAAAACCGTAATGAATAATAACTTGGGCCCAGCAGTCAGAGCGTGCATACATTAGGAGTTTGGGCTGCCGCTGTCCACTGAGCTGGGCGGGTGGGTCCGAGGCCAGGGTGGTGGGGTTTGCATATTGAATTCTGCCGCTGTGCAGGAAGGCCTTTGTTGTACAGGAAAGCCATTAATCTCACACCCGCCTTGCCAGTCCACACTCGGCCTGGTGAGCGTGCACCAAGAGGGAGCAAGATGCCCCAAGGAGAAAGCCTGGTTTGGAGAGATGCTGGCCTCGGCCTCTGCGGTGGCCCATGTCTGAGAACACAGGTCAAGTTGGCTCCTCTCTGAGGCTGCTCCCAGGGCGCGTCCACATTTGAGAAGGTCTCATCAGGCTACACCATTTGGGTACGGGCAGTGCGTGGAACTCTGTGCTTGGCAACAGTGGGTTGTGGATGGCACGAGGTGGGCAGATGGAGCCCTTGCCCTGGCTCTGGCACATTTGGTACCCACTACAGCTTGGCCTAATGGTGTGTGGCCTAAATATGTGGCCCGTTTAATAGATGAGGAAACCGAGGATCTGGTTAACGTGGTTTGCATGTACAACTAGAAGGGGATCCTTGCATCTGAATCTGATCTTTTGACATGAACTCTTCTGCTCGTTATCACTTTCCCTTCCTGAAAGACCGCCCTGATGCTTCTTCATCCCATCCTTTCTGGACTCTGGGTCCTGGAGGGTTAGTTACTGTTCCTTTCCATTGTTTCCTTGCTGATTATTCTGTCCTTTGGGATATCCTCCATGTACCTCCCACAACATGCCTTCTGCCAGCCCCCTCCGCCTCCCTGGGAAAACTGCCTCACAATGTGTTGTGAGGACAAGATGTCAACTCTGCTAATCCAGGATTTTTCTGGTTGGCTGGGGGTAAGAGAAGGCCACCGGAATAATGGAAAATCACTGTTTTCCTGACTTGGACCCCACCATGGGCTCCTTCCCAACCCTTCCTTCATGTTCCTTGAATCTCTCATTTTGCTGCTGCCTCTGTGGCTTCTGGGGAGCCTCCAGGATTTCCTCTCAACCAGCCCCTCCCCCATGGATGGCTCTCAGTTCAGTGTTGACCTCTTCTGTCTCCAGCTCTGACTTCTTGGTGCTGGGTTTCTCCCTCTTGGCTGGGGGTTGCTTCTCTTTTGTTCTCCCACAGTTCACAGAAATGGGGCAGGGGTTGCCTTCTTGTACACTCACTAATTCATTCAACAAATGTGTGTGTGGGCATTTGCTAGTGGTTGAAAATTCAAATGGGACCTAGTCCATGTATGCATGTCCCCTACATCAGACAGATGCTGTCTTCATGGCTGCCCCTCTTTGTTCATGTCCATATTTCAATTTCAGAGCTGCTTAGTCTTGTGCTCTTGGTTTCCTGAAAAATCTATTGCTCCCTCCTCTAATCTCTCACCCCCTTGCAGGCTCTTGACCATAAACTTGGCCCCTCAGAACCCATAAAGAGTTCATAGAAATCTGAAGCGAAGCATGAGAGCCATGAGTTGTGCTGGATTAGATTTGCCTCCCTCCTGCCCCCAACCACTGTCCTCGGATGGAGATGGGGCCTGGTCCCCTCCATGCACTGACCAAGGCTGAATTGGTCTGGAATGGCATCCTAAGATGGAACAGTTAACATCAGGAAAATTGCTCCAGGGCATTCCTCATAAACCCTGGTAAATAAACTGAGACACACAACTCAATTCAATCACCAGACTGATAAAACCAAACAATGCCACAAGAAGTGAAAACAAAGATGTGCCCTAACCCTAATTTCAGTTCTCCTGGCTTTGCTTTGACCTACCATCTCCTAGTACATTCTCAATGATTCCAGACTCATGGTCCACTTGCCATCCTGTTTAATAAGTCCTCTGAGCACAAAACGTCTGCAGACTGAAATCGGTCATGTGGTGGTGGCCATGGAAGGAGGTAGGTCACTTGGCTCTTCTTTGGAAGAACTGGCTGTGAGGAGTGAGATTGGCTGACAGCCTCTGTGGCTGAGTCTTTGGAGCCTGGTGATGTTTAGTGAAGGCCTCATTCTCCTAAGCTGTGCTTGGCCAGTCACCGAGCACTGTGTGGTACTGGACCAGGGCTGTTTTCTGCCAAGACTCCCTTATTGGGCAGTCTGTGTTCTAGGGCTCCCTGTCAACCTGGCCAGGACAGTCTCAGAGCCACACTGCAGTCCATGCCCTTCCTATCGAACGCTCTTTCATTCCCCTTCTCCTTTCCCAGGCATCAGATTGAAATTACAGATTGGAGGTTTCCCTGGCCTACTTCTGCTTCCTCTTCCCTTGTCTGTCATTTCCCCACAATAAACACCGTGCACTTCTGATTCCTCCTAGCACTGATGCTTCTCCAGGACCTGAGCTGACATAGGTGCTCAGAGAGAAGCAAACCTTGATATAGTCATGCATCATACATACAGTTAAGGGGTGGCTTACAGGACCCAGAGTGGAGGCTCCGTGAGGATGGTGCTCATGGCAGCACCTCTGTGTCCCCCATGGGGTGTAGTGTGGGCCTGGCTTTTGGCTGTGTCTGTGAGTGAGGGATGGTAGGACTTTTCTAGCCTGAAAACACGTTGTGTGGGTCTGCTGTGCAGAAGGCAGAGCTGAGAAGTTGAGAGGTTTTGCTTTGGCCTGCCTTTCTTGGCTTCCCTTCCTGTGCTGTTTTCACCAAGGATGGTGTCCATCATCGTTGTTCAGGTGGCTGCCTGCGTACTGTTCAGGGACCATGGGACCTCAGGAAGTTTCTCTAGCCAAATCTGCCAATCTCGGTTCTGGGTTCTGGAAGGCCCTGACCTCTGTGGCCTGAGGTACCTGTTGGTCTTTGTATCCTGAGGGTGTACCACTTCTCTTGTCACACCCCCATCCCAAGCCCCTTCAGGGAAATCTGAGCTCTAATTTGGAGGGAGGCGCTGACCTAGATATGTTACCATCTTGGGGTAGGATGGGACCCAAATGACAGTTGAGGTGAGTGGGAGCTGTGCGGGTGGAGTGGCCCACTGGCTGACATCGGTGAGCAGGATACATGGCCTGAGAGGTTCTGAAGTACTACAAGAATGTCCAGGTGGCAGAGAGATCCCAGTCAGGAAGGTAGAAACATGGCAGCTTCACGTCACCAATGCCAGTAGTGACTCCTCTGTCCTCATTTCAATCCTACACTGTTGACAATCCCCTTGCTTGTTGGAGATCCTTGAGTCCATGTTCATTATGTACAGTGGCCTGAAGGGTTTGGGGGGCAAAGTTAGTGGAGATTAGTCATTGTTTCTTCCTTTAATGTTTGTTGGGAGTTAGCGGGGATGACATCGGGACTCATGTTTTCTTGTAAGAAGGTTTTCAGTTATAAACTCAATGTGAGGCTATTTCTTGCCGAGTAAGCTTTGGTAGCTCGAATCTCTCAAGGAAACTGACCGTGAGAGAGGTTGTAAAGTCTATTAGCATATATTGCTTACAGTGTTCCCTCTCACCTTTAGGATCTGAAGGAGCTGTAGGGATGCATCCGCTTTGATTCTTTTCTCTTTTTTCAGTACTAGATTTGAGCTCATAGCCTTGCACTTGCTAGAGAAGTGCTCTATTTGAGCCACGCCTTTAGCCTTTTTGCTTTAGTGATTTTTTTAATAGGGTCTTGCTTTTATGACTAAGCCAGTCTGGACCATAATCTTCCTGTTTACACTTTCCAAGTGGCTGGGATGAGAGGTGTGTGCCACCATGCCTATATATATATATTTTAAATTGGTTGAGATGGGGTCTTGCTAACTCTGTCTGGGCTGGCCTCAAACTTCTATCTTCCCGATGTCTGCCTTCTAATTAGCTAGGATTACAGGTGTGAGCCACCACACCTAGTTTATTCGATTTTGTTCTTAACATTGGTAATTGGTGTTTTAGCTCTTCTTTTTTCCCTTGTTTGATTAGAGGTTGGCATATTATTTATCTTTAAAAAAAAAAAGCCATCTTTTCAGCCAGCACCGTGGTTTATGCTTGTAATTACAGCTACTTGGGAGGATCATGGTTTGAGACCAGCCTGAGAAAAAAGTTATCAAAACCCCTTCTTGCTGGTGGAGTGGCTCAAGTGGTAGAGCACCTGCCTAGCAAACAAGCGTGAGGTTGTGAGTTCAAATCCCAGTACCACCAAAAAAAAAAAAAAAAGGAAAAGAAAAACCCCTTCTTAACTAACAGGCCAGGCATATGGTTCACAACTATAATCCCAGCTACTAAGGAGGCATGGTAGGAGGATAGCTGTCTGAGGCTAGCCCTGGGCAAAAACACAAGACCCTATTCAAAAATAGCTAAAAGCAAAAAGGACTGGGCACATTGAATTCAAGCTCTGAATTCAAACCTGATACTGTCCCCCCATCCCCCCAAAAAATGGTATCATGTCTTTGTTTTCTATTTTACTGATTTCTGTTCTGATCTTAATTATTTACTCCTTCTTGCATAATTTGGATGTGGTTTTTCTCTTTAATTACTTAACGTGGACATATGGATTATTGACGAGAACTTTCTGTTTTTCTAATATAAATATTCAAGGCTATAATCCTTTGTTTTAAGCACTGCTTTAGGTACCTTCCACACATTTTGAGGTGTGGTGTTTTAATTTTCAGATAGCTCACACTGTCTTTATTTTATGATTTCTTTAGATCCATAAGTTATTTGGAAGTGTGTTATTAATTTCCAAATATTTGAGGGATCTTAGATAAGGATACCTCTCTGCTTTGACTTCTATGTGCACTGTGGAAAGCAAATGTACACTGCGTGGTTTTAGTTATCTCAGATGTGATCTGGCGAGTGTTTCAGGTGAACTTGAAAATATGTATTCTTCTGTTGTTGGGTGTATGTTCTGTAAGTGTGAGATTTTGTATGATCTGCTTATTATAAATACAACCAGTGTAGCGTTCTTTTATTGTGTTTTTATGACATATCTTTCTACATTCTTTTACTTTTAATCTATACGTGTCCTTATATTTAACGTGGATTTCTTGTAGGTATCATACAGATGGGTCCAATCTGATACCCTCTGCCTTTTAGAAATTAGGCTATTTCTTTATTTATTGGTGGGGCTGGAGTTTGAACTCAGGGCTCATAAAGCAGGCACCCTACTGCTTGAGCCACACCTCCAGTCCATTTTTGCTCTGGTTATTTTGGAGATGGGTCTCAAGAACTATTTGCCCAGGCTGGCCTCAAACTGTGAACCTCCCAATCTTAGTCTCCCTAGTTGCTAGAATTACAGGTGTAAACCACTGCTGTCTGGCTTATTATCTCTCTTTGTTGTATGTTTTTTCAGTGGCTAATCTAAAGGTTCACATGTGCATCTTTAATTTGTCACAATCTTCAAATAATATTAGACCACTTATTTTAGTTTAAGAATTTTATAATGGTATATTCCCATTTTCCTCTCCTGTTATCTTTTGCTATGATTTTCATAAATTTTACTTGTGCATATACCATAAGTTATATAATACATTGTTATTTAAATGATCAGTTGTCTTCTAAAGAGATTCAAAATGAGGCAAACGTCTTTTATGTTTACCCACATGTTCAGCATTTCTTCTGCTCCTCCTTCTTTTGTGATAAACCAGATTTCCATCTGATATGTTTTCCCTTGCCTGGACAGAATCCTTTATCACTTCTTCTAGTGCAGGTCTGCTGGCAAGTAGCTCTCAGCTTTCTGAATTTTGGATGGTGAATCCCAAGAAACCAGCACACCAGGGAACCTAGAAAGGCTTTTGTTTGTCTATAAAATATTTTACCTTCAGATTTGAAAGGTATTTTTCTGGGTAAAGAATTTGATGTTAATAGTTTTTTTTGTTTTTTCTTTCTTCTTCTATTCTTTCTTTTAAACTTTTAGTACATTCTGGTCTTATTTTCTCATAGATTACATAGTTTCTGACATAAAATTTTCTGTCATTTTAATCTTTGTTTTTCTGTACATAATATGTCTTGTTGCCTTTATATTTTTATTTTTAAGTTGGGCACCAATGGGTTATGCCTGTAATCCTAGCTACTTGGGAGGCTGGGATTGGGAGGAATGTGGTTTGAGGTAAGCCTGGGCAAATAGTTCAGGAGACCCATCTCCAAAATAACCAGGCAAAATTGACTGGAGCTGTGGCTCAAGCTGGAGAGTACCTGCTTTGCAAGTGTGAAGTCATGAGTTCAAACCCCAGTCCCACCAAAAAAATGTATTTTTTGTGATTATCAGCATTTTGATTGTGATGAATCTAGGAATGGTTTTTCTTTAGATTTCTTTTTTTTAGCCTGGAGTTCATTAAGCTACTTAGATTAGTGGGTTTTGTTTTCACCAAATTTGAAAAATATTTGGTCTTTTTCTTTCAAATGTCATTATTAGCCTCCCCCACCTTCTGTGGACTCTAATCTCACATGTTAACTGTGTCATATGGTCTAGAGGTCACTGGTGCATTTTTTTTTTAGTTTCGTCTTCTCTCAGTGCTTCATTTTGGATGGCTCATGTTACTACGTTTTTAAGGTCACTGATCTTTTCTTCTACTGTGTCAAATCATAAATAAATAATTTTAATTTATTTTTTTGGCAGTACCGGAGTTTGAATTTCAGGCTTTGTGCTTTCTAGGCAGGTGCTCTACCACTTGAGCCATGCTGCCAGCCTTTTTTGCTTTTGGTTATTTTTGAGATAGGGTCTTTGTGCCCAGGCCAGCCTGGACCCTTCTTATTCACACTTTCTATGTAGCTGAGATGACAGGTGCGTGCCGCTATGTCCAGTTTTTATTGGTTGAGATGGGGCCTAGTGAACTTTACGTGGAATGACCTTGAACTGTGATTCCCCCGATCTCTGCCTACAGAGTAACTAGGATTACAAGCACAAGCCACTGCATCTAACTAGTGTATTTTTTGTTTCATTTATTATGTTTTTAATGTCTAGACTTTCCATTTGTTTCTTTTTTATATCTCTATTTTTCTTCTTATGGTCATGTTTTTCTCTACCTTATTAAAAAATGGAGTGTACTTCTAACAGCGATTTACTATTCCTGTCTGCTAATTCTACAATCTGTAGATTTGTATCTACTGACTGTTTTTTTCCCACTGATTATGGAGAAAGATTGTCTCTTTTCTCATGACTGGTAATTTTTGCTTCAATGTTAAATATTGTTAATTGCACATTGTTTATTGGTTGCTGATTTTTAAAATTTTTTTCTTGTTTATTTAGTTTATTGGACTTATTTTATATATTTAAACAGTGTAGGATTTTTTTTTTCTAGTGTGTAATTACTTGGAATCAGGTGTTTTTGACCTTGTAAAGCTTTGGAATGGCAAGTATAAAGGAATTTTCAGTCTCGGTGTAATTTAGTACCAATTCTAGGCAATTCTCTTCTGAGGAGTCCACCCAGTGCCCTGTGTGTTGTGAAGCTTATTCCCAGTCTTATATGAGCTTTGGACTTGTTCTGCACATTTTTTTTCTGGTGGTTCTTTCTTCGTCTTTGGGTAGTTTCTTCTTTCACAAGTGCAGGTGGATATTCAGCCTTAGACCCACAGGGACCACACTACAGATCTCTGGCACTCTTTCTGTGTATAGATTTCTCCTTTTTGGTCCTCTGCCTTATAAACTAGAGCTCTCTTGGCCTCCCACACTTTCACCTCTGAGTTCTCAGGTTGGTCAGACTGTTGGGTTATGTTTTGGCCTCCACTCCCTTTGTTTAGGCCTGAAAATTGTTCTAGGCAGTGAGCTGTCACAATGTGTGGTTTACTTTGCTTGTTTCCCTTCTCTCAGGCACCAAGTGTCTGTGCTGCTTATTGCACAATGACCGAGAACTTGCCTTGGAACAATGCTTTAGGATCTCGATGTCTAAATGTCTGGATATCCAGTCTCTATTACTCCATCTTGGCTGCAAGAAGTGATCCCTCCCTCCCTCTTGAAGCACTTTCTTTTTCTTTGTTTTTCTACTTTACTTTTCACTCAATCTCCTTCACCATCCCTTTTTTGGTGACAGAACTGGGGTTTGAACTCAGGGCCTCGCTTGCTAAGCAATAGCTCTACCACTTGAGCCACTTGCCAGCCCTTCCTTTTCTTCTTTAGCCTCCCTCTAATCTACATAGGAACACTAGCATCACTTTAGTCCTGGTTTAGGCCTCCTTCTCTTTTCTGTCCATTTTCTCCATTGGTTGATTCATCTAGTCTTATGCTGGAGATGCTGGTGACCTCTGAACTCCAGAGTCAGACGCCTGACTACCCAAGTCACATCTCCTCTGGAATGTCTACTAGGCCTAATATGCTAACAGCGCTTTACTTTTTGTTTTGGGGAGACTGGGGTTTGAACTCATGACTTCACACCTGCAAAGCAGGAGCTCTACTACTTGAGCCACAACTCTGGTCCATTTTACTCTGGTTATTTTGGAGATGGGGTGTCAAGGACTATTTGTCCAGATTGACCTCAAACTGTGATCCTCCCAATCTCTGTCTCCCAAACAGCTGGGATTACAGACATACAGCACCCAGCATTCATAGTACTCTTGACTTACTCCTTTTCTTCCCCACAGTCTTTTGTCTTAGCGATGTGGTTGGTCAATAACTCATTGTCTTACTCTATTTGGGCTGCTATAACAAAGTCCCTTAAACTAGGTGGCTTATAAAAAACAGAGATTTATTTCTCATGATTCTGGAGGCTTGAAAGTCCAAGATCAAGGCACCAGCAGATATGGTGTCTAGTTAGGACCTGTTGCCATCCCAGGTTGACATCTTACATGGCAGAAGGGCATACAAGCTTTCTTGGCTTCTTTTGTAATAGGGGCATCAATCCCATTTGTGAGGGTCCTGTCTTCATGTGTAATCACCTCCTTTTATACCATTGCCTCATTCACACAGAGGCTCAAGGCAAACCTTTGGAGTCATTGTCATTCTTTCTTCTCCTCCAATATCCGGTCCATAAGTAACACCTGCAGACGCTATTTAAAAATAAATTCCAGGCCACTCAGCCTCTTCCCACGTGCCCTGCCAGCACGTTAGTCTCTGTTACAATCACCTCTCACACGGACGATTGCAGTAGTCTCCTTCATGATCTTCCTGGGTCCACTGGTCCCACTGTTGGGACTAGAAATGTCCAGGCCACAGGGACCTCCTAAAATTTTCAATCACATCATTTTACTTTCCTGTTCAAAACCCTCCAATGACTTCCTATCATATTTAACATAAAATCCAAATCTGTCATTATGGCATACAAACAAGATTGGCCCCAGCTTATTGCTCTAACTCAATCTCCTAGCATTATCCACCTCCTTGTGTCTATTATAATGAAAGTGTTCCTTCTGAATCCTGATGCAATGGAGATTCTTTTCTCCTTCCCAGGGCCTTTGCACATGCTGCCCTCTCTACTTTTGTGTGCATCTACCTAATGTTTGAAGTAAGAATGTGCTTTCTTATCAGTCAGCTCTCAACCCAAATATTATCACCTCAGAGAGGTCTTCTCTGACTCTCTCATAAAAAGAATCTTCTCACCCATGTGGCTTTCATGTCCCATCACTGCCTTTTATTTTCTTTATAGCCATGGCAATGATTGCAAAAATGGCACACTTTTCCAGCCCTTATTTCATCCATGCCTCTGCAGCATCAATGTGAGTTTGCGGTACCAAGAAATAGACTGTGTTTCCTCATTTCCTGAATCTAGGCTGGGCTTAGGACTTACTTTGGGCATACAATGTTTTGAAGGTAAAGTTGCGAGCCTTGCAGTCTTCTGCTTTTACTCTTGGACTTCTGCACCTGCCGTGTGAAGAAGCTCAAGTTGGTTTGGTGGAGGGAAACTAAGACACTCTGCCAATCACCAGCCTTCCTGGGAAACAGAGCCACCTGGCTGACCTGGAGCCCAGGACCAGACCAGTAGAACTGCTGATCTGGTCTGTGGACTAATGAGCAGGAATAAATGGTCATTTGACAAAAAAACGAAAAAGCCCCCCCCAAAACAAAACAAAAAACTCCATAAAGAATTAGCATGGGCAGAGAATTTTTCTCAGTTGTGTATCATAGTGGGTGAAGCATTGGATTAAAATGACAATGTGGTATTTTGAGAGAGATCAAAATACTGGCATTTTATTAAAAAGATGAGATATGACCACCAAGATCTGTACTTTGACTTACGTTCTCCCTAAAAGAAAGCCAAGGTCAAGGCCTGGGGGAAGTTTGTTCTTCCAGGAGAATGATGGTCACACTAATCTAAACTCAACTCTCTGAGGGTAGGTGGCCTCACAAGGGGTCTGGCACTTTCTTGGGAGGGGAGCAGAGGGAATCCCACCCTGGGGAACCCTCATCCCCTCTTCCCTTCTGTCTCCTCTCCCCTCCCACTAATCACACTATCATAGCCACCTCTTGTTAGCCTGAAGGCCACCCCCACCCCATTCTGAGGAGATTCTATCCACGATCCTTAGAAGACTCCCATCAGAACCCAGATGAGCTTTGGGAAGAGTGTATATTACTAATAACACGAAACCAACCAACCAAAAGAAGAAGGAAACAATGACCAAGTAACCAGTTAACCATGCGTGGTGTGGAATTTTAACAACAGCCAGGAGAAGTAAGGACAGATGGATTTCTAACAGAGTGCTTCTTGAGTCAATTAGAAATTTTGATATAGCATAAAACTTTCTGCTTATCTCTCAAGATGTAAATAATTCAGATTTTAAATTTTAGAAACCACTGAAATAAAGTATTATACCAACAAAAATATCAACATTTTGATGCTTAAAACTGGCATATGGTGTTGGAATGCCTGAATGTCTACAGACTGTATTATAGTCACCATGATGTTCCAGCTCCTAGGATGGTCCCTGGGAGGTTTTTGTTTTGTTTTGTTTTCTTTTTAATGGAACTGGGAGTTGAATTCAAGGGCTTGCACTTGCTAGTCAGGTATTCTACCACTTGAGTCACCTGGCCCTGGAAGGTTCTTAAACCGTGAACAAATAGATGACTAGACAACTGCTCCCCAGGACTTGGCTGTGGGTCCAGCCAAGCTCAAATAGTGAACATACACCGTACCAGACACCTGCACGGTGCACAGGAGAGACACTGGGTTCACACTGTGCAGGATGTATGTGCGAGCTGCCATCCAGATACTGGGGAGCGGAAGGCTGGTGAGTCAAGGGCCCCACGAGGTCTCTGAGCAATGGAGCAGAAGAGTGGCCTTAATCACGGCAAAATGGAGAAGATATGAATGGGTCTCACTGCACTTTTGAATAAATGGGAGAAGAAGATTCCTAGGGGTGGGTAACAACTGCCTGTACCTCCCCTGAGACAGTAATTCACAAAACTGGATGGGAGGCTCCAGGAATGGACGAGGAATAGTGGGGCAGGGAGGACTCACATCACAGTCTGGCCATGGGGTTGCACTGCCCAGATGTGTCTTCCCTACCTCGATTGTGAAGAACGGTTCTTGGGCCTAAATGGAAATTGGGTCATGTCTGGCTGGGGCAGGCCACATCTGGTGACCCTATGGCTGAAGGCATAGGCAGCCTGGCTTTGGAGCCCAAGGAACTTGCAGCACAGACTGGGGAAAGCAGCCTCCTGGGCACACAAAGTGGCATTGGATAGGAGACGGTTGCCAGGCCATGCTGTTTGGATTCTCTGAGCACAGCATTGTGTCTATTGAGGATCTTCCCGAGGACACTGGTGGTGGGGCCGGAGGAGAAGGGCCACCTCAGACAAAGAGAGAAAACAGGAACTTTATTTGTGGGTGGATGTGAGTCTGTGTGACCTTGGGACATCTCCTTAAGGCAAAAGGGTCACATTTGAGCTGAGGGATCCCTCAGCTGACCTGCAGATGCCTGAATTCAATGAGGCTGCTTGTTTCACAGCAATAGCTGACTGAGGCACCCCTGAGGGACTTTTCTGGTTGGGATAGTTTGGATAAGTGTCCTCCAAAGGTTCATGTATAAAAGGTTCCCAGGGTGGCACTGTTGGTAGGTATGAGAACCTCTAGGAGGTGGGGCCCAGTGGGAAACCCGTAGGTCACTGGGGGCATAACCTGAAGGGGATTGTAGGGCCTCAGCCTGTCCTCTTGCTTTTCGCTCCCTGGCTGGTGATGTATACGATTTTGCTCTGCCACACACTCCTGCCATGACGTGCTGCCTTTGCAAGAGGTCCAAAACCATGGGGCCACTCAGTGTTGGACTGGAGCCTCCAGTATGATGTGCTAAAATAAAAACTTGTTCTCTATAACTTAACTGCCTCAGGTATTTTGTTATAGTGACAGAAAGCTGATTAATGTATGGTAAAAAGCAGTGGATTGCTCCCTCTTGGTCGGGGCTTGCATTTCATTGTGGAGCGCCCTAGGGAAGAAGTCCACCTTGGCACAGATTGGCTTTCCCTCCTCCTGGAAGGAGCTGTGGGGATCCAGGATGCTGCTGACATTGCAGTACCCCAAAGCTTTTATGAGGGCCTCTCATGCAGACACGCCCCCATAGTGGTCCACACAGAACATCAGTTGTTCTAGTACCGTTTGTCACTCTCTCAAACCATAGCTTTCCTCTGAGCACCGAGACCTTCAACTCTCTTCTGGGGTCCTCCTTGCTGAGTTTCCAATGTCCATCTCTTCTGTGCACCTACTTTGTTCTGGGATTTTGCTCTCTACAGGAGGGATGGAGGATGTGTGGAGGGCAGCTGTCCAGTTAGCTGTGCAGAGCAGGGGCCTCACCTCAGCCCTGGAGCAGAACAGGTCTGTGATGAGCAATTCAAGGGCAAAGAGGACCTGAAAGAGTCCAGGAGAATATGCAAAACCATATTAGACAGGCAAAGGCTCAGCTTTCTCAGGCCTTTGCAGTCCTTTGCTCTGAAGTTCAAGCAGAAATTGTGAGAACTGATATTCTAAAAGGATACAAAGAAAGAAATTCTTCCAGCAGGTCCCTTGGTCTGGGAACTCCCCCCACATGAAGAAAGGGAAGGTGACATTATTCTACGGCAATTTTTCCTGGTGTTTTGCAGAGGCAGGGGCTGTTTGTCCTTGAGATTGGTGCTTCAGAGAAAGAAACTGAGACCAGAGTAGGGTGGGCAGCTGTCGACCATGGCACATGTACCTGAGGGCAGAACAGGGACTGGGACCCAGGTGTGCTAGGTCCTGCCTGGGCTCTTCCTTTGCTGATCCAGGTTTCAGAACCCACCTGGTCTGAGACCAGGACAAGGATAACTGCCCTGCACAATTCAATTTTCTGTGGACTTAGTTGTCACTTGTCTTCTCACTGGAAATTACTCCTCTTCAAGTGTATAATTTTTCTCATGGCCTATCCAACTTTCCTGTGTCTCAAAGGTCACTCAGTAGGGCTCTGCCCTGTTGCTCCAGATGCAAATACCCTGAACATGGCTGCCATGAGCACTTCATTGCCAGTGCCAGGGTTCTTGCAGGCCCTGTGGCTGCTCATAAAATGTGAGGCTGACTGCCCTGAGCTGTGGCTCACCTGGCGTGGTTGGGAAACCCATTCTTCTGCAGCCCTTCTGTGCTGCCAAAGAAATCTTCATGCATCTGCAGAGAGAAAGGACTCCCCCTATTGCACCTGCACCACACCTGGCTCCTCCCCGCCTCCCCTTTGATTGACAACTGCATGGGATGATTGACAGCCAGAACTTTCATTCCCTTCCAGACAAAATCCATTCCTGTCTTTGGGAAGTGGTATTTCTTCCACAGTCTTGCAGAGACAATCACAGTCTTTGTATGGCTGATGCATTTCTAATGGTTGAGTTTTGCAGTGAGCTTTATCCATGGTCACTTTATTATAACTCATGTAATAAGTACGAGGCTCAGAGAGTGTAAGTAGTCAGCCTAAGGTCACACAGCTGGCTGTTGTTAGAGTGGTGGTGTCATGGCTGAATGTTTGTGCTCCCCCTAAACTCATATGTGGAAACTGTAATCACTGATGGGATGGTATTAGGAGGTGGGCCTTTGAGGGAATATCTAAGTTTAGATGAGGTTGTGAGCATGGTGATAGAATTAGTGCCTTTACAGGAGGGTCAGGCCTCTCTCTGTCTCTCTCTTTTCTTGATGCAGGAGCACACACAGAGGAAAGGTTACACGTGAAAACGTGACCATCTACAAGCCAGAACCAAATCTTTACCAGTACCTTGATCTTGAACTTCCCGGACTCCAGAACTATGGGAAATAAACACCTGTTGTTCAATGTACCCAGCTGATGACAGCCCAGACTAAGGCAGGCAGTGAGAAGCCGGGCCTGCTGACTCCCAGCCCCCAAACTCTCCTCCACCATAGTGTCTGTGGAGACGGTGGACATGTCAGGCTTTGACTCACTCCTGTGGGGTGCTGGGCACAGGGGAGAGTAATGGCTTAAGTAATGGCTTTGTAATGGCTTAAGGCTTTGTTTAACCAACACTTTGGGGTGCCAGGCACGGGAGGGTGAACATCATTCTGCCCTTCTGCTGGGAGGCCGGAGAGGACTTGGCTGAGACTCAGCCTTAGTGACACAAAGTTGGAAGAATGTTTCTCTCTGAGAACTAGTGGCAAGAGAGCAGGGACAGATAGCTTGCTGCCCAACAACGAAGGTCATTAATATTCCATTAACAAGGCCATTACAACTCCCGAATAGAAATATACCTCATCTTCAGGTGCGAAGCCTGCTTCTAAGTGAGGTGTAACAGCTGAATAAGCATACTTGCTGATTTATGTCCATAAAACTTAATTTATTAGCAATGTCTTAATTGTGATGGTGCGTATAGTCCCCAAGCTAAAAGCCGCTGACGAGAATAATATGCCCAGTAAATGGGGTGAGCAGCACTTTCCCTGCTTCTGAGGCTATAGACTTGCTAATAAGGCCGGGCTTGTCTCTAATGGAGCAGTGGAGAGGGCTGGCAGGTGCACCAGCAGAGCTGATGGACGGTGGCCTCATCTGTGTGCTGGGACCAGCCCCACAGCTGCGACCTGTGGTGGCATTTGGATATATGGAGATTCTGGGGGAGAGGCAAAGGAAATGGGAGAGGTCGTCAAGGCACCTCAAGTGTGGCACAGAGGGAGGTGGGCGTGGCTGGAGGTGGAATGGGGAGGTGGGGGTAGAGAGGCAGAATTGTTCTGTTTGGCTAGAAATAGCTGGTTTCATGTAGTCTTCTCCATTACTTCCCTCCCTCTCACCCTTTATTTTTGTGTCTTAAATCTTTCCTCCCAGTACTACCAATAGCTTGGCTCAGTCTTGATCACACGCAGTTCGTTAGTATTTGGGCATCTTTGTGACAGCCAAGAGGTGAGCCCTGGTCCCCTTCTCCCACAGAGTCAGCCACACTATCCTCTGGAATGCCCAAACTAGGGTGAACAAAAGCCTGGTAGAGCCAACAACCCAAGGCCTTTGAAGGGAATATTGTTTTGCACACACAGTATCCATCTGGATGAACTTAAGTTGCACAACAGAATCTTTGATCTCTCTGGAACTGTAGTAGCCAAAGAGTTGTATCTCTTCCTCTTCCTGGTCTCCTCACGTGGGAAAGAAAGGTATGAGTGGCCTCATAATTAGGAGGAGCAATTCCAGGGGTGCTGCCAAAGCGGACACTCAGAGGCTCCTCCCCATTTCTTCAATGGATTCCATTTTCTGGGAAGGACAGATGCTGAAGATGCGTTGGGTAGATAGACTTCCAGACTGCCCTGGGGCCAGCTCTGCTGCCTGCTGCTCTGCACCCCGTTGGTTCCTGCCATTGTCCAGAATGGGGCCCCAGCGTGCCAAGTGTTTTGGTCATCTTGGAATGGAACCACTGGAGAGCCTAATGCATCACTGTCTACCCCAAACACTTGGTCCAGTCAGCCAAACTTTCTTTTAACTAGTATGGAGTCTGGTACCAAAGGAATTTTTTTTTCTTTGAGCCCAGGCTGGCCCCCAACTCACAGTCCTCCCACGTCAGCCTCAGCCTCTCGAGGGCTGGGATTTCAGAAGTGTGCCACCATGCTTGGCAACCAGAAGAATCTTGGTTAATGTAGTCCTGTCATGTGTTGTCCAATACTTTTCTAGGGAAAAGAAAGCAAGAAAAGAACCAGCAACAGAAAGAAAATTTATGGGCTTTGTAGTACTATCAAAATCCTGATCTAATGGTTTCCTCCCTCCCTCCCTCGCTCCCTCCCTTTCTCTTTCTCTCTCTTCCCTCCCTCCCTTCTTTCCTTCCTTCTTCCCCTCAACACTCTCACTTTTTTTTAAACCAGGAACATTTACTGTGGGGAATCTTGAAACTCTCAAGGTGAAGAGGATGATGAGGTAGCTGCCCTCTTGGGTTTAGGTGTTGTTCTCTTCATGAAATACATTCCTGAGTCTGCGATAGACAATTTTTAGGTGCATCATTCAACCAGTCCTGGTAGTATTTTGTCTCTTAGCCTTGGCACTTAGATATACTTGTCTCTTGTAGTCAGTCACATTTGCCACAGGTCGACTTCTAAAGGTGTCAGGCTTACTACAATGCTTTCCAAAGGAGGATGATCCCTTTGTGACTTGTGATACTAGGCAGTGCAGCCCAGGAGACAGGACCAAAAGGCCTGTTCTAATGTTTTTCAAATCAACTCCTTTGAAGTGGGATTTGCATACAATAAAACTCACCCATTTTAAGCATGCCCCATTTAAGATGACTTTTGAAAAATGTGTACATCTGTGCAATGACTGCATCAAGAAATAGAATGTTTCCATCTTCCCACCAAGCATCCTGGTGGCCCTGGGCCAAACTGCACCATGCAACCATTGTTCTAACACTGGATTATTTTGCCTGCTCTAGAATAGCATAGAAGTGGAATCATACAGCACATATCCCTTTTTATCTAGCTTCTTTTACTCGGCACAATTATTTCAAGATTTATTCGTGTTATGGGGTGTACCGATAGTTCGCTTTTATTCCACTATATTAGTTGCTTCTTTGCATCCATGGGGTCTGAATCCGTGGACTCAGCCAACTGTGGATCAAAAACATTTGAAAAAAGGTTTGTGTCTGTCTTGAGCTTATACGGAATTTTTTCATGTCATTTTTTCTAAACAATACAGTATAACAACTATTTATACAGTATTTACATTGTACGAGGTACAATTGAAAGTATAAGGGGGACTGAGTGAACATTATACACAAATATGGTACCATTTGATTTCAGTGGCCAAATTCCATGGATTTTGATATCCACAAGCAGTACTGGACCTGATTCCCCCTCTGTCTGTATTCTAGTATTTGGATACAGTATAATTTGCTCATCTATTCTTCTGTTGATGGACTTTTGGGTTGTTTCCAGTTTGGGGGCATTATGGAAATAAATGTTATGAATGTTTGTGTTCAAGTTTCTGTGTGTATATCTCTGATGTGAATTTTATGGAAAAGAAAAAGGTTAATCTTGAAACCCTTAAAATATATCCACACAAAGTCCCAGTCACTCTTAAGGGAACCTCACCTACCATATCACCTGCCATCTGCACCGGAGAAGGGACGTCAAATCTCCCCTGGGCAACTGTGGAAGGTAAGGAAGGTCACAGAGGAGTGTGGTCTCTGGATCCATAGGGCAGAGTGAAGGGAGATGAAGCTTTCACTCCAAATGTTTGGGCCTAACCCAGGGAAGTGCTTCCTCCCTCCACACCCAAGAGCCAGGCCAAACCAGGCCTCCTGGATGGAGGGGAGAAGAGAGAATACACAGGGGCTCTCGCTGAGAGCCCAGCTTCTGTTTTAGATGAGTACTCACGAGTGGAACTGCTGGGTTGTATGTACGTAACTGTGTAAGACATGCTAAATTGTTTTCCAAACTGGCTGTGTATGAGAGTTCTGCTTCCTCCACATCCTCCTCATCTGTCTTGGAATTGTCTTTGTAAATTTCAGCTATTCCACTGATGTGAAGTGGCATCTCACTGTGACTTTCATTTGTTCTGATGACTGATGTGAAAATCTTTTTGTAGTGTGTTTATTGACTTTTTGTATAATTTCTTTTATGAAGTGTTCATTCAAATTTTGCCTACTTAAAAAAACCAAATGTTTTCTTATTTGGTTATTATTGGGTTGTAAGAGGTCCTTGTGTGTGCTGGATATACGTTCCTTTCAGATACAGGTGATGATAAGCATTTCCTCCAAGTCTTTGCTGTTTTATCTTTATGATTAGTGATTTTTCCTTTCTGTCAAGAAATCATTGCCTAACCCAAGACTGCAAAGATTTTTTTCTATTATTCCTTCTGGAAATGTTTTACGTTTCTGTCTGTGACTCACTTTAAATTAATTTTTGAGCCAGGTGCCAGTGGCTCAGGCCTGTAATCCTAGCTACTCAGGAGGCTAGGAGATCAGAAGGATTGTGGTTTGAATTCAGCTCAGCAAATAGTTCCATGAGACCCTATCTTGGAAAAACCCTTCACAAAAATAGGGCTGGTGGAGTGGCTCAAGATGAAGGCCCTGAGTTCAAGTCCCAGTACTGCAAAATAATAATAATAAAAATTAATCAAGTACTTAATTTTTGAGTATTCTGTGGGATAGGGATTGAGTTTCCTTTTCTTTTCATGTTAGCAATTGTTGTAGCTTGTTTACTCAAAACACTATCCTTTCCCCTATTGAATCATGTGGGTGCCTATCTTGTTGAAAATCAGTTGGTCAATTTCCAGTCAAGTTCTCTCTGGTCTTTTCAATAGTTTTATATGTTTTCCATTACATCAATATCATTCTGTCTTGATAACTGTAGTTTTACGTTATAAAATTTTTGTGTGTGGTTCTGGGGTTTGAACCAAGGCCTCAAGCTTGTTAGACAGCTCACAAACCTTTTTGCTTTTAGTTGTTTTTCAGATAGGGTCCCATGTTTTTTACCCAGACTGTCCTGGATGGAGATTTTCCTACTTATGCCTCCTGCATAACTGAGGTCACAGGTGCACACCCAGCCTGCTTGTTGAGATGGGCTCTTGCTAACTTTTTGCCCAGCCTGGTCTTGAACATTGGTTCTTCAGATCTCTTTCTCCTAAATAGTGTTATAAATCTAGAAATCAGATAGCATAAATTCTCCAACTTTGGCTTATTTTTTCAGATTTTTTAAACTATTCTACTATTCTTTATATTTCCTTGTATTTCAGTTTTTAATTTTTTTGTGGTACTGGGTTTTGAACTCAGGGCCTCATGCTCGCTAGGCAGGCATTCTACTAATTGAGCCACTCTGCCAGCCCTTATATTTCCATTTTGTTTAGAAGTCAGATTATCGATTTATACAAAAATCTCTCATGGGTTTTGATTGGAATCATATTGAGTTTACAGATCAATTTGGGGAGAATGTACAGCTCAGCACTACTGAGCTTTCTAACATCTAAATATGGCACATTCTCCATTTATTTAGGAAGTATTTAATTCTCCCAGTAATATTTATAGTCTGCAGCATAGAGGTCTTGTAATCTTTACTTAAATGTATTCTAAATGTTTTGCTTTAAAATTCAACACTACTGCAAATGGTATAATTGAAAATTTCTCATTGTCCTATTATAGTTTGTTAGGATCTAGAAGAACCTCAGATTTTTGCATATGATTCTTTATTTTGTGATTTGCTAATTTAAAAATTTTGTTCTATTAGTTGTTTCTTTGGAATTTTCTGCAATCATGTTGTTTGCAAAAACAACCATTAAGCTGCTTCCTTTCTAATCTTTATATTTTCTACTTCTATTTTTTCCCTTTACTGTCCTGGCCAGGGCCTCCAACATGATGCAGTAAGAAGAAGAAGCATCTCTGTCTTGTTCCTAATCTTAGAAGATCACTAAGTAGAATTGGCTGTTGTTTTTTTGTTTACTTTTTTGTTTTCATAGACACCCTTTATCAGGTTGAAGTGTTTTCATCTTAGTTTACTTGGGATTTCTTTTTGCTTATACTTTATTTTTTATTAACAAGCACCCGCTTGTTAGGCTGGTGCTCTACCACTTGATCCATACTCCCAACCCTTTTTTTGCTTTAGTTATTTTTCAAATAGGGTCTGGCATTTTTACCCGCAGCTGGCCAGTGATCCTTCCACTTATAGTCTCTCGCTGAGGCAGGATGACAGGCACACACTACCATGACAGCTTATTGATGGAAATGAGGGTCGACTGCAAACTTTTTGTCTGAGCTGGCCTCAAACTGAGGTCCTCCTGATCTCTGCCTCCCAATTAGCTGAGATTTCAGGCATGTACCGCCACCATGGCTAAGATCGTCATATCCTTTATAATTTTAGTAGTGTGGGTGTTCTGCCTAAGTATGACTCCCAAAGCAGAAAACATAAAGAAAAAGTTAGTAGATTAGACTCTATAAAAATTATAAGTTGCTATTCTAAAGATGTGAACAAATATAGAAAACTAATTACCATCTAGTATACAACATCTATGATAGGTAAGAAGTTATTATTTCTCACTTATAAAGAGTTTATCTAAATTATTTGGAAAAATTAGAGGGCTCTTAAATAATCAAGGGGCATGAACAAGTGATTTATAAAAGAAATACAATAGCCAACAAAACTATGAAAAGATGCCTAATCTCAGCAGTATTAACATAAGTATAAATTAAACAATAACAAATTTACTTGGCAGGTTGGCAAAACTTAACAGAATTGATACTATGCACTATGATGGAGGATGTAAGGACATCTTCATTTTGGTGGGAGAGCAATTGCTGTAGCATTACTGGAAGATATTGCTAATTAGTTATCAAAAGCTTTAAAAATGTCTACATTCCCGATCCCACAATTCTACCTTCAGAAATTTATTCTAAAACGATAATTGAACAAGTGAAAAAAGATTTATGTATAAGGATGTTTATTGAAAGTCATTAATAATATCAAATTTTGGATACCACTTAAATATGAGTAAGGAGCTGATTAAGTACCTTGTGTTATTGTCACTTTATGGGCTCCTATGTAACTATTTAAATGGAGTATGTGGATCCATGGCTACCAAAATGAAAATAGGTTCTTTGTTAAGTTAAAGATGTTATATGTATTGCCAGGTTACATTTTTTTGAATTAAAAGAAAGGAATGTGTATACATGTTCTTTGTGCAATGATTGGCACATGGCATCACTTAGTAAATATTGATGAAGACTTTTTTTTAAAAAAAAGGTTAGATGTATCTATATTAAAATGTTGACAATCATTAATTGGATGGAGCACAAGTGATTTTTACCTTCTCTCTCCATTTCAGAAAAGTTTTTATACATGTATGTTACTTTCATAATCAGGAATGATAGATCTATTTATTTCCTAAGAAAATAAAAAAGAATCTATAGGATTTGCTAATGGATTGTAAGTTGGCATGAGGGAAATAAAGGTGCTCAGGATTCTAGCCTGAATTTTCACTTGGTGACTGCTTTTAGGGTTGTGTCTCCTTTGGAGATAGAGAAGTGAGGAGGAGGAGGAGGACTATGATGACAATGACTAGGGGGGATATGTAGGTTTGTGTTGGTTGTTAAACTTTCTACCTGTTGCCTTTGGGGTGCCAATGGGCATTCACTTAGACATATGTGTCTGGAGTGCCAATAAAGAGGCTGGATTACACCAGTTATCATTAATAGTTGCAAGTCCAAGTGAGGTGGTTATAACTGCAGCAGTGAATGCTTGCTGCCCAGCAGAAAGAACAGCCTGAGAAGGAGTCAAGGGCTGTTGAACACCATCATCTTCAGGGACAGTGAGAAGTTTCCAGGAAAGGAACCAGAAGAAGGACAGGAAGGAGGGGATCCGGCAGAGTGGTGTTCTGAAACAATGGGACCAAGGAAGCCAATGGGTCAAACTAAGTGCGAAATGAAAAAAGTGCCTTGTGGGTTTTGTAACTGGCAGGGCATCCATGGCTTTGGCGGGAGTTGTTGCACTAGAACACTGCCATACAGACTGTGATACAGAAATCAAAATGAAATCATCTGAGGGGGTGAATGCACCTCGAACTGGTGGAGCAGCAAGTGTATGCAATTCTTATTGCACACTTGGATGAGAAATTAAGAAAATAACTAGGGTATAACTGGAGGGACATGCAAGGTTAAGGAATTTTTTTTTATTAGGATCGCATTCACAGGCTGAGGGGAAGGATCTGAAAGAGGGGTGTCAAAGACCCTAGAGATGGGGGAGAATGGCAGAACAATGGGGTCAGAGCAGATAGGAAGGGAAGATACCCCTGCACCATGAGCCAGTGAGATGAAGAAACCTATCCCTAGCCAGCCCCTGCCACTATGGTGGTGGGGAGGAGAGGTGCTGCGGGGTCAGAGGTGACTGCAGGGTTGGGGGCAGTAACTAGAGATGCTTCATGCTTGATTTTCATGCTTGATCATGTCTCATCACCTCGCCATCCGCCAGCTCAGCGTTTTAAGGTTCCCGCTTGATGAAGTTGACTTGACGCAAAGCAATAATGAAAGTTGCCAATGGAGGATGTGGCAGGAATCAGCCCGGGTGTCAAGTTCACTCAGCCCCTATGTGCAAATAGATAATTACGAGACATCTCTAGCCGTGGAACAGTTCAGGATTCTTCTCCTGCGTAAGCCAGCACATGTTTAAGATTTCCAGAATACAGATTTCCGAAATAATGACTCTAATAAACAGTGGTTATCTTAACTTTATTTTCAGGCCATAAAACACATCCTTTGATAAATTATTTCACCGTCTATCCCCAAGTGCACCTCTCCACACAAGCCTCCCCTCCCCCGGCTGCCAGCAGCCAGAGCGGCATCTCCATATATTATTCATTCCAATCAAATAAGACACAGTGGTGCCTCAGTAAACTTGCTTTTCATATCAGAATTGCTCTTATTGAGTAATACACACTGCAGACCCCAGCTTCCAGCACCAGGCCTGAAATGAGCAATTCTCTCATTGTAATAATACGCCTCTGTCATCTCCTTATTATCAGCATGATAAAAGATGAAATATTCACAGATGCTGCCCTCCTAACCTGATCACAGCTTGATATTTGAGCTTTGGAAATGAGTTTTATAAGCTTTAATATACTCCTTGGCGGAGTGACCCCTGAAATTAAACATTATTACAGAGCGGATATTTAAAAAGCTGGGGCCGCAAATTACATCAAAATGAAAATATTAAGGAGTATTACGAATATACCAAGTAGGAGCTCACAGCTCTGGAAGCTGCGAACGCTGGAGAACTCCACACGCGGGTGTCAAAAACATCAGAAAAAATAATAACAGCAGAGACACCTTGACTTCGGTTATTTTATACTTGGGACTAAACGAAATTATTTGAATGGATTTTTTTTTTTTCTTCCTGTAGGCTAGCTTTCCAGGAGGGGGAAAAAAACCCATTATTTTCAACTTTAGATTCCTAATACATTTCATGCTTGGTTTAAAAAGGCACCTTCCTTTCTTTTCTTTCTTTCTTTTTTTTTCTTCTTCTTCCTGGTGCATGGATAAATAAAAGGAATACCTAAATATAATGAAACCAGATCATGCTAAGAAAAAAGTGAGCAAACACGACCAGAAAGAGCCTCTGGATTCAATTTCCCCTGCGGCAGGCACTCTGATGGACAGGCCTCCGGCAACACTGGCCGGCTGGAGACCCAGGAGGTGGGAGAGGGGGTCACCAGCCTTCCGCAGGGCTGTAGCAGCTTCCAGACCGGGACCTAGGGATGCTCTAGAGGACAGCCCTGTCTGCTTGAGCCTCCCTGGACTTCTGCTTGTCTCGTGGTGGGGGCTGGGATGGGAATCATGGATACTCACCAGTGGTAACTGGTTTAATGCCCAACTCTCCTGCTGTGTACAAAGCATCATGAGGGCAGAGACTGTGCCTGGCTTGTTCCCAGGGGTATTCCTGACATTGACCTAGGATGCAGACAGGTGACCCTTAAATTAAATGCATGCCTGCACCAGAACGAATGACTTCCAGTTCTGTTCCTTCCCAGTCCCCAGGGGATTCTTCGCCTCCATAGACCCCAGGAAACTTTCCAAGACCTTCTCTTTTGATATTTCCAGATTAGTAAATTATACATGGAGGTGATTCTGAGTACTTGACTCTTCTGCTTGCCACTGGAAGTTCCTTTTTCTGGTCACTGGTTTTTTGCATTCATTTCTTTGAGTCTCAGTTTCCTCAGCTACAAAACTGGAACACTAACAGCCACCTTGCTAGTTGCTGTTAGGATGGAAGGAGCCAGCACACACAGCAATGCGAGTTCCTGTATCCTGTGCTTTTTGATAGGGCAGATGTAATATATTGATTGAGTCAAATCATCCTTTTTTTTTTTTGTCTTTGAAAGAGGCGAAGAAATAAAAATCCCTTCGCCTAGTGGCAGACCAGTGTTTTTCTGTGCCCCATTTTTTTTTTTAAATGAGTCTTGCCATGTAGTCTAGGCTGGCATCAATTTGCAATCCTCCTGCCTCAGCCTCCTGAGTGCTGGGATTACAGGTGGTGGTACCATATGCTGCTGTGTCCCAAAATGCCTGTCTGTGCCCCATTTGTGTGTGTGTGTGTGTTAGAGAAGGGAAAACAAATCGATTGCATAAGGGATAAAAACATGGATTTTGGAATGGCTGCATTAGAGTTTCAGTACTGAGTTTCTAGTTGTGAGACTTTGGGCAAATTATTTAACCTGTCCGAGGCTCGTTTAGAAAATGAGAATCATGGTTCTAGTTACTCATTCGCCAGCTTTATAGCAAGATAGGTATTTTAAAAATTAGCTATGAAGTATAAGTGTTTGGGAAGAAGAAACAGCAAGGCTATTATTTGGAGATCTATTCTTAGCTATGTAGAAAACCCCAGAGAAACTACAGATAAACTATTAGAATAAAAATGAGAGTTTAGCAGGGTTGCTGGATACAAAATCCATATACAAAAGTCAGTTCAACTTTTCTACACCACTACCAATCAGTTGGGAAATTTACTTTAAGATGAAGTAAACCATTCACATTAGCAATGAAAACATAAAAGCACCTATAAGTAAATATAAACTATGAAAGGTGTTTATGGAGAATATTGCAAAATTTTATTGAAGTACATTGCATTTAGACCTAAATAAATACACATGCCATGTGCATGGACAAAGTACCCTATATTCTAAAGATATAAATCCCCCAAACTGCTCTGTTGATTCAATGCAATTCCAGATAGATTTGGAACTCAACAAGGTAATTCTAACATTTATACAGTACAGCAAAGGGCCAAGAGTCTCCTAAAGAAGAAAAGAAGCTGGGGGAATTTTCCTCTACCATACAGCTAGATTTATTTAAAGCTACAGTAATTAAGGCAGTGATTGATGGATAGGACAATGGAACAGAAGAAAGAGCCCAGGAAACAAATCATGCATAGATGGAACTTGATCCTCGTCAGAATGGACACTGCAGGTTAGTGAGGAAGGGTGGAACCATCAATTTCTAGTGCTGGGAAAATTGGTTATCCTTACTGAGAAAAATGTAAAGGAATTTGGTTCTTACCTCACAATCTACACAAAGATAAATTCCATGTGAATTAACTAGTTAAAAATGAAGGGAAATCAGAACTTTTAGTTCTCTATACGAGAATGGCTTTATAACCATTATAAAGAAAAGGGTTAATAAATTCTAGTACGTTAGAATTAAAGACATGTCCCACACAAGATCTCAGAGAGTGAAGAGACAGGCCCATCCTGAGAGAAGGTATTTGCCACACACATGACGAGTGAAGAATTCATATTCCGAGCATGTAAAAATGACCATAAATGTGTAAGAACCATACATTTTTTGTGGGACTGGGATTTGAACTCAGGGTTTCACACTTGCAAAGCAGGCGCTCTACCACTTGGGCCACACCTCCAGTCCATTTTGCTCTGGTTATTTTGGAGACGGTCACAGGGGGTGGGGGTGGGGGTTCTCCTGAACGATTTGCCCAGGCTGGCCTTGCCACGGGCACCTGCTGAGAACATTACATTTTTAATAAAGCAGTGAGCAAAGGACATGTGTAGAAGAGGAAACACAAACTTCACAGACATTCATGAACTTCAAATTCACAGTGAGATTCAAAGCCACAGTGAGATGTCATTACCTGTCCGTGAGAGTGCCCAAAATGAGAAGGGTGGCAATGCCCACAGGGATGGGGAGCAGCAAGACCTGCTCACCTGTGACTGTGGAGACTAAACTTGCACAGTTGTTTTGGAAAACTGGAATTGTCCAGCAAAGTTGAGCACACACACATACTGTGAGCCAACAATTCCATTTCCTAAAGAAACTTTTCTATATGCATGCCAGAAAATGTAAATAAAGTACTCGCAGCATAATTTTCTATAATAGCAAAAGATAATGGGCGTAACTAGAATGTTAATAGTGTAATGGATAAAGAAATTGTATAAACTTACACCCTGGAATATACCATTAAGAAGTGAACATTAATACTTTACTACTACATATATTAACAAGGGTGAATTTATCCATCAATGTGGGGGAAAAGAAGACAGCCCACTGAATGCTAGGATTACAGACATGAACCACTTTGCCTGCTTTTTGTTTCTTTCTTTTTTCTCAGTGCTGGGACTCGAACCCAAGGCCTTTAGCATGCTAGGCAAGCTCTCTACCAGTGAGCTACAACCCCAGCCCAAGTCTAGTTTTTTGAGCATTTATAAAACACCAGAAATTTCTGGCAAGTGTCAGAAAGGAGTTGCTAGAGCATTTGAAAAACAGGAGGGACTTTGGGGATAACACTGTCCGAAGGCCCTCGTTTTATTTGAGAGCTAGAAAGTTACCCACGGCCACAGAGTGAAGAAGGCAGATCTGGGACAAGACCGCCCAGCTCTCCAAGTCCAGTGTTGGCATGCTGGTGCCTTTGGATGCCTGAGTGCATCCAGAACTCCTGGAGAGCAGCTAGAACTGACCAGTGCCTTTGTCTGTCTACACGCTGGTCACTGTGATTGGGACCTCTGGACTACCATCAGACAGAGGATCTTCTAAATCATCAGAGAAATGCCCTAGAATGTCCTTTTGGTGTTAGTCATATTTTAGAACCTAGGTATTCCAAAAGCTTGACTAATGAAATATTCAGTGATTCAGCAAATATTTTATCTTGTCTATCCAATGCCAAATACAGAATTAACACTTGTGGGGTTGGGGAGAGGCAGGTAGAGGCAAAGAGGCCTATTTTTTAAAACTGGAGGCACTCACAGAGTAGGGTGGAGAAGGTGAATCAAGATGCTGGTGTAAAGGCGATGGGTTAGTTTCTTACTGCTACTATAGGGAGCCAGGCCACGCTCAGTGATTTGTAAACTGCACACTTCTATTATCTTTCAGCTCTGTAGGTCAGAAGTCCAGTGCAGCTCTCTCTGGGCCAACGTCAGGGTGTTGGCAGGGCTGTGTTTCTTTCTGGAAGCTCTTGACAGAAAATCCATTTCCTTTGCTTTTCCGACTCCTGGAGGTTATTCACATTCCTTGGCTCACAGCACCTTCCTCCATCTTCAAAGCCAGAAAAATTGCATCCATCGGCCTGTTCTTCCTTAGTTTTTTTTTTTTTTTGGCGGTACTGGAGTTTGAACTCAGGGCCTCACACTTGCTAGGCATTTGTGCCACTCCAATTTTATCTTCTGACTTTCCTGTCCTCTTCTTCCACTTTTACACACACTTCTGAAGAGATGAGGCCCACCTGAACAATCCAAGAGTACCTCTGGGTTATCTACTGCTTTAATTCTTTGCTGTTTTAATATAACACTTACAGATTCTGGGATTAGTACATGGACATCTTTGGGGACTATATTTTTCTATTTTCTGTCACTATAATAAATTACCCTAGTCTAGGTACTTTACAAAGAATAGAAGTTTACTTAACCCACAGTTTTGAAGACTGAAAATCTAAGGTCAGGAGGCTCCATGGGCTTGGTCTCTAGTGATGGGTCCCTTGACTATATCACAACATGGAAAATGGCATGACAGCAGGAGTGTGTGCAAGGAGGAGAGATTGCATGGTGAGACACTCTTTTTATAACAACCTATTCTTGTGGAAGTTAACTCACTATGTGGGATCAACAGTAATCCCTTCCAAGGGTGATGTCCGCATGACCTAATTCCTGTACTAAGTCCACCTTTTAAAGCTTCCACCACCTCTGAATCCTACCCACTGGAGACCACGCTTCCAGCTCATGAAGCTTTGGAGATCCAAACCATAACAGGGGCCATAATTTGCTACGACACATGTCTCGTGTGGCAATTGACTATAACCACAGTCCTTGACTGAACTGCATTTCCTGGAAGAACTCAGCCCAATCCCAAGGAATGTATCTCTGAATGCCTCTGAATGATCAATATCATTTTCTAATTTTCAGATTTGCTTCTATCTGCCTGCTGGTTTTCCTCCATCATCACATTTACCGAGATGGACTATTAGCACACAGGTAGCATGGTACTAAGTATACAGATGAGGAAGACACAACTTCTGCCCTGCACCCAACCAAGTAAGGCTATGCTGCAGGAGCTGTCGCCATGCAATCACAAATGCTACTTCACTAATTACACAATTATGTTCCTATTGTAAAATTGCACTGGAAATGCATTTTAAAGCCATGCGTAGTGGCTCACATATCATTTGTCCTTGACAAGATCGAAACTCAAAATTCAAAGTAGGGTGCTCAGCATGGTAGTGTTTACATGCAATCTTAGCACTCAGAAGATTGAGAGAGAAGGATTGCTTGTTCAAGGCCAGCCTAGGCTACATAGTGAGTTTGAGGCCAACTTCAATATCCTGTCTCAAAACAACATAAAAAATTCAAAATATGGTTTCTACTGGATGTGTATTGCTTTTATACTATCACGAAGCTGAAAATAAGCCAAAATATACTAAGTTGGGGACCATCAGTACCTTGAATTTTAGTGTTGTAAAACCACAGGCATTATATTTGCAGTCAGCAAGTGGGCTGTTGTCATCTGAAGGCTTGAGTGAGCTGGACACCCAAGATGGCACCCTTATATGGCTGGCAGTGGATGCTGGTCGTCTGCCTGGAATAGCTGGAGTGTTAAGGGCAGCACCATACGTGGCTTCCAGCATGGTGCTCTCTGAGTTCTTAGGCTTCTTCTGGGGAGGCTAACTTAGAACTGAGTGGGGCTGGGGGGTGTGGTAGAGCACCTGCCTAGCGAACCTGAGGCCCTGAGTTCAAAAGAGAAGAGAGAAAGAGAGAGAGAAGACAGAAGAGAGAGGAGAACCAGGTGTAAATCAGGAAGGGTGGTGATAGCACGTCTTGTCCACCACTGTATCTTCTGCACCCCATGCCATTTTGATTAAGGGAAAAATCATAAGAACTAGGATATATTCATTATAGTTTGGATCTGGAATGTCCCCCAAAGGCTCAAATGTTGACACTCCTCCTCACCATGATGTTCTGCCTCACTACAGGCTCATAATAATGGGCACAAGTGACCAACTAAAACATCTGAACTCATGAGCCAAAAATCTCTTATTTCCATTATATTAATTTTCTCAGGTATTTTGTCACAGTCACAGAAAGCTGACTAACACAATGTTCATTCCCAGAGCTTTTCTGAGACTGGGTCTTGCTATGTAGCCCAGGCTGGCCTCGGACTTGTAATCCTCCTGCTTCAACCTCCTAAGTGCTGGAAATATATAGGTGTGTGCTTTGCCATTCCCCAATTTTTTTTTAAAAGAAAAGCAAGTTTATTAGGAAGATGAAAATGACAGTGTGCTGACTTGAATAGTTAGGTTGTATAAGGAAGGGTCTGAAAATTCCCTGTTTGATGTTATCCAAGACATGGGTTCCCTTTTAAAAACCAGTGCTGAAGATACCTTAAAGCAACTGAGGCCAATAGGAAAAGGGGAACAGGTACTAGAGAAAAGGTTAGTTCAAAAAGAATTAACCTAGAAGGTAACACCCACGCACAGGAAATCAATGTGAGTCAATGCCCTGTATAGCTATCCTTATCTCAACCAGCAAAAACCCTTATTCCTTCCTATTATTGCTTATACTCTCTCTACAACAAAATTAGAAATAAGGGCAAAATAGTTTCTGCTGGGTACTGAGGGGGGGGGAGAGGGAGGGGGCGGAGTGGGTGGTAAGGGAGGGGGCGGGGGCAGGGGGGAGAAATGAACCAAGCCTTGTATGCACATATGAATAATAAAAGAAAAATAAAAAAAAATAGGGTTCATGTCCCAGTACTGCAAAAAGAAAAAAAAAAAAAAAAAAAAAACCCAGTGCTGACAAAACACTCTCTCATGTCCTATGGAAAAGAATTTTAACTCCCTCGTTGGAGGTATTAGTTGAGCACAGAGGGTTGGAGGGTGGCCTAGGGGTTGGGGTCCCATCCACCAGCTCAACTAAGGCTGTTCTACACCTTTGATTTATGTACTGGGACTTTTGTAAGAGCTCCTCCTGGTAAGAGGCTTCTGTTAGTGGAGTCACTGTAGTCCTGACTGATGGGCATTGGTATCTCACTTTGAACTGTGATTCTGGGTAGCACAGGTTATGCATTTAGGTGTTTCCACCCCATTGTTACCTTTGGTGACAATTGGTGACATCATTCTGATGGTGCAAATTCATCCCCAGCCATTTAACTGGCTGTAAAGTATCAACTAGAGTTGGAGTGTGCCCCAGAGTGAGCATGCCTAGCTAGCTGCAAAGCTGCTGAACTGACCTCCAGAAACACCAGCCTGTACGCACAGAGGGCAGGGCCCACCCCAGTGACCCCAGCTGGATAGTATCCACCTATGCTCTTCATCCTTCGTGCACACAGGTAGGACATTTCTCCCCTGCATCTGGGTTTAAACCCAGCTAGCATGGCCCCAGAGCCTTGATTGTCTGCATATATTCGACTTATCTATTATCTGCTGAATGCTTGTGTCCCTTAAATCCATATGTTGAAAGCTAATGTCCCATGTAACAGGCCTTAAGAGCCAACAGATCCAGGAGGTGGAGCGATGGGCAGGACACTCTGTCTTTTCTGAGACTGGCAGAGAGGATGGGGGCTCTGCTTCATTTCTTCCCACATAAGTAGAATAGAGAGAGCTTAGAGAAGAACTAGTCCTGTCCAGGAAGGAGGGGAAAGCTATGCAAGAAGGGGCTGTCCTACTTCCTGACATTAACCACAGAAACTTTCCCCATTAACAAAATATGGGCCATTGAGTATATAGACCAATCATCAGCTCCGACTCCTCCATCGAGAGAAGTAAGAGTAGGGATGGAGAGGACGTGAGTGTTGCTAGATGTGAGACACAGGGAGACCATTTTCCTTCTATGCTGACCAATTGAGTTGGGACCCCAAATATCATCTAAACCAGGAGTAGGACATTCGTACAGCCTATGTCCTGGCCTAAGGCCAGGTCTTATTGTATTTCCCTCCTCCTGATGCCAGCCACGGGCACTGTTTGCTCATTGGTCCATTGCTTCCAACATAACTTCATTAGAAAGGCAGGTCTATTTTCTATTGGCTCACACACTCTGGTGTTGCTGTAGCAGCATGAGGGCTTTCTGCTTATTGGTCCAACTGCAGCTATCTTACCATCAAAACATAATGGTGCCTGAAATGAGCACACGTTTGTATCAGCATTTGCCAGTGGACATAAAGTAACTTTTGTTTTCTTATCACAGCTTTTAAACAACTTGGACCTGCCTAATATATTCATCTCTGAGTGTGCACTGGGGATCTTAGGACGCTGTGAAGATTGGAATTCTTGGATGTTCAAGTTCCTTATATAAAAGGGAGTAGTATTTACAAAGAGTCTGCATACATCCTCTTGTAGAGTTGGAATTATCTCTAAATTATGTATAATACCTGGTACAATGTGAATGCTGTGTAAATAGTTGTTACACTGTATTGTTTAGGGAATAATGACAAGAAAAGAGTCTGTACTTGTTCAGTACAGACATAATGTTTTGCAGATACGTTCAGTGACTTGGATCTGTAGATGCAGGACCTACAGATGTGGAGTGGTGAGCGATATGTTCTTCTGTTTTTCTGTTCCCAGATAAGGTCAGTATGAAGAGAATTTAAAGAAATTCTCTAGAGCATTTTGAGGCTGTAGATCCAAATTGGGCACAGAGATAGAAAGAGGGCCACTCCTTCTGCCTCTGTCCCAACAAGGCCTGGCCACAGCATGGGGGGGTTCCTAGGATGCTCTGTCTCAGCAGTGGTGGCCATTCCTTTCATGGGGTACTCCATTATATCTTAAGAGCTCTCTTATACGTTGCTACTCCAATCTCCTGTTATAGTAATTAACTCTTATCTTAAACTGTTCCTGTTCAAATTACTGTGTGTTTTCTCTCTCTTGATTGGACCTAGACCAATGCATCCAGGTTGAAGAGACCATCAAAGAACAGGAATGCAAAATTAGAAGTAGGCTTCATTGTTCCCATTTCACAGATGGGGAGCTGAGATGAGAGAGGAGATACCTTCCACAGCATCTGCTGATGGTGCATTGCCCATTTCCCCTCACCCCTAACACCTCCATCTACCTCCATTTACCAAAACCTGCATTTCTGTGGCTGAGGACCTTCCCTGGCTGTCAGTGCTTCCATAGCAGGCAGAAGGACCAGGGAATTAACACTTTCAGAGCAGCACCAAACAATGACTTCCGAGAGGGGTACTTAAATACCAGTCTCCTTGCTTCCTGGGATTGGATGGCTCTGGGTATGCATTTACTGACCACCTGAGTTTTCTTAGGGGGATGGGGCTCCATGGCCCACTGCGAAAACCAACACAGTGACTACCCCTTCATCATTGGCCTGCTCTGCTTTCCTTCCTCGCTTCCCTGTCATGTTTCCTTCATGTCCCAGGCCCATGAACCACTTACACTCAGACCCCCTTCTCTGGGTTTACCTCTGGGGGAACCCAACCAAGGCACTAATCCAAGGTCATACAAGGAGGATTAGAGAAGGGTCTGGAACCCAGTTCTTCTGCTTGGGAAATGAGGTTCTATGCATTGCGGTGCTTGGCCCTGTGTTCTTAGTAAGTCCTGCTTTAAATAAGATTTTACACATGAATTCGTGGTTACTTCTTAGCTAATTCTCAAATTGCCAGTTTTCTACTGGGTTGAAACTGTTGAAGATGCTGGTCAGGACACACACTCTTCCAAAAGTAATCTCTTCTACTCAGTCCCCTGCTCACTAGGAGAGAATCTAAGTTTGTTACTGAAATTTTCCTATGCGCCAGACACTCTGCTTGGCACTTATCCTATCCAGTAGGCTTGGCTATATAATTCCTGTATTCTAAGGCACACTATCCATTTATTAATTTTTTGGGAGGTACTGTCACATTAAATGTATGCATCAATTGTAAAACATACCCCAATTTCAGAATGCTGAAATGTGAAAAGATGCAGAATTCTCTTCAGTTAATAATAAGACCTTATGTGTGCAAGCTCATACAGTAAATGGTGGAACTTAGATTCAAGCCCAGATCTGGTTGACCTAAAACTCACAGTAATGGAAATGACCCAAGTCTTTCTCATCTCCTTTTCTCCTGCCTCTAGCTGGTTGTCTCAGGTGTAGACACTTGATCTCCAGCTGTTCCAAACATAGTCTTCCTCCCAGCAATGAAGTGTTGGTGCTCAGAGAGACTGAACCTGCCTGGTACTGCTGAGCAAGGAGCCCTGTGAGTATCAGAGCCATGTCAGGATAGTCTTGGACAGACCATCCTGTCCAAGTATGGCAGAGTAGACACTGTGACTGAAAGGAGGAAGCCTGGTGAGGAGGTAAATGGAGTAGAGATGTCAAGAAGGGGAGATGGGAAGACATACCAGCTCTTGGGAGGTCTTTACTCTCCTTCCTCCAGGAGAGTTCTAGAATATTCTCCCAAATAAAAATAGCAACTTTTATGTGTCAGGCACTGTGCTAAGCCTTAACACATGTGATCCCATGGAAACCCTATTCTCACTCCATTTTAGAGTGGAGACCCCAGCTCACCTCTGTCTCACAGCTGGAAAGTATCACAACTGGATTTGGATCCATGTGATCTCCAACAAAGCTGTGCTTCTCATTTCTGTACAGCTCCTTAGAGACAGTAACAACTAACAAACAATAAAACCCCAAACCACCTTGTCCTTCTCTGGTTTGCCTGAGTCTGAGACCCTTACCACTAAGCAATCCTGACTAGAGTGAAGGATTTTGTTTTCCCCTTGGTGTGTCCTGTTTGACATCTGCTTTATATTTTCACAGAATCTTTTTCACAGTGTGGTCCTGAAGTGTGGCTGCATATTTGGGTTTGGGTGGAGTGAATGTGTTTTACTTCTCTGACAATCCCCATCTCTTGGGCACATGGTGACTCTGAATTGTCTGGATTATTCAATTCTTCTGAGCCAAATGAGATTCTTATCACTCCCCGTCGCCCTCACTCGATGGATGAACCCATTTGAACAGGATTTCACCCTTCTGTGTAATGTGTTTACTAACTCATGAACTTATTGAGCCTTTCCCAAGATATGGACATTGGGCTGGTGACCAGAGAGCTCAAACAATAACATCCCTGGCTTCAAAGAGCTAACAGGGTGAGGTGTGGGCCGCATGGGGGAGGGAAGGTCACTAAGGACCCCCAGTACTTCAAGTGCTATCGCAGAGGTGACAAGACTCCAGAAGAGAGCTTCTACATATGCGTTGTGTGTGTGTGTGTGTCTGTGTGTGTGTGTGTGTGTGTGTGTATGTGGGGGGGGGCAGCAAGGCTTCAACACAAGCAGTGTGGACAGTGTGTTCACTCATGGGAAAAGGTCGGGGAGGTGGGGAAACATTCGAAGCAGAGATAATAGGAAGTACTGAAGTCAGGAGAACTCCAGGTCACTAGGTTGCAAAGACAGGGTAAGTAGGCATGTGAATGGGAATATCAGGAGATCACACTGGAGAGGGTTTCAGGGGACAGACTAACAAGTGGGTCATCCTGACAAGTGAAGGAATTTGGATTCTACCCTAAAAACAAGCAGGAGCCATGGAAAGGTTTAAGCAGGGGTCTGCTGCTGCGATGATTTCTTATGGTGGCAGTGGGCTGGGCGGAGTGGGGTGGCATTCTGTCAGAAAAGCCAGCTTGGAGTCAGTTGTACAGGAGAGCAGTGTAGACAGAGAAGAGAGAGGAGATTGGAGAGATGTGTGGCAGGTAGATTGGCTGAACTTGGTAGAGTGGAGCAGAGCTAAAGGAGAGGGAGGCTTCCTCCTGAGGTCAGTGGCTTATGTGACTATGTGATAGTGACATCATTTATAGAGATGGTGACAGGTGGTGGAGCAGGCATTGGGGTTGGGGTCAGATGTGGAGGATGAACTAGATTGCATATGCTGAAGTAGATGAACCTGGGATTTTAGGAAGAGAATTTAGGAGAGAGGTTAGAACTAACAACAACTTAGAACTGCCTTGGAAGTGACATATGATGATGGTGAAAGAAAAGTTCTTTTGCTTGTCTTGGGCATCTTGGATCTCTTGGAAAATTCACCCATGTGTTTCTGAGGACATACCGACAAATCACAATGTTGGAACACCCAACACCAATGGCTTCCCTCGAGTGATGCATCTTCCTACCCACTTGGATGTTGCATGTCAGAGCTGATGTTCAGGATTTTGCTTCCTTTCAGTTTCTTGATACATTCCTTGTATAGTCCTCTGGCCATCACCAAGCCAAAGGGATTCTAATATTCCTTCCCCTGATCCAAGCAAAGCTCTTTGTAAATTGAACTCAGCAGGAGTAAGTCCAGTGACCTCATAAATAGTGGAAATGATTGCAAATCAGAATTCATATATGTTCCCAACTCAGTGGGTGTCCTTCTCCCCCACAAAGGAAGCAATCGTTGCTTTCAAATTTCTGTTTGCCCTTTCACTCAGCTACGTTGGAAGAAAATAGAGAGTGATTTTGCTGTAGAGGCCTGAAAGGTCCACTTCCTCCAGCCCAAAAAGATGAAAGTCTGGTGCCTGCTGTTGTGTCGTCAGATGGTCCCACGTGAGGAATCAGCACAGGTGTGAGGGCTCACGAAAATGGTTGCTGTGAAATGGGCACCTGGGAGAAGGGAGAATCTTCCACACTTGCAGAAACACTTAACATTTTGTGATAGAGACCACCAATGCTTCATCCATGCCTGTTCTCCCCTGGCATGCTACATTCCACTGGCGTGGAGGTGGGGCTGATGTGATGAAGCCCCTTCTGAGCTTGGCCCTTCATGGGCTTCTCCACACTTTCTTTCCTTCCTGTTATCTGGCTTTTGCAGTGATGCAGTGGAGGGCTCTGAGTCCTTAACAGATGACAAAGCAACTGGATGAAAGGAGCCTGTGTCCCTGAATGACTGCCTGAAGTAGAGCCCCTCACACACCTGTATCGGGAAGCAGAAGTAAACCTTCCTTTGGGGCTTTCCAAAGGAAGGTATGATGTGGGAGTTAGGTCACCCTTTCTTATGCGTATTTCTTTGCTGGGCACTGTTTTAAGAACCCTCCCTCGTTGTCCTCCTTCTCCTTTTTTTTTTTTTTTAAATTAGAGAAATGTATGAATCCACTAACTTCTGGTTCTGATGCATAAAAGGTACCTGAGATAGAGCGAGGGCCATAGATTGCTTGGGAGACAGCATGGATAGTCTCAGATTCTCATCCAGCATGCGGCTTTTTAGTAAAAGCTAGGACTGATTGTCCTCACTTGATGCTCAGTTTGTTTCCTCACTTGTGCAATGGGCATATGTGTCAGTCTATTTTCTGTTGACAACAACACAATACCACAGTCTGGGTATATTATTTAAAAAAGAGGTTTATTTTGATTCATGGTTGTGGTCCAAGGTCGAGGGACTGAATCTGGCCATGGCTTTCTTGATGGCAGAGTTCTAAGGGGACTCAGGATATCAGAGAGAGAGAGAGAGAGAGAGAGAGAGAGAGAGAGAGAAAAGAAGAAGAAGAAGAAGAAGAAGAAGCAGGAGGAGGAGGAGAAGAAGAAGAAGAGGAAGAGAACTTCAGCACTTGTGTGTATGTGTGTCTCTTGGTCTTTCTTCCTCCTCCTGCTCCTTGTGTAGAGGGGGAGTCTTGCTGTGGGTCCTGCTATATAGCCCAGGCTGGCCTTGAAGTCCCCAACCTTGTGCCTCAGACTCCAGAGTGCCTGGATTACAGTCATCCAATGCCATGCCTGGTTCTTTTTTTTTTCTTAAAGGCAATAAATATTCATTGGATAAAGCTTAGGAAATACAAATATGGAAAGAGAATAAAATAAAAGCTATTCATAACATATCAACCCAGAACAGCTGCAGATGAAACACTGGTAGGTTACTTTTGAGTCTTTCTGCTGAATGCACAGTTAGAAAATAGCAGCCAGATCACATAAACATTGTTTCACAACCTGCAGTTTTCCCTTGAAGTAATTGTGGCAAATGTTTTCCAAGTCAATATTCAGCTCCGCACCCTTTCAATGGCTGCGAATTCCTTTTTATGTGGATAATACTGTAATTTACTTAATCCAACCCAGTCTTCACCATTAATTACTAAATTGGCCTAATTCTCCCAGCAAACAAATGCAACTACAGGTTCTTTTGAGATCTCTCCCTCTCTCTCTTCCCTGCAATGCTAGGGATTGAACCAGGGCCTTGGGCATGTTAGGAAACACTTTGTACTGAGCCACATCCCTGGCTGCAGGTTCTTTAGAAAAGATAACAGAAAGGAATTTTCCCTACCCTGAATTTGATTGTTTTTGCCAGTACTTTCTATTTTGCTTCGCTAGCATAACAGTCTCTCTCTGTCTGTCTTTGTATTGGGGTTTGAACTCAGGGCCTGGTGCTTGCTATGCAAACACTCTGCATCTTGAGTTCTGCCTCCAATCCTTTTTGCTTTAGGTTATTTATATATTTTTTAGATAGGGTCTTGTTTTTTGCCTGTGCTGGCATGGGACCTTGATCCTTCTATCTACACTTCCTGTGTAGCTGGAATTACAGATGTGTACTACCAAAACCTGGTTTATTTGTTGAGATAGGGTCTCAGTAATTTTTTGCCTGGCTGACCTTGAACCATAGTTTTCCTGATCTCCACCTCCCAAGTAGCAGGGATTACAGGTGTAAGCCACTATGACTAGCCTTCACCCTCTTCTTCTAAAGCCACCAGGATTCAATCATGGAGGCTCTACCCTTATCTAATCCTAATCACTTCCTGAAGGTCCCACCACTAAACACCACAGTCAGATTAATTTTCTAACCTCTTCATATCTCACAGTGGGGATTAAATTTGAGCCCATGAAATTTTAGGGGACACACTCAAACTGTCCAAACTATAGTGACATATGTGAATAAGAAGGCTGCTGGGAATTGAAAGCCCTTCATAAACTGTAAAGCTCTGTCTACCTGCGGTGATGGCCAGGGAAGCAGAAGGATGCTAGAACTTTCCCTGGGGCTGTCCTCACTTCCACTCTTCTCCCCTTCCCCCTGCAATTCTGGACACCCCCATTCTTTTAGTGGAAGCACCAATGTCATGCCCCAGAGCCTGTCACGTTGCATGGGTGGAAATATTCCTTGGATAGCCATTTGCAGAAAGCAAGGTTTATTTTACTCACTCTCAATGTTCTTTTTCTCTTCTTTCAGTTGTCGCTAGATTCATGGGAAGAAAATTCATGGCGGTTAATAAGCCAATTAAATTTCATTTAGTTTACAAAAAAACCCCATTCCATTCTAAAACCTCCCAAGAAACCAAACTACATCTACTCACACAAATTGCAATGCTACTTTCTGAGGAAACAATTTCTTTTCATGTTTTATTGTTTTTATGTCCTAAAAGGACAGAGCAATTCACCCATCTTGGAATTTCCATAATTTCAGAGCAATCATTTGCTTTTTCTAATTTGTCCTAATGAGCTCACATTTTTTTCTTTATCAGACCCATTTTCTCTGGCAAAAGGTCATCATGGGCAATCATCCATGTCTGCTGGGTATAAATTGTTTTCATAACAATTTTTGTTTTGTATTGGAAAATGCACCAGGCTGAAGACATGGCCACTTTATATCAATGACAGTACGCATGGCATCTTCCCCACTTGCCTTGCTAGGTCAGCCTTCCAGAGAATCAGCTGTGGGACTGACGTCGTGGATGGATGAGAATTTCTCTCTGCCTACAGGTCTTGCCCCTTCTCTGGCGCTCCTGTGGCTCTAGAGCCCCTGCTCGCTGCCCTCCCACTCCCACTGTCCTGGACTAGGACTTGGCCACCAGTGCCCCCTTCCCCTGTGGTTCCCTGCTGAAGACTGTTCAGGTCCATCCCCAGCCTCAGCCTCAGCTCCTGGATGTCCTGGGACAAGCTTAGGACTCTGTGATAGCCATGGGAATGGCTCAGAAAGCACTAGTTTCCATATTTTATCAATTCCCCCATTCTCAAGCATGATCGATCTACTCATTCATCCATTCAGCAAGTATAACTAAGCATTTACTCCGTTCCAGGGACTGGGGAGAAAGAAATAAGATGTTCCTGCTCACAGAGTGCCCAAGTCCAGCAGTGGACACGGGAGGCTCTATACAGCCATTGTGGAAAGTACAGAGGTAAAGGGGAGGCAGGCATCAGGGTGGTGGTTTCTGCTCAGGCCCAAGTCAAGCAGATACTTTGTGATGGAGGAGTGAGCCCAGCACTGTCTGAGAGGAACAGATGACCCCTGACTTGCGATGGTTCAACCTGTGGCTTTCTGACTTTATGGGTTTAACATGATATAACTCTACACATTCAGTAGAAACCATACTTTGAATTTTGATCATTCCCCAGACTATCCATTACAATACTGTCTCCATGCTGGGTGAGGCAGGAAAACGCAGCTCCTTAGCCAGTCATGTGATCGTGAGGGCAAACACTAACACTTCCACCATCACTGTGGTCGAAGCGATGATATTTGGTAGGTTAATGTATTAAACGCATTTGTGATTTAGGATAATCTCAATGTATGATAGGTTTATTGGGATAGAGCCCCATCATAACTCAAAAAGTATCTGTGTAATGTGAGTCACAATTGTAAATTTAAATTTTTTTGAAAATAAAAATTTAAAAATTATCCAGTAAGATTGACTTTTTTTCTCATTTGGCATTCTAAATACATTTGTAGATTCATGTAACCATGACCACAGAGTACAGAACAGTTCCATCACCTCAAAAAACTCTCTGGAGCAATCCCTTTGTCATCCTCTCTCCCCCATCTCTGGCAACACTCATCTGTTTTCTAACACTACAGTTTGGTCTTTTTAAAGAATATCAGATAAAAGAAATCGTGAAGAATGCAGCCTTCTGTGATTGGTTTTCACTAGACTCATCCAACTTCTTTTTTATCAATTGTTTGTTCTTTTTTACTGCTGAGTAGTTTTCCATGGTATGGATATACCAATCATCCAGTGAAGAGCATCAGAGTTGCTTCCAGATTTTGGCAATCACAGAGAAAGCTGACATGAGCATTTGTGTACAGGCTTTTGTGTAAACGTGTTTTCAGTTCCCCAGGAAGAAGGCCATGGTAGGGTTGCAGGTGTACATGGCACCTGTAGGTGTGCAGCTCACTGTCTAAGAGACTGCCTACCCCTTTTCCAGGACAGCTGTGCCACTTCTCAAATCCAGTAGGAATTCACGAGGGTTCCACCTGTTCCTTGCTCTGACCAGCACTCGGTATGGTCACTAGTTGTTTGAGCGATTCTATGGCTTTGAAATGGTGTCTCACGGAGTTGAAACTGTGTTTTCTTAGTGACTAGTGGTGTTGAACACCTCATGCTTATTTGACTGACCTCTTTATGTCCTCTTTGCTTAGGAATCAGTCCATGTCCTTTGCTTGTTTCTTATTATTGCATTTTGAGAAGTTACATATTCTAGATACAATCTTACGTCAGACAAGTGTTTTGAAAGCTTTTTTTTTTTTTTGCCAGTAAGTAGCTTGCCTCTTAATTATCTTATTAGTATTTTTGGCAGAGCAAAAGCTTTATCTTTTGAAGTCCAGTTTGTCAACTTTTTTGATTGTACTTTTTGGTGTCATTTCTAAGAGCTCCATGTATTTAAATATTTTTAGTAGCTGTTTTTTAAAAGTGAAAAGAAACAGCTCATTAAATTTTAATAGCATATTTAGCCCAGTATTTCCAAAGTACCATAATTTCAACACATAATCATTGTTAAAATTGCTCAAACCCCTCATCCACACTGAGGGTACCAAAGGGAGAGAAATCAAAGATTTGGGGAGAGGATCCTTTCAGAGGAAACTATGCTATGGGTCCTTCCCCCTCTCTTGGGAGGGGTGAGGCCTTCTACCTCTTAATCATACACCAGAGAGGCGACCACAAGGAGAGGAGTGTTTGGAGGCGCTTTCGAGGAAGAGGCTGCTGTGCTCTGCAGCCCAAAGAGAGGGGTTGGGAATACCTGCTTTTTTGCTGCACTTTGAATGAGGATTACATTGAGTCACTTGAAGAACCTAATGTACATCCTTTCTAGTTTGAGGGACACACTTAACTGGTGTCTGTCTCATTGACACCTAAGAAACCTGATGGTCAAGAGACTGACTGAGGCAGCCTAGTAGAAGTTGCTGGATTTGGGGGCCCAGTACTCTTGATGATGCAAAGAATGCAAGAGAGTGCAAGAGGGCTTCCCAAGAATGTGCAGAAGAGAGAACATAGTGTAAGGTTCCATCCTGTGCTTGGAGGAACAGAAAGACCTCAGCAGAAAGCAGCTGGAACTGTCACCTACTGCCTTAGGACTGGGAAAAGCCAGGGGATTGGACTAACCAGAGATACTTCTGCCCTTGTCAGGATAACTGCAGTTGGGAGAGACTGGTGTCTCCACAGAACCCATGACAGAAAGGGAGAAGTCAGCTTCAACACCTGCTAAGTTAGAGAATGGCAAGGCTAGGTCTCCACCTAGTAGTCAAAACAGAACTTTCCAGCTCTCTTACCTTTTCCTTTTCTTTGCAGTGTCCCTCGAGAAGCCAAAAAGGTGACCAGAAAATGGAGAGGAGGAGAAGTGTGCATGGGGAATAAGAGGTCTACATGACCCTCTAACTTCCTGCCTACAATAGCCTGGAGTGAGCAGAGTGGAAAAGTATCAACTACAAATCAGAGTCAGTGGTTTGATTATCCATGAGACTGGATGCTTAAATTACTGGTGTTAACTGTTTTGGGATTTAGGTAAACATAAGATTGTTGTACTTCTCACTTGCTCAATGTCATGGTCTTCTAATTAGTCTGCCAGCAGACTTCCATTACTCCTCTGTCATCCATGCTGCTCAGACTTTGCATCTAACCTCTTGAATCTCAACTCTGATGGTGCCACTCATCCCTTCTAAAAACCCACCAGGTGCAAACTGTCAAGGCTTTTCAGGGAACAGAAGAAGATGCCCCTCTGTTCAATCCAAAGGTGTCACGGTGGTGATTGCAGTGGGGATTGAGGTGGCTTGGGTAGGACAAGGAATGACAGAGCGTATGCCTGTCTCAGGTGCTCCTGGGGCCCCTGACAAGAAAGAACAGATAAGAGTTTAGTTTGTTTGCAATAGGCAAAACCGTATACATTCTAGAGTGAAACCAATCAATTGGAAGTGTTGAAATACCAATAGATTGTCATTGAGTAAGTATAACTCATCCTTAGATCAATCAACCATCCATTGCGTTTGATGGGAAATATAAACGTAGATTGGGTGACTTATGAATTTAAGAAACATGTATTGCGCCATGCCTTGTGCTATGGATCTAGAAATACAATAAATTAGTCACAGTACCTTCCCTCATGGAGTTTGAAATTTAGGTGAAAGGGAAGCAAGAACTCCAGTGAAGTGCAAGGATTATTACAATAGAGGAAGTTTTAAGAACTTTGGATGCCCACAACAGAGACAATGTTTAAAGCTTTATAACTTGAGTTTTTAGCATTCTGGGATAAAATCTGGAAACATACACAGATTTGAAAGGGAAACAAGTCTCAGAGCATTCAGAATGCTGAAAGAAATAGGAAGAAACACTGTTATTAGTTAGAAACATAACAAGGATAGTAAAAATAAGTAAAGAGTTGAACTGTCCAATGATAAATGGAGAAAACGGGATCAAACTCATGAAGCAGGAAGAAAAAAGGATCAAGGAATTATCCACTTTCAAAACCAAGTATTGATCTCCATTATGGGTATAAAACACTCATATACTTTCCAGATAATGCTTTAAAATGGATGTTAGTTTGATGGAGCCCTTCTGTCGTGGTGGTCTGAATATGCCTCTTAGATTTCCAAAGGCTAAGAGTGTAATTGGTCAGCAGCCCCTCAGCTGAGCTCTGAGATCCTTCCTGTGCTTGCCTGGAGGTCACGCTTCCTCCAAGCTGTTCCCAGTCAATGACAGAGCAGGGTAGGGATGCTATGACTGGCCTGCTCCTAGGAGACAGGGGACTCTTCTGATGGGTAACTTGGGCATGAGAACCCTTGGACAGCCTGACAAACTGCCCTTAGAATTGCAGGGACATCTAGCATCCTCCCTCCCTCATTTCTTTCCCCCCTTCTCCCTTCTTCCCTCCCTCTCTCCCTGCACCTGGAGCTAGGCCTCCATTCCAGTCCCTCCTGGCTCCCTTCCCACTTTTTATCACAGGTGCTTCTAGTAAGTTTCTGACACCTCTAAGTCCTGTCAGGCATTTACTTTTGGAGGACCTAGACCATCAGGCCCTCAAAAGAGTGTTCCAGAGGAAATGAGTGCTTTTTTGTGAGGCACATTTTCCATCTGGAAACCATCAGCCTGGGTGGGTGCAGGGGTGGAGGGTGCCAAGCTGTGCCATGGGGATGGCATCACACATGTAGACCTTTGGTTCAAAACTTGGTTCCTCCACCGACGGCTGAGTGATCTGGGGCAAGTTACTTAATCTTTGCTACCCCCAGTTTCCTCATCTGTAAAATGGGATGCTTGTTTTTCTTCTTCCGTGCTTTTTTGTGGGGCTTAATTAGGATAATGTATATAAGGGCTTATTATAGTATCTGACATGTAGTGGACTGGTTGGGGCTTCATTCCCTCTCTCCTTCACCAGCGTCACCTGCGTTCCCCTGTAAGAGGAGGGATGAGACACAGTGCAGTTGGTCCTCTGTCACATTGGGCCCCTTGACACATTGTTTCTTCCAGGTCCTATGGAGTTGAGTCCTTTGCTTCTTCCTCTGACCTCCAGTGAATGTTCCTCTCTTAGTTCTGAGTGTGTAGGGGTCTTGTATGATTCTCAGCAGGTTCCCCAGCACCCAGGAAATGCTCCCCAATCCACATGATCACCATGGAGCTGCCATGTTGGCATGTTCTATCTCCTGGATACAGTACCTCTCTCCCCATGCTGGTGTGCTGCATTCTATCACCTTATTCCAGAGGTGGAACTTATCTGAAAACCAGCCATCTGTAGCTTTTCTAGTAATTTTAGACTTAGAACTAGGAGCGTCAGGTCCTTCTCCCTCTGGGAATAGCTGAGGTATCATGCATCAAACTCCAAAGCTCTCAGCAGTCATGTTTTCCACTGTGTGGAAGGAGAAAGCTAGGTCACACGTAGTGAAAGACTGTGGAAGATGAGAGTTGGAGAGAGGTCTGACAGCATTCAAGTCCTCATCTTTGGCTATTCCTTACGCTTTGTGAGATGCCCCAACATTCTTATAACCGACCCCCTCTCTGCTTAAGTTTGTTGAGTTGCGTATCTGCTACTTACAGTCCAAAGAGTTCCATTGGAGGTATGTTCTTGATCTAGGAGTCGATGCTACCTTCCATGTTTCCACCTTGACTGTGAGCCTCTCATGGGCAGAGATGACACCCCAACTCTGCTTCTTTCAGCAGTGCCCAGAGTAGTGACTGGCCCTGCAGCTACTCCAGACAGATGTGCAGTTAACAATGGGGTTCCATCAAGTATTCTGTTCATGGAACATTTCTAGATGTGCCACACATGATGTCATAGGACCACTTTAAATCTATGTTCCATATTCTGGGTAAAATGTGCTAAAAATGTTCTTTGGTAAGGGCCGTGGACCCTTTGGGAAAGATCTTCTGGTAGGTGTTTTGTAAGAGGCATGGTTTTGTTTAAAGCTAATGGGTATTGCATGGGAAATTATTGTAACCTATTCTATCTTACCCCAAGTTCCCCCTTCTCCTTCTCCACCAAGTAGCCTATTTTAAAACTCAAACATAGAAGAGGGTCACTGAAGCCACACCTGGCCTTTCTGAGGTTGTAGGTGTGTGGAGGTGTGTTGGTTCTTAAGACCTTTCACACACATTTTTTCCATAGACTCCTTCTGAAGGTGTAAAACCTTTGAGGATAGGTGTTTGTTTTATTTTTAATACACAACCTAGCCCCAACCTAGCCCCAGTTGAGTTTTTCAGTAAATATTTGGACTTAGATTCTGCCAGTGTTTATTATGTCTTCTATGAGCCTGGCCTTGAGTCTTTCTCATGCATTCTCTCATTTAACCCAGGGTCCTCATGACCTAGATTTGTGAGCACCACTTAACAGAGCAATAAGCACACATAGAAAGGTCAAGGACCTTGTGCCAGGACACATAGCTACTCAGTGGCTATGTTAGCATTTGGCTCTGCATCTAGTTTAATTTCCATACTACATGTGGAAAAAGAAATGATGGTGAGCTATTCTTTCAAAAAGAGGAAAGTGGAAAGTATTTCCTTCACTTGAGGAAAAATTAGTCACACTGAGTTTCCTCTTCCTGATTCTAGAGCTGGGACATTCAATGTGTGGGCAAAATTTAAGGAGGTGTCAATGAAACCCCTACTAAGAGAAATGATAGTTGAAAGAAAATTTTTTTAAATTAAAAAGAATGAAAAGAAAACTATGATAAACAAAATATCAATATTTTAATATAAGACAGGATCTGTCAACAGGGCCAAAGAGATGAGGCGAAAGAGATGAACCATGCAAGTTCATAGCTGGATCATGAAGGCAGGAAGACACTGTGTCATGAGTTCACCAGGAGTTGTTTATCTTCCTTCTTGGCATGTAGATGGACCACTGTCTCTTCTTCTTTTGCAGGTAAATGAGGCCATGTGACCAATTCTAGCCAATGGAACATCAGTGAAATTGATGTGAGCCACACCAGACATGGCCATAAAAAATATCCAACATTCAACTCTCCATTCTTTTTTCTTGTCTTATCTTGGTTCTGTTCTCTTTCTGCCCTGGGCAATGCACCCACGTGCTGGGCTTGGATCCTGGAGATATGGGAGAAGTAGAGGCCCCTGATGCTTCTTTCTTGACAGCTTCTCCTTCCTTCTCCTCTACCTCTGGAGAACACTTCCAGTGTGAAGAAGGATAAGAGAAGCCTGTCACTTGCTTGTGACGACGAACTTCCTCTCCTTCGGTAGCCTCCTCCCCAGAGTTCCTATCAGAGCCTTCTTATCAGAAGGCCAGTGGACAAGTGTGAAAGCTAGCCATCTTTAAATTCCCTTCCCTGTTCTCTAGGGACACTGTTTCCTTCTTCCTGATGATATTCTTCATCATCACCATCTGAAAGTCCCTAGTTTCAGGAGGAGAACTGTTGGCTTTTGGGGCAACACCGCCATCACCTCTTCCACCACCTCCATTACAGTTGTCTTCTTGAAGGCCTGGGTGTATTGACCTGGAGAGGACATGGAGGGTGAAGACAATGACCAGGACAGTGATTCGTGATCAGCTGAGGAAAAGGGAGAAACTGAGGCTCTCTCTTCCACCCCCACTATGGGTGCCTTCTTGAAGGCCTAGGTATATTGGCTGGAGAGAACTCCGGACTAGGAAGATGAATGTCAGAAGCATGAGGACAAAGTTGAGATAAAACAGCAGCTGACTCAGGTCCATGTCCCTCCCTTCTCACCCAGAGTGCCCCCCTCAGGGGCTGGATCTGCCCACCTGGAGAGGAGGCAGAAGAAGAAGCCACCGAGGAAAGGAAGGAAGCTGAGCCTTCCCTTTAGCAAATGGCCATCTATTTACCTGGAGAGAAGCCACCATTTATTTCCCTGGGCTGCTCCCAAGGTGCCCCTCCAACTGCAAAGGTGACTCAGGTTGTCTGAAGCGTCCACCCAAGATCCGGTCCCTGAAACTCTCCTAAAGGCCAGAAAGGTCCGTTTTTCTGAGGTCATTGTCCATTTACTGGCCGTCAGGGCAGAGCCAGCTCAGGTCACCCGCCAGGGCCCCTGGGAGCAACTCGCCCGGAATCGCAGCCGCATCACTCGGGCCCAGGAAGAGCTGGATCCCTCCCCACCCGCGTCTCCCGGGCCAGAGCTTGGGCAGGACTCGGGAACCCACTTCTTTTCCTGACCCCCATACCTGTCCCTACCCAACTCTTGCTGCCTCCTCTGACCCTTCGGAGGCCCCAGCCCAGACCACGCCCCTGAGACACGCGATGGCCACGCCCCCTCCCTCCTCCCTTCCTGGTGAAACCCTGCTGCTAAGCTAGGACCTCAGTGGGAGGCGTGGCTAACACCAAGTGGTTACAAGTTATTTATTAACTTATTTTTTAAAGTGTTGGTTTGTATAAGGAATAAAGCGTTTTGATTTGTAAAAGAAAAAAGAACTGGGAAGTGAAATCACTAGTTGGGGAGAACCGTCCACTGCTGATTTAAAAAACCCCTCTTTCAGGATTTAAAGAAATACAAAACCTTTTTGGTGTGTTATCCAGTAAGATTTTGGGCATAGTATGTTCCTATAGCTCGCATTTTCTTAACTAACACAGAACTTGTTACCAGAAGTGGGGGGCTGCCCCAGCCTAAAATACTTGAGGCTGGTTTGGTGGTCAGGTGATACAGGCAACAAGGAATCTGGTTCTGGAGTCTAGACTGTTTTCTGATGCTAGTAGCACAATACCACACATTGAGTAAGCTTTAGAGTTTATTTTGGCTCATGGTTCTTGTCCAAGGTCAAGTGGCCACTTCTGGTGATGCTTTCTTGCTTACAGAGTCCTGAAGCATGACGTGGTGAAAGACAGGGAATGTACAAGAGACCAAACTGGCTTTCATAATACACCTGCTCTTGGCATAATGAATTAACTCATTAATTGCATGAGTGGATTAATCCATTTGGGTAGAGCCCTAATCACCTCTTAAGGTCCTACCTACCTGGTCCCATCTCTTAATATCTCATAATGGGGACAAACCATATTCGAGCCATAGCGTGGAGCCTGGCAATATAGAAACCCAAGATATATAAGGTCAAAACATTTGGTGAAACTGTCACCTGTGGAATCTCAGAAGAAGACCAGGTGCCTACTGAGCTCAGTGCTCTAAAGAACACAGTTGGAAATGACCCAAGCAGTAATAATGCTTTTGGTACTGCATTATAAGAAAGAGATGAACTCAAAAGAGATTTGACTGATTAGCCTTGAAACAAGTCTTGAGCCCCTGAACTTGCACGGGAAGAAAGCAGCCTTGAAGGAGGAGATATGCTTCATTGCCCTTTCCACATGTGGCCATGGAAGATACTGGACAAGAAGGAACCTCTGGGTGGACGCTCAGAGGGCCTGAATCACGAAAGGTGATAACAGCAGCAGGCTCTCCTGGAGCAGAGTTAGCACCTAGTTCAGAAAATTTCCCAAGTTCAAGGACAGGAGCACCTCTCCTCACTCCTCTAAATCCCAGTAGCAGATTGTTCATCTCTACTTCTCTTTGTCTCATACTCTTGCCGGGCTGTTCCCTGAAGCCTGGAGTAGTGTGCAGTGTGTTTGTCAGGGTAGCAAGCTTAACATTCCACATTCCACCAGCAACAACATAACTCTCTGTTCCCCCTTAGTCTCCTTATCCATGGGGCACATGTTCCAAGATGCCAGGGGATGCCTGAAACCTTGGATATACCGAGCTCTATTAGATCCCATGTTTTCCCCTATAATTATACATCTATGGTTTAGCTTAATTTCTAAATTAGGCACAGCAAAAGATTAACAGCAATATATAATAATAACATAGAACCATTATAACAATACATAGTCATAAAAGTTAGTTAAAACTTATGAACTGTTTATTTCTGGATTTTTCCACTTAATATTTTCAGATCACAATTGACTGTGGGTAACTGAAGCTGAGGATGGGGAGGGGGGAACCTTTTGTACTCTTTAGCCCAACAATTCCACATCCAGGAATGAGGCAAGGAAATACTTTGATGTGCAGCTAAAGGCATAACACAGAGCTATCCGGTACAGTATCATTTAAATGATAAAAAAGTAGGATTCTTCCTCAACATCCAACAGTGAATGAAAGAAATGACTTGGGAAATGTGTAGTGTATTTATAGGGTGGAATATTATTTTTTCATTAACTTTCTTCTTTGCATAGGAAATGTTTTTAATGACTTGGGGAAATGCTTATGATGCAAAATTGTATGTATATTAAGACTTCAATTATGTACAAGAAATATGCTCAGAAAAAAACTGGAAGGAAATGTGTGAAAATGTTACTGGGGATTGTGAGAGAGATTACAGGATTTACTAGAGATAATATCTTTCAAAAATTTTTTTTGGGTGATGCACAGATTTTCCACAGAGGGCATAAATTTCTTTTACTTATTAATCTTAAAAATTAATTAATGAATTACATTTTGGAGTTTTTTTTTTGGGAGGACAAGGTCTCACAATACAGCCCAGTTCCAGGCTAGCCTGGAACTTACTATATGTGTAGCCCAGGCTGGCCTTGCCCTCTTCCTCCATTAGTCAACCATGTGGTGAGATTACAGGTATGCACCATCATGTCTGGCTGCATGCACCATCATGTCTGGCTTATGAATTGCTTTTTTAATTATAGGACAACATCCTCCTTTAAAGAGAAACAATTGACGAGGTGTCAATGTCTTTTTGATACTCTTCTTATTCCAATATCTGGCTTGATGTGCTGAAGACAACCTTGGCCTGAGAACTGGGAAACCTGAGTGCTAGATGAATTTGTATATGATCTTTGGCCACACTTGGCCTTTTTTTTTTTTTTTTTTCCATTTGTACAAAGAAGGAACCCCATGGGGTAATATTGAACTGGCCTTTCCAGTTCAAAAAGTCTTTACACAAATGTGCTGAATCACTGCTAGTTTATCACTCCTTTTCATTCCTGGAGGTAAAACCAACCTCAAAATCTTGGAGCCTGATAGACTTTGAAATTGGCCCTCATTTTAATTCTCAAGTTCTTAGCATGAGAGCAACATTCAATATGGTTCTGAAATATCTCATGCAAAAAAGTGCTAGAGTCATAGACTGAAATATTTATTTGAATATAAATGAGTTCAGGTTTGCCAAAATGCGTTCCCCATGTTGTCATGGACACAAATGCCTGACTTTCTGATTTGCATTTCTTTTCTAATGGGTACAATATGTTCCAGCTCCTCATTGGTGCTGGGACTGGATTTGAGAAACTCAACCATTCTGTGATCTCCACAAAATGTCAGCCTAGGGGAAACTTTTGTGCTTTTGATTCTGCTTTGCATGACCTGTGTGGAAGTACTTTGTGTGGACTTAAGTTTGTGTCTCTAGGGTTAGGATGGGGTTAGGTGGACTCGGTGCCCTGCCTGCCAGCCTCCTTCAGAGGTTCAGTCACTGGGATTTAGAGGTGCCAGGGTACCTCTACTTACTGCCTGTCTTGTCTCCTGCACACTCTGGGTTTCTCCCGGCTCCTTGCACTTTAAGCAAGGATTTTAGGCATTGTTGAAGTGGAGACATTCCTGTCCCTGCCACCATTTCCTCCCTCTCCTGTGTGTTCCCTCTTGATCCCAGGTTGCCATCTGCCCCTTCCTCCAAGCTCAAATCCTCAGAACCACATCCCACTAGCTTCTTCTCTCCAAAATAAGGCAGTCCCCCAATTCCTCCCACTCTACCCCCTAGCGACTCCGCTGCTTTCATGGGGACTTCTTCCAACAAGCTTTCTGTGTAACGGGAAAAAAGTTCCCCAAATGCTAAGAGAATCTTGTCACCATTTTGCTTCAAGGTTTGATCCCGACATTAAGACAGTCCTAAATCTTGATGGTGGCTTTTGAGGGTCCTCCCCTTGTCTCACCCTTGTAGTCTTTCCCAGTCTCATTTCCCACTGCCCCTCCTGTGCATGCATAGTCACGCACATGGGCCACCTTGGTGTATCCCACTGTGTCATGCTTCTTTCCACCACCAGGTCTTTGCAGGTGCTGTTCCTTCCCTGGTCCCTGAGTGGATCTTTCCAGTCAGTTTTCAGGTCTCACCTGCACTGCCACTCTCCAGGGCAGTCTCTGACCTTCCAGCTGATTCTATATGCCCTGGATAGACAAACGCACCTTCCCACCCTGGAATTTTCCTCTAGCCACATGTTGCAGTTGGAGTTAAATATGTTTTTTCTGCCAATCTGTAAGCTCAGTGACAGCCAGGATCATGTCTGTTCAGTTTACCATTGTACCTCCAGCTTTTTATGGAGGGTTGGAGAGAGCCCAATAATTATTTGAATAAAAAACCTGACCACATAAGCCCTAACTGGCAGTTCTCCTCTCCCCTGATAAAACCAAGTAACTGAAAACTTATTCCTGGCTCATTACTTTTAAAAAAAAAGTGTGTGGAGGAGCAAGTTCCCTATACTGCACAGTAGCCTGCTGCAGTCTGATTTCTGGCCTGTCTTCCATCTGTCCAACCTTGTTTGCTCTGGTGGAGAACTTCGACGCACCCTTCAGAGATGGAAGGAACCCCTACAGTGTCTTCTCCGCCTGCCCATCTCGCCCAGTCCTGCTGGCCTGTGATACTCAGGTCTAAGTCTATGGTCTGTTTCACCCTCTTGTTACTCTCTTTAGGGCAGGACCCTGCCTCACGCGCCTTGTACTGCCTTTTTCCTGCAGTGCCACAAGGAAATGTTTCCACTTTTCTTCCCTTGTATCCTCTCTGCTCAGAGATAAGAAACATCTGGTTTCCTTCACACCTGGGCTTGCCCCTCTCCATTCCCTCCCTGATCGTGCCCTCCTGGTGGAGGAGAGGTGGATGGTGTGCCTGGCCAGAGTAGAGACACTCTGGAGCACTGGGCGGAGCATCTGTGTCTTAACATAGGAACAGAGGCTCTGCAGCAACCTGCTGCCTCCTCTCTGAGCATGAAGCTGGGGCGACTGAGCTTGAGAGGGGAGTCCCATGGGGCCTGCTCTGAAGGTCTCACCCACAGGGGAAGAAAGCCTCACTAGGACTTCCTGGAAAAGCTTTATTTTCCATCTTGGCTCTTCCCAAGAGCCCTGCATACATGGATGGAGAAGGGATGTTGGATGCACAGCCACGGCTGCTTCATTTTCCATCTGACTCCAGGCCAGTGCACCTGGTATGTGCACCCCACCAGCAGCTGCCCCTGACCCATGCTGACTCTCTGATGTGACCACTGAGAATGTGTGTTCTGGACTCACAGTGCCCAGGGTTCAAGTCCCAGCTTACCCATTTTGTTGACTAAATGACTTTGGACAAGTAACTGGACCTCTATTTCCTTATCTAAAAAAATGAAGAAGTCAGCAGGACCTTGCTCTCGGGCTGCTGTGAGGATTAAATAAGAAATCTAGAGCATGATGCCTGATGCATGGGAAGCAGCCCCACCGGCGAGGATCCCTTGTGTGGGGGTGGGGCATGGAGTGAATGCTCTGAGGGTAGGAATGTGCCTTCCTTGTTCAGGGCCATAGTCTCACACCCAGACCTGACGCTGACACATAGTAGGTCTTAATGAGTGCTTACTGTGTGAATTATGACTGTTGCTATTGTTAATTGTGTACAGAGGGCTCAATAAATGAATGAATGGATGTCTGCATGACCCTCCAGAATGCAGCGATGGTACCCAGGCTCACTGAAAGGTACACAAGGGTCTGATTTAATGACATCAAATATATGAACGTGCACCAGGGAGACCTGTGCTTGGCATCGGAAATGTCAGTAGAGTTTTCTAGATTTGAGCAGCATTGGCATTTTGGAGCAGTCATGTGATGAGAACGGTGGCATTCATTCATCCTAGGGAACTCACTGAGTCCATCCCTGTCTCAGATACTCTTCTGGGTGAACCAGGCACTGTCCCTGTTCAAGAAGCTGCCAGCTCACAGGTAAGAGTCAGGGCAATGCCTGAAGAATGGTCTCAGGCACCCACCATGTGTGGCTCTAGCCCTAGCTCTGTCCCTTACTTGGTAAATCCTCTGAAGATGTCCTCTCTCTGCACCTTGAGCAGAAGGTCACTTTATTTCAATTTAAAATGCCATGTGGAAGCTGAGAGTATTAAACAGATGAAATGGGGGCCGATGGGGAGGGAAGACAGGCTCTGCTGTGTATTTGGTCCCCAGGGATCCCCCCAGAAACCCAAGAATTCAGATTGGTGGCAGGGACCTTTTAGCTTTATTCATGATTTTGAGGTCGTGCAACACCAGCAGGTTCATCTTGGACTACCCAAGGAGATTTTCTTGTTTTATTTTCAAAATAAACTTTTACTTTAGAATAGTTTAGATACACAGAAGACATAAGGGCACTAATACTATTCATGAGGGTTCCAGCCTCATGACCTAATCACCTCCCACAGGCCCCACCTCCCAACATTGAGGTTGGAGTTTTCACCTATGAATGGGAGGGAGAGAATGGCATTCAGACCTCAGGGGTTCTTGGACTTTCCTCGATGACTTTGACACTGTGAAGAGCGCTGGTCAGGTATTTTTTAGGATGCCCTTCAATTGGGAATTGTCTGTTGTTTTTCCTCATGATTATTTTGGGTTTATGAGAAGAAAGATCACAGAGGTAAGGTACTATTTTTGTCATATCATATCAGGAGTACACGCTACTTGTGTGATCTACAGAAGAAATATGAGATAATACAGTCCACACCCAGTTTCCTTGTTCTTAATATCTAACATTATATGGCATGCCCATCACAATTAATGTCAGGGTTCTTCTCTGTCAAGTCAGGCTTTACTTTCCTGTTCAAGCTGCTCTTTGGAAGGAAGGCACTATGCACAGTTCACACATAAAAGTAGGGAATTAGCCTGGTGAGGTGGCTCATGCCTATAATCCTACCTACCTGGGAGGATTGTGATTGGAGGTCAGCCTGGCCAAAAAGTTAGAGAGACTCCATTTCAACCAATAAAAGTGGGTGTGGTGACATGTGCCTATCATCCCAGCTACACGGGAAGTGGATGGTTGTCTAGGTCTACCTGGGCAGAAACACAAGACCCTATTTGAAAAATAAAGCAAAAAAAGTTAGGAGCATGGCTAAACTGGTAGAGTTCCTGCCTAGCAAATGCGAGACCCTGAGTTCAAACATCAGTACCACAAAAGAGTGGGGAACTATATTCTCCCTCTACATAAGTATCTCCATGAATAATTTGGAGTTCTTCTGTAGGGAGTCTTGTCTCTTTCCCCTTGTTTACTTATCTACTCATTTTCAGGCCATCCCCAATTTATGATGATATGACTTAACGATTTTTTGACTTTAGGATTGTGTAAAATCCATATGCATTCAGTAGAAATTGTTCTTTGATTTTTGAATTTTGATCTTTTCCTGGACTAGCAGTCTATGATACCTTCTCACAACACTGGGCAAGGCAGCGACACACAGCTCTCAGTCAGCCATGCGACCATGAGGGGAGGTTCTACAATGTACTGTGTTGCCAGGGTTTTTTAGATGTAATAAATTATAAGATATTCAAAACTTTATTATGAGATAGACTTTGTGTTAAATGATTTTGTCCAAAGGCAAGCTAAAGTAAGTATTCTGAGCACATTTAAGGTAGACTAGACCAAGCCATGATGTTTCTTAAATTAGTTGGTGTTAGAGTTTGGACCTTGAATGTCCCCCAAAGGGGACATGTTGAAGATGTGGTACCCAAGGTAGTGCTGTTGGGAAGTGGTGGAACCTCTGAGAGGTGGATCCTAGCAGGAGGAAGTTAAGTCATGTGGGGACTGTGTGCCCAAAGCGGGTAGTGGAAGGACCCCAGTCCCTCCTCCGCCTCTCTTTTGCTATAGGAAGAGTTATTGTTTCTCCACCATGCACTCTCACTCTGATGTGTTGACTCACCACAGGCCCTTGGAACCTCCAAAACTGTGAACTAAAATAATCCTTTTCTCTTTATAGTTGGTTCATCTCAGGTATTTGTAGTGATAGAAGGCTGATTAACACAGAGGTAAATACATTTTGATGTGATATTTTCAAGTTGATAGATTTATCAGAACATAATCCCATCCTAAATTGAAGAGCACCTGCATTTATCTCAGCCAGACTCACAGATATTTACACCTTGGGTTATAATCCAGTACTATTTTCTTTATTTTGCTTAAATTGTATCCAAGGTGTTTTGGTTGCAGAAGGATTGGATATCGGATGGTCCTGCCCTGGAAATGAGAACCTGAGGAGGGAGAGAAATTTGGTGTAAGAGGGGAGTCTGGGACTTAGTTTAGGACACCTTCATGCCATCTGTGCTTTATTCTGTTGTAAGGTCCCTGGAAAGTGTTGTCAGACATTTTGAGGGAAGGGGAGAAGGGAAGTACCCCTTCCTTCCTACTTACTACCTCTGAAATTTTAGGAGAGAATTAGACAGACAAAAAAAGGCCAACTTGGGTGGAGCCCACTTCCAGATCCCCAAATGGTTTTGATTACTGGACTAAAGTGAAAGCTCTGTGCAGTCACATCCTCTCCCATTGTGTCACATGTGGAAAAGCTTATTGAGTCAACTGCAGAGCAAAAAGGCAAGCCTCGATGGTCACCACCATGAATACCTCAAGATCACATGGTCCTTGGTGGTACGGCTGTGGGTGTGTGAAGACTCATCCTGATGAACCATCCGTGGTATCTGCAGGGGGATTGGAGACCAGCTGGGAATTTAGCTCCTGGTCAGGGTTGTTGGAGGCAGGGGGCACTCAGTGTCTGCCCTTCATTGACTGGCCACGGAACACTGGGTAGAATTTCTTGCTTCTCATGCCTGTGGATCTTGGTTTCAGGAGCAAAGAGCATAAATAACAACAGAAACAAGGCCAGTGACAGCATCACCTTTTATGAGGTTCCTCCCGTGGAGAGGTGTTATGCTAAGTGCATAGCATATGTCATCTCATTTGATCCCTCCAGAAACTGAGAAATCAGCTTTGTCTTTGTCTTACAGATAAAGAAACAGGCACAGAGAAGTTGACTGTTTAGTGGGACAGAACACAGTAGATGGCAGAGCTGGAATTCAAATCATTTTTTATCATTGTAAAATATACATAGCATAAAATGACCATTCTACCTATTTTAAGTGTATAATTTAGTAGCATTAGGTACTTTCACATTTTTTTTTGTGGTACTGGGGTTTGAACTCAGGGCATACCCCTTAAGCCACTCCACCAGCCCCTTTTTTTTGAGTTCATGAGTTCAGTCTCATGAACTGTTTGGCTGGGGCTGGCTTCAAACTGTGATCCTCCTGATGACCATGAGTAGCTAGGATTACAGGCGTGAGCCACCGGCATCTGGCTTTTTTTTTTTTGGCAACTGTCATCACCATCCACCTCTAGAATTTTTTTGTCATTCCATAATGAAACTTTGTACCTATTAAGCAATAACAACCATGGCCCAGCCCCTGGTAACCACCAGGGGCTGAATGATTACACGTGCAGATAATGGGGCAGATTCCCTGGGCTGGAATTCTGGTAATTCTTGCCTGTTTGCCTTGCCTCCGCTTTCCTGTCTGTAAAGGGAAATGGTCCCAGAATTTGCCAAGGGGAAGGGAGTGCTATTATCTGAGATAATCGTTGAAGAGATGACTCTGTGTAGGGGAGCTAGGACAGCTTTAGGATGGAAGCATGCACAGTTCAAGCTCAGACCTCAATGGTTTGGAGTCTAGCATGATTGGAAGCTTGTAAAACCAGGTTTTCTTTCCACTACGAATAAGGGTGTGAGAGAGATGTTAGGGTGAACATACGGACTGCCATGATAGGACCATACCCCCTTCCCTGTGGACAGTTTACTGGAAACACCCCACTACTTACTGGAAAAATCACACCTGGCTCCAAAGGATGATAAAAATCTACTTTACACCATTGTCCCTTGGGGTGGGGGAGGCAAGAGTTGGTTGAGCAACCAACTGATCTAATCACCACTTATCTCCTATCCCTAGCAATAAGCCTATCACAAAATTTTTCCTGGCTTATCTGATTTCCTGGCACTTTTCCACTACCCTCTTATAACTACCCCCAGTCTGTAAGCAACAGTGGGCTCCAGAGTTTGCTGGAGACGCCCTCTGTAGGTTCCTTCTCCCGAATAAAACTGCCTATCTTTCTATGCATGTTTTTCAGTCTAACAGGAGATTGGGTGGCGAAGGAAGTGGGGTGGGTCCCTACTATCTCAGTATTACATGGGAATGTTGGTTCGTACCAGCAAATAAACTATCTCCCAGGACTTGAAGGCTGCTGTTTATACATTAACAGGGAGCTAATTACAGAGTAGGCTCCCTGGCTTTCCCTAGCTTTTAGTATGAGAACCTTTTACATTGAAGATAGAGTGCTTTTCTTTTAAAATGTTCTATAATCAGACACTTTACCTTGGTATTTGCCAACCATATAGTGATCTCGGTGCCCAGACACTGTGCCAGGCACAGGTGATATGAAAAAAATGGTTTGGGGAGGGTGTGTAATGGGGGTGCACATTTGGGGAGAGGCAGGTAGGGGCTGCAGAGTCTTTAGGGTAGGGAGGCATCTGGGCTAAGGTTTCTCAGCAGGAAATGAGGGTTGACCTGGTAGATCTGGCTTGCTTTGGGACCCACTCCTCAGCTCACACCTCCTCACTTGTCCCCCTCACCCCGTGTCTGTCCAGCTTTCTTTTTTTGCCCTGCTAAGCCTTTCACATGAATCTCAGAGCCTGAGGACCGGCTCTTCAGGTGGCACCACTGCTCAAGTGCCATGGCTGGCCCTGCAAGTTTTGGAAAGGTGAGGAATAATCTCACCTTCCTTGGAATTCCCAGGACATGGTGCTGGGAAAGGCCAGTAGGACATTTGCTCTCAAACTTGACTGATTCCTGGGTCCCTTCCCAGATCAGTTAAGTCAGCAGAGAGTCATAGCAGTAGGGTGTTGAAAGCATCATTCACGTTGCCCCAAGGGATCTGTGATCCACCAGGCCCTAGATGGCTGTCCAACTCTTCTGTGTGGAGTTGTTGCTTTTCCTTCATTGGGGAGCACACTAGTGCATTACTTATGTCTGCCAGCCTTTATTGAGTGTTTACTTCACACCAAGCCCAGGGTTCAGAGATGGATGATGTAATTCCTACCTTCAGGGACTTCCCAGCTGGGGTGAGACCCATGTGAACCCAGTGGTGCTCTGGGGAAGCCAATACTGTCCTAGAGGAGCAAGCTAAGGGAAGGACTGTGGGAGCCTCAGCTTTGGGGAAAGGGGATTGTTCCCTAAAAGAGATGGCATGAAGGATGGACCTTGGAAGAAGGGAGAACTTCTCCAGGCCCTGAGGAAAGGAGGAACTGTCAGGGAGGAACAGCCAGAGCAAAGGCCTGGAAGTATGAAGGTGGGCCCAGGGTTTACCAGTCTGTGTCAGGGGCTGGGGTAAGAGCACTTGAACTCTCATAACCCTACATGGTAAGAATTATTCATGAACTGCTCATAACCCTACATGGTAAGAATTATTTTTATTGTCACTTTACAAATTAAGAAACTGAGGCATAGTGAGGTTGAACAACATGGCTGGGGTCACATTGTCAGTGGAGGAGTTGACATTGAAACCAAGTTGCAGCCAATTCCAGAGCAAGAACTAGCTAGGGGACACAGGGATGGGGTGGAGAGGTATGTGACAAGCTAATGATCCTAACATGATCTTATGGACTCCTTATAAGATGTTGCATGATTTCTTAAACACATTTCTGTTCTTTTTGTGCCCAACAAATCCTGGTTAGGCTGACCTGCAGTGAACTGCTTCTCAGCCATCTGAAACAGAGGGTAAGAAGTCAGCTTGAAGTTCTGGATCACGGCTAAGGTCAGGTGGAACTTCTGCATGGCGATGCTGGCCTTGGAGCCCCCAGACCAGGCTGTGGGGCACTCGGGATCTGCAGGGGATGCAGTTTCATGCTGGAGAATTACAGCACAGATGGCTTGTTTGGTGACTTCATGGATTCCTGTGGTCCAAGGTTGAGGACTACCATCCATTTGGAACAGCATAGACACTCATTTTGTCCTAGCTCAGGGTCCCCAGCTAATAGCAGAGGGTCCTCCATTTCACTGAGATTTTTCATAATTGTGATACTGTGTCTGTCTTTTGTAAAAATGGCATTCCTATGGAAATTCAGAGATTACTTTCATTTTTATTTATCAGTTTTTGAGACAGAGTCTCACTATATTGCCCAGGTTGGCCTTGAACTCTTGGACTCAAACAATCCTCCTGCTTCAGCTTCTGGCGTAGTTGCGACTATAGATGTATGCCACTGTGCTCAGCTTTTTAAGACATTACTTTTTAAAAGCAAGAGCTCTGGGTTTAGGGAACTCATTTTCTCAGATAGGACAATAAGTGACCTGCTTGTAAGGACAAAGGAATAGAATAGCCTCACAGTGTGCTGAGCCAAACTGTGTCCCAGAGCTCAGCAAGAGGCCACTTATAATTCCTGAGGCCAGTTTCCAGGGACAAGGACCACTTGGTGTCACAACAGGGCTCAAGTGGAAGGCTCTCGTCACACACTTACAAGGACAAAAGTTAAGGCTTGTTTAAAATCTGCATCTCTGGAAATCCTCCCTTGCAGAGACAAATGAAGTAATTTGAGGAACAGGCCTAGTCTATGTTAAACACAAGGGGATGAGAGAATTAATTAAAGAGGAGGGGCGGGATTGATCCCCCGGCCTAAGGACTCAGAGCCTGGTTTGACATGACCCCGACAGCCTCCCATGCTGGTGCGGGGGTGTATTCAGAATGCTCTCTCCACGAAAGGCAACGGGAAATTAGACAAGTAGATCTCATAGGACGCATCAGTGAATGTCATCTGGGGCCAGGTATATAGCACCTGAGTGAGAGCAAGGCAAAGGAGTACCTTCTGGAAAGAAGCAGCTCTGAGGGGCCTGGCTTGATTTCCTTGTGGCCTTCCTCCACTGGCCAGGCAGAGCTCATCTGTGGTCAGAAGTCCTGTTTGCAGGAGTCCTGTGGTGAGTTTGGGGCCTTTGACTTTGAGACCTGACTCCCTGGGAGTCAGGCAGAGTCTGTTTGACTTCTGGCTCTGTCAGTTGCTGGCTTTCTTCCGTGTCTGCTAAGCACAGTGCCTGTCACCCAGGTATGGAGAGGCCAGCAGATGAGGACACAATGCCACTCAAGAGAGTTTGTCAGTCACAGTTCCCAGGAGTAGCTGGGACCTCACCTCACAGGGCCACAGGGGGGAGCTCCATTAGTGGGTGGAAGGTGGGAGGAGGGGCGCAAGCCTTTGCTGAGGCTTCCATGGGAAGGAAGCAGTCTCAGGCCTGGCTAGCCGGAGTCCCCTCAGTGGGCAATGTGGCACAGGGACCACCTGAAACTGTCTGGTAGTGGCCTGGTGATGATGGCAGGGGACGATTGGCCTGGAGTGTGGCAGCCCTGTGAGAGCCTGAACAAGATGGTGTCTGAGGGTGAGGGCTTTGGACTGGTGGCTTTACTCTGACAGGTTCATTGCCAAGTGTAGCCTGCTGTTTCTGGGGATTTACAATTGACCAGGCTCCAGATGCCAGAGCCTGGAGAAAACAGAAAATGAAAAAACACAGTTAACACACTAGTGAAGAAGGCAGCAGGTAGAGGGTAATTCCTGAGGACCTGTGAAGAAAAGAGGACATGGGGAAGGCAGCTGTGACCTGGGCTGGGGTTGGAAGGAGAACATGGGAAGGGCTTTCTGTGAGCAGTCCAAGGCTGTCTGTGAGCAGATCAGGCCTGATGGACAAAAGCCACGTGTGACTGCAATGTTGGGACCAGAGCAGGTGTGGTGTGTGCAGGGGACAAGTCTGTAGAGGTTGGTTGGAATGTATTTATGAAAAGCCATGAATATTCTGACAAGGAGTTTGGGATTGATCCTGTAGGAGAGTTTGTGTGTGGGGGTGGGATGGGTGGGTGATTGTGAGTGTGTGGCAGTGAAATACTCTGAGCAGGTTAAGTGTCCTGGTCCAAGTTCAGCTTTTAGCAGATTCATTAGGCAGAAGCTGTGGATCTCAGCCCGGATGGCAGGTTTAACTCACTTTGAGCCCCTCAAGAAGCTGAGTAGAAATACTGATGCCCAGGTCATCCCAGCCAGTTACATCAGAATCTCTAGAGGTAGGATACTGGCCACACTTTGAAAAGTTTCCAGAGTAACTATAATGTCCAACTGAGGCAGGGAGGCCAGTGAGGAGGCTGAAAAGTGATTTTTAAACAGCAGATTGTGACCCACCGGCTGGTTGTAAAGTGGCTGTAATGAGTTAGAGCAAGCATTTTTACAAGTAAACCATATGAGTAATTAATAACCAGAATGCACCACGTGCATTAAGTCTTGTTAGGTGAGGTTTTTGCTTAATGCATGCAGTGCATCTCTTATCTAGGAAAGGTGCGTGTTGGCCGAATATTTGAAAGTCACCAGCCTAGACCGAGACGGTGGAGTTGGTCCTACCCAGGACCCTGGGCTCTGGGCCTTTCTCAGACATTCTGTGCAACTCAGCACAGCCATGTGGCTGTGTAGGAACAGGAGACGCCAAGAGGTGGTGGGGACTGGTGGCCAGTCAGAGACATCCTATCCATCCTTCCTTTGGTCTGTCTGTAAGAAGCCCGGGGCCCAAGAACTAAGCATCTCAAAAGACCTTCTTAAGAGGCAACTCAAAGCCTAAGGTTGGCACATCACCAGGAAATCATTTGGTGTCACCTATGTGCGAGGGGTCATCTTAAGTCACGCATGGTGTTTCTGTATCCTATGACTGCTATAACAAATCACCCCACGTTTTGTGGCTTTAAACGACACATGCTTATTTGTCTTAATTGTCTAAGAACAAAGTGTTGGCAGAGCTGAGTTTCTTCTGGTCGTTCTTTGGGAGAATCCTTTCTGTGTTGTTTCCAGCCTCTGGAGGTCATCTGCCTCTTCCTCCCCTTCAAAGCCAGCAGTGTAGCCAGGTCTGTGTCCTTGGCATATGACTCATCGCCCCATGCAGCAACCATTGGCAACATACATCCTGACCTCTTCATTGTATGGATAAGAGCACAGACAGCTAAAACGGTGAGCGGCTTGCCAGGGTTATGCACACCTAGTGCAGAGCTGGACTCAGAACCTGGGCTACCTAAGTCGGTCCACCATTACATCTAAACAGACAAAGGTCCAATTTCTCAGGGTACAAAATATGCTATTGTATGCCTCTGGATGACTTTGACATTTCTGCTCCCTGCTGGCTGGGGTTGTTTAGAAGGATATGAGTTATCCACGTAGAGTATAAGAAGGAGTCCAGGCTGTGGAACCTGTAAGACCTAGGTTTAAATCCTGGTGTTTCTTTGTATCAGTTAGCTAGTGCTCAGTAACAAACCACTGATACTAGGGTTTTCCAGAGCAAAAAGAATGCATGTTGATATATGATGAGATTTATTAGGGGAATTAGCCAAGAATTCCACCATACACCATCAGCAGGAGCACCAGGAAAAATGCTGGGGTATTTTAGTCCCAGTCCAAGGGCCTGAGAGCCAGGGGCCACTAGTGTAAGTTACAGAGTGTGAAGGCCTAAGAACCAGGAGCTCTGATGTCTGAGAGGGAAGACGGCTATCCCAGCTCTAGAAGAGAGAGAGGGGTTAGCGTGTAGTTCACCCTGGCACACATGAGGCCCTGAGTTCAATCCCCAATACCACCAGAAAGAAAGAAAAAAAATACAGCTTTTTCTGGAAACACACCCTGAAAGACACATCCTGGACATCCCTTAGCCCAGTCAGATTGACACATAAAATTAACCATCACCCAATTCTAAAACCTAGTATTTTAAAACAAAAACAACTTGTAATTTCTCATTAGCCTGGGTTGGTTGGAGGGTTTGTTGCTCTGGGCCGGTCTTGGCTGAGCTTGCTCATGTATCTGTGGCCACCTAATGGGTCAGCTGGGGGCAGGCTGGCCTAGGATGCCCTGAACAGGGACAAATGGCTTTGTGGCACAGAGCCTCATTATGTCCAGCAGGCAAGCCAGGAGCAGGGCCTGAGAGACAGTGGATGTACCCAAGCCTGGGGCCCAAGCAGTGTCACTCTTACTGGTCACCACCAGTGAGAAACTGGACTCTGGTTGGAGAATCGACTCCTTTTATGGGAAGGCCTGCAAAGTGACATGGCAAAGGGTCATGGATACAGGGAGGGGCACAAAACTGGGGGCAATTTTGTAGTTAACCCACTCTACCCAGTGACTAGTCACGTTTCTTAATTCCCCTAGTCTGCAGTTTCTTCATTTGAAAATGGGGACTAACAATAGTAATCTTAATAGTATTTCCTCATTGTTGGGAAGATTAATTAAAATATGCAAAACAGTCATACCTGCTAGTCGCACGATGAGTATAGCAGTGCTCGGTGAAGACATCAGTCGGGGTTATGATTGTTAGGGTTAGGGCTAGGGCTAGGATGAGGTTTATTGTTAGTGTTAATCCTAGATACTGCCATTGTTGTTGCTATCATTATGTGATAATGATTTTCTTTCTTATCGTAGTTATTACCGGGACTGTCAGAAGACCGTTGCATTGGTCTGTTTTCCATTGCTATAACAAGATACCTGAGTCTGAGAATTCTGTAAAGATAAGAGATTTATTTAGATCACAGTTTTAGAGGCTGAAGGCCCATGATCAGGCAGCCTCATGGGCTTGGCCTCCCATGAGGACCCCCTTGGCTGTGTCACATCACGGTCAGTTGGTGCCATGCTGGGAAAGATCACATGGTGAGAGAGGGAAGCAGAGAGGAGTTCAGGGGTCAAGTGCTCTCCTTTATAACAATTCACTCTTGGGAAGAACTCACTCACTCTGCAAGACTACTATGGATCTCTCCCAAGGGCTCTGCCAGCTGTGACCTAATTACCTTGCCCCACCTCCCAGCATCACCGCATTGAGGACAAAGCCTCTGCCTGGGGGGACACACCCAGACCAAATGCAAACCAAAGCACCCATGGTTCTGGAGAGAGATGCTGCTATGGTGAACTTGACTGGCTGGGGAGAGCAGGGGTCAAAGGATCTTGGGTTTTCAGGTTGTGGAGCATCTGTTGAGAATAGCATTTAGGGACAGCATGGGACCTGCATTCAGAGGACCTGGACCCAAGGACTATCTTTATCCTGTTAGCTGTGAGAATTTGGGTAAATTCCTTTACTTCTACGTGTCTTGGTTTGTCTATAAAGTGGAGATAATAGTGCCTATTTCACAAGTCTCTTAGGTGACTTGGATCAATTGATATCGCTTTTAAAAAGAGCTTCTTAAGTAGGGAAGTGCCAGCAAATATTAGTTATCTTAATCAGTACTTTCCTTTGTGTCATTTGCATCTGTGACCTCAAAGGCACATCTCAGGATGATAGGGTTCAAGAAGATGATGGAGGTTTCCTGGCTCTCCAGTGATGTGTGAGCAGGAAACTTATTTTAGCTTGTGTGATTTTCCAGAAGTTATCCAAGCTTAAAAGTTTCATTAAAAAAAAAAAAGAGGACAAATTCCAAATGTTCAACCTCCTAAAATAAAAAGGAATGACTCACAGGTCATTAGCATCCCCGAAACATGATGGCTTCTGTTTTATTGCTATTAAGTAGGATTTAGCTCTATTTTATGAAGGCAATTTTTACAGTCACATGCGAGGTTAATGCATTTCGCACATAATCCCCACCTAGCTCACTAAATGCTGAACCCATTAAACACGAGCCATCGAGGGCAGGATTTCAAGACAGAGTGACATATTACAGTGGTACGGAATGAGCGACTGGAAGTACCTGAGGTTTTTTTTTTCCCTCTCCTCAAAATTTAAAACTTGTTCTCAACCAGGGAAATATGGGCTGTCCTGGCAAAAATACTTGTTTTGGGACATTTTGCTGCTGTGGGTAGCTCTGCTGGGGCTCCATGGACCAATGCCTAAGCTGTCAAAGCTGGGGTACTTAGAGAACCCTCTGGAGCTTTCTTTATATCCCAGTATCTACCAAGAAAACTGTATTGCAAAAAATAATGGAGTCCCTCCCCACCATACTTTCCTCAAAGACATGGTGATTGGAGGTTTGAGCAATGACAGTGACCATGACCACACGGGTCTGAAGGCTGAGAAGGGTAATGGGAAGACACTTGGAAGCCTTTGTGAGTTTTTGGAGAGTTTAAACTTTATGCCTTAGGACATAGGAAGTGGGGCAGGACTTTGTTTTTGTTTTAAATCAACTTTACTGAGATATGTTACCTAGAGCCAAATGCTCCCATGCATCCATTTAAAGGATTTAACTTGATGTCTTTAAACAAATGCATTCATTCACCTAAATACTGCCACATCAGGTTATGGAATGTGGCTAGACATGGTAACACACTCCTGTCATCCCAGCTAGTTGAGAGGATCAGAGGCAAAAGCACAAGACCCTATCTGAAAAACAGACTAAAAATGCAAAAGGACTGAGGGCATAGCTCAAGTGTAGGGCACTTGCCTAGGAAGCTAAAGTCTCTGAGTTCAACCCCTGGTACTAAAAAAAGGAAAAAAGAAAAAAGGAACAGGTTCATCCTTCCTGAAAATTCCCTCGTGCCCTTTGCTCATCCAACCTTCTCACTCCTCACCCTGCTCACATCCCAGGCAAGCACTGCTTCCACTATATAGATTACTTTAGCTTATTGTAGAAGTTAGTGTAGCATTTTTGAACAGTGCTATTTCATTTTTATTGCTCCATTCTATAGATTTCCATAATTTGTGTATCGTTTGCCTGTGCGTGTACATTTGGGTTGCTTTCTGGTTACTAGTTTTACAAGTAAACTTGTTACAAATGTTCATGTGCGAATGTTTGTGTGGAGGACACATTTTCAATTTTCTTGAGTAAATACAGGAGTGGAACTGCAGGGTCATTTGAAGTAGGTTTAACATCTGATTGGTTTCTTTTCCAAAGTAGCAACATTTTGCATTCCTATGGGCCATATAGAAAAATTCAGGGGCCCCAGATTCTTTGTGTTTCTAGGGTCAGCTCATCTTTTTTGAGATGCTGTCTTTGAACTCATGATCTTCCGTCCTCAGCTATTCTAATGCTGAGAATACAAGCATGAACCACCATGCCCAGCTTTCATTTCATTTTAATTTGCACTCAATGGCTAGCGATATTGACGCCTTTTCATGTGCTTATTAAGGGTGGGATTTTAAACACTGGAGTTGTGGTATCAAGTTTGTGTTTTAGGCTCTTCAACCAAGATGGTTGCTAAATGCTTACGTTTAATTTCTCATTGTTCCTGCTGAGGAGATGAAACCGAAGTGACAGGGACATGCTATATATTTTGAAATCCACAGAGACCTTAACCCCCTTATCTGAAACCTTGGAGAGTTTCAGCAAAACAACAACAAAGGAAGAGGGGAGAGCCCAGAAGAGGCAGGCTAAGGGCCACTTGTTGTGAGGCCCACTGGATGGGGTAGGAAGCGGCCGAGGCCATTCCCACTGGGCCCTGGCCCCCTAGTGCTTCTCGGATCAGGGTGGCACAGAAAGAAATGCAGAAAGGAAGAGTGCAAGGGGGAAAGTTCTGGTGTCCCCTCCTACGCATTTACTCCCTTCATAGAAATAGAACTTGTAGCTGGTAAAGAGCCCACCAGAGTAAAGGTTGCATTTTCCAGCCCCCTTTGCAGCTAAACATGGTTGTGAGTTCTGGTTACTGCAGGGAGGGGCATTTCCAGAAACTATTCTTTTCCCATCTTCTGCCTGCTTGCTGGAATATGAATTTGATGGCTGGCACTGAAGTGTTCACTTTGATCTATGAGGTAGCGATGCATGCTGGGGAAGGTGGGACAAGACTGATTGAGAAAAGCAGAGTCATTGGTACCATGAAACATGAATCAACCCTATGACAACTTTTGGAGTTCTTTTGCCTGAAAGAGAAATAAACTTGCATCTTGTTTAGAAGTAAATTTTGCCTTACCTATTGACTTCTGAGTTGTGTTGTCTCTTTTGTGACACCCCAATATCCTGAGTTCTTTTCTAACATTTTAGAGTTGCTGACACTTGAAGCCGAAGGGAATTCTAGCTTATAAGTCCTAACTGCTGACTGTCTTAGGTCACGATTGGGAAGGGACAGTGAGTTTCCAGTCATGGGTTAGCTAAAGTAAACCACCTCTGAACATCACCAAGAAGCAAGAACAAACTGAAGAACTGCTGTGTGTGTGTGTGTGTGTGTGTGTGTGTGTGTGTGTGTGTATGTGTGTGTCTGTGTCTGTGTGTGTGTGAGAGAGAGAGAGAGAGAGAGAGAGAGAGGTGGGTCTGAATACTCAGCACAAATTACACACAGCCAAAGGGACATTTTCAGGAAGTTGGGAAGAATTTTAAAAAGTCCTCTGAATTGTATTTTTAGTGAGATGTGAGATGCTGTCACATTGATTAAGAAAGATTAATCTGAAAACAGTAAAGAGTCCTTCAAGAGGAAAGGCTTCCAAATTAAAGCCCCCTCACAGGGCATTTGTAGCAGATGGGCACTTCAGAAAACCAACCTGATTAATTAGAAAACCTGCTTGAGAAGTTCTTCCCAAACTAAAAGGAAATTATGACAAGGAACAGAATTGCTGAAGGAAAAGGAGAAACAAAAATAAGCACAGAGGGCCAAATACACCTCAATGTTGTGGAAATCCCAGAAAGAGAGGACTTTACAGAGATGAAATTACAATAAAAGAACTACTAGAAGAAAATGTCCTTGATTTTTGAAAAATAAACACGTTTTTAACTAAAAATATCCACGAGTGCCTGGGAAGTGACATTGAAGGAAGTTTGAATTTTAAGAGATTGTCCTACAAGTTTCAGACAGAAAAAAACCAATAAGAAAAGAGGATCAGATTGTTGTCTAATTAATCTTCAAATTGAGCTCAAACATAGTGGAAAATATTGACAAAATTCTGGGGAAAAATAATTACGGCTCCATAATTTTTCCTATAAAACAAACTATTAAAATAATAAGAGTGTGCCAGTCTCTGTTTATTTGTTGAATTATTTCATTGAACACGCACAATAATCCCATAAAGTGGGTTCTGTCATCCTTTTTACAGAGGGGGGAATTGAGGCACAGATTGGTTATGTAACTAGTCCAAGGTCACACAGTATGTAAGTAGGACCATTTAGAAGACACAGAGTAGGAACTTGGTTTATGCTCTTGACCACCTTGCTACGCTGCCTCCCGAAATCAGGTGAGAAATATTAATTAATCTTCTGGTAGGGGAAACAGATGTAAAACAAACACGCTCACGTGTTCATGGAAGTCTACAGCTAAGATCAGTGCTTGAGGGTGCTGTGACATTTAAGGACCTGGAGACCCTGCCTGTCATCACAGCTGGGCACCGCTACCTTTTGTTGTATGCTGTTTACCAGGTATTGAGTGTCAACCAAAGGGAAAAACTAGGGGAAGGACCTGGGTGATGATCTTTCATTTATGTGGACGCTTAGAAAATCAGATTTGGAAGGGGTGGAGCCTATCAGAGGAGTGAATGACCTTCAGCTCACCAGTGCATCAATGGAGAACTCACTCCCGACAGTCCCAGACTTCAAACTCCAGGTTATCCTTGAAGATGGGACACAAAAAAGTGATCTTGTAGTCCTGGCTGGCTTCCACAAAAGGACAGTGTGCTTGCTTCCCCTGCTCAGCTGCAAATGTCTTTGCCAAGGGCAGATGGCCTTGTAAAGGAAAGAGGAAGAATTTTGGGAGGCTGTGAGGGTAGCTTTGCGGTCAGGCGCCTGGACAGCGATGCTACCCTCCAGTGCTTGAGAGGTCTTCCTCCGCCTTGATTCCCTCATTTGCTCATCCACTCATTCATTTGCTGATTTGCTCACGCCATTCATTCATTCATCCATTTATTCACTCACTTGTTCATTCATTCACTCATTCATTCACTCACTCCATTTATTTCTTCCCTCATTTGGTGACTCAGAGGCATTTTTCTAGGCCCCACTGGCCTCGGTGCAGGACAGAGGTACAGGCCCCATTTCTTGGAGACCCTGCTGGGTATCCTCAGGCTCTAGGTGCTGCCTGTGAAAGTCTGCAGATTTCGAGTTGGATGGGGTCTGCAAGTGTGGGGCTGCTCCCAGCATCTGGCTAGAGGAACAGAACTGTTCGCAACAGGGCAAGGTCGGCACCTCTAGTCCTGCTGTCCTGGCATGGCTAGGCAACTTGGTAGAGAAATGTGGTTGATTTTTTTCATCCGGCTCCCACTTTATTATGAGGTCCTGGCTCAGGCTACACTTTCTGAGAACAGTGTGTGAGTCTCATTTTAGTGCATGTAGACAGCACAGGGAACAAGGACTTAGGAATCACTTTGAAGTCTTTTACACTATAGTCAAATTTACAATTTCTGTATCCATTCTGGGCATGACTGGAGGATAAGTGGGGAGGCTCTGTGGGGTTCTAACTTGGGCTACAGATATCAGAAAGGCAGCTTACCTTTGAAGGCCAGAGGAGGGCTCGTTCAAGGTCAGGCTAGGGCCAAGGGTGGCAGCTGGAAGGCAAAGAGTAAGGCACCGGGGGTCAGTGGAGTTGAAACCCAGGGATTTTGCTGGGATCTGGCACACAGAGTGCCTCTGGGTTGGCTTAGTGGCCCCTTGACACCACCAATACCTTCTCCTATACATCCTTCCCCCTGTGCCCTGATGGCCACCTGGGTGACTCCCCAGGCAGAGGTCACTAGGTCCTCAGGAGTTCAAATAGCTTACTGCCAAATCCAGAGCAGTCCCCCTCCCCTCCTTATTCCACCTCTGCACTTTCTCACTTTCACCTCCTTCCTATTGGAAGCAAGACCTTCCAATCACCAGATGCCAGATACAGGGATGAAAAGGTCCAGGCCCCCACTGTGCCACTGTGGAGCAGCTCGAAGGGTGACAGATAAGCATGCTGGAAACCAGGAAGCAGTCCAGGGGGAGTGGGAGCACGAGAAGGGAGTGCTGATTAAATCAGGGGAGTCAGAGGGAGGGCAGGCTAGGGGCAGTAGGACAGGGAGGGTTACAAAGAGAGGTTGACACTTGAGATGGGCCTTGGTCAATGACTGGGAGTTCACAGGTGGACATGACAGCAGGGCCTTCCTGGAAGAGAAACAGCACATGTCAAAAGCTGGAGACAGGAAGAGTGTGACAGCTCTGGGCTCCTGGATGTCAAGGGGGTGCGCTTGGTGGGAAGGACCTGGCCATCGGGGCTGCAACCAAGGTCCCATTGCTTGATCACAAGGAGGTGGAAGTTCATTTCACACCGAGCAAAAGCAGTTCAGGGTCCCCAGTTGGGAGGAATCTGGGGACAGTCACATCTTCATGGCCAAAGGGAGGGCACTGAAGAGCTATGAACAGCCAGGGAGGAGGTGGTTCTAGGTCCCCTGAAGACCACTGCTGGGCCCCTGCCCTTCCTTGTCCTGTCCTGTTGCACCTAGGACTGTCAGCCACAGGGGAGGAAGGAGACATAGGGAGCTATAGGAAAGACAAAAGCCCTTCATAGGGGAAATTGTAGCCACCCTTGCAGGAGCTGAAACATCACAGGGCCTGTCTTCTTCTCCCTTGGCTCTGAGAGTGAGGCAGGACCATGTTTTCTGGGCTGGGAGAGGTGACAGATTTTCCAAAAAGGGACGCTCCAGCTTCATGGGCCCCATTCGGCATGTGCAGCTGTGTCACCCTGAGCAACTCCCCCGAGTCAGGCTATGGTATTTTCCTGGCCAGGTACATAGCAGCGTGCTGCAGCCCGGGGCCAGGGCCTGACTAGCTGCATCTAGCTCTGTGGCCCCCTCTGGGGCAAGGCCCACACAGAGTCCCAGGAGGGCTTCCATGGGGCCCAGGCTGCTGGAACTGGGCTCCCCACTCCGGATGTGAAACTGGTGATGCTTCTGCATGGTGGTGCTGGGCCCTTCCCCAGTGCGTGCAGAACAGCTTGGAGGGACAGACTCCTCCGTGACCAGCTGTTATGTTCCTCCTTAGCCTTACAGCCAGAGTGGAGTCAGAGGCCTCTCATGGCAGTGGCTGTTCTGGAACTTGGCACTGTTACCAGTATCCCTCAATATCATAATTACCGCCACTTAGCCCGGGGTTAGTGATTTGGAGCAGGGAGCAGGCCAGCATTGCCTCCTGCTGCCAGCAGACCAACCGCGGGCAGCGCTGTCGTGGCTCATAATACTAACAGTGATGATAATAGCTATCATTTATTGGACACTTGCTGTGGGCCAGGCCCAGGCTAAGTGTTTCACACAAGGAATAGGGACCTGCCCCTCCAAGGGGTGTGGGGGGCTCCTAACCACTGATTTGCACAGCAGCTTTTATTGTAGGGTGTTCTGGAAGGAGGCTAGAGCACAGGATATGCAGTATTGCCTGTTTGGCCCCCAGATGGTCTGGACTGAGCATCAAGGTCAAGAGACCAGACCAGGAAAGGACAGAGGCTTCTTTCATGAGAACTGGTAAGATTCTGGCCTGAAAGTCCTGGGCAGATTTGGAGTGAAATCAGGGAAACTGTGAGACCAGGGGGCAGAGCTGCTTTGCAGGAGTCCTGTCCCCACCTCTGCAGGTCCCCAGGCTGGAGGCTTGGGAATACCTAGAGGCAGCTCTCCTTGGCATACACAAATGGCCTAGTGAAGACCAGTGTTGGCTGCCTTCCCTTGAGCAGGTGCTATGGAGTTCAGGGCACAGGGATCATCTGGGATCCATACCTGTGAAGGACACAGAGCCTCTGTAAGCTTGGGCCCAGGAAGAAGGTGGACCAAGTCTTGCCCAGCCTCATGGGGAGCTCTGAAGTGACTTTGTCCCTCAGAGTGTCCATATCTGGCAGAAACGGTCAGGCCCTTCTAACCCACCTGGATCGGTCATGGAATGCAGGCTACCCAGGAAAGGGACAGGGGTGGAGTTTCTGAGGACAGGGCAGCTGCTGATCCCTTTCCTGATGCCTCCTGGTGAAGGCACTTGTCTGGGTTTGTGAGAAGTGTATTACCTCATGGTTTGGGAAGCCAGAAGGCCAAAGTCAAGGTCTAGCAGGATTGTCTCCCTCAAGGCTCTCAGGGAGAATGTGTTCTAGGCCTTTCTCTTGGCTTCTGGAGCTGTGAGCAGTCCTTGGCTTGCAGCTGCATCCCTCCACCCTTTGCCTCCATTATCACATGCATTCCCTCTGTGTATGATGTCACCTCTCATGCAGACACCAGTCACATGACATGCAGGACCCATCCTACTAGAGTATGACCACATCTTCACTAATTATATTTGCACCCTATTTGCAAATGCAGTCACACTCTGAATTCTAGGACTTCAACATCTATCAGAGGACATAATTCCACCCAGAATAAGGACCTCTAAGACCCTAGGTCCTATCTATCCTCCCCAGTCCATCAGTGTCTCTTTCATTGCCTCTGACTCAAGAAGCCAGGAAGGCAAGGCTGGACTTGGGGTCTGGCTGCAGTGGAGAGGGCTTGCTGGACTCCTCCTTACTGGACAGTATAATTTGCTTCCAAACCAAGAGTGTATGTGGCATCGTCAGCCATCATAACAGAGTCTCACTAGAGAAATGGGAGCCATAAGTCCCCAGACAGAGTATCTAAGTTCCACATCTATCAGTACTACCCAGTGGTAGAAGGGACACTTGAGCAACTGACTGAGTACACAAAGGGTAGCAGAGTGGGCTGCTAAGGCATGAAAAGTGACAATCAGAATTGGCGGAGTGGTGGCCATGGGTGACCGGGGAGAGTAGTTCTGTGGAGTGTAGGGGGCAGTCAGAAACCATATCTGCATGGGTTCAACTACCACTTGTGAAGAGGAAGAGAAGGCACCAAGTGTAGACAATTCTTTGGATGAGTTTTGCTGTGAGTTGTGCATTTAGCCAATAGCTACAGGTTAGGAAGGGGGCTTGTGGAATGAAGTGGGGGTACTTTTTAAATGGGGAGACTTGAGCATGTCAGCGTGCCGCTGGCAAGTGCTGGGCGTGAGAGAAGAGAAAGGAGTAAGCCAGGCAGTGCTGGCAGATGTGCCCACCTCTGAACTTCTCTAATCCACATCATCAGTCAGACATAGAGATTCTGCCCCTCTCTTCTCTGATTCCACTGAATCTCAATCTTCTAGGCAGGGACTCTAGAGAGGTGGGTGGTAGGTCACTGCTTGTAGTTTTGGTCCCAGACTTGGGACCGCACTCTGTTCAACCATCTCTCCCCATCTTGGCCGAGCCCGGTACTCATGATGGAATTTCTGAGGTTTAGCTTTGACCCTCCTTCTCCGTGATTGCGCCAATTCCAAGGCCCTCAATCAGTGTTTGCTGAGCGGTGAATGAATGGATGGATCCCAAGGACAGGGTCACCGTGGAGCTCCTGAGCATTTATTTTGAATCTTCGAAATGCAAGAAAAATTGCCCCATCTGTTTCTGTATAATATCAGGATAGCAAAAAGCCACAGAACTTAACTATAGCCAACTCAATCATGTGTGACAACCCGGCAGCCGCAGGATGCATTTGTCTGAACCGCTCTGTGTGTGTGTGTGTGTGTGTCTGAGAATTGGATGTGATTCCATATATAATCACATGCATGTGAAACGTGTGTGTCTGCGTGTGTGTTAAAGAATGTACATGGCTATGTTTGTGTAATTGCCTTGTGTGTGCATCAAAGTGAGCAGATATTTTTAAGTATACATGTGTGCACACATGCATGCATGCATGTGTGTGTGTGAGAGAGTGTGTTAGTCCATGTGTATATGCATTGCATGTGGGCTCAGAGGAGCAGGTGCATGGCACATGGCGTCTGGTTGTGTCCATACATTATGAACTTTTGAAAAATCTCTTTTTCTCCTAAGCTCTTGGTGTCCAAATTTAAGAGAATTTAAGAATTGCTCTTCCGACTAGTCTGGGCTGAGCAACATGAATTGGTCAGAAGTGTCAAATACTTAAAAAGATAGGCAATGGTTACTGTATGGAACAGTTAGGAATGAAAGCAGCCTTCCCTCCCACCCATGCAGGCCTTGCTTCATCTACCAGAACCTTCCAATAGAACCTTCTACCATAATAGAAGTGCTCTGTATTTGCACTGCCTTGTGCGGGACACAATGCTGTCCACGTGTTGAACACTTGAGATGTGGCTTGCGTGATGAAGGAGCTGAATTTTTTATTTCATTTAATTTTAATTAATTAAAGTTGACATTTACATAGCCAGTGCATCTAGTAGCTATTGTGTTGGACAGTGCAGAATGAGAGCAAGTGTTCACTGTCTCTCACTTCCGTGTCCCCCAGTCCCCCCCTTGGTGCCTGCCCTGGGAGGCTGCCGGGTAAACAACCACTCTCTGAAGGCTCGTAGCCAGGGCCAGTCTTTGGGGATTCGCACTAATGAATAGAGTAACGGAGATTGATGTAATAAATGAAAAACGAAATATTGTTTGTAGATAAGTGAGTGCTTCTGAAATGTTGGATAAATATCTTCCCTAAAGAGTTACATAATATCTTTATGGAGGAGTTTATCTTAAGAGGTTATTATGACTGCTGTTCTCTCTCTCTCTCTCTCTCTCTCTCTCTCTCTCTCCCTTAGCCTAAGCAAACCTCAAGCTTGAGTTTGCATGAGGTATTCATTTCTCCCTGTGGAGGTTCAGTTGGTGATCACAGTGAAGTAGCTGTCATCCCCACCTGTCCTCGTGTGCTCAAAGCTGGGTTGTTTGAAAGACCTTCTTACTCTAAATGTACATCATAGGAAAGACAGAATCTCTGAATTAGAACGGACATGGAGTCATGTGATCCTTTCCTGCTGCCCACCATTCTCAAGCCCAGCTCACCTGGGTCACAACTGGGGAGAAGTTCAAGTTCCTATTGCCTCATCATTCTCCAACAGCTGTGGAAACTTTTCCAACATCTCTTACATGCTGCCCCTCCAGAGGTCTCTGGAGACCCCTGGGGCCCCAGGAGCATCCTTTAAGAGCAAGAAAACTAGCCTCAAGGGAATGTCATTCATACCCCCAATCCCTCTTCACTTTGGGATCAGGTGACATGAGCCATTTTAAAACATGCGGACTGAGGAGACTGGTTGACCATGTTTTTGTGCTTTCTATTCCTCCATGGTCTTTGGTTGCTTCACACCAAAAATCCTCTTCATTCTCTTCAAATAAGTTGACTCTTAACTTCCGATGTCCGAAGTTCTCCTTGCAGGAGCTTATGAACCTTCGCTTGAGATGCTGCTTCCTCTGGGGTTCCATGGTCCATTTTACTCCTGCTCCTCCTCCCAGCATTCCTGAGCTTTTGGACACCAGGGACATTACTGAGTCTTCCTTTCCCTTTTGCAGCCCATTACAAGACCAGGCACGTAGCAGACACTCAATAAATACTTGCAGAATGAGTGATTTTTTTTTTTTTCCTGGAGAGGACAAGAGATTCAGAGTCAGAAGAGCTGGGTTTAAGTCCTGGTAAAACTCTGTGACTCTGGGAAATTCTATCTAACCCTCTCTGAGCCTCAGTTTCCTCATCTGTAAAATAGGAATATGTGTCTCACAACACTGAGGTGAGGTGTGAAAGAGGCCAGATATGAAGTTCTTTGTCAGCTGTACTGGGATGTGCATGAGAGGTTTGCTATTTAATGTAGAAGGGGTAACCTTGGCCTCATGAGCCTTCTGGGCTCCCTTCTGGGGCTGACAACAGGGATGGATTCATTTGCAGAAAATGTTGGCTAATTATTGTCTGGTTTGAATAATTATCCAGGGACCCTGGAAACAGCCCTTCCCACGGATCAAACTGTCACATCTGCAGCCGACCTTTAAGTAATCTGAGTGGGGGTAATTACAACGGGCGGATTTTCTCTAAATATAGCTGTTCCCCAGCTAAAGGTCAACTCAAGGGAGCACAGTTTGATAATTGCAAGCGATTTGATAATGAATTGGGGCAAACATCCCTGGGGGTGCAGCCAGCGGTTTCCTGTTATGAAGACCAGGGTGTGGACACCCTGAAGGGGAGGATCTGGATCCCTGGGCCCTGCTGGAGAACATCAAAGTTCTCACTTTATTACAGTTCCGGGGACAAAGTGACAACAACGCACATGGGGAGGTGCTGTGGTTTGGAGATGGTTACAGTGTGTCCCCCAAAGGTTCAGTGTGGAAATGTTGAGAGGTGCTGGATGCTTTAAGAGGTGAGGCCTAGTGGGAGGTAATTAAGTTGTTGGGAGTATTGCCCTTGGAAGAGATTAATGCTGGTCTCATGGAGTGACTTAGTTCCTGTGAGAATGTGTGGTTATAAAAAGAGCCAGGCCACCCCATGGGCTTAGCCTTTTCTGCTTGCGGCTATGTCCCTTCCCACTTCTCCATCTTGTTGTGATGCAGACAAGGGGGCCCTCCCTAGAGATCAAACAGATGGGGCTGCCCAATCTTGGACTTGCAGCCTCTAAAACAAATAATCTCTTTTCTTTATAAAGTACCCAGTCTTAGGTATTTTTTTACAGCAACAGAAAATGGACCAATACTGAAGGCCACTATGGTAAAAAAAAAAAAAAAAAAAAAAAAAAACTTTTATAAATGACAAGGTTAGATCCTCCATCCCTGGGTTCCCAGTATCCTGTGGATTCAGTGCTCTGCTCTGGTCTACCACTTCCTGGCTGTATACCTCATCTCCACAGTGGGACTTTTTGCTCCTCAGAGACTGAGACCACTAAACAAAAACACCAGGAGGTGTAAGGTCAGACAAGACTTGGGTGTGAATCTCAGTCCTGCCAGGATTCTTCATGGGAAACTTTGGATAAGTCACTTTCTTCATTAAGCTCAACTTCCTTGTCTATGAAGAAACTGTGGGGCTTATGAATTATTGCTTTGCCTGCTAGAGCAGGTCATATATAACTCTAATAAAGAAATGTACAGAAAGCACATTGCAAGCCTCAAAATCTTCTGTAGATCTAGAAGGGGGAAGAAAATCTCCTTCTGTCCTCTCCCCTTAGCTTGATCTTAGGCTTGGCTAGATGACTTACTTTTCTCCTGCAACTGTTTTCTCTTCTCATTGTCTCCTAAGTGGTGGTTAAATTTTTTAATTAAAGGTAATGAATTGAAATAATAGGAGAATAGTAGTATTAAATTGAAGAAGGAAAACTCTCCTGTCAAATATGAGACTTGGTGGTTACACTGTGAGTCAAAGTCCTCAAGTATGTTCCTCACTCCACTTCTCTTCTACTGCCATCCCCAGGCTCCATCTCTAATCTGTATCTTCTGTCCAAAAAGAATTCCCTCCTTCTTTTGGTTAAGCAGAGACAATGTTCAATAGAGCTGGGCTGCAATATCCCACTTACCAGCAGGTGTCACTATTTAGCACACAATATGATCATTGAACAGTTAAATATTACAACTGCTGTGTGCTATGCTCTTTACTGAGGCATGAGCACAACAGCGAACAAAACAGACATCTCTGCTCTGATGAGGAGGGACAATAACTAAATAAATACTAGCTATATGGTGTAATGTCAGATTGGTGACCCTATGGAAATAGGGCAGACTGAAGATAGAGATTGAGTAGAGGAGGAGGGCTATTCTGTTTTTTAAATTTATTTATTTTGGTCATGAAATATTTTTATTGCTATGTATATGGGTAATGGAATTTTTTAAAATTTATTTTTATTGTGGTGCTGGGTGAGGGGGAGGGCTATTTTAGACAGGATAGCCAAGGAAGGCCTGTCTGTGAAGGTGATATGAAAATGTCTCAAGGTCACAGATTGTGTGTCTACACTTTCAGATGTGTAGGAATATTACCTTAAATGTTGTTTTTTCTATTACTGAATTGAGTGTTTGCCTCTAAGCTCTCATTTCATAGAGCCTGAGGAGTGGAAATCAGTCTCTATCTTCCTTAGGTACCCCCAGCCACAGGGAAGAGTCACAGTTCTGGGCTCTTAGACAGAGCCAAACATTGGGAGAGGGGTAAGGGAATAGGCCTTTTGCTCTCATCTCTCCTAGGACTTCCTATATCCCTGGTGGCTTTCTGCTGCTTCTGGGTCATACCTGAGGTGGGGTAATTTATGGACTGTTTACAGTTCCATCTGCCTGGGCATCCCTCCCAGAGAGAATGATGAAAGCAAGTCTTCCCCATCCTCTTCTGTCTTTCTCTCTTCTCTGCCTCTAGCTGGGTTGAGGGTGGGAGTTCTGTCTGATCTTCTGGGGACCAGCTTGGAAGTACTGTTGGCCAGAACACTTGTCAAGGCCTGAGACTCCCCTTTCCTAAGAGCTCAGGCTCCTGCAACACAAAAACAGAGAGAGGTCTGCAAGCTATTTCTAGGGTTTGCCCTGCCATTTGTCTCCTGAGACTGTAAGCTAAGCACTGCCACCCTCTTAGGGGGCAGGGGAGAGGAGATGGGCAGGGAAAATTCAGTGGAAAAAAAAAAAACAGGCTGGCTAGAGCTACATCTCAAAATACCATCTCAGCCACACCTGCTCAGTAAAATCTCAGCCTCATTTCATTATTACTCCTCTAATTTTGACCTATTGTATGTGGGGTATCACCTGACGCCTGAGTGTTTGTACCCACGTGTGTGTCCAGACTCAAGTCTGCTGCCTTTTAATGTGGTTGCTTCTAGTTAAAGTGTGGGTAAAAAATTAAGGAGTATTAATAGTTGGGTTTTTTTTTCCTCCATAAATGAACAGCGATGCTGCCAGGCAAAAAGCAACTCAAAGCATTTCATTAACTTTCGGGTGACTTGGAAACTCTTGTCTAAAAATACGGACAAGCAAGAGTGTGAAGGGATGTGTAGGAGGGTTGTCCCCACATTACGGCACAGTCAGGACAACTGGGGCCACTGTGGGAAGTGTGCCAAAATGTCTCTGCTAAGAGCCTCTTTTAAAATAAGCTCTCCTCCCACCCTGAGATTTCCAGCAAACTTCTGGAGGATGTGGGCAATTTTTCCCAAGCCCTTGAAATGGAAAACAAAGGAAGCTGAGTGACAGGGCATGACAATGTGGAGGGGGGGACTGCTGGGCAAGCCGGACCAATTAGCTGCCTTCTGCCCCTCAGCTCTCTGTGGTGGTCTTGGAGAGTTCGGTGGGGAGGTGAGGGGTGCCGATGGGGCCTGGCATGCCTGACATCCAATTAGAGCCCATTCACCAGCTGACCAGCCTGCCTGCTCCTTCCCAGCTGCTCCACGGCCGCTCAGTCATAGCACCAAGACCAGAGGGTGCTAATTGGATGCTGAGGCCCAGCCGGGCCTTGCATAGGCTCTCACTTTCTTGGCTGAGCTCCTGTCCCTGGTTCTGTCACCAGCTCATCCTCCCTGGAAAAATGCCATTTTTTTCAAGTAGAAATGGACAAGATGGCTCAGCAGCTTCTGCTAGAATTCCTGAAGAGCCCACGTTAGGGCTGAGGTGAGGTCAGATTTGGAGGAGAAGAGGAGGCCAAGAGGTCATGGGGTGACCAGTTCCCTGGGGTGTTGGAAAAGCACTGAGGTAGGTGACAGGGAGTATCACCTCTGAGGTACCTTTTCTTTTTTGGACCTCAGTTTCCCCATTTGCACACAAGGGGATCTGATTAGATGACTGCATGTGCCCTTCCAGGCCTGATGTAGAATGTCCCTAAGCCAAGACACTGAAGTGTCTGGTAGATCCCTGCAGTGGAGCAGATGTCCCCTGGAAGACTGGACTTTCCAAGATGGGTCAAGGTCCTTAGGGGAACAGCCCTGTTGCCCTGGTCCTGCAAATCAATGTTCAAGCCATTCTACATTTTCATCTTTTTCTGAGATTTCCTGACTGGGCCAGTGCTTCCAGGAAGGTCACAGATCACAGTGGGTTCACATGTGTGCACTCTGGAAAGAATTACATGCCCACAACCCTTTCCCCAGGCAGCTCCAGATGTGTGTATACAACCACAGCTTCAGGGTCTGGCCTCATTCCTTGTCCACCTCAGGTGCATCAGTCTGCTGCTGCATATGGTATAAGAAGGTGTCCCAGCAACAGACGACACCGTCTTCTTGCTTGGATTCTTCATTCCCTTCCTGTATTAGAGTCACAGATCCTGGCTCTTTCTTGTGACTGTGCAGTTCCTACAATTACAATGGATGGTGTCAGATAATTTGTTTGGCTAGAGGAATGTGGGCAGTAGTGACAGTGTACCAGTTCGAAACTGTAACCCTAGGACGCACTGCCCTTTCTCCTCAATGTTTTTGTGCCCTGTGATCTGCTGTGAAATGTGCATGCCCCATCAGCCACTTTGTCTCTTGTCTGAACCCTAGAATGAGACATGTGGAAGAGACCTAAGCCCAGCCCCGACGCTGGTCCACGCAAACTCACTCTAGATCACCCAAACCTAGGTCGACCTGTGGACTTATGAATTTGAAAAGAAATGTGTGTTGTGGTATATTTTGAGGTTATTTTTTAGGAGACAGACATTGACTAAGGCAGCAAAATGAGGAGAAACTTCCAGGAAAGGAATGCTGATGAGCACACTGTGGGCACTGGGTAGCTGGGCACAACAGAGAAACCATTATGCTGTCATGTCCAGGGCAGCTTACCAGGTAGGATGCCCCGTCTCAGGACAGGCCAACCATCGGCCATACTGTGGGCCACCCTCTAGCCCTACCCAAGCCAACCCAAGCTTCAGAGGGACCACATGACCCCTGAATGGGACTGGGGAGAAGCAGCTGGACTGTGTTCTTAGAACTTCCTCAAGGTGAGACCTGAAGGGAGCAGATACTGCTGTTACCTGGATAATGTGCTGTGAACATATCTGGGAAGAGGGAAACTGGCAGCAACAAGAATCCCCAGACTGTCAAGGGCTCCCAGATGATCCTGGAATAGTTAAGACCCACATTGATTTGGAGGCCTGGGCAGCAGCTCTGCACACTGCTGCGACTCAGGATAGATTCGGGCACCGAGAGATTCCTAATCAGTTTAACCGAGCGGCAGATGACTCCTCCCCGGGAGTCTACAGCGCTGAGAGAATGGCTGTAATTGTAGACACTTGGCAGAGAAATCAGGCGCCTGCCTCTAGTCCCTGAGGCTGCCTTCCCTGGGGACCCCAGTTCAGAGACCCTCCCACGGCGACTTGGCTCCCCTGGAGCTGAGCCGAGCTGACTCTGTTGTGGATGCTGACTGCAGCCTGTTTGCATATGGCTGGAATTTTGGTTAGGGGGCTTCCTAATTGCAGTCTGATTTGTTGTTTAAAATATTATGCATAAGAATTAGGATGCACATGGAATTTTGATTCCAGCTGTTCTTTGTGCTCAGAGACAAGACTTCTCCCAGGGAAGTCTGTAGAATGCACCAGGCAAGGGAACCGCTCAAGTTCTCCAGGAGTTTCTGTGGCTCAGGGTGTCATGGCAATGGGGTCTGGGTCTGATCCTGGCTGTCTCCAGTGTCACTGGGATTTGGGGCAAGTGTGGTCATTGGGTTTTATTCTCTATGAAATGGGGACAATAAACATCAGCCTCAGAGGGATGTTGTGAGGACAAGGGAGCTAATGCAGGTGAGAGCTCATCACCATGTCTGGCACCTAATGCACAATAATACTATTTACGTTGTTCTTAGTAAGTGCAAAGTACTTAGCAAACAGTAAGTGCCCCATCAGTGCCTGCTAATTGATCATTATTAAAACACATATCTGATTGCATATACCTCGTGTTCAAAATATTTTGTTAAATCTTGTACCTTCAGAAATATTTTGTTGTTGTTTTGTTTTTTGAGACAAAGTCTCACTAAGTAGTCAAGGATGACCTTGAACTTAAGACCCGCCGGTCTCCACTTCCCTAGAGCTGGGATTACAGACATGTGCTACCACACTTGGCCAGAACTTGTTTTCAAACTGTAAGGCATTTCAAGGCTCAACACTTTTCTCTTTGATGTTTAGGAAACAGGCTCAGAGTGCTAAATAACTGCCCAAGATCACAGGAATAGGAAGTTCCAGAGTCAAGTCTAACCCAAGTCCCTCTGCACTTTCTGCCCATGCCCTCACAGTATAGACACATTGAACTTTCTAGAATTCTTCCTAAAACTCCTCTGGTTCCTTTTGATTTATGATGCTTTTCACAAACTCCCTGCCTGGAACCCTCTTTGCACTGGTCTGGGAAACCCAGGGTCCCTCAGCCACCAATGCTTCCATATTGGGTATCTCCATTGGAGCCCCACCCCTAACCATGGCTGTGCGGTAGGAGGCTCTGACCTCCAGGGCCCAGGCCTGGCCTGACTCCTCTCTGTTATCCAAGCCTCATCATCAACTATGTACAGTAGTGAGTGATCCAAGCTGTGGTTGGCTGTAGGCTGGTCACAAATGTTAGACTAGGACATCCCTGTCTGGCAACCCCAACGCCCTGAGCTCCTACCCATGAAAGAAGAGTTGCTGGGCCAGGCATCCTGGCTACTGTGCACATTAGCTTTGCATTAGGCTCCACAGTAGGGTGGCCAGATGAAGTACAGGATGCTTGGTTAATTTGAATCTCCTCTCTCTCTCTCTCCTTTATTCCCTCTCTTTCCCTTTAGTAAAAGTACTTCCATGAAATATTTGGAACATACTTATGCTAAAAATTATTTGATTTTAATGTGGAATTCAAATTCAATTGCATGTCTAATGTTTTCATTTACTAACTCTGCCAAAACTACCACACAGGCACTGCCCTGCCCTGGGCCAGGCATCCTGGTGTGTCCACCAACAAGCTCTGAAGTGGCTTCCCAAGGAACTTCTATGTGTACCAGATTGACTAACATTTGAATCCGATGTTCCACAGGTTCTAGGATATCTATACCTCTTCCACTTTTGTATCTCTGTAATCAAGATGTATCTCATAATTGCTGCTCAAGGGACAGTGGTGCTGATGTGGTCTCCAGGGACTGAAGCCTCCACTGACATGACTCTGCTGGGAGGCATGACCAGAAACCTGCAGCTGTCCCTCCATGGTTAGTCAACAGAATATTTAATGGCCATTTGGGGAAGGAAATAAGTCTTGCTTTCTGTCTGAAAACCCTCTGTTGACACCTTAAGGAAGAGCCAGCAGTGTAAGTGGAAAATGGATAGCAATGGCTTGGAAGGAAACCCCAGAGATGTTTGACCTGCAGCTGTGTCCACACTCTTCGTGTCTCCCAGGATGACACTGTGTGGGGAAAATGTGGACACTGAAGAGCCCAATTTGCAAAGTGATGAAGAAGACTCGGACCCTGGATAGGACATCTGGGGATACTGTGGCCAGTTTGTTATGCTTCTAACATTCTGTGATCTGATATATTCCATGACATATAATAATGACTACATAAGTATTAAAGGACCCTTTCAATGGGTATGAAGTGAAAATCTACATGATGAGAAAGCACTGGGTCACAGTGTCTTCCCCTTACAATCAAGGATGTCTTGGATTTGATGAAACACAGGTAGCAGAATTCAGTGACGCCATCAGGCAAAGCCTAGAAAAATCGACTTGAGTTCAGAGGAACCCAGGAAGTCAGGCGGAAATGACAGGCTTCTCCCTTTCCCTGGAGATGGCCCTGTGGGTATGGCTCTTGACCCATACCCACAGGAAGGTATGGTCTTTGAGGACTGCACAAGTGGGGAGCCATTGGCATTTGGGAAAGGTGGTTCTTTGTTATGTGAGAGGGTCCTATGCAGTACAGGATGGCAGCATTCTGGCTTCCCTGAACATCTGTGTTGTCCTCTAGTTGCTATAACAATGGACAAAATACACAGAGCCCCCATACCCTCCGGACGTTCTCTTGGCGTGGATCACTCTGAGCAGAGCCTTGAGCCGCAGGATGTGCCTGCCCCCTGTTGGTGGGCAGCACTGTCCTCTTCTGTCCTTTAGCCTAGAGTCTTCATTTCCCAAGAAGCCACTGTGAGCCAGGGAGATTCATGTCCGAGGTGTGTGCCCAGCCCTAGTTGGAGGGGTTGGAGAGCCAGCCCTGGGCATCCCTGCCACCCCCATGCCCTTGCCCTGAGTTCTCTTTCCAGGAGCATTTTCTCTGCCGTCTTCAAGGCAGCCTCTGAGAAAAGAGGCATGTCGCCTCCTTTTCATTTACATGGGGATTACTGGAGACCAGAAAAGTGCTTTAAAATGATAGAATGTCTCTGCACCTCATCAAACCCTTCCCCTTCCACCAATTTCTGCCTGATTTACAGTTAATATTGCTCACTCCCATCACCCTGCTGGAGAAGAGGAGATTATTTCTCCATTGCCATAAAGAATGTAAAGGAGATGGGAAAAATCAGGTGAATTCAGAGAAAGTTTAGTTAAAAAAAAAAAAAAGTGCTGGGGGGAGGGGTGCCAGGGAAGGCAGTATAAAACTGGGAGCGAAGTATTCTTGAGCAATTTCAGAGTCAAAGTCAAGTGGTTCCTCCAGGGTCTTGTGTAGGGCCTGCAGCGCAGGTTACCACCCTGCCTGACCGGTGCATGGGTTCAGGCAGGCTTCCGGGGGCGGGGTGGGGGGCTCACCTAAGCATTCATCCGCTCAGGATAAATGAACCCCCTGATGGACATCTACCTGCCCTCTCCCGACTCCCACAGAAGATCTAATGAGCATCTTGGAGATGCAAGAGGGGCTCTGAATTCGGAGTTCCTGGATGGGGGTTTATTTATTCTGCTTGACTTAATTAAACACTAGAGGCTCTAATGTGGGTTCTGGGCTCAAACCCGGCCCAGACAAGTACTGGCTGTGAGATGTTGGGTGTCATTTCACCTCTCTACACTTCAGTGTTTTTGACTATGAGATGGGGAAAACTGGCACGTGACGAGTGCTAATAGTGTCACTCTGCCTGTCTTTACTCACTGTCAACCAATCACAGATGAGCAAAGCATCACCATTTTCCAGCAGGTGAGTGTGCAGATGACCAGGCTCTGGTCACACCAGTTTGTCACTGGTGGGTTCTTGCTGGTTTTATGAGCAAGGAGCTGAGCATTATTTGCAAGTCCTCAAGGGAGGGAGAGGTAACCCATCAGCCAAAGCAAGCAATGGAGTCCATTAGGTTTGGTTACAACTAAACTTTGTACTTCAGTTATCTATTGCTGCATAACAAAAAACTCCCCGTAACTGAATCACCATTTTGTGATTCGCTCAGGATTCTGCAGTTGGGGCAGGGCTTGGTGTGGAGAGCTCATTGTTCTCCATGTGGCTTCAGCTGAGGGCTGTGGCATGGCTTGATTTGGGTTCTGTGTCTTAGGCCTTGGTTCTTGCTGTTGGCTGAGATCTTTGTCTTCCACATGGCCTCTCTAGGTGGATGGCTTGGGCATCCTCACAGCAGCACGATGGCTTCAGTGCTGTCAGCCTTCTTACACAGTGGCCAGATTTCCCCCAGAGCACAGAAAAATGATAGCTTCCAGGACTTTTTAAGGCCTAAGCTTGGAATTGGCACAGAGTCATAGCTGCCACATTCTTTTAGTTATAGCAGGTCATAGGGCCAGCTCTGGATCAAGAAGAGGGGAGTGCACAGAGGATGAAAACCAGATGGCTCACTGAGGACCATTTAAGTGACTGCACCTGGGCCTTTTGTATAACTTTTCATGTATTTTTTCCTTCCTCTGTAATAGTTTAGCTTCTCTTCTTTGTGGGGCAGGGAGAAGAGTTCACTATGTCTCTCAGGCTAGCCTCAAATTCTCCATTCTCCTGCCTTAGCCTCCTGAGAGCTAGGATTACAGACATGAGCCAGCATTCCCATTCCTGGAGCTGTACAAGTAATGCAGAACAACCACTGGGGCCTGGTTGCCTCTTTAACCAGATGCTTCTTTAACGGATAGCACAACCCCAGGGGTCACATTTGGAAATTCTTATAATTCAGGTATAGAGTTATAAAGCAAAGGCTTATTGAAACAGAGCATGCCAGCCATGTCCCCACAACCCTGTCCAAGTCCTCCTTTCCCTCACTACTGGCTGCCTATTCAACAGTTCCTTTCTCCCTTTCCTGGTTTGTATCATTGATCCCTGGAATCTGGCTGGCAGAGGTGGCTTCAGGGCCAAGACTGAGGTAGAGACGGTGGCAGCTGCGTGCTGGCAGTGGCATTCTCTGAGGAGCTCACCTGAAAGTGACCTTCCCCTGTCCTTCAGCACCAGAGCACATGCAGGCAGCTCCAGGTTGCACACAGCATCTCTCCAAGGTGCTGCAGGTGGCTTGCAAACACCTCCAAAGCAAAGGGAGAAATAATTCAAGGTTTAGGGAACAAACACATCAATTTCTCCACTCTCATCACAGGTTTTCTGCAGTTTCTGGTGATGATGGGGCAGAACTTTAGCCTTGCAAAGGGGCTCTTCTTGGTCTTCTCTGTGGAACCTTGGCTGGAGTTGGGCCAGGCAGAACTGACCCCAGGTGGGGATATGTACTCCGGGGCACACCCAACACAGTTGTAGGCACCAGTGTATTAATAAGCTGGTGTACCTTCCCTCAAGGTCTCACATACCTACATACACACACACACACACACACACACACCCTTACCACATACTTGTGGAGAGGCGGAGCTACACCAACAAACTCATTTGTATGCATGGATGCACCCATATGCATAGACACACCTGTGTGTGCACACCAGCACACCCAGCATGCCGAGACACACCTCAAACCTAACCTGGATGAGCATGTGTGCATATGTGCACAAAAACCATGTCAGCACTTAGCAAAAGCCTCATGCAGAGGCATATGTGCACACAGTTCCAAGTGTGTAAATGCACACGGTTGCACCCACATGTACACACCCACACACAAATAATCAGGTAGCACAATATGCTTACAGACCTTCGTCTGTCTTCCTTCGTCCTTCCCTCCCTTCCTTCTACAAATGAGTGTTCGATGTGACATAGCATAGCCATAAAGACTAGTTCAAATCTTGGCCCTGCCACTTTCTAGCTGTGTGTGACCTTGAGGAAGTTATTTAATGTGTGTCTCAGTTCATTCATCTATGAAATAGGGATAGTCACAGTATGGCCCTCCCAGGTCTTTGTGAGAATAAAATCTATTAATATGTAAACCCTTAGCCCAGTGCCCCGCACGTGGTAGCCTCTCCTGGGGTTGCCTCCGACTGCTACAGGAGCCAGAGATTTGTGGCATAGTTCAACTGCTGGCCTGTCATTTAGGCCTCTGTGATGCTGGGTCCAAGGTTCAGTTCTCTTTGCCTCAGTTTCCTCTCTGGTGAATGGGGATGAGCAGCCTTGCCCTGGCTGCCCGTGGGGCCTCAGGTGAGGAGCAGGTTCTCAGGAGCTATAAGGTGGTGACACATGGGGCACCACAGTATCCAAGAGGCTTCCCCAGGGTACTGGCATTGCCCAGGGCAGCTGACACACATCGGCTATTGACAGTCCACCTGTCCCCGGCTTCTCCCTGACCACCAGTCCCAACACCTGGTGCTCCTGCCCTCAGAGTGATCCGGGAAGATGTAGGTCACGTGTGTGCTGATGGCTTCTGGGAACATGCAAGTGCTGCTTGGAAGGAAAACACCACAGCTTCCAGTGCACACAGAACCTGGAAACTCCAGCAGGAAACACAGCTGCTGGTTTTCCAGGACCACAGTACCCCTCCCCCTTTTTTTGAAGGGTTCTTTTCTTTGTCCCCAAAGGAAGTATTTGAGGAAGTGTTACTTCCCTGTGTCTAGTTGGTCAGATAAGTCCATACTACTTGGTGTCACTGGGACAGTGAGAGATCTGTCAGATCCTGTTACATCCCTGAGGAAACATCCCAGGGTCATCTGATGTCCTTAAAGCAAAATCTCAACCCTTCTGCAGGGGAGTTGCGGCACTGCTCCTTTCTACCTCTTCCTCTCACCTACTACCCTGTGTTCCCTGTGCTCCAGCCAGGTGGCTTTCCTTCTGTTCTTGTTCCTGTTTCTGCAGGTCCTTTGCCTGGAGCACTTGTCTTCCAGATGTGCATGGCTGACTCTTGCCCATGTAATCCAGTCAACCTCTTCCAAGGGCCCACCCTGGTGTGCTTCCTTCTATCCTATCCCACCACCATGCTTTACTTTCTATTGCACTTAACCTCTACTCAAATGATCTTTGGAAGCAAACTCATTTATTGACTGTCTGTCCTTCCCGCTCGACTGGAAGGTGGCCAGTGGCAGCAGGCTCTCCTCAGTGCCTGGCACCTAGTAGATGCCTGACTAATCTATGTTCTCCAGATAGCTAAAAGACCTACCACTTGTACTTCCTATTGTGTAATTCAGCTGCTCTGGGTGGTAGATCTGTGACACTGGATCATGAGTGATTTGTAGTAAATAAATAAAGTACTGGTGTTGTGAGTGATTTATTAAAGAAAGAGAAAATCAGAGCAGACTCAAGGTCCTTACTGTCATGATAATACTCTCACTTTCTCAAATTCCAGCTCAGTTTTCTGGGTGAGAGAGAGTAGCCACCAGAGGACTGGGAACTGTGTGTCCCATCTCTGCCTTACTTGTGCCGTTAGTGAGATTACGGGTTCACATCATAGTTCAATGTCTTGAAAATGCATTTGCTATCAAAATCCAGAGGAACCTATGAGGCCTTGAAATACAGATGAACTTAAGATAGAGGGATCAAGGATAGGAGGTTGGGCACCTACCTAGAGGTCACTGTTGGTTAAGCTACAGACAGTGGGGGAGAAATAAATGCTTGTTGTTGCAACCTCTGAAATGTTGGGATTGTTTGTGTTATCACAGGGATAATTGACTGACACACTAGTATGTGAACTAAAGTGCTGTGTTAGCAAGAAAATTCTTGGCTAAAAGTCTGTGACACAAGGTCCAAGGACCATTTTGGGCAGGTTGAGTTTGGCAGTATTGGTGATATTGGGCTTTTCTGATTTGTCTGCCTGCAGAATGTGTTTTTAATTTTAAATCAATTTGGGCACTGTTGATGCTCAAAATGATTGCTGTAGTAATGACTGAGGAAATGAACGAGTAGCATGCCTAAATCTTGGCCCATAATTTCAGCCAAAACAAGAAGTATTACATTTCTTATTTATGAAAAATCACATGAATTTCTAATCTGAGCCCTCTCTTGAGAGTGTGACTGAGCCAAGCTCTATGAGACAGGCTCATCTTCTTTTCTATTTAATTTCCTGCCTCCAAGGAGGTAGTCTGGCTCAATGGAGGGAACATGAAACGGGTCAGGATGATCTGAGTTCAAATCCTGGTTCCATATTCACCAGTCATGTGATCTTGAGTAATCCATCTGTTGGAATTTCAGTGTCCTCAACTGTAAAATAAGACAGATGATGCCTTTCTCCCTGGGTGGGTGTGAGGTTCAATGGGTTGATTCAAGAATCTGAGACACAACTGCCTATCACAGTGCAGAGGCCAGGAAATGGCTGCCCCTTTAGGTGTTAACCAAGTCACATCATCTTACAAAAGTAGCGAGAACCCCATGAGCCCATCCCCAGTTATAACCACGGTCAGCCCATGGTATTCTCATGGGACCTATGAGGTCCCCTGTCCTCCCCCTGGCCCTCTCTGTCTTCTTAAAGCAAATCTCAGAAGTGCTATGCTTGGTTTCTTCTGTGTGGGTTTGAAATGTGTACATAATAAAAATAATAAAGCTGGGGTGATAACGTCTCTTTCATAGAATGACTGGAGGATGGCAGGAGATAATTTACTCAGTCACCTTCCACCTGACACTCCGAAGAGACCTAACCTCTCTGGGGTGGGGAAGGTCTTCCTACACAAAGCAACATCAACAACACAGAGAGATAAAAACGCAAATATTTTAAGAAACAGCATAAACACAAAAGCAAACGAACCAAAAAACAAAGATTCTCAACCAAAGGGTTAATCTTATTATATACTCAGAGCTCTGACAATTCACTAAGATAAACACTAACACTTCAATTACAAAATGGGAAAATAACATAATTTACAGAGGATGAAACACAAATAGTCAATAAAGACGTGAAAAGATGTTCCGGTTTACTAGTAATCAAAGAAATAGAAATTAAGACAAAATAACACTTTTACCTATCAAATCAGCAAAGATTTTAGAAGTGCCAAGGCCCAGTGCTTGCCAGAGAGAAGCCACTTAGAGCTCTCATAAGTGCTTGCTGACTACTTAAATTGGTGTCTCTTCTGGAAATAAAGTCAGGACTACGTATTCAAAATCTCAAACAAAACAAAACAAAACAAAAAACCCCAACCTAACCAATGTCTTTTGGGGCTAAAGACTCAGAAATTCAAGCAAAAGTTTATACACTGTGACATTCCTTATTTATTACAGGATTTTTTTTTTTAGAAAAGGGAGACAGCCTAAGGATTCCACAGTAAGAGAGTGCTAGATAAGCTGTGACACACCCATATGATACAACAGCCCAAAGCCATTAAATATATATATTTTCCAAGAATTTTTAATGACATGGGAAAACACTCAAGTTAAAAGTGAAAAACAAGACACAGAACTGTATGTTGTCCTGCTGTATAATCCTGATTATGTAAATAAATAAATATACTTCTGGAGGGGTGATTGTTGAGGCAGAACAAAAATACGGTAGAAAGACTGCTAAAGTAGGTTTTAGTTCTTACTAGTCTGTGTTAAAGACAGAAGTCACCTTGGAAAAATAGTTCTTCTTTTAGAGGTTCTTCAGCTACACAAATGTAGGACAAATATCTATTCAGTGTTCTTGGAGTACCACTGAATGTTAGTAAAACACCCAAATGCAAGCAATGATTGAAACTGGGAAGGAAAATATTCCATTGTTTTGTTATTTTCAGAAGAAAAGGCTGCTTTGTGGTAGTGTATGTACATCTCTGAAAGGTCTTGCTATGTAGTCCTGGTTGGCCTTGAACTTGAGATCCTCTTGCCTCAGTGCTGGGATTACAAGTGTGTTGGGATTACTGGTGTGCCACCACACCCAGCCCCTCCTTTTCCCTTGTAGGGAAGAATGGTGGGGATGGAAAGCTGGATGGAAAGGGTCGGATTCATTCATTTAATGAGGAATAATTGTGCATCTACTGTAAGCAAGGCATGGATCTAGATTTCAAAAGTATGACCTGTGGCAGCTGAATCCTGATGCTCACTCTACAAATATAATATGTACCAAGTGTTACGGAGAAGGAAGCAGAGTAAACAGCCAGGGACGTCTGGTGGGGAGTGATTCTGTGTGGGGTGCTGGGGTCAGAGAAGGCCACACTGGTAATGGTTTGGGTTTTTTGTTTTGTTTTGCTTTTTGCTGTGCTGGGGATCAAATCCAGGGCCTTGTTCATGCTAGGCAAGTGCTCTACCATTGAGTGACATCCCCAGCTCTGGTAGGTAACTTTTCAAAACAGAGATCTGCAGGGGTAAAGGAACTGAACAGGTCATGCAGACATCTAGGACAGAGCATTGCAGACGGTAGAGGCAGTGAGGCCAAAATATCAGGGAGGCTGATGGGACCAGAACAGGGGGCATATAGAGGGACAGAGGATGAGGGAAGAGTTGGCTCACACAGAACTTCGTAAGCTCTTTGGATTTTTTTTTTTTTTTGATGGTACTGGAGTTTGAACTCAGGGTGCTGTGCTTGTTAAGCAGGTGCTCTATCATTTTGAGCCATGACCCCAAGCCTTTTTTACTTTAGTTATTTTTCAGAGTTTTGTGTTTTTGCGTAGGCCAGCCTTGGACAAAGATCTTACTTACCTATGCTTCCCACATACCTGGGATCACAGATGCATGCTTCACACTGACTTTGTTGAGATGGTGGGAGGGGGGAGGGTCTTATTAACTTTTTGCCCATTGCTCAGCTTGGTTTTGTTTTTGCTTTGGCAGCACTGGAGTTAAACTCAGAGCTTCTCACTTACTAGACAGGTGCTCTACCACTTGAACCATGCCTCCAGCCCCCAATTTATCTTTTGAGATAGGGTCTTACTAACTTTTTTTGTCCAGGATGACCTTGAACCATGATCCTCCCAGTCTCTGCCTCCTTGGTAGTTGGGGTTCAGGTATGTGCCACCATGTCTGGACCCTTTGGACTTCTGAAGTATAATGGGTATAATAACATTCACCCTTTCAAGTGCTCATTTGATGGATTTTGACAGACGTCTACACCCATGTAACTACCACCTTAAGCAGTATATAAAACATTTCCATCATCCTAGCTCCCCTTTGCAGTCAATCCCTGCCTGCCCTAGTCCTGGGCAGCCACTAACCTGTGTTCTCAGGTGGGATCACATGGCCTGAACTCCGCGTTTGGTTTCTTTGGCTCGGCACGCTGTTTTGAGATCCACCCATGTCCTGTGTGTTACACTTTGATCCTTTTTATTATGGAACAGCTTCCCTTGGATGTCTTTTCCCAAGGTATTTCTCAATGTACCTGTGGACGGGCATGTGGGGCTTTCTAGTTAAGGTTATTATGAACAAAGCTGCTATGAACATTCTTGTACACATTTTTTGTGGATACGTATCTTCAATCTCTTGAACAAACAGAATTGTGGGTCATAGGATGTGTGCATTTAAATGTATTAGAAGCCTCCAGTTTTCCCCAGTGGTGTGCCATTTCCCGTGCTGCCCAGCAGCACACAAGAGTCCTTCTGATGGCTCTACCTTCCTGCTCACATTTGGCTGGGTGAGTCCTTGCTGTGCCACCTGGAGGTTGTGCGGCCCTACCTTGGCTGTAGTTGGCTAACAGCGTGAGCTGGGACAATGAAGCTTCCTGAGCTTTGATATCTCTGTCTGCAGGATGGAAAAAATACTTGTCACATAATAGCGACATAGTGAGTATTAAATGCAGTGGCGTAGGTAAGGCTCAGGACTGGGCACATGGTACATGCCTCCTGGAGAGGAGCTGGTGGCTGCCATGTTTATCACTAACCTTCAACCATGTTGCTGGAGCCCACCGATCCCCTTGGAGAGAGGTCTCTCTTGTGTCCCCTTAGCCCTGTTTTCTGACTTCTCTGACTTCCGAAAGAGGAAGTCCTATATCTCTAGACATCCTAATAAACTCTGTCTTGGGTCTCACCTTCTATCCTAAGAACCATTTCAAGGCATTTTCCCAAGGAACTTGTCTCACAGCCATTAAGATAAGTACTTTTCAAGGTTCCCCTCACTCGCAGCCAGGGCTAATTCTCCTGGGAGCGAGGCTGTCCCAGGGGCCGGCTGGTAGCCAGTAGCTGAGACTGGAATCCAGGCAAGCCTTGAAGGAGAAGGACCTCTGTACACCCCGCCGGCTGCCTGCACGGAGCAGCCATGGCAATCCACCTCCCAGCTCTGCACTTGGCTTCCTCGGGAGATCTTGAATATTTATCATGTATTAGGTGAAAAAAGAAGTGGAACAGGAGGAAATTGTGTTATTGCATATGAAATTTGCCTGAAAAGTTTCCACTCTTCTTCTAGTTGGAAAATAGTTTTGATTTGAAATATGAAGCTTCTCTCTGACTTATTATCTCAGAGACAAGAATGGAAAATGATGCTCCTTGGGTTTCAGGTGGAGCTGCCGGAGGTGGTGGGCGTTTACGGGCACCAAGAATTGTCTGTAGAAATTGCCCCTTGCACATCAAAATTGCAAATTTCTTTTTGCTTCTTTTGCCGCTTCTGCTCTGAAATTTGCCTATAGCTAACAGGCAGGAGGGGGCAGAGGAGAATCAAGTGGGAGACAGCAGGGCCCCTGCATCACACAGAGCATCCAGGCTCATGTAGCCCTGGACTATATTGGGCTGGGGCAGCATTGCTCCATCTCATTCAGTTCAAGGCTGGAAGGAACTCCCTAGGCCGCGGAATCTGATTCCCCGAACAGCATATATTCCAGGCTTCTCTGGGTTACTGTTCCATTTGAGACTTGGAAGATAGCTGTAGAGCCACTCTCCAGAAAGGCAGCATACACACCAACCTGTGCACACGCTTTGATGAGATTTATACAGTCCCTAAATTTAATCTGCCTCTAGGCCAAGAAGATTCCACCTTGACCTTGAAAACAGTTAAAATGGCTTAAGCAGTAAGAGTGCCTGCCTAGTAAGTGTGAGGCCCTGAGTTCAAACCCCAGTGCCTTCAAAAGAAAGAAAAAAGAAAAGAAAATCATTATGACAAAATTGTAATAATAAGTCCTTTGTCAAAAGTTATCCAGTGGTGAAAGATTGCAACCTAGGTGCTCTGACCCTGGGGTTGTCCTCTTAATATTCACATTGTAGGTAGTTCTTGCCTTTCCTTGCTCATGGAGTGACAGGGCTCCCGGAGTCACTCAAATCTGAGCATCTTTTCCAGTCTGGATCGGTCCTTAGGACCAAGTCTTTTCTGTACCTGAAGCCCCTACTTGCTCCCAGTCTTAGCCCATGATCTGTGGTGACACAACCTAAGCACATCTGCTGTCCTGGAAGGACCCTGCAGAGATGTGAATCCATCTGTGCTCTTTTTTCTGAACAGTTCTTTTCAGGGCATCCAGGAGACTTGTACAAGGTTATATTGCTTGAAAATAGCAGAGGTGGGATTTAAACAGGGTGTTTTAGAATTCTGTGGCTGCTGTAACAAATTACCACAAACTGGATGGCTTAAAACAATAGAAATGTATTCCTCCATTGTTCTGGAAATCATAAATCTGAGATCAAGGCCTTGCAGGGTTAATTGCTCTTGGAGACTCTAAGGAGAGAATCTGTTCCTTGCTTATTCTGTTTTCTCGTGACTGACAACATTCCTTGGCTTATAGCTGCGTCACTCCAGTCTCTGCCTCTGTCTTCACATTGCTTTCTGCAAGTCATCCTTTAGGGAAACTAAAAGGTTTAATCCCTGGGCTCTAAATTACATGAAAAGGCTACCCAAGTCAGCTGAGACTAAGCAGGATTTCAATGAAGAAAGAGGAAACCAGAAAATGAATCAGAGAAATCTTAGCAATGAGGACACAAAAATCTGAAAACATTCACCCTCTGAAGGCAAGAGTGGTATGTGGCTCTCTCCTTTGTAACCTGTGTAGGACAGGGCTCCCAGAGTCACTCAAATCTGAGCATCTTTTCCAGTCTGGATCGGTCCTTAGGACCAAGTCTTTTCTGTACCTGAAGCCCCTACTTGCTCCCAGTCTTAGCCCATGCTCTGTGGTGACACAACCTAGGCACATCTGCTGTCCTGGTGTAGGAAGAGGAGGGGCCGACGTAAGTCTACCCCAGTCATCAGAGAGAGCAGGGCTCTCAGACTTCAGCCTCCATAGCTGTGAGACTATAAAGTCCTGCCATTTCAAGGCATCTAGTGGGTGGTACTTTATTTTAGCAGCCCTAGGAAACTAACAGAGGTGATAAGGCCTAGGTGCTGGATTGCCATTCTGATATCAAAGCGGAATTTGAAGACAAAACATGAAATGAGACCAAAAAGAGAACTTATAACATGTGCTCATGTCTATGCTGATCCCATTTATGAGCATGTTACATTCTAAACCACAATGGACATGCACAGATTATGGACTATGTACGGATGGAATGGAAAACAGCACAATGTACGGGAAGTGCATGGAGAAAAACATGCTGCTATGGCTTGGATCTGGAATGTGCCCTGGAGGTTCATGAGTTGAATGAGGCAGCAGTGTTCAGAAGTGGGGCCATGGACAGGTGACTGGACCATGAGAGTTCTAACTTCATCAATGGACTAATCCATTGAGGAGTTCACAGCTTAATGGGCTATTCAAAGATCAGGCCTAGTTAGAGGAAGTAGGTCACTGGGGGTGTGACTTTGAAGGTTTTACTTTATCCCTTTCTGTCTCTCTGCATCCTGCCTGCCATGAGGCAGGTGGCCTCCTCTGCCCCATGCTCTCACTATGGTAGTCTACCTTGTGTCAGGCCCAAAGCAGTGTTGTCAGCTGAACTTGAACTAAAATGCCAGAAACCTCGTAGCAAACTAAACCTTTCTTCATTTAAGTTGATTTTTCTCAAGTATTTTGTCACCGTGATGAAAAACGAACACACATATTAGCAATTGAAGATTTTCCTTTTTTTCTATTTGATGATTTAAATGGATAAAAAGTAAACATGAATAAATCATAAGCTAAATAATATTCTCAAGGTATGAAGTATATATGTACATGTGTGTACACATCATATATATAAGACAGACAGACAGAGAAACATCTATACAGAGAGACCTCCTCTGCTATAGTTTTCCTTTAAGTGTCCCCACAACACTTCCAAAAATTGACCATATATAAGTCAAATCTCAACAACTCTCCCCCTCAAATAAAAATAGTAGAGACACCATTTTTCAGGTTAATTTAGAAAGAGGAAATAACAAAATCAGAAAATGAAAGTCTTGCTGCATGGGGTAGGGGAGAAGAAGCAGCAGGAAGGAGCTAGAAGTACCAGAGGACAATCCGTGGTCTGAAATGCTTAGCCTTCAGATCAGCGGATGAGAATGGGAAGAAGCACATGTTGGGGTTTATTCACCACTGCAAAGGGCTAAGAAGGTGGAAACTTAACGCAGCTGTGAGGTTTAGAGGTGGGCCTTGGGAGACGATCAGGACTAGCAAAGTCACCTGGTGGCTTATATAAGAAGAGGGAGAGAAGCAGACAGACACACGTGTATAATCCAGTCTCTTGCTATGTGATACCCTGAGTTGCCTCGGGACTCTGATAGAAAGAAAGGCATCACCAGATGTGGCCCCTTGATCTTGGACTAAAACTGTGAGCCAAAAGAAATGTCTTTTCTTTGTAACTTAGCCAGTGTGTGGTATTGTGTTATTATTAACAACAGAAAATGGACCAAGACAGCATCCAACCCAGGAAATTAGAAAAAGTACAGCACAATAAACCTCAATACAGTAGAAGAGACCATTAATTTACAAAGCATTACTGAATGAGTTAGAAAATATAGAAAAATAGAATAACCATATAATAAACAAAACCCAGAAAGGATTTAAAAAGACAGCAGTAAAATAAATTTCTAGCCCTTGCCAATACACCTTTACAAGGCAAATATATCAAAAATAGGAACAAAAGAAGAATTAACACAAAATTAACCATGAAAACTATTTGCTCAACACTATGAAAACAAACTTGAAAGCTAGAATTTTCCAAGAAAATATAATTTATTGAAATGATTCCAGAAGACATATGACATTCTAAGTGTAGTGATACTCATGGAAAAATGGAGAAAGTTGCCAGAGAGCTATCTCGCAAAAGGCACCAGGCCAAATGGATTCACAGAAGAATTTCATCTGTTTGGAATTGGAATTCCAGTTTCCAACTTTAATTATTCTGTTCTAGAACACTGAAAAGGAAAACACCCTCAAATTACTTTTAATGAACCAAGCAATACACTGGGGCCAAATCCCACTGAAGATTGAGCCCAAAAGGAAATGCCAAACAAATTTTGTTTATGAATATCAATTGTAATAATCTGAAATAAAACACTAGCAACAGAATTAGCAGCACTTAAAAGTGCAACAAATCATACTCAAGTGGAATTTATTCTAAGAATGCAAGGATGGTTTAGTATTAAGAAACCAATTAAAATGACTTATATCAGAATAATTAATTTATGGAAAGGACTCAATTCTTGATTTAAAAAATTCACTATGGAATAGGTCACTATTTCCTGAAGATGAAAAAAAAATTATCTTCAGCTCAAAGTCCACCATCCTATGCCATGGGAAAATTCTAGGAGATACCTACTAAAGTCAGAAACAGAAGAATTCTCACTTTCAGCACTATTATATTGGAGGTAGCAGTCAATGAAATTTAATAATAAGAAGAAATTAGAAGCATAAAATTGTAAAGAGGGAAATGAAATTACAATTCTCAGATGATAAGATTGTCTGTCTGGAACACTTGGAAGATATACTTTGGAACTACTGCCAACACTGAGAAAATTCAGTGAGATATCTGTATAAGATGAACAGAGATTAGCTTTCATAGATAGAAAACAACCAGTCAGAGGACGAATGTAAGAAAATAACTTATTTACAAAATCAGAAAAAAGATAAAATACCTAGGAATAAATTTAACAAGAAATGTCCAAGGCATCTGTCAAAAACAATAGGAAATGCCATAAATAAATAAATAAATAAATAACCCAAAACAAACCCAAAATTCTCCCTCCTTTAGCCACCCATGAAAGACACTAAAAAAATCTTGACTAAGTGAGCAGTATGTCTATATTCTGGATGGGAAAATTTGACCTTATAACTACTTTATTTTCTCTCAAGTTATTTTTTCTAAATGAATGGTAAAGCTTAACATCATCCTTATTAAAATACCAAAAGCATTTTTTAGGGGGGAAGAAGGATGGGGAGAATGGAAACTAGATAGACAAGGTGATTTTAAAATTCATATAGAAAATAAACAAGCATAATCCTTCTGCAACTTGCTTCTTTTTACTAAAAATTATGTTTTTAAAGAAATTGTCCATGTTGACACATGTAGTTAAATTTCATTCTAAATGCTGCACAATGGTGTTACATTGCATAAGGATTCTAGAATTTATTAGTCCTGTGGGTGTGGATATTTAGATTGTTTTCTGGGTTGTGGACTGTCTTTAATGGTTTAAGTCATCCTAGTGTGAGTGTGTGTGTGAGACAGAGAGAGAGACAGACAGACAGACAGAGAGAGACAGAGACAGAGACACAGAGAGAGGTGGTTTTGGGGCTCTGGCACCACCCAAAAAAATGCAGACTCAGACATGCAATACACATATGAGTCAGCTGGAATTTTGAATGGATGTTTTTGTTTTTGATAAGACTGGGGTTTGAACTCAGGACTTTGCACTTGCAAATCAGGCACTCTACTGCTTGAGCCACACCTCCAGTCCATTTTGCTCTGGTTATTTTGGAGACGGGGTCTCTTGAACTATTTGCCCAGGGTGGCCCTGTACTGCAATTCTCCCAATGTCAGCCTCCCAAGCAGCTAGGATTACAGGCACCAGCCACTGGTGCCCAGCTGCACCTGGGGTTTTGGCTTCTTGCAGGTGACTGAAAATTTGTTTCCAAGCATGGCTTCAGCTATGTCTAATGCTTCCTTGAGTTGATGGAAAAGTTCTCCTGATCCTCTGTGAGTGCTTTCTGCTCTTCACTCACACAGGCTGGAGACCACAGTACTGCCCCTGTGAGGGTCAAAATCCCAGTCCCCAAGTTCTTAGGTCCAAATCCTGTGGGCCACCAAAGTCTGGGATTCTGCATACTGCTCTGGCTTTGAGGTCTCTACAGGACTCCGAAGAAGCCCAGCTCTTCCATCTAAACCGGATTGTATGTTCACAGTGTCAGGCTGTATTTTTTTTCTTTTTTTATTGAACCCAAGGCCTTGCACGTATTAGAATAACACTCTACTACGTAAGCATCACGCAATGTATTTTTTTTTCTGAGACATGGTCTCACTCCCTTTGTCAGGGCTGGCCTCAAACTTGCAGTCACCCTGTCTCCACCTCCTGAGTAGCTGAGATTAACGGTGTGTACCACCATAGCTGGCTTTTGTGCTGTATAGTACTTGGCATTTTTTCGTGTGGCTGTGGGAGGTCCCTTTGCATCAGTTCAGCCCACTGTGTTGCCAGAAGCACAGGAACCACAATGAGGCCACAGAAGATTCCATTTTGTGTGGTTGCTGCAGTCAGTTAGCTCTTTCTAGTCCTGGCTGCCTCCTGCCTCCTTGCTCCTCCTCCTGACCTCCTGCTCTATGAGCCTGGGATGCCTCATGTGTGTCATAGGGGGATGGGGTCTGTGCATGTACGGGGCACGCTCTTGGCACGGGGGGTACCCAAGAAGATGTGTTCTGGTTTAGGACATTAAAAACAGACAATAAGGAAACTCTTTAAATACCTTCCCAGGTTGACCCCAGCTCCTGTCAGTTTAGACAGTAGACAACTTCCAAGCCCATAGTCCATCTGTGTAGCATCCACCACAGGCACCTGGACGGTTGGTGTTGGAGGTGGGCAGGGGGATGGAGGGTGTGGGTAGAAAGGAGAAAAACAGACAAGGCCTGTCCAAGGGTGGGAGGTGAACTCCCCTGTGGGTTTGCCCTGAAGGAGTAAGAGTCTATGGGCCAGAGGGAAGCAGTTTAGTGTGGCCAGTGGAGGCTTTGTGGGTTGACCTCTGGCCAGTGAGATTCCTGGGCTGGATTCCTTCTTATTATAAAAGATTTTGTAGAATATGGTTCAGGATGATGTAACGAAGTGAAGAGGAACCTGTGGAGGCTGGGAAGAGTCCAACAGGTTTCATTCCCAGGGCCTAGAGGGGGAAGTAGATCAGTGAGCCCTTGGGGGCTCGGTCCAGAGCCCTTCACCCATGCAAGACCAAGCTCAGAGTGGGACAACTTCCTGCATCTTCTACTTGGTGGGAGGGTTGGGTGGGGTTTTGGTACCTAACCAGGCAGGTCCTCAGGGCCTACCAGTGGGTGGGATCAGGACACAGTGAGTGAGTAATGAGGCTGGCTCTCTGCCCAAGGCTAGAGCAAGTTAGGTCCAAGAAGTCATAGGTTCAAACCTGCCTGTGACCCAAGGCTTTCCCACTGAAGCTGCCGTCCGCAGTTCCAGGCCTTTCTCACCAAGGCCAGAGAACCCTCAGGCAAAGGTATCCAGACAAATGAAGGAAGAGATACATCAAACACAGTAACTGCTATTATTTTTCAGTCATCCTATGACTGTGACTTGTCTTACATGCCTTTACAAATTCTGTTGGGACATGACATCTGCATCCCAGGTGCAGAAAGCAACTGCCTGGAGCATGCCGTGGGAGCTTGAGGTCACCCAGGATGGGGAGCTGAGAGGGTGGGTGGTAACACTGCTGCTCTGAGGCATTGTCTCAGCAGCTTGGGACAGACTGGGCCACCCAGGGGGATTGAGTTCCCCCACTCTGGTGTTAAGGGAGACAGACAGCAACAGTGTCCTACCAGTCTCCTCAAACATTCTCTGTGCACCCTGTTTAGATGTAGGAAGAGAAGGGGTATGTACTTGCTTCACTGACATACACCCTTTTTGCTGCTGTTTACCATCACAGAGAAGCTAGGAAGCGAGAGGTCATCTCTGACATGCTTCAGCCACCTCCCTTCTGGGCGATGAACCTATTTTGACTTTGGGGGTTCCAGTACTTGAGGAATGGGTAAGGGAAAGGAACTTTCCTTTCATGAGTGGGCTGTGAATAAAAGAGTTACAGGACCCCAGGAGAAAGCATTCTAGAAGGATCCTTCTGTAAAGGAAAAAGTGTTAAAAGAAAGCATATTAAGGAACTGTTAATTCAGGCATTAATTCTAAGTCCAAGACTCCATATGTGGCTCAACATGGTTGTACTTAGGGAATTTAGGAAGATAGGAATGTGTGTGCATGACAGGACACAATGAAATGAACCAAGAGCAATGAGACACAGTGCCCTGAGTTGGTGGCACCTTCCACAGTGTGGCAGTAATACAGGGATGTTAGGGTTATTTATGAGGACTGAGATTCCAGATACTCCTGGCAGAAAAGGAGAAAGAGAAAGTGCCCTCTGCTTGGAGAGGTGAGTCCAGTTGCCTGCCAACTGGGGAGGAGCCATTGGGAAGAGACGATGTATTTGGATAATGTCACTTGTTCACAGGACTCAGTGGAGCAGGAGATTTGGTCAAGTGCTGGATCATCTCAAGAAGATGGACCTGAAACAATCATTTATTGAGTGTTCATTTCTTTGTCCTCAGTATTACACAGTCTGGAAATCCTTTGGATCTCAATACATCAACACCTCTGGACTCCAGGACAACAATGGCACACAGTCAGTGCTCTAAAAGTGCACAATGTGTGTGAACTGATTTCTCCTACCTCTTTTGTTGTTTCTGCCCTCCTTCATGAATTTCATTCTCCCCATCCTCCCATTTGCCTCATTAAATGCTTGTATTTCCTGGGTTTCTGTCTGCTTTGTCTGTTCTTCCCACTCTGGAAGAGAGCTCATCCACTTCCACACTCAACTTCCATCCTCACACCAATGCAGGAAGCTCAAAAGGCAGTCTTCCAGAGGAGCCTAGTATTGATTACCAAACTTCCCACAGATTTGATCCAAGTGTCTGGCTGCAATAAGGCCTCCTGACAACAAGGGGGCAGCCAAAAGCAACCCCAGGGCACAGAGGAAGGACAGGGATCTCTGGCCCATGGATTCAGCCAGGGAAAGGTAGGGAAGCATGTGATCAGTCATTCAGGATGGAGAGGGAGGAGGAGGGGGCAAGGAGGTAGCACCTCAATTGCCTTGGGAATTCCAGCACTCACTTCCTTCTGCACACTGATGCCACCTTGGAAGGACTGGGGGTGGTGCTAAGCCAGGAGGATTCTGGGAAGAGAGACCTATGGTTTTTATGGCTTTGGCCTATCACAAAACAAGGAGGCAAGAGTGACTCCTGGAATCCAAACTCCAGTGTAGAGGAAGCCGTCCAATTCCCCAAGTTGGGAGATTTCCACAGGAATCCTCCTCTGTCTCTATCAATAATTCATCACAGTAATTCTCAACTAGGGCTAAACCCCTTTGTCCCCAAGGATGTCTAGTGTTGGCTGGAGACTTTTCGATTGTTACAACTTGGGTGGAGGGTGCTACTGGTATCTAAACATACAGGTCAGGACGCTGTGCAGCCTACAATGCACAGGGCAGGGCCTCTCAACACAGAATTACCCAGGGTTGAGAAACCCTGATCTAGAAAGATTTCACGTTGGAGTCTACATTTCCAAAGGCGGTGCCAGGCTTCAGGCTACTAGTGCTTTCAGCTTGGCCAAGCCAATACCACTGTCCCCGAGGCAAAAAGTCCTGGATACTGTCTTAGAATCAAGGAGGAAAAATTATAAGGAATAAAATATACATACTTCTCTGGCTCTCCTACATCAGGGAAAACAAAATGTAAATTAAAATTTCAATCCGTTATTCTCCCACACCTTCAAGCTTTGAGATGCCCAAGAACTTCCAACTCAACAATTTTTGTTTAGATTTCCTCCCCTCCTTTTGAGCTTCCTGCATTGGTGCGAGGATGGAAGTTGAAAGTGTGGAAGTGGATGAGCTCTCTTCCAGAGTGGGAAGAACAGACAATGAAGACAGAAACCCAGGAAATACAAGCATTTAATGAGGCAAATGGGAGGATGGGGAGAATGAAATTCATGAAAGAGGGCAGAAACAACAAAAGAGGTAGGAGAAATCAGTTCACACACATTGTGCACTTTTAGAGCACTGACTGTGTGCCATTGTTGTCCTGGAGTCCAGAGGTGTTGATGTATTGAGATCCAAAGGATTTCAAGAGCACCAGGGATTCATTCATTCATTCATTCGTGTGTTCATTCAACAGCTATTTCTCGAGTGCCTACTATGTGCCAGGCAGTGTTCTGGATTCTGAGGAAGACGCAGTCAGTGATGGTTAAAACAAAGTCTCCCTTCATGCAGCTCACACTCTGCTGAGGAAGACACACAAGAAAAAGATGAAGGAATGGTGCCAATACAGGTTGATGGGGATGAGAGTTGAAAAGGCGTTTCCATGGTGGGCCACAGAGTGCAGTTCTGGTGGGTTGGTGGGTGAAAAGCCCAACTGCAATGGCCCAGTGAAGAAAGGGGAAGGCCTGGTCTGTAGCAGGCTCACCGAAATGGTGGACAAATACTCTGGTTTCTGGGTCATTGCCCAGAAATAGTTTCAGTCTTATTCCCTGGTGATTTATTGCAACTGCTGTTGCTGCCTTGGTGCTTTTTCTGAAAAGTTCTGTGTAAAGTAGAAAAATGAAAAGTGCTGGAGTCCTAGATTCAGAAAGAGGAAAGGACGTGCTTGCTATTCCTTTAGTATAAGACAAGGCACAGTACTAGGAAAGGAGTAATCAAAGTTGACAGCTCAGAGGAGATGACAGGAAATGGTTTGGAGGGGTCCCCTTTGGTCACGAATGCTAAGAGAATTTGTGCCGAACCAGGGAGTTAACTGTGAGAGATTTTTGCCTCAAAAACATGTCTAATTTCATTTTTTAAACCCTTCTAGTAGAGGTGAAGCGGGCTTGTATCTGTGGATTATACCACCCCAGGAGGGCTTCCTAACAGACATGAAAATAGATGAGTTATGACAGCCACTTCCTGAAGTTGGCAATATGAGTTCTCACTTGAGATCCAGTGGCCATCAGAGTCGCAGGTAAGGAAGTTGATAAAGCCTTGATATGGGCATACCTTAGGGCCTGGCCTCACAGGCTATTGTCAAGAGTCGGAGGTGGGTTCTAAGACCTCAACCCACGACAAGAACAAGAACAGTTCCTGGAGGACTTGTGGAAAGGAAGAGACTCTGGATTCCAAACTCCCATGAGACTTGACATTCACACCAGATCTGGAGCCGGGAAATGGTTTCTATCAGCCTGTGTCTGTCTGTCCCTGTGTGACCACAAGCTAAGCACTTGCCCTTTCTGAGCTTCTGTACAACCAGAGGATTGGACCCATGATTTGTGAGCACCAGCAGAAGCGACCTGCCTTTGTTTTAGCCTAAGCACCACCACTCCCCATTGTCTGCTCATCAGCATCTACATTTCCCTTGGGCAGCCCCACCTCCCATCATGCACATGGTAAGTTCTCCTCACCTCCATTGGCCAATGGGAGTCACATGATCCAAGATAGGCCAATCAGAGTCTTTCTTGGGAAGGACTCTGGATGTAGAGCAAAGTGACAAGAGGTTAGAAGATGTGGGAACCATTTGCCCTGGATCTGTATAACTGCTTGGTCTTCACTCCTTCCTTTAATCCTGTGAACTCATTTTTCCCATTGAGTTCTTTTCTGCCAACATAAGCTAGCATTTTTTCTGTTGCTGGCAACCAACAAATCCTAATGTTATGCAGCCTTTAGCTTTTAAATTAAGGAGAATGGTCACGCCTTGCAGCGCTATTGTGGAGATTAAATGAAACAAAGTATAAGAAGCAGGCATCTAGCCAGGATGAGTCCCCTCTTCTTCCTTATCTGCATGACCTGTCCATTGACCCTGCCACTGGTGATGGCTCTTTCTTCATTGTATCCCTACCTGAGGAGATTTTCCAGGAACTAAATTGAGCAGAGACCAATGTGGAGAATAAATAATTAGTCTGACAAATATTTAATGAACACCTACTATGTGACAGGCTCTTCTAGGCACTGGAGATGCAGTACTGAATGACTGAGGCCTGCTCTCAAGGAGTTTACATTATAGTGGGAAAGGCAGACAATAAGCAGACAGATGGCTCTTAGGTTTAGACGGAGTGGTCATGGAATGTGCCTCTCTGGAGGTGGATGGTTGAATTGGGGAAGGGAAAGATGCCAGTGTCTGGGGGAGGAGCTTTCTAAGCTTCAGGGGCAGTAAGTGCAAAGGCTTTGGGGTGGGGAATGTGCTTGGAGTGGCCAAGGGACAGCCAGGAAGCCAGCATAGCTGGAGCACAGTGGGTTGGGAAGAGAAGGATGGGGAAGGAAGCTGGAGAAGTGGCGAGTCTCTACAGCATTCCTGCCAAGTGGCAGTCCCACCACTGCTTGCACACCTGCAGGAACAGCAGCTTCCTACCATGTGATACAAGAGCGCCCATATTTGGTCATGTCTTGGCTTTCAACATTCTTCTTTGTCATGAACTTTCAATGTCATTCTTCTTTTGCTTCTTGAAGCCTCACAGACCCTATCTGCCCTTGCTTCTCTTGCTGGCCCCCTTGGATCTGAAGCCAGCTTTTCTGGGAATGTCTTCATCTCATTCCCTTGCTGTGTTCCTCATATGGCATCATTTAGACTCTCTTTGGAATTTATCAGAATACTCCCCCTCCCAATCCCTCCTTTTCTAGGTGTAATATCTTTATTAATTCCACCTAGGGTGGGTTTGGTTTTTGTGACAGTGCATTGCACTCTTGTCACTACTAATCACATGAGGCTTTTTTTTAATATAAGGGGCTGCCTGGTCACTTCCTCTGTCTTTTCCCCCACTCCTATTCTTGGGCCATCAGTTTGAGATGTAAGTGCAGGGCATGGTGTTTACTTCTGTTAGATGTCCACCATCCTCTTGGTGGATTAAGCCCACTGATCCAGCAAGGCAGACCTTTTGAGATCCCAGTTCCAACATCTATTATATTTACTATGTGTCTATTTTTGTTGCTGTTGCTGTCACAGATCTCACCCCAAGGCTACCTGTACCTTACTTGTGCATTTCTAAACCTGGATTGGCCTCAGCTTTGTGCCAGGGCTACTCATGTGCTGCAGATGTGGGGATCCCCCTGGAGAAATCTACAGTCTAATTTGGTGGAAGACCCGCAAACAGGTCATTGCAGCACAGTATGATGTGGAAGTCCTGTGGGAGCTGGGAGGCGGTGGGTGACAGGAAATGTGAGCGGAGGTGACAGTGGGCAGGTATTTGCTAGGGGACCAATTGGGATGAAAGGTATTCCCGGAGGAAAGCACACACCAGCAAAGGCAAGGAGACAGGGACGTTAGCAGTGTGTTTGGGCACCTGTGTGGCATGTGGTATGTCCGGTGCACACAGCTAGCATACAGAAGTTCTGCCTGGCTGAGGAAGGTGACAGAAGCATGAGTGTCTGGAGTGTTTGTTTCTCTAGGGTCACCTGAATCCAGGAACTGTCTGCTTTCAGTGTAAACACAACTTGTGGATTTCTATAGTGACACTGTGGGCACACCATACAGTTGTCCTTCAGTATTCAAGGTGTCTGCGAGTATCAAAATCTTTGGATGCTCAAATCCTTAATACGTATGCTATTTGCATGTAACTTCTGCAATCCTCCTGTATTCTTTAAATCATCTTTAGGTTGTTTATAATACCCAACACAATGCAAATGCTATGTAAATAGTTGTTTTATGGTATAGTTTAGGGAATAGTGACACCCCCTTCCCCCAAATCTGTGCATGTTCTATACAGACGCAATTAAATTCTGGACTATTTTCTATCTGTGGTTGGTTGAATCTGCAGACATGGAACCACAGATGCTCCAGAGGGCCACCTGCACTTGCAGGCGTTGGGGGCCATCACTGGACAGATCCACATTTCAGCTGCTCTTCCCTTGTAGGTTTCCCTGTAAGCCCCAATAGGGCCAGGCCAGCTTGGCAACCTCAGGGCTGAGTGTGCCTCACAGGAACACTCAGTGCTCACTCGCTACATCCCATGGTCTTGATCCAAACTCTCTCCAGTCCTCCCACCTTTCCTTTGGCTCCAAGCCTGTCCCTGTAAGATCCTTGAAATTCTGGGAGCCCAGAATGACTTATGTTCTGAATTTAGCACCTTAGCCCAGCAGCATTCTGTCTTGCAAAACCACCACTCTGCCAGCTTCACATGAAGGGGCCGTTTAATATGCAGCTGAGAAACAGCCCTACAAAGCAAAGAAGATAAGGTGGGAATGTTGAATATTCATTTTTGTGGTTAGAGGGTGTTTTTCCTATGATTCTGTTATTCAAATTAGCTTGAAATGTAACTCCATTTCAACAACAAATGCTTAAAGAAACACAATAGGATAACTTGCACTTTGTTCTCCTGAGATGGCCCCCAGAGTGGCCAGCCCCCCAGAATATTCAAAAGAAATGACCATGGCTGACCTATTTCTTCCACCCTCACAGGCCTAACCCAGCAGACAGGAGGAGGATGAAGGAGAGACAGCCAGTCCTCCAAAGATTCTGGTTTCTGGCTCCTGGGTCAGCTCCCATAGTCCCAAGATCTGCCATTGAACTATAGCCTAGAGTCGGCCAAGCTCCCTCCTGCCCTAGTACCTTTGCACTGGCTATGCTCCCTCCTGGACATGGATCCCAGCTGGTGTCCTGGCTGACTCCATTTCATCTTCCAGCTTCAATCTCACCTCCTCAGAGAGGTCTTCCCAGATTCCCTATCTGGGTGATTTCTTTGTGAATCTAGTACTCAATTTGTTTCCTTCTTTGTCTTCCTGGAAACCATTCTATCTCTCCTATTACAAGGCAAATCCCATTAGTACAGGGACTTTCTCTGTCTTAGCTATCTTAGTCATCACCACATCCTCAGGACCCAGCACAGTGCTTTGTCCACGCTGACCAAATGAATTTACTGATCACCAATGGTGTGTTGGGCTCCTCATATACTTTTTCTCACTGAATCTTTACAATAACTTCATGGACTTGGTCAATATCCCCATGACAGGGAGCTAGATCAATTCTTTCAACACGGTGGCAGAACAAGACATTGAACCCAAGTCACTTGAACCCACTCCTCCGTGCCTGATGCCTCAAGACCCGGTTTTGCTTCATCCTGCCTCAAACATGGATGAAGGCCCCAACATTTTGAGCCTCCTTTCCATCACAGGTCAAATGTGGACAGTGATAAGTTATGTCCTACTGTAGAGCAGTGTAGACTCTGCAGTCAGATAGTGAGCGTTCACCAGGCAGCAACTGTGTGACCTCAGATGAGTGACTGGCCCTCTCTGTGCTTTAGTTTTTATAATCTGTAAAGTTGGCACATGGTGGTGGTGTTGAGTGGCTTACTGAGTCAATGTCTGCCACCCTTTAGAACATACCAGGCACATCTGGTGGCAAAAGGATTCACTATCATTCAGGAACCTCTTGTTTTCCAAAATCCCTTCCTATTTCAGCCTCACAAAAGCCCTGGGTGCAAACAGCGGAGGCTTTGTTTTCCTGTTTCACAGACCAGGAATCGAGGTTTCGTAGTTTTTGCTGAAAGTCTACCCCCAGATTCAAGGCCAGGTCCTGCCCCCCACTCTGTCTTCGGTCTCTGCTCCTTCTCCGCTGTCATCCACCTGCCCCACCTGCCTGGCTTCTGCTGATCTGTCTTTTGCTGCTTTAAGCAGGGCAGCGGCTCGGCCTCGCTCCGCGCCCTTGGCTGCCCGCGCCCGCCGGACCCCGCCCGCGCAGGTGACCGCGAAATGAATTAGCGCGCAGCGGAGGGCGCGGGGCGCGGGCGGCGGGGGAGGGGGGAGGCGCCCAGGTGCCCGGCAGCGCCGCGGGCGCAGCACTTCCCGGCCTGATATTTGCACAAAGTGCTCTCAGGGCCTCTTTACATTTGCACTTGCCCATGGAGTTAGCTTTTCCGCCGCGCGCGACTTCTCCAAAGGGCGCTCGCATCCTGTGTTTGAGGAGCGTGCTGCTCCGGGCCGCGTCCTCCGCCCTCCCTCCGCTCCCTCGCCAGCCTGGTCGCCTTCTCCCTCCAGCTGCTTTGCAGCTGTCTTCCTCCCATCCACTCTGGCCCCTTCAGCTCCCTCCATTTCTGGCCCTCTCATCCAACTCTCCCAAAGCCCAGCAATCTGCGGCTCACTTCCCATCTCTGCCTTTACTTCGGTGTCTCTCATTCACCCAACCTCACTCTCTCCCCTTCCCTCCCGCATTTTCCTCCTGGTCTCTCCCTCCACAATCACGCCCCACACCCCTGACGCTGACGCCTGCATGGCGGTTTGGCCTGATCCTTGGTACCCTGGTTTCCGAGGGTCCAAGGAGACCGAGGAGAAAGTGCGCCAAAGAAGGACCTAGTGCGCCAAACCTCCATTGTGCCTGTGGATTGGGGCATAACCAATACAGTGGAAAGTTCTAAAGACAACAACAGGGGACACCAACCCAGTTTGTCACTGGGCTCCCCGACTGCCAGTCACAGCTCTTGAAAACTGGCTAAGACTTCCTCCTGGGAAATCCAGACCTTCAGCCTCTCTCAGCAGGGGGACCTCCAAGCCAGAGCCTCTCACCTGACGGGCCAGATGCTGAAGCCTTAGCGCCACCCACCCTCACAGCGGCCAGGTGGCCCCTGGAGTTTCTGGAACTCTCGGGCTGCTTGTCTCTGTCGGAAGAAAAGCCTGGGCTGGGGCTCCTTGGAGGGGCTGAAGAGGGCACCCTGAGGTTCCTGCCAATAGCGACAGATGAGTGATAACTGGCTGAAATGGGTTGGGCGTGGCCAAAGAGGTGCCCTTCACCTGCAGCAGTGGACACAGAACACAGGATGCCCAGAGTACTTCATGGGGCAGCTGGAGTGTGTGTTCTAGGTGCCCCCAGCCCAGGGTGAGGCCCAGGAGCTGGGGAGGGGGTCAACGAAGCTCCAGCTGTGACCCTTTGTCACCTGCTTTGCTTCTTTCCAGGCCTTTGGGCTTCCTGCAGGCTGCCTGCTCTAAGGCGTTTCTGGTCTGCAGAATAGAGCTTCCTCATGACTTTGAACTACTTTGTGTGGGACGTTCAGTTGGATCCTACACTTACTTGCTTTAGCACAAGACATTCAAACAGCAGCCAATAAAGAAAAGGACTATTCTGTAATTATAATTTCAATCATTGTGTTAAAGACTTGTTTTAAAATGATGTAAAGTATTTTATCACTTGTAGAACAAACTTTCTCATTGATGGTGCCTACCAGGAATTTGAAAAGATCTTCATTAAAAGTTTTGATTATTTCTGTGGAGCCATTTGATCAATTGTGTAACCATTTCCAGTATAAAACCTGGTATTAAAAAATGCATTTCCAGAAGCAATTTAGAGTTTCTCATTAAAACAAACTCAATATTTAATATGTTCTCTAGTACTTTGTATTTTATTTTTCTTATAATTATGTTTTATAAAATAAATGTAATTAATTTTTAGATGCTTCTCAATGGATCTACATGAGGTCTGTGGGAAGCAGAAGAACTAAGGGGAAGAAGAATGGGCCTTTTGGTGAGATGGTGGCAGCAAATGGGACATTTCTGAAGATCTGTGTGATCTGTGAGGTTGAGGGGTTTTTCCCAGGAACCAGAAGCCTCAAGCAGCCCTGGTTTGGGGAGGGCCACCACTGTGCCTCTACCAATCTCAATACAGTTCAAGCTCAGCCCTGGTTCAGCTCTGAGAGAGATGGGTTCTGCCATGTCTGCTGCCCTTCCCTTCATGCTGCCACCACAGGACACAGCTATCAAGTGCCACAATTATGGTTTACATGGACTGGGCCTTGGCAGTTGTAATCACCCACTCTGGACTTGCTCTGAGGGGGCCCCCTTCAGCATTCCTGAGCATGGTAGACTACACACACACAGCATGGTTGAGAAAGTGCCTGTTTTCTCAACCAGTCTTCCTAGAGATTGAACCACCCCAGAGCACACAGAATTTGTGGACATTTTGTCACTCTAGACTACCTGTCTGATCCTTATACCAGGAGATTTGTACACACTAGAAGAAGATCTGACTTGAGTGGAAGGCAGGGGTCCAATTCCTGATTTTACCCCTTGCTAGCTATGTGACCTTGACTTGCTCTTCATCAGTTATTCTCTTAGGCTCTCCTAGGCTTCTATTTCCATATTGGTTATTAGGAGTTATTAATACTTGCAATCCTGAAATAACGAATGAATATGTCATCTTGAATGAATATATCAGAATTCTTTGTAAACTGTAAAGTGATGCACACACAGAGGGGTTGTGATTTGTGATCATTGCTGTCAGCAAAGCAGGACGGCCATGACTCCTGCTGACAACAGGTGATCATTGATTATTACATACAGCAGGAGCAATTCCACAGTGAGAAGCCCACGGGGGTTCCATTGGCAATGGTTGGGTGGTGAGGAGCACTTGGCTGGCAGGAATTACCTCCATTCCAAATATAGCTCCAAATTAGAGTGTCCTGTAACACACTAGAGCCCCATACTTCCACTCACTAAACAAATGTTTACTTATTTATTTTAAATACCTTTTTTCTAAAAATTAATTCATGTGCATTCTAAAACATTTAGAAAGACAGATATATTGAAAGAAGAAAATTAGAGACACCCTAAGTCCTGCTGTGTTGATTGAATGTCTTGGGCACATATGCATTTCCTATCCTTTTTCAAATATATTTCGGAAAAACTGTTTTAGCATATATTTGTGTGTGTATGCATGTGGGTGTGTGTACTTTGATGGCATGCAGATTTGAACTCAGGGTCTCAAGCTTGAGCCACACCTCTACCTCTTTTTTTTGCTTTGATTTATTGTGTTTTTTTGCCTAGGCTGGCTCGGATCACAATCCTCCTACTTCCACCTCCCTCAAAGCTGGCCTAACATGTGTGCCAACACACCCAGCTTATTTTTTTGTTGAGATGAGGTCTTATTAACTTTTTTGCCTTGGTTGGTCTCAAACTGTGATCTTCCTGATCTCCATCTCCCAAGTAACTGGAATAATGCTTGGGTTTTGTGACCTGTTTTTTATAAATGTCTGGCAATAATCTGTGAACATTTAGTAGGTTTTAAGCTATCCTTCTGCAATATCACAAAAATGACTGCCTAGCTACCCATACCATTAAATGTTCTGTGCTATCCACAGTGTGCAGAGCCCTGAGCAAGCCCCGTCTGTACCCTGGGAATGCCTCACCTGCGAAGGAAGTCAGATCCTACCAGGGAGATGGGACCCTTGAAACACAAGCTGGGTATTTTGCCCTCCAGGGTGTTTTTCCCTGAAGGGGGTCCAAGATGGTGAGATAATTTCCAAAGAGAGCAGGGAAAGTACCCTGGAGGCAAGCTGGATTGAAACAAGGGTGAATGGGGAAGAAATTCTGGGTATGTGTTAGCCAGGTTTTCATCACTGTGACAAAATGCCTACTATAAACAATTTAAAAGAGGAAAGACTTATTTTGACTCAGTTTTAGAGGCTTCAGTCTCTGATGGCTAGATCAGCTGTTTCTGGACTATGGTGAGGCAGAGCATTAGGTGAAGGGTATGGTAGAATACAGCTGCTCAGCTCATGGCAGCCAGGAACCAGAAAGAGAGAAAGGGGCCTGGGACAAGACCGTCCCCAAGAACACTCCCCGGTGACCTGTGTCCTTCAACTAGGTGCCACCTCTGATGGTTTCCATCACCTCCCAATAATGCCATCACAATATGAACCCATCAATAGATTAATCCATTGATTATGTCAGAACCCTTGTGATCTAATCACTTCCCAAAAGCCCATCAACTGGCAACCATGCCTTTAACACATGAGCATTTTGGGAGGGGGGCAGTGCTTTATATTCAAGCCATAATAGGGTATCAGGAGGAACATGAATTAGGAGACTGTAAAAAAAAAAATGACAAAATCATGCTCTCTATGCTGTGTGAAAGGGCTTTTACATCAGGATTGGTGAGCAAAGTTCTGTTATCCCACTCAAAAGATGGGAGTTGTTTAGAGTGGGGTTATATTGGTGACCTTAGGCAAGTCATATCACCTCAAAATGTTAAAACAGGAAAGACTTGAAGATTTCCTTCCAAGTTCACATTTTATAGGTAGAGCATTAAGACCCAGAACAGGTAGTGATGTACTGGAGATACCGCAATGGCTGGCAGTAATGCTAGGAGCTGGTGGACTGCTTCAAGAGCAACAGCCAATTTATACATAAATGCCCACCCAACATTTGGCACAGGCCTGCACTCACAGAACAGGCTCATTAAACAGAAACAAGCTGACGTCCTTCTGATGACCAGCCCAGTCTTGTAGCACTGTTTTGGGAAGACCTCAAGATGGAACAAATGTGCCAGGCTTCTTCCTAAAACCACTTGTGGTGTACACTCAAGAGTAAGAATTAGTTCCTCTTCACCCCATGTAGTTGGAGCTTGTGGTTAGATGAAAACAGATCCATTCAAACTGTCTCAAATAGGAGGAAATTTATTTTAAATTCATAAAGTTGTCTTGAGAATCCACCCTATGGCAGTCAGGCTTCATAGGAACTGGTGCTAGGATATAAAGAGCTGTTAAGTAGTCAAAGTAGCTCTGTCTTCTTCCTGGATCCCAGTCTACCAGGCTAATGATCCATCCATTTAAGCACGCATCTACCCATCCATCCATCAATCCATCCATGCAACCGTCTCTCTCATCACCCATCTATCCATCAATTCACCTGCCTGTCCTTCTATCCATTTATGCAACCACTGTGTATCTCATGATCCATTCCATTCTATCCATCCAGTCAAACTTTCAGTCAGCTAAGATCTAGCACATACTATGGTGAGGCAGAAATGAACAAGTGTACTCCTTTTTTTCAAGGAGCTCATGGCCTAACAAACAAATTACCCTCATATTTGTTCATCTCCTTTGGGCAGCATTTCTGTGTTCCAGGTTGGGACTGGCACTGGGATGCAGAAATGAATGAGACACTCATATTCCTCCTCAATAGTTCACAGTCTAGGGAGGGAGGCCTATGAGTACAATCATAATACAATCTGCTTGGTGCTAAGAAGAGAAATTGATTGGTTGATTAATTGATATTCTGCCTTGCTCCATAAAAGCTTTAAGATGTAAAGATATGTAGATTAAGACTCTGGGATGGGTATCAATATGGAGCTATTTTGTGATTGTATTGTTGGGGTCAAAGGGCCAGAGCACACCCTTATGGATGGTAGTGGGGTTTTCACAAAAGGAAATGAAAATGCCCATTGTCAGCCTTGTAAGAAAGATGTCATTCCTGCTGCAGGAAATGAGGACTTTGGAAGCAGGCCTTAGTAGGGGATGAGAAAAAAGCCTGTCTGTCTGAGATACTGGGGGAAATTTGTTCTGGAATATTGGTGGGGAGATCCCTAGAACATTCCTTGAGGTGGTGGGATGGGAGGAGGGTGAGGATCTCTGGAACCCCATGGGGACCAGCCATGGTTGGAGCACAGAGCTTGTCCTGAAGTGATGCTGTGGCCAGCTTGAGCCTGGGCTTATGGTGCTGCCTTTATTACAAGGTTCACAATACAATTCACATTTTAAATTGTCACACCTCAGAGGTAAAAGAGGAGCTCTTAGTAATATGCTCAGACTGCAAGAATACATGGGGGTTAGTGACCACTTGCTTATCACTAACCCTGAAGTGTCTTTAAAAATTATACACTGACCTCTGTCATTTGGGGGAAAATAAAAAAGGAATTGTGCTCATGCTTGTGGTCACAAAAATATTTGAATTCTGGAAGAAATTATTGACTCTAGAATGTGAAAAGAAAACTGCAAGATGAAAAAAGAATTGGTGTTTAACAAAATGCCTGTAAAACATTAGGTCGCCTTTGTTAATGGCTATAAGTTCATTTTAAAAAATGACTTGATATTTGAAATCAGCTTGCAGATTTGATTTTCTCTGTTCTCAAGAATCCTGAAGAATGCACAATGATTGCTGGGAAATCATAGCTGAACAGAACATAAATCACTTGCTCATAGCCAAATCATTTCAAAAGTCGAATTATAAAAGTCTTTTCAAAATATTTTATAGCAAGAAATTACTAACAGAAGTATGTGGATATGTTGTAATATGTGTGTTTTGGGGTGGGATCTCCAAAAGTCAGAGCATCCAGAAGCAATGACAGTTTTGAAAAGATTTCAATTGCAGGCAAGGCCACCATGTCTTACAACTCCAATGACATCACCCACATCATGGGCTTTATAAATGGCACCAGAGGGCTGCATGGCTGTACAAGGTGACACCAGTCACAGAGTTAGGCAGGATGCTATTCCAGAGACCAAAGAGGGGGTAGCAGTGAGTGGGGTCCTTTCCAGGGAGGATGGCTGTGCCCAGATAACAGTGTGGCAATGAGACGAGAAGGGCAGAACCTCTAAACGCTCAGAACATTAGAACTGGGCTTGGTTTATGTTTTGCTCACAGTTCAGCAGAGGAGACAGCTAGAGTCAGAGGCTGTAACTATGACAAAGGCTATAGAAGCAGTCTGAGCAAGGGCAATGGGGGGAGGTGGCAGGAGCAAGAAGGTAATCCCAAATGAAAGGTCGAGGAGTCTGCATAATAAGTGTTGATGCACACCGAGGCTCAAAGCACAGCAAGAATTTATTCAGGCAGAGAGCCAGAGGTGGCCAGCACAGGATACAGGGCACTCTGGGGGTCCCTGGGGTCTTTTACTAGCCTGCTTCTCTGGCCCTTTCCCGGCTGAAAGATGTCAGCCATCAGGTGCTGTTAAACTCCAGCTGGACAAAACGTACTGGACAGGAGAGTAGGGCGTGACGTGGCTGGAAGCAAAGGTGTTCAGAAGGCTTCAATCTTTTTCTGACACCAGCTCCTGTCTTGGCAGAGTGTGTGGCTGCAGGGGGCTATCCCGGAACTGCCTCTCCCTGACGGGCTTCCTGGCCAGAGATGAATTTTTTTTTTTTCCCTTTTTGGCATAAAACAGCTTCCTTGCTTATTTAAATCTGTAAAACCTCTCCTGGGGGGTGAAGTGTGCAGGTGTTTAAAGAAGCTACTCAAAGGAGAGCTAATACTGGAGAAAGGAGTTGCTGACCTAGTTTCAGAACTGGACAGGGCCTCCTGGTGACCATGGGCAGCCCCTCATTTGAAGAGTAAGGAAACTTTCATCTCTTGTTTGCCAATGAGGAAAGGAAGGCAAAGAGGTAAAATGCCTTGTCCAAGGTCACCCAGTGACTGTGGGAACCAGAAGGCCAATCCTAGTCTATCTGGTATAGTGGCAGAGGTGATGCTTTAGCTGGATTTAATTGTTGGGAGGACTTGAACTTGACTGGGAAGGAAAGGGAAGAATTTTAGGCTAAGTGGTCAGGATGAACAAAGGTAGAGAACACATGACCATGACAGTCATTAAAAAGATCTGAGCATAGTGGTGAGACTCTATGTCAAAAACAAAAGCACAAGCAAAGGGCTGGAGGTTTGGCTCGATAGTAGAGCGTCCGCCCAGCATGTAGGAAGCCCTGGGTCCAATCCCCAGCACAAAAATTGACACTTTTTGGAAGCAGGCCAGGTTTCTACGTGCTTAACTTGACTCTCACAACAACATTAGGAAATAGGTTGAAGTAATCTCTAGTATAGTTGATAAGCTGAGGCACAGAGAAGGGAAGTGATCTACTCAAGGTCACACAGCTACAAAGTGTCAGAACTGGGGCTCGAACCTGGGAAGCCTTGCTTCAGGGTTCCCCTGCTTAGTCACTGCAAAAGCGACCCTCGCAGGCTTGGCTAGTTGACTACGTGGATTTCATGCATTGCTGTGAAGAACACTAAAGGTAGTATGACTGACTACTAGTATTGTTTTACAGAGGCAGATATTGAGGGCCAGCTCTGCCTTCCATCCTGGAAGTTATTTCTAAGGGGCTCCCACTTCATTGAGAAAAGCTCCACACTTCCCACAATTCCACATTCCCCGATCAATTGCTCCCCATCTTGCCACAGAGGCCCCTGTCGCCACTAGATTAGTTTTAAGGTTTTCAATAATTCTGTGCAGAGACAGAGCAGATAAAGCAAAGCTAAAAATATCATTTTTCTGTAGCTGTCATAACAACATTTGGGCTAATTGATTCTCAATAGAATAATGACATCCAGTATGTAGTGAGAAATATTCATGAAGAGATCTGTGAAATCCTCGAGGTGCCGGGCCGTGCGGCAGCCCAGGACAGCTCTGGAACGTGTCTGCCTAGACGGTGCACACATGCTTGGGGCTGGTACACGTGGTGGGCGAGGCCTGACCGCCAGCCAGCCAGCAGCCTCGGGGACTGTCTTTGGACATCAAAGCGCTTTAGTCACCGAGGACTGGGGCTCCCAACCCCTGAGGCTGCTTTAATCAGAGAAAGGTGATGAAAAGATTAGAGGGTATGATTTATGGAGAGAGATTAGCATCAGAGGAGTCGAGGGGGAGAAGAGAAAAGTCTCTCAAAGTAGTTGAGATAACAAAGGCTGCCGATGAGCGATGGGGGAAGTGGAAAGGCAGCTGCAAGGCTGAGTCTTAAGTGGACCAAGGGCCAGGAAGGGCCTGTTGGGATAGGCAGGAGGGAAGGGAAAGGCTGCCCAGCCCAGTCCCCAACTGTAAAGCTGATCCTTGCAGTCTCTGGAAGACTCAGGTTCCCAGGGTATCCTCCCCCACTCTAAATTGTCTCTGGGGAGCAGCCAGAGGAGAGCAATGGGATTGCAGAGAGGAGAAGTGCAGAGAGAAGAGAATGCAGAGAGAAAGGAGACCAGTTCTGGGGTCTCTGGGGTGGTGTGTGGGGTGTCTTGGCTGGTTAGATGGTCTTCCTGCTAAGCTCTGTGAGGCTTGGGATTACACGTGCTATGCAGTCAATGGCAGACCGGGCTTCCAGGGAGGGATGCATCATGTGTGCAAGTATGAAGTGAGGTGTAGCAAGCACTTGATGTACCACGTACAGTTTTGATGTATATGAGTTCATTTCATCCTCATAGCAGCTTTGTGAGGTAGAGACTTTTGCTACTCCTATTTTACAGAAAAGGGAAACTGAGGCCCAAATAGTTGACCAACTATTTGTAACACAGGTAGTAAGTGGTAGAGCTGAGATTAGGGCCCCAGTCTATCCAGTCTTCAAAGCCCACAGGTGCTGCAGAGAGTGGGAGAGTGGGTGTGTGTGAAGACATGAGTGGAAGATGTTTCTCAGGCTCGTGCAGCGTCCACGAGGTCTGCTGGGGACACTGTGAGGTGGGGCCCTGCGAGCACCCCGAGGAAAGCTCAGTGTGTAAAATGACTAGTGGGAGATGGTGATCAGGTGAGTCCACGCCTGGGACCAACTCTATTGAAACAGTGCCGTAACCCCCTACCATGTCCTCCATTTCCCCAGGATCCACTGCATTCGTTACTAATGTGGCCCCTTAACCAAAATGGGGCTCAGTTCACTCTCTCCTGCTCCCACATGAATAACCCCATCCTTTTACAGATTCACCTGCCATTTTTGGAAGCTCTGGGTATCTTCTAGAGGTATCTTTGTGTATCTTCTGGGGTATTCTTCTGTAAGGTCAGTAACTACTCTCTCACATCTGCTTCTCCAGAGTCCTTCATGAATATCTGTACCCCAGAACTGGTTGAGGCTAACATGTCACCCTGTCTCTGCTGGGCCAACCCCACAAGCACTAAGATTCACCCCAGGGGTGTCCTCAGTGTGCAGCCCCAGACTGTGCTGCAGGAGGGCGAGGCTATGTCTCCTGTTCACCACTCAGTGCTCAGCACCCAGCATGGGCCCGGGTACATAATAGCTGGTCAATAAATAGATATCTCATATTCCCTGGATTCGCTATTACCCCAAACCATCTTGTACCTTGTACCTGAAAATTGCTCCTTCACCTTCCTTCTGCCTGCTGCTCACTCCCTTAAAAGAGCTTGGTCGCTACGCAGCCCCTAGGACCAAAACCTGACAAGGATCTTGTTACTTTCCCACCCCTATAGATAAAACTTCATGCAAATCAGCTCTTTCCAGACTTCTTACTAGTCCACAAACATAATTAATAATGGCTGATATTTAATGGATCACATTTACTGAGCCCTGGTTAAGTGCCAGGCACTGTGCTAAGATGTTAGAGTGAGTTATCTTCTTTCAGCTCCCAGCAGCCCCACAGGTTAAGGTACTATTTTTAATCCCTGTTTTACCAGTGAGGAATCTGAAGCTGAGATGCTGAGTAAATTTCCCAGGGTCACACAGCAGATGAATAAGGGCAGGATCTAGGAGTCGAACCCTGGCCTGGCTTGCTTTTCACTGCTCTGCTGCATGCCCTCACATTGGTCTGAATTCCACCTAAATGGGGTCTAAGTTGAGACTCTGGCTACTCACAGGCCATAGCCTGATGTCAGCAAAGCTTTGATGTGGCTGTTGTCATCCTGATTATACAGATGAAGAAACTACACCTAGAGAGGCTTGGATTTCAATTCAGATCTGCAAGCTCTATCTCTCTGGAGGAAGGAGGAAGGAGGAAGGGAGACAGTCCTGGGCCACAGGAGAAGTGAATGGGAAGAGGAGGAGGGAAGGGGACCTAGCTAGGGTGGGTGCCAGGGTCCTGGAAGAAAACACAAATCCCAGTACCCCTAAGGAGGGGTACTGGTAAAGAGGACAGGTAACCTGGTACCTGCAAGGGAATATTCAGAGTTGCTGACACCCACACAGTCATGCTTTGGGTTTTAGCCCTTCAGTAGGGAGCTTCCTGAACTATCTCCTTACGACACACTCCTATGGGATGAGAGTTACCGGGACAGTTCATTGGTCTTTCTTTGGTCTGGGAGGAGTGGGGTCCCCACCATAACTGGATTCTCATTACGAACAGAATGGCTTCTCTACCCAGAGGCAGCCTATGGTTAAATAAAAGATAAGCAAAAGGTTTCACTGTCAAGAACCCAGGCCTGCTCTTCATTAGTCATGTGATTTCTGGAAGTACATGCCTCTGAACCTCAGTTTCTCCATGCATAAAATGGACACATTATGGCTTGCCCTTCCTACCTGCAGGGTTCTGGGGTGAGGTGAGCTTCTGCACTTGTTGCCTTATGAGTGTGATCCACAGGATGCCTCTGAATGGGAGAATATGGTCAGGGAAGGCAGCTTGGAGGAGGAAGGTAGATACATTGTCCAGAGGTGGACAATCTGTGGCGTTGGTCAGAGAGGAAGCCCTCAGGCTAGCCTGTCCTGAGTCCTAGAGTTCAGCACTTCTGTATGGCCATGGGAGAGCGGTTCGTATTTCCCAAGATGAATATTTTTTGTCATTCAATCATTCATTCATTCATTCATCTAGTCTTTGAATCAATGATTATTAACAAGGAGCACATGAGAGATTGGGCCAAGTACTGTGTGGACCCTAGAGGTGAAATTAACACCTCTAGCATATTTGAGGAGATAAAATACACACACTGTTACTAGGATAGGAGGCCAAGGATGGCATCATTCATCAGACGGATACAAATAAGGTCCTGTGGGAGTTCCTAGTTGGACATCCCTTCCAGCAGAGGCAATCAAGGGATGCCTCCTGGAAGAAGGATGTTTAGCATCAGAAGTCCCCTCAAAGAGCATAGACATATTGTAATATGAGGATGGTCCAGAAAGATCGTGCATTTGAATTCAGTCATGCACATGCTTTAATGACAAGAAGAAGAATAAAGACTGTATACGGAGAATAAGGGGGGATCCCGATACCCTCCCCCACCATTTCACTCAAGGGACAAGCACAGGATGGGAGATGGATCCTGCTATTTTTCCCAATGGTTTTTAGCTTCTGTGTATCTCCTTCCAGTAAATATCACCCTGAGGGTAATTCTAGTGTTCCATGACACACATCTTTTATGTAATGTGAACCCTCAGATCAAGCCAACAACCTCATCTGGTGTATAACCCAAAGAAAAGTGATTCGTTCCAATGAGGAAGGAAAACTCAGCTGTGATGGACTTACTGAGAGATGGTATATTCGTCTCCCTCCTAAGGGATTTGTAAGAGTGATTTTGACCGTGCCCGGTTTCCCCCTTTATACGCTGACTTTAAACACCATCTCTACATCACACAGACTACTGCCGTGGGAGCAGTGCGGTGCAGGCATGACGGCCGGTACAGCTGGGATGTGCGGAGACCGTAATTAGAGGGCTCCATGACTGTTAGGGGCCCGTTGGATTCTAAGAGCTCACGAGTCGGCTGTGATCTTTGGAATCCTCATTAGAAATTCTCTCCAGAGCCTGGGGCATATGCTTTTGCTCGTCTTTAATAATGGCAAATCTTCATGCTTTGAGGTTGGATTTGATTTCGGGAAACAACCACAAGAGGCATTTGGAGCCCAGCCTGGTGGAAGAACAAGCTGGAAAATGTGCTTCTGGTTAAATGGGAGGTGTAACTCTAATTGGCACATGGGAATGCCAAGTTCAGGTAGAAGCCAGAGCAGGAAGCTCCAGGGGAAGCTCTGGAGTTACTGCAGGGAATGCCAGCCTGGGAACAGGCAGAGAGGGGATGCTGTCCTCTGGCTCAGGCATATTGGGTACCACACCAACCTGACTTTCTCTCTCTCCCACAGCTCAGTGTTATGAATGGCTTACGAGCCATTTTTCAGAGCATTTGGAAGTTAGCAAGTGCAGAGGCCACAATGGGGTGGGAAAGAGACCTCCAAGTCTCTCTGTAATTTGTCTCTGGCACTTCAAGACCCCAAAGGCCACCCAATTTAGAGGACCTCAGGAGCCCAACACCTGGAGTTTGGCCAGAGGAAGGATAGAGGGACCACCATGCGTTCAGAAGGCTGGGAACCATAGACCCCACCAAGGGTCTGCTGCTTGAGACCATGGGTCTTTAGTGGCCCTGCTGAGTGACTTCAATGTACCTGCAAAGTTTCCCTGGACCCCTGGGCACAGAGACAGGAGGTGTCGGGTCCCACAGGAATTTATATACATGTTCCTTTTCCCCTCCACCTCTGCCACCTGAGGCTGTTGCCCTTAATTCCATGCTAGCCATTCTGTGTCCATACCCCACACGTATAGAATGATGGGTCTCCCTTTTTGGATGACTTGTTCAGATTCCAAAGGCACTTCCCTTTAGAGAGAACAGTGCCAAGCCCTTGGGATATGGTGAGAAGCTACAGGGGGACACTTGTGAGGCAACTGGACATGTTTGTTGAAGTGCTTATTTTATAGTCATTCTTAACTAGCCTGCAAGTGATGGTCCACCTGGTCTTCTCAGCCTGAGATGGAGCCCACAGGCTTTGGGCTCTGAAGCCAAATCAGAGTGAGGAAGCCAGCCAAACGCTCACGCCCAGAACAACACGCACTGCACACCCCACAAGTGTACTCTATACCCCCTTCCACCTGTGTGCTCATCCTCACTCACACCCGTTCCTCACACTCAACCTGCTCAGGCATGTGCCCACACACTTCCCACCCCTCCCAAATATCCCACGCACAGATAGTTACACTTCTCCTGGCACAAATGCACACGACCACAACACTGCTGTGGACCACTGTCCTCTGAACACTCCTGGAGGACACTGGATTTGGGAAAGAACACTAGAGCACTTTGTAAGTGTCCCCTCCTGAAACAAACTTTTAAACCAAATGATGTAAGAGGAAAAGTACAGTTCTCCCAGTCCAATGAACTGGGCTTGAGAACTGGAATGGCCATGTGTGAGTGAAGCAATCTTGGGGCAAGTCCTTTCTGAGTGCCACACTTTCCTTTCCTGTAAAGTGACTATAATTATTATGTCCCTTAATTATAATTAAGCTCCCACACAAGTTCACTGTGGGCATAGAATGAGCTAATGGAAGATGGTGCTCTGCTTTATATAAAGTGTAAAAAAATGGCCAGGTGTGGTAGCACAGTCCTGTAATCCCAGCTCTTGGGAGGCTGAGGCTTGAGGATCGTAAGTTCAAGATTGCTTGGGATACACAGCATGATTCTGTCTCAAAAAACAATGTATACAAATGTTCATCACAAGGGTCATCGTTACAAATGCCACCTGAAGCACAGAGACTGAATGGCCCTTCCTCAGCTAGCCCATCCAAAGTACAGCAGGCTATGCAAATCAACGTTGGATGCATAAAGCCATTTGTACCACCAGGTCTGGGACTGCACCCTCATCCCCTAGCCTCTGGCTCAGGTGGCTTAGCACTTCTGACCCTGAAGATCTGAGATGTGTGTTGGAGGTGGAACTGGTCAGTGAAGACCCAGAAATGGCCAGGCGATTCCCAAAAGAACTTTACATAATCAATGCAGCATCTATTACAAAACATCTATATGCAAAGATGACTCTTGCCCCAGCCGATGAAAAAGTGACTATTGGCAAATTCCTGACAAATGTTTCTGGGATGTGAGGGCTTTGGGGAAGGTAAAGAGGGGAATGGGGGGAGACCCACAGAATTTTTAGCTTGTAAGGAAGGGTGTGAATCGAGGCTTGGTGCTCTGGGGGTTAAGAGCAGGTGAAGAGGGGGACGAGGAGCAGCTGCATGGGGTGCCCACTTCAGAAAGGCTCCCAGGAAGGTGACATGGGGTCACCAATGGCTGGAAGGACATGAACTTGAATGATGCGTAGATTATGCTGCACGGGAGTGGATGGACCTCGAAGTGCCACGGGCTTCCTGTAACTGTTTGAGAAACAAACAATTCCAATAAAACAGTTGGGGTAAGGAGAAGGGGTGGAGTGGGTTGGGGGATGCACACATAGTGGTTGGAAACTCAGAGAGAAAGCCAGTTCTGCACTTCCCAAATACCAATGAGGGGATGAGACAGGGAAGCAAGACTTGGGTTTGGTACCTTTGACACAAGGCAGGATAGGGATGAGCTCTTGAAGGTGGAAACCCCAGGTCTCTCTCTTCACAGAGAGACTAAGGGGTGGCGGAGGAGGAAACAGGCCTAAATCTCAGAGAGAGTGAGAGTGGGTCCTCAGGATCTGTGTCTGCAAATGTGGAAATTGAAGGTGATACGTATAAACGTGCACATTTTTTCCCCCAAGGAGAAGAACCACCACTTTCATCATATCTCCAAGTTGTTGCAAGTCTTCAAACACATGAAGAGGCATAATTAAAGACCAGGATGCTGGGTTCAAATTCTACCTCTGCCCCTGTCTAACTGCGGGACTTTGGGCAAGTTATCAGCTCACCTCAGTTTCTTCATCTGTAAAGGGAAGACAATAAAACCCTCACTCCATAGGGTGATGGATTAAATAAGACTGCAAAGTGCCTCGTGCACAAATAGTACCTATCTTCATGCACACTGTTACAAGAATAAGGATGTTAGTCCCTTGAAGATGAGGGGGCAGACAGAGGCACCTCTTGCTTGCACTTGGGTGTGGTGTGCATTGGTGGGTGGGTGCAGAGCTCTGGGAGCTGAAACTGGGGTGCAGAGCCAGGAGCTGCTGGCAGGCAGGCCTGGGAGCCGCACCACACCCGCTGGATGGTTTGTATGCAGTGGCTGTTGTGAGAGTGTGTCACCGAGAGGGGAGGGCTGCTCCATAAGACTGATTTGTTGCTGCTGAACCTCATTAATCAAATCTTACCGGAGAGAGCCTCCTGCAGCTGCTGGCAGGTCAGCGTTGGGGAGATAAGTGATGTAGCCAGACCCAGTGAGGGGGAGAGATGAGGCAGCCATAAGTCTTGACCGTGGCAGGTTCTGAGGCAGGAGCTCTCACGTCCTCAGTGCCTGAGGCAAATCTTTGCATCAGGGTAAAGTTCTTCCTCCTTGGGGATGCTCTAGAAAGATGGGAGCTGGGAAGGGACGAGGCTGGGAGATAGCTCCTGGGAAGCAGGGGAGTTCCATGTGTTTGGGGACAAGCAAGTCAAAGATATCCCAACACATCTCTGGAGTCTCAGTCCTCAATTTCTGGATTCCCCATGTGGGTACCCCTACAATTCCCCTTGGTCCCATTTACAGCCCTATTGATCAAATGTTCAAAGTAAACACTATTGACATCGAGCTCCTTTATTGCTACTCAGTGGGACAAGTTGTTCTACCACTCTGAACCTCAGTTTCCTTATTGGGAACAACAAACCCGAAGTGAGGACCTGGGTTGCCCACGGTTCCAGCTGTGTTCCTTCATCCTCATTAACCATGGGATGTGGTGACCGTGTGCCTCCCAGTGCATAGATCAGGAACCTGAGCACACAGACTAGAGAACTTGGTCCCCTCCAGGAGGCGGCCAGGGAATGGGCTCCTGCTGGTTGTTCAAGTGGCTTGGGTCTGATCAGGGGTGGAAGCTGTTCAAGGGGCCCAGATGGGTCTTAGGGACCTCTGTCTGCTGATCTGGTCCTGGGCTTATAACTGACTTGTCTTCTTAGGCCAAAAAGATTGTTTCTGCCCTCTCCCTGGATACAATTCTTTCTTCTCTGCCACACGATGCCCTCTGGGGCCAAGACCTGTGCTAGTAGAGGCAGTAAACTGAGGAAGGCCCAGGGTCCCATCACTCACTGTCTAGCTGCATAACCTTGGACCTTCATCCCTCTAAACTTTCATCTCCCATTAAAAAAAAAATGGTAACCACTTCAATGAGCCATTTTGAAGCTTAGTAAAAAACAAACAAAAACAAATTAAAATTTGCAAAACATTTTTTCTAGTGCTAGGCACATGAGAAGCCATTAATAATTGCTCTTTTTATTGGGCTTCTGGGAGGAATGGGCCTGACTGCTCCCCCTTGGAGCCTTGCCACTCTACTCCTGCCTTTAGGGACCTAGGTCTCCTTCCCTGCGCCCCCTTCCATCTCTGCAGACCCTGATTTCTGTATTCTCATTTCCTGTCTATTCCAAGCCCCTCTTCCCTCTCTGATCACCACATTCCTGGGACCTCAGGCTGCCTTCAAACCCTAGAAAAAGATGGGTTGGACACCCTCTTCCATTTTCTACAACCTCAGAAAAATGGGGGAAATAATCCCCACTGTCCCTGCAGATGGACAGATTATAAGTACAGAGGGGTTTTTGCTGTTGCTTTGCACACTCAGGATGCAAACACTAGGTCACATACTCTTTACAACTTCCTTGAGTGCAAAGTCTTATTCTCCACCTGCTTTGTAGATGAGGAAGCTCAGAGAGGTTAAGTAACTTTTCCAAGGGCACCCAGGTAGTGAGTGACCAAGCTGGTCTTCAGACCCTGGTGGTTGGCCTTGAAGGCCATGCCTCTTACCCTAGAGCTGGAACCCAGTACAAAGAGTGAGGCATGCAGTAGGTACTCAGAAAACATTGCTTCATTTCCTCCTGTCCCTGCACTGCATTGCAGAGGTTCCTACATTTAGAAGGTTGGCTGGGCCCAAGTTAAGGAGTTGTTAACTTCTTGGTAGTTCTCTCTTTGCCTCGTTCTGGGGTAAAACTGCATTTGGTTTTTAAAATTCCCTTTTTATTTAGTCGCTGTGAATGTTAAGAACTGCCAGTACTGGGAGCTGAGATCCCATCCATATGCCAGGTTTTAAATAGCAGACTAGAAACAAGTTTACACAGGAAGATCGAACTCATCCCAAACATGCAGCTACTGTGCTGTTCAGACAAGAACTCTGTGCCCCCCGCCCCGCCCTGCTCGCTCACCCTGTCTTCTTCCCACTTCAAACAGTTGCGGAAGGCTAGCTTTCTTGTTTTAGAAAAGCAAGGCTGAATTCTGTCTTACTTTCATGCGGGAAGACTTGAGTGGTGACCCCCCTCACAGCAAGGTGTGCGTTTGTTGGTTTTCCTCCGAGGTGGGGATCGCCTTGGATGATCCCTCTGCATTCACCCTGGAAGCCGTTTCTACCATCAGGGAGTCAGAGGGGCTCCCTGGCTGCCCTGTGCACTGCGTCTCATGAAACTGCATGCAGAGGAAGTGCACTGGACCTGACCTTCCCTGTTTGCCAAAGCTTGCTCTGTGACCTTGGGCAGACACTTCACCCCACCCCTCTGGGCCTGTTTCCTCTTCTGCAAGATGGATATAGCAGACAGAGCACAGTGGTCAGGTGCCTGACTCAACCCCCAGCATCCTGACAAGGGAGCTTGAGCAAGCTCGGTCTGAGCCCTCAGTTTCCCCTCCTGTAAGGTGGAAGTTGCAGTACTGTGTGGCTCCTGGAGTATGTTGTCATGAGGATTAAGGGCCGTGATGTACTAAACATGCAGCCTGGCATGCAGTGAGGGCCACCAGAGCCCGGGACTGCTGGACTCCTGAGGTCCTGTGGGGGTGGTGAAGTATTCATGCTGTGGGCGTCAGCCCAGGACTTGGCACTTGCTCACAGACCTCATTGCTGCATCCTAATCTGGAGTGGGTCTCAAAATATGATCCTGTCCTCACCTAGCCAGTATTTTTACTAACCTGGACTCTTGGGGCCTGTCCAGGCTGCAGGGAGGGGGCAGGGTTGATCTATGGGCTGGATAACCTGCTTGGGGGAAGGGAGGGGGCCTCTGACCCAGGGGTAAATCATGGACTTCCCCCAGGGCCCGTCAGTTCCCCAGGAAAGAAGCCCTGGGCATTTGTTATCTCAGTGTTTCCCCTGAGGGGCTGACCACATGATTCATTTCACTCACACTAATTGGATGTAAATTAGATGAGAAATCAGTAATTTGTCCAAAGATTTGTCATTCTGGTGGCTTTCCAGGCAGAGCGAAGCCTTGGTCGTTGCAGGCACCCCCAGCCGTAGGGGAAGCAGAGGCCTCCAGTGAGAAGTGAGGGTAGGAGGGGGAGGGAGGGAAGCTTTTGCCTGACGACCCCTGGGATTGCATTGTTTTAAAAGGATGGAAAAGAGGACAGGGTGAGCAGGCAAAGGGGAAGTAGGGCAGCAGAGGAGAGGGAGAGGTGAGGAAAAGAGAACTAGAGGGGTCTCTGGCTGCTTTTGGCTGCTGGAGGGAGAGGGAACCTTCAGATGAGGTTATTCAGTGACTGTAGGAAAAGAGGATTACTCCAGACCTCTTCCCCAACAATATGCTAATGAACCCCTTCCCACTTCTGGCTGGGAAGCTGGGCAGCTGCCTCTGTTGTCTCTGGAGCATGATGGCCACTGATTTAATGAGGGGGAGCGCGCAGAATGGGCCCCAGTTCCCATGAGTGGGATCAGACAATGATGAGTGGGGGGGAGGGGTGGTTGTCAGGGCAGCATGGAAGGGCTGGGTCTGACCAAAGGGCCTACATGGAGAGGAACAGCAGCAGCCAGAGCCCTCCGGAGCCCTCAGTTTTGCTCTAGGGTTGGGTGAGAGCAGCAGTGCACGTTCTATTTATTAGAGAGAGAGAGTCCCCGGAGGAAGGGGGCATATGTAAATGTGTTTAAAGGGAATCTGAGGCCTTCGAGGGGGGGTAGAAGGAAGAGTGCCAAGAATGACAGATAAGAAAAGGGAAAGGGGTCATTGGCCCAAAGACCCCTGTGGAGTAGTCCTATCTTAATTGTGACAGGCACTAAGACCCCAGCTTGGAGCTGCAAAATGAAAGAGAGGCCTCCAGTGTCACTGCTGAAGGTGGGCCTCACCCACTGGACTAAGGAAGCTAAAGAGCAGAGGCAAAGGGCAGAGGGCCTGAACATAGTTTGGAGGTCAGACTATGGCACCCTACAAGATCAAGGGCCCTTAGGGAGGGGGTGGGGGCAGGGGGGAGAAATGACCCAAGCCTTGTATGCGATATGAATAATAAAAGAAAAAGGAAAAAAAAACCAAACCAAAACAAAACAAGATCAAGGGCCCCATGGTAAGGCAGGCTCAGAAAAGAGGGTCTGAGGTGTTGACAACTTGAGTTTGAAAAGACTCCTTGTTGTGCTCATTCACTCATTTCAACATTCTACATGTATTTGTTAGCCTCTTACTGTTTGCCAAGCCTGGTGCTGGATGCAGGATGAAGCTGGACAGACGTGGTTCCTCAATCTGCATGAAGCAGCAGAACATCTCCGAGGTGAGACAGACACTAATCAAATAACCATGCACCTCTGAGAGTGACAATAAAGTCACTCACTGAGCGCCACGCAGCAAAGTAGTGCAGGGCTTTCACAGCGTGTAAGAGAGGAATTGGACCTGGGCTAGGGTGTGGCGAGGTCTCGGGAAACACGCTAAGATAATCAATTCAAGTGATAAAAGGACTGCGACTTTTGACTCTCAAAAGGAGAAGCAGTGACCTTGACTGACCAAACCTCATTACATATGTGTGTGCATGTGCAGAAGGCCGGGCCAGCAAGCTTTGAAAATGCTTTGGGAGTGTGCTTCTGGGTGTTTGTCTTTCTGCCAGTGAGTGTGTCTGTGGGTCTCGGGTGTGTGTGAGTGCACTCTTCCACAGGGTGTGTGCTGCTTGTTTGGGGGTGTATTTCAAACAGCAGTGGCAGCATCTGGAATCTGGAGGTAACCCGAAGCTGATCCTATGCCTGCCTCTTTGGTCCATGTCCCCAAATTTAAAGGAAAAAATGGGGGAAAAGGAATCAGATTTCCTCAGTTTTATGACCAATTTTTCCATGGTTTTGTGTGTTCCATGGGGGTCTTTCTGTAGGTTTTAACCCCTGGCCTATGTTTAGTGAGTTCAGAGATCCTCACCCTGAAACCTTCTTTCCATTTGTCATTCTTTGCTTACTTGGTAGCTTAGATTTTATGGAGGCTTATGGAGTGCACTGGGTTAAACCCTTCACTCTGTTGTTTCATTTGGTAGGGATTCGTACCCCCATTTTACAGATATGAAGATTGAAGCTGAAAGATCACAGGACTTGTCCAAGGTCATGCTGCCAGCAGGTGGAAGAGCAGAGATGTCACTTCCAAACTTAGCGTGTCTGACTTCCACACTCCTGCTTCTAACCACTCCACCCCACACACGTCTGCCCTTCCTTCTTTCTCCCCCTCCCTTTTTCCCTCCCAGGCTTCTATAAACACCCACAGGTTCATGATGGATGGGAGGCTGGTTATTCACATCACACCACGATCCCTGCTTTACACAAGCATGATTTCATAAGGAGGATCTGATTCATGCACAACTTTTGAGGACACCTATATCCGCACTACATTGCCAAGTTCCTCGGCAAACGTTAAGGTGTTGAGGGAGAATCATTGACATTTAAAGTTGGAAAGGCATCCCCTCATTCCATGCAGACAAACAAGGCCCTGTGGGGAAAGAAGCTTGGGAAGGACAAGTGTACCAAAAGATGGAGAGTCCTCCTCTGACTGTGCCGTGTTCTAGCCAGCACACCTAGCTTACCACCAAGAGATCAGGGCAACCCTTAGAGGACGGAAGCACCCCAGTGAATTCAGCACAAGTTTTCTCCAGACCAACGCAGAACCTTAGACTCCCAGCAGCTAAGGTACCACCAACCATCCTGGAAGTTCTGACAGAGACCTTTCCCAGGTCTTAGGTAGTTCAGGGAGGTTTTCTTTCTTTATGTAAATAAACTGCTATCCTAAGTGTTGTGGGGGTGACACTTACACTTGAAAGGGCCATAGTCCTATGTCATTGGCTAGAGAACAGGGCTGAGGTAGCCTGGGAGAGGTAGACATTAGCTGAGTAACAAGATGCCTTGTCATCACCCTGTGAACATGCTGGAGATGATGGTGGCTCTAAGAGCGTTGGTTGTGGTCTCCACTGATGCCCTTTGGGGACTCCTACTGATAGGAGAGCCAGGTGGCTTGTGTTTCAAACCAGGTCCCAACACTTAGTATCAGCTTCCCCTTTGGTCAGTGGGAATATAACTCTGCTGTGTGTTTCTTGGGGTTGTAGTGAGAATTACCGGAATGGTCACCAACACAAAGCAAGCAGTGCTTTGAAATAAGGTATGTTGAGGCCACCTCTGCCCAGGGTACATGTGAGACCCGCAGTCACCCGAGTTCCTCCTTCTCTTCCTTTGTTGATTAAGGGAAGAACCTGGAGCCACCTCCTGTCTCCACTTCTGAGTGGAACTATGACTTTCTTGTAAATAGCAAATGTCAATTTTCTAAAATAAACTAAAAAAATTGAGGTAAAATTTATACAACTTAAAAAAATCAACCATTTTAAAATGACAGCTTTTAAATGTTGTATCTGACACATTCACTATATGTTGTGACCACTTCTGTCACCTTCTAAAATATTGTCATTGCCCCCAAAGAAAACCCTGAGCTCATCAGCAGTCACTCTTGGTCCTCCCTGCACCCCCAGAGCCTGGTGACCACCTCTGGTTTTTGTCTTTGGAAACTATCTGTTCTGGATATGTCGTAAAAATGGAATCATACAACCTGTGACCATTTGTGCCTGGTTTCTTTCACTTAGCATATTTTCAAGGATCACCACTTGGTAGAATGGATCATGCCTTTTTTACACCCAACCAATATTCCACTGTGTGGATTTACCACATTTTGTGTGTCTGTTCCTTACTTGATGAACATTCGGATTGTTTCCATCTTTTGCTCTGGGAAATAAGGCTACTGTAAACACTGGCATACAAATATTTGAGTGCCTGTTTTCAATTCTTTTGGGTCATTACCTAGGAGTAGAATTGATGGGCTTTGTAGAAAATCTATGATTAACTTTGGTGAGGCACCAACCTGTTTTTCAGACAGCTGTGCCATTTTATATTCTCATTAGCAACGTACAGGGTTTCCAATTTCTTCACATCCTCACCAGCACCAATATTGTACAGTTTTTAATTCATCCTCATCATCTTCATAGCCATCAGAATAGGTGTGAAGAGACTTGTGATTTGACTCAGATTTCCCTCATGACGAATGTTGACCTCTTTGTCATCACTGGAACATCTCTCCATGTGCTTGTTGGCTGTTTGTGTAAGTTCTTTGGAAAAATGGCCATTCGTGTCCTCTGTCCATTTCTGAAATAGATTGTCTGTTTTGTCAAGTTGGTTACACCTCTTTAGAATGTTGGCAGACAATGGTTTTGGGGTACCTAGAACAAAGCTGTGTGGATCACCTGACCACCAGCTCCACCTGTTATTTTTATTGGCATCTTTGTACAGTAGGCAGAGTTGAGATCTGCTGGCGTATTTTAGTGTAGCAGGGAATTGAGTTTAAATTCCAGCTCATCTACCTTTACTGGCTCTGTGTCCTTGAATTGGTGACAATCCCAGGATGTTGTTGGGAGAACTTGTAAAGTTAGGATGGACACAATGCGTGGGTGCCATGTCTGACAACCAAGAAGTGCTCAAGAAATGGGTGCTTCCTTCCCATTCTCACTTCTCCTCTCCTCCATCTCTTCTCTTTCCTCTTACTCTTCCTACTAATCATATAGACTTCTGGAGAGTCGGTAGAACTGGGTGAGGAGGAGGCCATGGAACACTGCAGCAGACATGATGTTAACTGGGATGTCATCTTACATGGAAACTGGAAAGACTGGAACCCAGAGCAAGATTTGCAGTTTAGGGAATGGGACATCCTGGAATTGTAAGTGAGAGAGGCAGGAAGTACTCCAGGCTCCTCTGCCGGCCCAGTTACTAGCCATGGATTCATAGAAAGGAAGGGAACTGGTGGAAGGGAACAGATTTCTAATTCTAAACTGATGATTTACCCCATGCACAATGCCAAATCCAAGTGCAGAGCATCTAGACCAAGTGTTAGATGCAACTGACCATAGGATTGGACATTCGTTAGTCCAGACTGGGTCCTAGGCTCTTAGGAGAAAACTGAATCCTACAACTACAGAATTTGTGCCAGATCTACTTTTCTTTTTCTTTTTTGTTTTGTTTTGTTATTCTTATCTTTGGCTTCGTGGGTCAAACTCAAATTGATCAACATCAGTCCATTTTGCTCTGATTATTTTTAGAAAAGGGGTTTCATTAACTGTTTGATTGGGCTGGCCTTGAACTGTGCTCCTCCGGATCTCAGCCTCCCAAGTAGCTAAGATTATAGATGTGAGCCACCGGCATCTGGCTGCTCAACTAATCTTTAAAGCAACCCTATTGCTATGGACTGTGTCCCCTCATATGTTGAAACCCTTGGCCTCCCTGCCTCATGTGACTGTAGTGTAGGCAGTGTCCATAAGCACGTGACTAATATTAAATGAGGTCACAAAGGGAACCAATCTGAGAGAACCAGTGCCCTTATTAGAAAAGAAAGGGATAGCTTTGCTTTCTCTCTGCTGTTTGAGGGTACAGGAAGAAGGTAACTGTCTGCTTGCCAGGAAGAGAGTCCTTGACCAGAACTCAACCATGCTGGCCTTCTGGTCTCAGAATTTCAGCCTCCAGGACTGTTGGGAGACATTCCTCTGTTGTTTAAGCCACCCACTATATGGTGTTTTGAAGCCAGAGTCAACTAATACACTGTGAAACAGGGACGTTCACTGTGCTTGATTACATATTCTACAGGGAGGTTAAGTTGCTTGATAGAGGCTGGGAGGTGTCATGGCCAGAATTTAGACTCTGGATATATTTCTTAAGCCACCTTTATTTAACCAGGCACGGGTGGCTTATATCTATAATCCTAGCTACTCAGGAGGCAGAGATTGGGAGGATTGCAGTTCAAAGCCAGGCTTGGCAAATAGTTCCTGAGACCCTATCTCGAAAATACCCAACACAAAAAAGGGCAGGCATAGTGCTCAAGTGGTAGAGCGCCTGCCTCACAAGAGTGAAGCTTTGAGTTCAAACCCCAGACAGAGGACCAAGTCACTCTCCTTACCATCTGCAACAGTGGCGTTAGACCCTCCTTAAAGTCTTGTGACCAGGGAGAGTGGAGGAGGAGAGAGAGGTGACTCTCTAGCTACTCTCAACACAAACCATGCTGAGTGGTATGCTGCAGTCAGTAGGTAGGAGGCAGGCTAGCTTAGGAGATCTGCTGATGTGCACTTTTCTCCAACTCTGTCTTCAGGAACATCATGTTGTAGGTTGAAATCCACCGTGGTGGGAGTATTTACACCACAGAAATTGGCAAACACTACAAATCAGAGCCTTTGCTCTGGGGAGCCAATTGTTAAACACTGACAGTTTGCTACTTCCTAGCACATTAAGAGCACAGAGGAGGTGCTCAAGTGGCAGGCTCTTTGACATCCAGTGCTGGTCCTTTGTGAGCTTGCCTGATGACGTCCTATTTGGTTTTCCTTTGATAGAGTAACAATCCCTGGAGTTGAAGCTGGAAAAGCTCTTAGAGCTATTCAAGCTCCCTTGTCATTTCGAATGGAAAAACCAAGGTCCAGAGAAGGGAAGTGACTTGCTTAAGGTTGCACAGCACATATCTCAACAATATGTGTCAATTTACATTCAATCATCAGTCCATGCCTATAGATCTCCTTGTGCATGTGTGTGTGTGGGGTGGGGGGGATGTATGCCAGAGGTTTTCTGGCCTAGATTAAACATTGATGCTGCTATTTAGGGAGCTATTCTGTGAGGATGGGGTAGTGTTTTCTGGGTTTCCTGGCTGTCCTCTTCTTTTGCACCCCAGAGGGTGCAGTAGGAAGATAAGCAAGACGCACCCACTGTCATCAATAGTGTAGCCTCTTCTGTCTCTGAGCAGAGTCTGTGGAAGTCAATGCAAATAGCACAGCTTGTAAAAGTGCAGATTGGACTAGAGCCCTAAAGTGCACCCTAGAAAACACGGCTGCATGTTCTTCATCTCCAGCTAATTATAACTTTATTCATTGCAGTCTGGCTCACAGGATTATAGACCTAAATCAGGAATAGAATATGTGTTACATATATATTTTTGTAATACTTTCCCTCCGTCAGAAGTGAGTCTCTGCCTCTATCGGAGGCGTGAAGTCAGAGTCCCATCCCCAAGTCAGGCATCTGCAATGTGGCATTTTCCGTCGCCACCCCACACTTTGCTCAAAGCAACGTGGAGGTGTTAATCAACTCAGAAAGCGCCCGCCCCGCCCGCCCCGCCCGCCCCTCCCGGCAAATCAGAGCGCCTGTCAAAGGAAGATGTAAAAGGATTATTAATCTTCGGGGCCAAATGTTTTTAATTATGTACATACAGTATTCAAATTAGGTTTAAAATGGTCTTAGAGGTTCGGCTTCTCCCTCTGCAGTTTATCCTGCCATGCAAGGTGGGGGGGGGGGATGCACGCATGAAGGGAGAAGGCATATTTAGGATTTTTCTTGTTCCAAAGTGCTTGTTGGAACCCGGCAAGGCTCAGTCCTTGGGCCTCTTTTGCTCCGTTTCTTTCCTTAGGTGACCTCGACCAGTCCTTGGCTTTAAATATCATGTATGTGTTAAAGACTTCAAAATGTGTGTCTCTAGCCCTTTTCTGTGTGCTCGGCTCTTAGAGTCCTGTATCAGCTCCGTATTTCAGTCTTCACTTGGATGCCTCATAGACATCTCAAACCTTCAATTTCTTTTTTTTCTTACCAAACCTGGCCTTCTCCCTGACACCCCCAGTAACACTAATAACGATAACAGTAATGGTAATAATCTTACTAAGTAGCACCAACCACTTGCTCAACTAGCAAAGCCAAGAGTCATTCTGGATCCTTCTTTTCCCTCACCTCACACATCAATGAGTGTATTCAGTGGATGTTACCTGAAATCCTATCCCAAACCCATCTTCTCCTCTCCAATGTTTTGATGCTCCTTTGCTGTCACTGTCTCACCCCTGGGTCACAGCAGCAGCCCCTGAGTGACTGTGTTTGTCTCTTGTTTTGCCTCTCTACAGTCCATTCTCTACCCCGTGGTCAGAGGAATACTTTAAAAATATAGGCAGTAGCAGCCACTCTCACGCTTCCAGCCCTCCTACAGCGCAAGAACAAACTCCACCCCCCAACCAAGGCCTCCAGGGGTCGGGCCTCAACCCACATCTCTGCTCTCATTTCCTGGTCACACTGAATGTTGGGCTCCTTGAACTAGCTAAACTCCTTCCAGCCTCATCCATGCAACTTGGTGTTTTTTTCCCCCGGAAGACTTGTCTTCTTCTTCTTAATTTGTTCCAGAAGCCCTGAGCCCAGGCATGGAGAGGGAGTTTTGTCCTTTTTTCAACTCCATCCTCATGAATTCTCATAGGAAATCAAGGAGTTGGAGGAAAGGGAGGACTGAATGTTGATGGTACCAAAATGTCCGCAGGGGTCTTCAGTGGCCACAATGGCTACCAGCTGAATGGCAGGCAAAAAATCCACTGAGAAGGTTAAGATTATAATCCACTGGCCTGACCTGGACTATGATCTTAGGTCCTGGCTCTTAAATGGTTCCACATGTCTTTGTGCCAAACTTTGCCATTCTTTGAAGACCCTTCCAAAGACTCTTTGGTTCCCAGTGAGCCGCTCATTCTCATTCCACCAAGTTCCTAAGGCACTTGGGTCCTGGCCCGCCTGGGGCCAGGAAGTATGCTTTCTTGACTTTTTCTCTTTCATAGTTAGCATCACACCTGGTACATGGTGGGCATGCTGCAGAAGAGTGGCAAAAGACTTTTGGGCTTGTGACAGAACAGATTTGCCTTGCCTTCGTGGACTTGCCTACTCCCCACACCACTAGATGGAAGTGCATTGAGGTCAAGACTTCCCCTTACCCTCCCTTGGACTCTTCATGGCGCCTAGAACAGTGCTGAACATTTCGTGAGCACTCAGTATAGTTCTGTCCGTAGCATGGAATTCACCACTGAGGGGAGCAATCCAGAATCATGTCAGGGCAATAGAGGGACCAGTGGTGACCAGGACCAGATCCTGGTCTCCCAGGCACTTGGATTCCCACCAAATGAAGAGATAGATGTGGTCTTCTGGCTTTTTTTTTTTTTTTTAAGAACAAAGAGTACAGTTAGTATGGGGTGAGGTCTCCTCTGGGGTTTCCGCTGCAGAAGAGAGCTTTCCCCTATTACTGAAGATGCCAAATGCAGCCTGGCACGAAACATAGATTCATAAGGCTTTTTGTGAGCAAACAATGTATTCATTATAGAACACTTTTATATTTCCTCATCTGACATGCAAGGGTGGCACTTTGTATAAACCACATTGTTTCAGCTGAAAATTGTATTCTACATATTTCATTCTGATAAGAGAATCCTGGCTTTGTCGCCAACCAACATTTTAAGAAGTCATAAAGAAGCAATGTCTTGAAAATGTATTTGTTGGTGAGCTAATTTTGGTAGGGCTCATCATTCTCTACCTTTCCTTAACTTGTTGCTTCCTCAACATTCTTTGTTTGGTCAGAAATGGGTGCTGGCCAAGGTCATGGTGTTGAAGCAAATACCAACCCAGCTACCATGGGTGCGTCACAAGGGCTATGCTAATGATGCCAGAGCTGTGGTCAGCATCTTCACCATCATCGTCATTGTCATTCACATTTGTTGAGATCTCTGTGTCAGGCATCTTGCTAAGTACTTGATATGCATTATCTTGCTTAATCATCACATCAGCTTTTTGAAAGGCTCAGAGAGGTTACATAGCTTGCCCAAGGTCAAGGGCTAGTGAAATGTGGAACAGTCTATAGTCTACAGTGTTGACCACTGCACCATACACAACACAGTCATGAGCACCTCTCACTCCCTGAGAGGTTTTTGATCTTCTGGATTAATCTTGTAAGATTCTTGGACCTGGTGGAAAAGGTATCAGTTTTCAAATCAGACAGACCTCAGTCCTCACTTACCAGGGAGGTGACCCTGGGCAAGTTGTTGACTTCTCTGAGCTTCATCCTCCTTACCCTTAAAGAAATAATAAGAATCACATCTGTGAGTACTGAGCAAGGGCTTGTAATGTGGGAGGTACTTAGTAATGACATTCTGACTAGCAGACATTAGGTGCTTAAGGGGTGCCAAAGAACTTTATTTTCATAGGTGATCTCACTTAATCCTAAAAAACTCCACAAGATCAGTACTTTTATTCTTCCTCCATTTTATAGCTGTTTAGGTAAATTGTGGCTGAGAGAGGTAAAGCTACTTGACATTGATTTTGGAATCAGATGAGTCTGTATGAAACATAACTCTTCCAATAGTTTCTTGACCTTAGTATCTGAAACTGTTCCCTGGCTCAAAGCATATGTGAATTGCCTCTTCCTGAAAGCACTGCAGAACCCGAGTGAAATAATAGATACTAGGCAGTCAAAAATGTTTGTTTCTTCCCCTTTCCTTCCTTGGACCCTCTGATGCATCTCCTTTCTCTAAATTCCCATGACTTTCTGTGTCTCATCCTAAGACCTGTTATTACCAAATGCCTCTGATGCTAACACTCTTAAGACTCAGGGAGTTCTTTGTCTTTGGGCCCCTCATGTCTTTCACAAAAACTTGCTCACTTTAGGCACTGACAACTGAATGTATAAATGAACATAACAAACGATTGTGAAACAAAACCGTAAAGCAGTTCCCCCCATGGGAGTCCCCTTGACCAGAACCTTCTCTGCAGTGTCTTTAGAAATTCTGCTTGAATTGCCATCTTTGGCTCATCACAGAGGCAGTGCAGTGGACAGAAACCTGTCTTCCCATTCCTACAGCTTTCCCCTTACAGCAAGGGGAAATTCTAGAAGTCACTCTTTGATATGGAAGGAGTTGCAAAGCCTGGGAGCTTATGTGCCAGAGGAGCAGTGACTCACCGTCATTGCACTGTGTAGGAAGGACGAACTGGGATGCAAACTGCTAGCATGCTCCAGGGTTTGCCTCTCCGTAATGCGAGCTTTGCAGTCTGGCCAGGAGTGAGCTTTTTACCATAAACATTCAGGGCATGCTGCTTATGTTTTAAAAGTGACGTGTTTTAATTTCCAGCCAAAAATACTATATGTTTGGATTGCAGTTTCTCAAGTTGCTAAAAAATTATTCAGAGGAGATGAAAACCTGCCATGCGGTAGAGGAAGCAGCCTGATGTTTAATGCAAAGGCTAAACCAGTTCTCAGGGAAGTCTCCTCTTTAAACCAGGCCGTGAATGTGAACGCAGCAGAGCTAAGACAATCTTGGTCTCCTAAGAACTGGTGTTGTCTATGGTCAACCTGGATTCTCTAAGACATATAGACAACACCAAAGAATTGGCTTGGATACAAATTTTTTTTTTCATTTATTGTGGAAGAATGAGACAAAATAGGGTGGTAAAGCTGCAGTAAGAAACAGCTTTCAGGTTCTAACATTTTGGGATGGTGAAGGTTACTTCTTGTTCAACTATGAGTTGCTCATAGGTCAACTGGAGGCTGTGCTCCACGTCTCCTCAGAAGAGCCCTGGTCTGCATGGTAGCTCAAACACCATCTTCAACTCTGCCAGTCACCACACAGCTGGAAAGAGAGTGAGCTCAGAGGGGCTGCAGTGGCAGCTAAACAGTTGTCCCAAAAGCAACATATGTCACCTATGCTGACAACCAGAACTGGTCACCTGGCTGCCTCCAGTCCCAGGATCCAGAACACACAATCCATTCTGTGCCTAGAAGGAGAGAGCCTCAGGCAGCACTAACAAGGTGCACATGGGGTATTTAATGCACATGGAACCATGGCGAGAAAATGAGAAAGAGAGACCAGAATCACAGCTCAGGGGAAGAGAACGCTCAACTTTTAGAGAGGATTTTAAGAATCCCTTCCGAGCAGGATAAAATATCTTTCCACCTACACGCCCCCCCCCCTTTCTCCTTTAACTTCTAAGAAATTGTTTATAAATTCCCTCTGTACTTGAAAAACAACTACGCTATTAGAGTCGAGATGGATTTTGTGGTGTGTGAGGTGAAGGGTAGTGTAATAGACCAGAAGACAGAGCTAAAAGTACTTTAGTATGATGTAAAACCTTTCCCGAGCTGCCCAAGCAAGAACTTAGGGGTTTTTGGAAAGGCAGAGAATCTGCAATGGCCAGTCCTCTGATTTGGTCTTACACAGGTTCCTGGTGGACCTTCTAAACAGAGAGGATGCAACAGGCTTGTGGTTAGAATTACCTGAGTCCAGCGAGGCCTGAGCCTCAACATGACGTCCAAGTTAGACCATAGAGCAGGCTGCACACTGCATTTCTCCTCTCAGGAAGAACTCTGGGCCAGGTGACATCCAAATTACCAGCAAGACAATCCCACCCACCTGCCCACACACAAGCTCAGAGTCTGTCCTCTCAAAACTCTTCCATATTAACTGGACACCAGCATCTATATTTCTCACAGGACAGACCCAGGCCTACAGAGATAAGATGATTTGCCCATGGTTGCCTGGTTAGTAAGTAGCAGAGTCAGAATTTAAACTTAAGCACCTAGACACCAGGTCCAGTGTTCTTTCCACTGTGGTTTCCATGGGAATCAGGAAACCATGCATCCCAAGTTTATCTTCCTCTCATTAGCAGTCTAAAACTTGGACACACGTGTCAGGTATTGGGAGGAACCTCCCTTCCCTTCATCTCATGTTCTATAAGTGCAGAGGTGTCTGCAGAAGTAGTGCTCTGGTCTTCATGCACTTTCACCTATTAGTCCCCAGAGAAGCGATTTATCTGATAGGCAAGTTTCAGAGAAGGAACTGAGCGCACTCAGCTCTGCCTTCTCTGTATTTTCTTGGATCCATCTTCAGGGAGGATGCATTCAGGACTCAAAAATAAGAGGTAAGTTTTTCAGGACAGGCTCTACCCTGGGAACAGGCCCATTGTGCTCAGTCCATTTCCTGGATGGGAGAGTTGGAACCTGCATTGAAGTGCTAAGAAGACAACTGTAGCCATAGGTCTAGAACTATGTGTTCTTCAGATCACCATCAAAGACAGTGATTTCCCTCCATATCCTATGTCTTATTTCTTGGTTGATTGCAAACTTACTTATGGGTGGGCAGAAAAGATCACTCCAAAAATCCAGCTTCAGGAAAAGACCAGTTGCATATGAATGAGTGAAGGTAAGTATTGAATTCCCCAGTTTGCTGTCTTTCTGCTTTCTTATGATCAAAATAAATAAATAAAATAAAATAAACAAACAAAAAAGACAAATAACTGGCTGATTTCCAGGACTCCATGTAAAAATCCATGTCTTGTTTATGTCTGAATTCTTCATGTGTAATGCAATTCCTGGGCCACAATAAGCCTAGTCAGTGTCCACAGAATACAGGAAGTCAGGTCAGGACAATGGACAGGGAACTTGAGACACCTGGAACACCCTGGTCAAGGAGCTTCAGAGATTGGGCGGCCTTTGCAAAGACTCTGTGATCAGGAGCCATGAAGACTCGCTCCCCAAGAGTCCCCGATGGCTCATCTCCTGCCCATATGGGTTTAACTCCAAGCCCAGGGAACCTATCAGCAGAAAGAAGCCACCTGCTTTCCTCATCTATCAAATCAGATGTTAAGTCTCATCCAAGAAACATCCTCACAGACACACCCAGAATAATGTTTGACCGTATGTCTAGACACCCTGTGGCCCAGTCTCGTGGATACATAAAATTAGCCATCACACAAGGTAATAAATACAATATCTTTTAATTAATTAAGTAGCTAATTTATTAATGAGCAAAGTGTTATGCTGCTAGTTTGCTTCTCCCTGGAGGCTCAGGTTCCCACTAATGACTTTGAAATTGTCCTGGGCTAACCTCACACCTCTGCAAAGGCTGCCCTGATAAAGTGAGGAGAATACTTTCTTCCTGACAGCCCCAGGTCCCCTATCAAAGTACGGTCAGCTGCATTTTGTTTGTGATGAGCCTTAGGGAGGCCACCTGAGCCCCATGTCTTACAGATCTTCTCTGCACACCATATTAGAATTTCTTTTTGTCACCACCTCTCTATGACTCAGACCCACGTGGTGAGACCCACTGGGCACACGCCTATGAGCCTGGTCCAGAGCGATTTTTCTTGCCTAGTCTCCTCTAGTGGGGATGGGGGGTTGGTAGCATCTCATCTACCCCTCCCCCTGATAATCCACCCTCCCCAGGAACCTCCAACATCAGCCTTGTGCTGAGCCCAAGACTTTCACTGGCTGCCCCTGGCAGCCAGGTCACTTGGCTTGATACTTGCAGTTGCACTGGCTCCCAGCACTCCCAAGGTGTTCATTGGCTCACTGTCACACCTCGTGTGGGCAGAGCTGTGGCATACTGAGCACTTTGTTCTCATCACTTTTGGTGGTCACTGGCAGACACTGCTCATCTGTGCTGGACCAAGGCCAGGTTCTTTCTGGCAACTGGCTTAGCACGTCTCATTGGAAACTAGGAGTGTCAGGCACTGAGGTTGCCCCCAACCCCCGACCTCAGAGGTGGGAGTGGTCCTCTGAAGAGCACTTCTGGCTCCTTGAGAAGAGACAGACTCCAGGACTCTGAGTTCCTTTTTGTTTTTGCAGTACTGGGGTTTGAAATCAGACCTTGCACCACACCCCCAACCCACCCCCCCCTTTTTTTTTTGCTTTAATTTTTTTTTCAGACAGTCTTGTGTTTTTTGCCCAGGGCTACCCTGGAACCACTATCCTTCTAACTCTGTCACTTGCCTAGCTGGCATTACAGATGTGGACTACTACACCCGGCTTATTTTTTGAGATAGTCTTGCTCACTCTTTTTGCCCAGGGCTGGCCCCAGATTGCGTTCCTACTATTTCTGCCTCCTAAGTAGCTGAGATTACAGGTGTGGGCCATCACACAAGATTCTTTAGCTCTCCCTGAACTGCAAGGCTTAAATCTACAATGTCTTCACCAAGTGGCAAGTGTTGGTACCCCTGCTTACACATGTCTGGGGCAGGGGCACTGGCTACTAACTGAACAATAAAAAGTGATAAGAAAGATCGTTACAGAGAACTCATATACAGCCCTTCTACATGGCAAGTGCTAAGGGCTTTACATGGCTTAACGTCTTGTAAGAACACTTTGAAGAAGGTGCTGTTCTGTCCCTATGCTTCAGACAAAGGGGCTCTGCAAGCAGTTGGGTGCCAGCTCTGTGTTGATTCTGATCCAGACTTGAGCTCTTGCAAACCTTAGTAGAGTTCTCTCTCTCCAGTCCTCTTCTCACCCTCTCTCTCTCTCTCTCTCTCCCACTTGGCTCCAGATTAGTTTCTTTTAGACCCACAATCCAAGTCATCTCACTCTTTCCTGTGACAGCCTTTGGAGGGTTTCTTAATTTTGGTGGCGCTAGGGTTTGAACTCAGGGCCTCGTACTTACCAGGCAGGTGCTCTACCACTTGAGCCACACTCCCACCCCTCCTTTGGAATTTTGAAAACAGCAATTGATCATGTCCCCTGAATTCTGTGTTTCTCCATTCCTAGGAGCCCCAGTTCAGATCCTTCCCTCTTTTTCCCCTGACATGGTTGCCAATACTCCCCCCGTCAAGCCTTCAACACCTCCCAGTCCCTGCACAGGGCTTCAGCTGGTTTTGTTCACTTTGAAGCAGTGCGGAATCCAGAAGTCACAGGTGCTCAGGTGACAGAAAAGAACAGGACCCTCACACTCTTGTTCAGAACATTGGGAAACTTGCATTAATACAGCCCAAAGGCACCGGGGACCCACATCTGGAATGCTGACTCATTCTTAGCTCAGCTAAGAAGATCCGCTGGGAATTTTCTCACGGGCTGTCGTGGCTACATGTCTCTTCATTGTCTCTTGCTTGAGCAGTTATCTTTGTAGACCTGAGAGAAGGAGCTGACAATCACTTCTATTAGAATCTGAAGCAATGACAGTTCCACTCCAGATTAGACTCACAAATCATAGCTGACTCTTCCCAAAGTGATTGCTAGTTTTGCACTGGCCTTGGTTTGCAAAGGCATTGGTTTGTTAATCTCAAAAAAGTGGGGCTACAAAGAGAATGGATGGGAAGACCTGTGTTTCTAGTCCCAGTTTTGAGCCTTTTTATTTAGCTCTGTAACCTTTAGTACTGACCTTCACCAACAAGTTAAATCCAGTAGTGCATGTTGTTGCACAGATCCCGCCAGTCTGACTTCTGGGTTTGAATCCTGACTCTGTATGAGCTTGGCCTGGCTACATACTCTCTCTTTGACTAAGTTTACTTATCGTTAAGAGGGGAAGAATAGTAGCAGTTTCTCTCAGAGTTGTTTTGAGGTTCGGAAGAATTAATACAGATAAAGTACCAAGATTAAAAAATTGCTCATTTTATTCCAATCTCAGAAGAATCATGAAAAAGTACAGTAAGAATTAACTCTTATTTTCTGCTTTAATTTACTTGCTAATTTCTTTAAATAACTACATATATGCACAATAGGACACAGCACAACCAGCAAGTAACAGTTCGCTTCTTGAGGTTTTTACTAATGAAAACAAAATAAAAAGATTGGAGGGTCAGTTTCTGTGTTTTATGTATACATGTATGTTAATTCTTGCACACGCAGTCCAGAGCTGGATAAAAACTGTTGGACAGAGATAGAAAGCTAAAGGGAGATCAACAGAGAAAAGACAAAAACCGTTAAGTGATCTAGAAGTTGAAGGAACTCTGTGTCTTGCCCTTCCTGTCACCCAGGCCGTGGGCTGGGAAGAGTGAACTTGGGAGGTTTAAGACCACAGCAGGCTCTCGTTTTGCTTCTGAGCAGAATCTGAGAGGAGGCAAATCTTGCAGAGCGTTCCTGTATGGTGGGGAGCAGTTGGCTACAGGTGGCTGTTTGGGGAGGTGGGTGAGGGGCTTGAGAGAGCTTGCAGGGCTTGTCCCGATGCAGCAGAGTGTCATGGGAGACCCTGAAGGAAGCCAGTCCTGAAGGAGCCTATGGAAATGACTGGGGTGATGGCAGTAAAGCCCAGGCCACCTGCCCATGATGTGTGGGACTTTATGAGCCCTGGTGACCTGGGGGGGGAATGAAGGCAGAGACACTCATTTGAATAAATTATGTTTCTGCCACAAACAGGAAGAAGGGCTCTAAGGAGGAATTCAACTCTCAGGAAAATTAAGAAGGTAACATTTATTAAATAACTGAGCTTGTTGATCAGAATTTATATGACCAGTATGCTCAGTGTAAAAAAATAGAAAATCCTGGCAAGTCACAATTAAAAAAAAAAAGAAAGAATTTAAATTACCTACAATTCAACCACCCACAGACAACCACAGCTAATATTTTTACACAGGTACACACACACACACACACACACACAGATTAAATACCTAGAAGACCTCGATTCTGACTTATTTTACATTAACAATATTTCTGGGATTTAGATTCTTAACTTCAAAGGAGAATGGGGATAGAAAAATACATTAGGGCGAAAGCTAGGGTATCTAGTATGTGGTAAAAAATAATGAAATGTAAAAACTTGTATTAAATATAATATGTCCGTGAAGCTATTGGAGTGTAGATTACAAATGTCATCCTATTGAATTTGTCAAAAGTTTCTTCTTACCTGAAAATAGAAAAAAAAAAAAACCTTTACATATAAAAGCTATATATTTAGTGATGTGAACACAACACTACATTTTCCTTATGAAATTTTACACATGAATCAGAATTTGCAAAATATTTAAAAATAGAATAGTGGCCAGACTCAACAGTACACTCTTGTAGTCACAGCACTTGGGAGGCAGTGGAATATCATGAGTTCAAGACCAGCCTGCCCTACATGGTGAGTTCTAGGCCAGCTACATAGCGAGATTCTGTCTCAGTGCCCCTCCTCCCCTGCCAACAAAAAGGTATCACACAATAATAAAATACGTTAAATTTTTATTAACCAGGAAATCTTTCCTGATTTATAGATGGAATTGTAAAATCAGTTATCATCAAGATGAGTTGTACCATTTTTTTTGATGGGGGAGGGGGACAAGTTCTCACTACCTTACCCAGGCTCAGGTCCTGGGCTCAAGCAATATTCTTGCCTCAGCCTCCCCAGTAGCTGGGACTAGCAACTTCGCAGGAACCGCAGCTGCATGGCAAAGCTCCCAAGGTGAAACTCCTCGCCCTTCAATGCTTTTCCTTTCCTAGGTCTTGCTACAATTCCCTGTCACTCTGGGCATCTGGAGCATCTTCAGGGGGTGTAACTGATTGTCCTCCCAGGTGACAAGATTTCACCATGAGAAACCGCCTGTGACAGGGTCACTTTCTAGCTTCCTGTGATGATCTACCCCGCCCTGTCCAAGTGTGTCCCTTACTGACAGGTCACACCGGGAATGGGGCCTGGGCACGCTGACAACCTGTCTATTCTTTATTACAACAGTTATGTTTTCACAGGCAATTGTAAAACACCCTTTTAGAATAATGCCGCCAGTTTTAGATGTTGCTGATGTTAGACTCATAGGTAAAATCTTTAGCATCAGGTGTGTAATATAGTTCTTGTTTTTAAAATGACCTTTATTACATTATAAGCAATATATCATTCATTTTTTTCTATCTTCATGAATTGTATTTTAAAATAGCTACATGGGATATCATTATATAGGACTACCACAATTTATTTTACCAGTCCCTTATTGTCAAATATCACACACACACGCACACACACACACACAGAGTCAGAGAGAGATTAGATATCTAGAGTGTCAAGATTCTGACTTATTTCACATGCATACTTTTCCAGGATTGAGATTTTTAACTTTAAAGGAGAAAAGGAGACCAGGGATAGACACTGGATGGAAGCTAGGGTACCCAGTGTTGTTAAACCTCAACCTGACATCACGAATAGGCCATCTTAAGCTCTGCTTGACCCTAGAGTGGTTTGGCTCCAGGAGCGATGCCCTCCCACCCAAGGGAAACATCGAGACCCAGTTCCTTGATTACCCTGAGCAATGTAAAATGGACAAGCCACAATGGAAAAAATTTCCCCACACTTTACCAGGTCCTTTCTCTCCTATTAAAACCCTCCAGTCTATAAGTGGCAGTAGGCTCTAGCATCTGTTGGGACCCCCCTCCACAGGTTTCTTCTCTCAAATAAACCTGTGCTGACGTTGAGCTGTCTCCTCTCTATCTCTGTGCTTTTTCAGTATAACAGGTATGTGGTAAGAAATGATGAAATGTTTCATTATTTTTATCATTACCAAAAAAATTTTCAATAAACATCTGGGAATAGATATCTTTGCATACTATTTAAATTATTTCCTTAGACAAAATTTCATGAAGAGAATTGGGTGAACCAAGTGATGTTCATATTTAAATGTTGTGATACTGCTTGCTGAATTGTCCCCAGAGAAGAATCACTGACTTACACTTAATCACATAGGCTGGATGTGGGAGTTTTCATACATCTTCTCCACTCCTGGTTGTCATCAACCCTTCTATTCCTCGCCCGTCAAGAGATAAAGATCAAAGTATCACAGTGTTGGTATAAAATTTTTATTTATTACCATTTCTGCTTCTAATTTAAGAAGCTTGCTTATGTGGTTAGCTCATTTCCTTCCTATAGAGGTGGTCTTAATTTCTCTTATTAATTTGCACAAACTTAGGGAGATCTACTTGCAAATTCAAAAATAGGTTAGCAAATATGTTTTCTGTTTGTTATTTAAGTGTGTTTATATTTGGGCTTGGAAAACTTTAATTTTAAAAAGAATTTACTCCAATCATTTTTTTATTCATAATTGGTAGTTTTGTCATGTTTACTTTGCAAATAGATAAGTTTAGAATGTTAACTGAGGACTTCACAAATCTGTCTCAAGCACCTCATGTATGTTAGGACGTCTTCACTGGCGAGTAAATAAACTGACTTAAACATGGAGGAGGACTCCTTGACACACATAAATGAAGTGAGAGGCAGGTTGTATGAGTGACAGATATTGTTTCCCAGCACTTCACCTTTTCTCAGCTCTTCTCTTTCCTGTGTTCTCTTCTCAGAGTTGGCTCCATCTCTAGTCAGGCTTTCTTCCTGATTGCAAGATGGCTGCCCACAGCCACCAGGCTTCATGTGTTCTCGCTCACATTCATAGTCTGAAGGAAGAAAGAATAAACCTTTTTACAGTGGGCCAATTTGTGTGCACGTGTGCCATGTGTTGATTGGCTTACATCTGGTTTGTGAGCCAATTACCATGGAAAGGAATGATGTCAGAGAGTTTAGTTTACACCATAACTCCTCAGGGTTACAGGTGGAGCCAAACCACAGGCTGTTTCACAATGGCAGATGGTGAGCTGAATATTGGAGTGGTAACCAGGCTGTACACTTAACTAGGTTCCACACCCTGGCATGGGGATTTGTGTGACTTTGTAGCCGAGAATGTGGGCTTTGGAATTAGGCAAGCTTGTTTTTAAGTCTTGGTTTCATCCGACTTAAACCTCAGTTTACATACAGAGGTATAAATACCAACTGTGGAAAGTGCCGTTAGGAGGACTCAAGGACTTTAGTGGGGGTCGGGGGAGTGAAAGGAGGGTGCTCTGAACACAGCAAGTATTTCTAAATGGTAGCTGTCAACCTTTTTGTTCTAGGTTACAATCTACTTGAGGACAAGAGTTGTGTCCTGGCACAGTTTTTAGAAAATTGGTGTTTGATGAATGGGCCAACAGCTACCACCTCTCTCTTCCCCGGAGATCACCACTGACAAACCAAACCCTTCTTTCCTCTCATGTGATTTGTCCCTCACGTGAGTGGAGGGTCCTTCACAGTTCTCTGTTTTTGAAACTTTCAGAAGATAAGCATTGGTAGAATGCCACACAGAGCCCAGGTTCCTCTTCTGAGAAGTGATGTGATAAACACATCTACCTCGTGAGCTTGTGGAGGTAGATGAGTTAATGCCTGTGAAGAGCTTGGAGAAGGGGCTGGTTCATGGGGAGCCCACATACAGGCTAGCTATTCATGTCATTACTGAAGGATACTGACTGCAGCCAGACTTCCTGGGTTCAAATTTCAGACCTGCCATTTCCTAGCCATGGGTATTTGTGTATCCTTGTACCTCAGAAGTTCTTACAATCCTTCAAATGAAGAAAATGGTATTAGGGTCCCTCTCATAGGGCTGTGAAAATGTACTGAATGAAGATGTGTGAACCACCCTAAACTGTGCCTGGCATCTAACAAGGCTTTTTCTTTTTGGCTGTACTGAGGTTTGAACTCAGGGCCTCACACTTGCTAGGCAGGTGCTCTACCACTTGAGCCACTCCACCAGCCATCTTGCTTTAGTTATTTTTCAAATAGTATCTCCTGTTTTTGTCCCTGCCAGTCGAGATCACCTTTCTTCTATTCATTACTTCCCACGTAGCTGGGAGAGCCATGGCACCTGCCCAGCCATTGACTGAGATGGGGTCTTATGAACTTTTTGCTCTGGCTGGTCTTGAACCACAATCCTCCTATCTCTACCTCCTGAGTTTCTGGGATTACAAGCATGAACTACTGTGCCCAGCCTTCAAAACTGCTACTGAAATTGTTTTTTGTAAGCATAGGGATCTTGAGAAAGTACCCAGGAACTAAAATGCCTCTAATAACTGAGGCCTTCTGGATGAAGACAAGCTCTTAAAAAGGTCAGGCTTGGGGGGAATTGGGGGTACTAGGAGGGCTGGATAACACCTTCTCCAGACTAGGAGTTAGTTGTAGGGGTTGAGTCCCAGTTTGCCACTTCTGTGCAAAATAGCTCAGACAATTTCTTTCTCCTCCCAACACTCATTGACCAAGTCCTACAGGAATCAGTTAAAACTTTGGTTTCTTGGTTTCTTTCAGCCGACCAGCCTGTGAGACTGTGGCAGGACATCCGGTTTCCTCCAGGGAAATTGACTCTCTAACACAGGCTGGGAGTAAGCCAAGTCCTAATGCGACGTCCTTCGCAGGCGGGCCCAGCTTTGCCATTTCAAATGCAATATGCTTATTGCTGCTCTGATTTTTATTGGGAAAAAGCAGCGGTGTACTTTCTAGGTCCCTGGGGTCTGAATTAAAATAAAGGAAGTACTTTAAAAAATCAAATCCAAATAGCGAGACTTGGAAAGCACGCTATTAAGTGAGGGTATCACAGACCTCGGAAGCTGCTTCTGTACCAACTTCTGAGACAGGCACTCACAGTAATTGCATTTGGAGGTCCCAAAGGCATTGGTAATGGAGGCTAGATGGTCTCCAAGTCCTGTTTGCATAACAAAGCAGATAAATGACAAAAGCTTTGGCTTCCTGAGTACCTACTAAGTGCCAGGGCTTGGGCCATGTTGTAAACTGGTAAGATGGGCACTATCTTCAATTCATAGATGAGGAAAGTCTACCTGTGGTTACACAGGCAGTAAGCGGCAGGGCTGAGATTTGATCCCAGGTCTTCCTTACACCAAAAACTACATGCTTTCACACTGCTGACAGAGACCCGGTAGTGAGTCATGAGATCCGTTTAGTGAGTTGTAACTGGTGTTTTCAAGAATGCAATCACATTGAATAGACAATGTGATTGAGTCATGTGGCTAAAGACACCTAGCATTTAATGGAATAGGTATGTGACTGTGTGTGTGTGTATCACACACATAGAATATATTTATCACTGCAATCACAGTCAGAAATATGAGAAAGCCATTGCTCCAGGACACATAGCTTCCCAGCTGGTGAGAGCTAAGATTTACTAAGACTTTACTGTGTTATTTGGAATGCTTTGTGTCTATGGACTGAATTAATTATTATAACACCACTAGAGATAGGCAATACTAACGTCATCCCTGATTACAGTGATAAGCCTGAGGATCAAGGAGACTAATTTTTCCAGGGTCAAAAAGTTAATAAGCTGCCAAACCTGAATTTGAACCTAGATCATCTGGCTTTAGCACCTGCATTACCGAATCTCTTTGTTAATGATTCTGCTTGAGCTGTTAGGAGGCCTCTGGACTACAAGAAGTGTATAGTCAAGTTGACAGGTCTGGTACAGTCCTCACCATCAGGTGAGGCCAGTGTGACCACCTGGCTCTGTTACCATCCTTGTATCTCCATCTTCCACCTCTTTCTATTTGCATTAGCAAGACAGGCTTCAGACCTCTGCTGAATCTGAGGCTTCAAAATGTCTCTCATCTTCCTATATTTTAAATTAATTAACCTCCGAATTATTTAGACATTCATTCACTAACTTGTGTGCAATTCAAATCTATTACACTTCAGGGCATGTGTCTATATCATGTGTATCCTGCTGCGAACCCCACGTGGTCAGAAGCGAAGAGGAGGGGTGAGATTTGTAGAATCAATTTTTTAAAATTCCGATGCATTTCTGAGGCATCTGAAGTGTTGATGAGATAGCTGGGGTTCTTGGGTGCTTGACTTTTAAATTCACATTTCTGAAAGGCAAGATACGAAATTGATTATACAGTATGATCTCAACTGTGTTAAAAATGTATATAGAAAGGATTGGGAGGAAGTGAACAGCGGTTGCCTCTGGGTGGTAGGGTGAGGGGTGATTTTTAGTTTCTCCTTTTGGCTTTGTTTTCCTCCCCAAATTTCCTGCAATTGGAAAAAGTGTAGCTTTAAAAATTCATTAAGTAAAATCTAATTTCCAAGGTGGAATATAGGATTGAATATAATCTTAAGGATTGAGTACAGTTGATAAGCCAAATGCATCATGCTTTGAGAACCCACTGGAAAGTGTCAGAGCAGATGAGAGTCACGTGTCATATGTGGTAAGTTGACCCTACCCTCATGGTTACTACCCCTCTTTTCCAGCTGTCTCTTTCTGATCAGCTAAACCAGAGTCCAGATTCTGTGATCCAACAGATAGTTGGATTAGGACTAAGATCAAGAATCAGATGCTCTAAAGTAACCCTTTGCAGAGTTTGACTTCACACTAATCGAAGCAACAGAATTGACACTTGAACCCATGCAATGTTGCTGTAGAAAGTCCTTTTAAGCAACCACGCTGCACTGCCTCTCTGACTTTAAGACATTGCTGAAATTCAAGGCTGGTCATAGAAGACCTGGAGGCCATCTGGCTCTTTGACCTTCAATTATAGAGGGTGACACATTTAAATTTTGGGCCTTATCTCCAAATGAAAACTTCCATCTAATCACAGAGATACATTGATAAGCCTGGAAGAGGATGAAGGATTCTTACAAGGTTGCCTGTGTCCTGTGATTGGACTGTCCCACCCGAAATGCACATGAATTGATGTGCTTTTAAAATTGTGGAATTTTCTTGTGAATAGCACAGCTACATTGCATTGTATCCTATATGCACTTAAGATACACTGAAAATTTGGAACTTTTGCTTTATATGTTTATATTAACAAACCAAAGTCTTCAAGATGGAAGTGACTTAGGACTCTGAGAGAGCCCTGTTTAAATTATCTCCTGTCCCAGATTCTCCCCTCCTTTTCCTTACCCATTCCTGTTGACTACGGTGGCAGGTACTGACTGACTAGTGCCAAGTAGATAGTTCCTGGCCAAGGAGTTAGGTCCTGACCAATCACCATCAAGCACATGAGTGCTAAGCAACCATTACCAAGCGGGCTGTGATGACCAATCACTAGCCTGAATGTATTATTCTGACCAATTACAGGAGGAATCTTACCATGCCTCAGAGATGAGGATGCCTGAAGCAGCAAGGCCCAAGCTCTGGATCACTCTATGCCTTTAGGACAGGCCCAGTTCCTGTGTCCAGGAACTAAGAGCATGGGAAATGGAGGGGCCTAGCTTGTCCTTAGACCAACTGTGAGCTGTGAGACTCTCAGGAAGGAGGGGTTGCCAAGGCAACAGGCATTTATTTTCTCACCTAGCCTGTGTTCTGGGGAGTTATTGCTCCACTTGTCTTCATTAATGGTCTCAATGCTGTTGAGCACTCCCTTCCTATCTATGGCATCTTTGGCTATTGCAAAAGAAGGAAACCAAGAGAAACGTGAAATCACCAGAAGCGTTTGTCCTTTTTATCACAGAACCATGTTCTGTGTAGAAGTACAATTCCTGGCCAACTGGGGTTCTGATTAATGGTGCATTGAAGTCAAGGAGGCGGGTAGAGAAACACGAGTTGTCCTTTGACTTGGGTAATGAATTCCAGAAGTGCTTGTTTGTTGTCCCCTTTTGAATTATTTCGAACAGTGCATGTCCACATCCTCTTACTGGGTCTTCCTTTCATCGTAGGAGCAATGTTAACAGCTCCATTTTCTCTGGGCTGGGAATGGTGCCAGCACGATCCATGACATGCTGGAGAGAGAAACCCATGAGATCTCGCCAGCACTGCGAACTTGCTTAGGTTGGAAGGATTCATGGCCTGCTGTGGCCTTGAAAAGTCTGTTACAATTTGTGACCAATCTTCTGAGCTTTCCCACCCCTCATTTTGTTGTCAAAGATTTGTTTATTCAAATCTCAGATGATTGATTGTTTGAAATAGTTTATTCCTCCAGTCAATGGTTCTGGGAACCTACTGCAAACTTGGGATGGACACTAAAACTGGCAGGGGTGAAAAAGACAGACTGCCCTGTGGTTCTGGAAGCCTCTATCTCAAGGAGAGATGACTACCACTCACTCATTCTGATCCTCGTTTGAGGAGAGACAGAGAAGGAGTGAATAATCCCCAAAGCAGAGCTGCAAATCAGGAAGACTATGTAGTAGAGAACACCTGTGAACAGTACTTTGGAAGATGATGAAGATTTCAGTAGGAAAAGAATGAGAAGAAAAAACTCACCAACTCACTTTTTTTTTTAATGGGAGAAAGAGCTATTGCAGGCTGTTCTCACCAGCACCTCTTGTGGAGGTTGGGGTTTGACACCAGGGTAAATGCAACACATAAAGGCTTAGCCCTTCCCTCAGAGGACAAGATCCCAGACTGGGATAACTAACAATATATGACCAGTCATGTCACTGCTATAATCATGGCACAAGAGATATATTTGGAGACTGTGGAGAAGAGAGATGATCACATGTCACAAAATAGTTTCTGCCTAGTTGGTGATTTCCTAGAAAATGCCATCTCCTTCCTTCCCTCCAGCCCTCCGTCTTCATGCCCCCCTCTATCTGTAAATGGATTTCAAGGCAATCGGTCCATCTCATACTAGTGACAGTAGCTACCACTCACGGACCGCTACTATACGTGACACCTAATTCAGTTTTTAATACCACTGCATTAGTGATCTATTGCTGCATGACAAATCGCCCCCAAACGCAGTGATCCCAACAGTAGTCATTTGCTACTTTATCGTTGCTATGACCCAGGGTTCTGCATATGGCTTAGCCGGTCCTCTGACTCGAGGTCCCTCATAAGCCACCATCAGGGGACTGGCCTGGGCCACTGTCATCTTAAGGTTTGACTGGGGGAGGACCTGTCCTGAGGTCCTTCATGGGGTTATTGGTGGGATTCAGCTCCTTGCAGGCTGTTGGAGGGAGGACCTTGGTCCCTTACTAGCTCTCAATGGAGGCTGCGCTCAGTTCCTTGCTGCATGGGCCTCTCCACAGGGTGGATCACAGCACAGTAGCTGGTTTCATCAGAGCAAGTGACGAGAGCCAGAGAGGGAAAGCAAACAAGATTAAGTCAGCATCCTTTTTGCTTGTTTTCTTTTTTTTTTGTTTTGAAACAGAGTCTTGCTAGGTAGCCCAGGCTGGCCTCAAATGTGTGATAGTCCATCTCCAACTCCCAAGATCTGGGATTACGAGTATGTGCCACCACACCTGGCGGTCATTTTCGTTTATTACCTAGTCTTGGAAGCCAGCGCCCATTGTGTTCACTGTATCCTTTTCCTTAGAAGGGAGCCACAGGCCAAGCACACTAAGGGCATGCACGCGGTGTGGGGATGGGGGGCTCATTGGCAACTACCATAGACGCTCACTACCACACCCATCTAGATAATAAGGATTCTCTTTTTTTCTTAGGAAAGAAAACTGTGTAGGTTCACACACTAAGTGGCAGAACCAGAACGTGAACCAGTCTTTCTCCAAAGCCTGCCTACTTCCACTGTGTCATGCTTCTGCCTCCAGTGGCTGATTCAGGCTTCTCAGGACAGGTAAGACCAGGTCCCGCCCTAGGACCACCTGTTCAGGTGGCTTGATTCACACTGAAGCTTCCACTCCGGTCTGCACAACTTTTCTATCCTCCCTAGTCCCCAAAGCATGTCTTTTCCTTCCAGTTGTGGATAGCAGAGAGATATCAAAGAGGCCGCTTGCTGCCCTGGGAGCAGCTCTTGTCTGAAAGTGTCTCCTAGCTTCCAAGGGTCTTGAAGGCATTTGTGTGAGAGCTCGCACCTTGCAGTAACGTGCTTTTTTTTCACAGATGATTAATCAGGAGTGTCCCCGGATGGTTTGGCACAGCTGGAGGTGAGGGAGACAGCCAGGTCATAAATCCAAATAAATTTATAGCTTTTCCATCCATACCATTATTCCATCATGAAGGCTGTGTTTCTCTTCAGTGCTTGAAGATATGGAAGAGGTTTGCATGCTGAGGACACAGTCCACAGAGGCTAAAGCCATAGGGCAAGAGTAGTCAAGTGGACATTGGGTTGGAGGAGTCTGAGATCTGGCCTTTGCTGATGGGAACAGATTAATAGAAGTTTCACAAGAAACTGTTAATGCATCCAACACTTCCTGCATTAAATCATAGTTTTTTCTTATTTCCATTTTCCCTCTGTTTTGAAACTTCTCAGAAATTTGTCTTTCTAGTTGCACTTTTCCTAACCGTGACCCTCTCCTTAACAAGTTTAAACAGCCATTCCTGTGCTGTTTTCTGCAGCGTGGAGCGAGAAGGAGCAGGTGGTACCCACAATGCTTCCCTCCGTCTGAGTGGCCAGGAGGGGGTGTTGCATGAATTCGCTATCCACTTTGAAGACTTCTGAAATTACCTAAGACATGTTCTGAGGAGCCTGTGCTAGTTCTTCCTCCTTTGATTTTCTGCTCTAAAGGGATACCTGTTCCTGACCTCACCCTGATTTCTGTGTCTCAGCCTGGGACTCTGACTCCTCTGCACCATGGTTCCCCTTTGTGTTAAAGGCAGAGAGCACTAGGACACCTCTATTTTAGGCTGAGTGAAGACAGGCAAATTTCTCAGTGAAAGGAACACTGCCCCAGGACCCAGGTCTCTGTGTACAAGTTGCCTGACTTCTGCTATTGTCCCTTTCATGGCTGGTGGGAAAACACATGCTTTGTCCTCTCACTTCCTCGTTGCATGGCCTTGGTCCAGTAGAGTACATTCCGAGCCTGACTTCATCTCTATAATGAGACCATCATTACCATCCTGCTTACCTCGTAGGGTTCATGTGGGAATCACAGAAATAATGGGATATAAACTACTCCATGATACGATGTTAATAATGATAATGATGATTGCGTAGCTATCGTGTGGCACGCAGTTACTCTGTGCTGGGACACGTGCCAAGAGCTGTACATGAATGATCTCACTCCATCCTCATAGCCCTCCTATGAAGTGGATAGCATTTTCCCCATTCTACAGATGAGGAAGCTGAGGCTAGAAAGGCTGTGTGACTTACTCGAGGTTGTACAGTTACTAAGTTATGGAGCCAGGATTGAAACCCAAACAGCCTAGCTCTCAAATCCATGAATTGCCTTATTCGTTTAACCTTTGCCTCAGTTTTGTGAGGCAATGTAGCACTTATTATAAGGTGCTATGGAAATACAGGGTTAGATTATTACCCTTCCTTTCCTTTATGCAAATATGAGGTGTGGCTATCTTATTTTTCTCACTTAGCTACACAACACCTTGAAATTTATCGTTGTTTACAATATGAAGAGCCAAGACCATTCACAAGGGAAAGAACAGTCTTCTCAACAAGTGATTTTGAATATTTTGTATTTGATATCTACATGCAAAATAACAGAATTGGATCCTAACCTTTCACCACATATAAAAATTAACTCAAGCTGGGTGCCAGTGGCTCATGCCTGTAATCCTAGCTACTCAGGAGGCAGAAATCAGAAGGATTATGGTTCAAAGCCAGCCCAGGCAAATAGTTCACAAGACCCTATCTTGAGAACAGTCATCACAAAAAAGGGCTGGTGGAGTGGCTCAAGGTGGCCCTGAGTTCAAGTCCCAGTAACACACACACACACACACACACACACACACAAATTAACACAAAATGAGTCAAATGCCTAAATTTAAGACCTAAAGCTATAAAACTCTTTGAAGAAAACAGGAAAAGCCTTCATGACATTGAATTTGGTGATAGTTTATTGAATATAACATCAAAAACAACAAAAAAAGAAAAAGTATATAATTGGACTTCAAAATTAAACACTTTTGTACACTGAAGAACACTGTCAAGAAAGTGAAAAGACAGTGCATAGAATGGAAGAAAATACTTGCAAATCAGATCTATGGTGAGGGATTAATATCTAGGATATTAAAAAAACTAGAACTCAACAACAGTAAAACCACCCAGTTCATAAATGGACAAAGGATTCGAATGGAACTTTCTCCATGGAAGATACACAAATGATCAAGTATACATGATATGACTGGTGGAACTTCACCAGTCATTAGGGAGATACAAATCACAATCATAAGGAGATGCCGCTTCACACCCATCGGGGTGACAGTTTTTTGTTTTTTTAAAGGAAAATAATAAGTGTTGATAATATTGTGGAGGATTGGAGTGCTGATGCATTGCTGGTGGGAATGTAAAATGGTGCAGCCCCTATGAAAAACAGTCTGGTAACTTCCTCAAAATGTTAACCATACAATTTTTGTATGATCCAGAAGTTTCACTTCTAGGAATATAGGCAAAAGAACTGAAAGCAGGGACCCACACAGATACTTGCACACTAATGTGTGCTCAATATCAAAAGAAGGAAGCAGCCCACGTGTTCATCAACAGGTGAATGGCTAACCAAAATGTATAATAAACCAAGAAATTGGAATATTATTCAGCTTTGAAAAGGAATGATATTCTGATACATACTACAACACAGATGAATGTTGATGATCTTATACTAAAACCGACACAAAAGGACAGCTATTGTATGATTCCAGTTGTATAGGATACTTAGAACAGGCAGAGAGTAGAACACAGCTTACCCAGGGGGGAGAAGAGAGCAAGATGGTAAATAATTATCCTCATAGACATAGAGTTTCTGCTTGCAATGACAAAAAATACCGAGAAATGAGTAGTAGTGATGGCTGCACATCAAGGGGGTTGTACTTACACTTAAAAATTACCAAAATGGTAAAATTTATGTTGTATCTATTTTGCCACAATAACATTTTTAAGCATGTAAGAAGATATTTAGGTCTCATTAATTTGAAATTTTTCATGAATTTTTTACTATTTAAAAATAACATTTAATCAAATGTTATAATTAATAATTATAAAACAATTATTAGTATGTTAATATTAACACATTGCATTAATAATTTTAACATAACATAATTTTTTCATTGTAGAAAATGCAGGCAAACCAAATGGGGGAAGCTAGAATATTCCTTATCCTAGAGACAGCCACATTTAATGCCTTCACGCTGTTCCAGATCACCTCTCTTCCGGTCTCATTTCCCTTCTTTTCCCCTTCAATTCGTTTTGTACCTTTCCATTCTGTAGGGACATCGAGGTCACTTTCTTTTGTGAGTTCTCATCCACATTGGAGTTTAGTCATTTCCGTCCAGTGTGGGAGCGGGAAACACTTTCTAAAACCAAGTGAAGTGATAAAACACTGGAAAGAAGCCAGGAAATGTGTGATCAGAGTGCTCACACTCATGCTGATGCCATTTGGAAGTTGTGCTGGAAAGAACTACTTTGAACGCACTGTGCCCAGAAGTCCCTGAGACGTGTGGCCAAAGGAGTGGACGGCAACACTCCAGTTAGTCCACACCAGAGAAGAAAAGACATTTTTTGTAGCTCAGATTAATCTTTCATTCTAGCCTCTTTATTAGGCTGTAGTCAACATATTACTTATTTTTGGAAATTAGAATGTCATTGTTAGGACCCGGAATCCTATTCCCCCGAGAGACAGAGAGCCAGGCGTGAATGCAATCAACAAAGCAGAGTTTATTGGGCTGGCTAGCCAGGGTCGAGCTCCCACACGGACACGCAGGACCGGTTAGGAAAACACGACCCTGAGCCTCTTTAGGGGAAATCTTATATAGACCGCGGTGGCGTGCATATTTTCGTTATCAACATTGGGCAAGCAGGCAGAGCACATCTTGCGCGTACCTCACATCTTACACGTACCTCACATCTTGCACGTACCTCCCGCTCACATTCCTCACATTCTATATGCCCTAACCGAGCCCTGCCGCATTGCTTATCTTATCTACACGGGGTGTTTGGTACTGGTTTCTCCAACAAGGGGGTTGGGACCCGCTGAGACCTCCTATTCCTTTCATTCCCCCCTTTTCTTACGGCCTAAATTGAGGAATCATTCTCAAGGGAATGAAGAGCCTGATATTGTTGGCGGAGGACCAGAAGTTGGATAGTCTTAATTCGACTTTTGACAAAAGTCATAAGTCGGTTTAGAATCCAGGGTCCTATGGTAACAAGTAATAGGATGATTATTATTGGCCCTGCCAGTGTAGATAAAAGGGTAGTCAACCATGGGGACTGGTTAAGCCAAGACTCGAACCAGCTTTTCCCTGCCTCTTTTTCTCGTTTTTTTTGTTTTAGGCTCTTTCGGAGTTTAGACATGGAGTCACGAACAACTCCGGTATGGTCAGCGTAAAAACAACATTTTTCCCCTAGAGCAACGCATAGTCCCCCTTTTTGGAGGAACAACAAGTCCAGACCTCGTCGGTTTTGAAGTACTACCTCAGACAGAGAAGTGAGGGATTTTTCTAGGTGGCTAATGGAGGTTTCTATTTTCTCTATATCTTCGTCTATGGCTGCGTGCAGTGAAGACATCCCTTTATGTTGAGTAGCCAGGGAGGCTATGCCGGTCCCTGCCCCAGCCACCCCTAGGCTAAGTAGGGTAGCAATGGTTAGTGTAGAAATAGGCTCTCTCTTCTTTTTCTCACCTGTTTCTATATTCCAGTATGAATATAGACTTTCCTCCGAATGATAGAGGATGCGGGGCAGCACAACCACTATAACACAGAATTCTTTAGAGCTGTTAAACACCTTAGTTGATAGGCATGGGGTGAGTCCGGACCGCGAGCATAGCCACCACCCATTGTCCTTTGGAATTACCCATTTAATAGCATTTTCCCAGGTAGAACTGGCGTTAATAACAGTACATAAGTCCCGTCTGTTCTTTGGCACTTTTCCTAAGCAGGTTCCTTGGCCGCTTACCTGCTGTATGGTCAGACCTCTCTTACGGTCTCCCCAGGAACATTGAGTAGGGTTTTCCTCAGATGAGGTATCGTGAGTGGTGTTTAGCCCTATTGCCTCATAGAATGGGGGCCTCACATCATAACATAACCAACATGAGTTAGTCATGTTAGGGTTGGTGTGGTTTAACGTCAGGAATGCAGCATCCACTAGGTCCCAGAGGGGGTCTTTAGATCCGGTCATGAGACTGGGTCTCACCAAGGGAGGGCTGGTTTCTGATGGTCTTGGAGTTGTTACATTAGCCAGAGCTACAGTTGAGGGAAGGTGGTGAGTCGTGGAAGGTTGGGGAGATGGCTTTACATTGGGTAATAAGTACCTTATTAGGGCCTACTGCTGTGGACGGTGGCCCTATGGGCTCAATCTTTAATCTGACCACTATGGTCGAGCCAGCATGTCCACCATATTTATAAAACACAAGTCCCCATACCTTACCTTGTATCCACCCAGGGGTGTCCTTCTTGCCAGTTTCAGTGAAAGTGACCTTGATTCTATCTAGATCTGTGGGCTGGCATTTATGGGTGGGTATCGGAATTCTGTGCCCCCTTAATATCCCATTTACAAAGGCAAATTTGACTAGGTCTGATTTTGATATCCCCCATTTCCATTCACCATCATTGGACGTGACACATGCCCATGACCTACAGAAGGAGTATTGTATCCCCCCACATTCCTGGTTCTTTTTGTGGCCGGGGCAGGCATAAAACCCATAACGTCGGGCTGACTCCGGGGCAGTAGACTTGTAGGCAGGATTGATGTCTCTGAAGCAGAACTGAAGCTCCGGCCACCAAGTTCCTATGGGGGCAGTGCGAGTAGTCTCGTTAAGGGTGGTATGAGTCTCCCCATCGGTGAGTATCCAGGTTTGCTTATAGGGCTGGTGAGGGTTGGTTTCTGCGAGGCTCCCGCTCTGGGCATTGAGCAAGATCAGAGCGATCAGCCACCCCATCCGTGGCTGCTCCTGAAGACTCTGCATGTTCCCGGGGCCACAAAAGCTTTAGCTTTAATGGGTTGTCTGGGTGCCACCATACAGTCCACTCCTTGACCCCTTTTTGTTTTTGATGATTGGCTCAACGCATGTGGGAGTAATGGATCCAAGGTCCAATGCCATCAACCTTGAGGGCGGTAGGGGTAGTAAACAGTACAACATAAGGTCCTTTCCATCTAGGCTCTAGGGTTTTGGACTGATGCCTTTTAACCCATACCATGTCACCTGGGACTATGCCATGTTCCGGAGCCGGGACCCTCTCAACAGCATGGTATGCTTGAATTAAGGGCCAAATCTGTTGTTGCACCTTAGCTAGCGCCTGTAACATGGTCAGGTAATTTGGGGCCAGATCACCTAGTCCCGGGCTTAAGGTCCTTTGAATGATGGGGGGTGGAGCCCCATACAGGATCTCAAAGGGAGTTAGCCCATGGACATAAGGGGAGTTCCGGACTCGGAAGATGGCCAAGGGAAGGAGCGTCACCCAATCACCGCCAGTCTCCAGGGCCAATTTGGCTAAGGTCTCCTTTAGTGTCCTATTCATCCTTTTTACTTGCCCTGAGCTCTGGGGGTTATATTCACAATGTAGCTTCCAATTGGCCCCCATAGTCTGGGCTAGTCTCTGCAGGACTTTACTAACAAAAGCCGGACCGTTATCTGACCCAATTGCCTCGGGCACCCCATATCTGGGTATGATTTTCTCTAGCAAAGCCTTTGCCACTACCTGACTCGTCTCCTTCTTTGTAGGAAAATCCTCCACCCAGCCTGAAAAGTTATCTATAAATACCAGCAAATATTTGTACCCAAACTTTCCCGGTTTTACCTCAGTAAAATCCACTTCCCAACTTCTTTCCGGAGCCCTCCCCCGTTCCCGAGTACCTGTATGGTGCCCCTCCCTTCGTCCTGGTTTCATGATTGTGCAGCTGGCACAATCTTCCACAATTTGGCGGACTGCTATGGTCTGGTTCGGAAATCGGAGCTGCGCAGATGTCAACAAGTCTAGTAATTTTCTCCGCCCCAAATGGGTGGACTTATGTAAGTTAGCCAACAGGAATCGTCCGAGTTTTTTAGGCAGAATTAACTTGCCTTCCAAGTCGCTTTTCCATCCGTCTTCCCCTTCTCTAAAGGGGGAGTGGGTTCTCATCCAAGTGAAATCCTCTGTGGAGTATTCTGGTCGGGGGGGTAGCGGAGGGAGCTCTGGGACCTGCACGTCTATCGCCGCAACCGTGGAAGGTTGCCCTGTCTCCATGGGAGGACTCACCATTGCTACTCTCTTTGCTTCTTGATCTGCTCTGTTGTTACCGACAGCTTCCGGCGTCTTGGCAGACTGGTGGCCTGGGACATACATCACTGCCACTGCCTTCGGTTTTTCCACTGCCATTAATAGACGCTGGACTTCGGCTAGGTTCTTTAGATGTTTTCCTTCTGCTGTGCGGAATCCTCTTTCGCGATAGATGGCCCCATGGACATGGATGGTACCGAAAGCATAGCGGCTATCGGTGTAGATATTGACTTGCTTTTTTTTTGTCCTCTCCAGGGCCTCTGCCAAGGCAATTAATTCCGCTTTTTGGGCTGATGTTCCGGGTGGGAGGGCGCTGCTCCATACCGTATTTCCTTCTTGGTCGACTACAGCTGCCCCTGCCCTTCGGGCTCCATCTTGGAAAAAACTGCTTCCATCCGTGTACCAGTTTAATTTGCAGCCGGACAGGGGGGTATCCTTTAGGTCAGCCCGTACCTGTGTAACTTCGGAGAGGAATTCTTTGCAGTTATGGACAGGTGTCTGCAGTTCTGGGTTAGGCAACAAGGTGGCAGGGTTCAGGATTACGGGATCTGTGAATGTGATCCGAGGGGAATCCAACAAGAGCCCCTGGTAGTGGGTGAGCCTGGCATTCGTCATCCATTTCCCAGGGGGTTGTTTAAGGATTCCCTCCACCGGGTGAGGGGCCGTTACCCAGAGGGCCTGTCCAAAGGTTAGTTTATCGGCTTCTCTTACCAGCACGGCAATGGCCGCTATGATGCGGAGGCAGGGGGGCCATCCTGCCGCTACTGCGTCTAATTTCTTGGAAAAATATGCCACTGGTCTCTTCCAGGGACCTAGCTGTTGGGTCAAGACTCCTTTGGCTACCCCCTTTTTCTCATCTACAAACAGAGTGAATGGTCTTGTAGGATCTGGCAAGGCTAAGGCAGGGGCCTGCAAAAGAGCGTCTTTTAGCTGATCAAAGGCCTGTTGTTCTCTCTCTCCCCAACTCCAATCTGGAGCTTCTTTGGTGGCCTCATATAGGGGTCTGGCTATTTCCGCAAATCCTGGAATCCAGAGTCTACAGAACCCCGCGGAGCCCAGGAATTCTCTCACCCCCCTAGTGGATGTCGGGGATGGGATAGCCAGAATAGTCTGTTTCATGGCATCAGTCAGCCATCTTGCCCCATCTGCAATCCGATAACCCAAATACGTCACTGACCTTTTACAGATGTGAGTTTTCTTGGCACTTGCCCGATACCCCAGCTCACCTAATTCCGTTAGCAGGTGTTCAGTAGCCTTGATGCACTCCTCTCGGGTTTCTGCCACTAACAGTAAGTCATCAACATACTGTAATAGAGTGACTCGTGGGTGGCTCCGGCGAAAAGGTTCCAGGTCCTGGCTCAGGGCCTCATTAAACAGGGTGGGAGAGTTTTTAAATCCTTGCGGCAGTCTGGTCCAAGTGAGCTGTCCGGATTGGCCCCCATCTTCTTGCCATTCGAAAGCAAATAGCGGCTGACTAATTTCTGACAATGGAATGCTGAAGAAAGCATCTTTCAAATCAAGGGTTGTATACCATACTTGCGAGGGGGGTAGGTGGCTGAGCAAGGTATAGAGATTCGGAACGGTGGGATGAATGTCCTCCAACCGCTCGTTTACCTTTCGTAGGTCTTGCACAGGCCTATAGTCCCCGCTTCCCGGCTTTCGGACGGGGAGCAGAGGAGTATTCCAGGCAGACTGACAAGGCCGCAGTACTCCTTCCTTTATTTGCCTGTGGATATGAGGGGCTATGCCTCTTCGGGCCTCCTCAGGCATAGGATACTGTTTCACCCGAATGGGGAGAGCAGAAGCCTTCAATTGTATAACTACGGGTGGGAGGTGTTTGGCGAGGCCGGTTCCCGCAGTCTCTGCCCAGGCCGTGGGAAATCTTTTTACCCAATGAGTCATGTCCCCTCCTGGTTCCTGTTGACTCTCAAACAGACGATGCTCGTCAGCCAATGATAGGGACAAGACATGAATCGGGCTCCCTTCTCGATCAGTCACAATTATTCCATCTGGTTCAAAATGGATATGGGCCCCTATTTTGGTGAGTAGGTTCCCGTCCGAGCAGGGGGGCGGGGCTCTCAGGGACGACCAAGAAGGAGTGTGTGACCTGGTGTTTTCCTAAGTTTACCTTTCTTTTGGTAGTCCATGTACATAACTGCGTACCGGTGGCCCCCTGAACAACACTTGTTTGTGCCTTGTTCAAAGGTCCATGTGCCTTGTTTAAAACCGAATACTGGGCACTGGTATCCACCATGAACCCCATCGGCTTCCCCTCCACATGTATTGTTACCCAGGACTCGGGGAGGGGGTCCGAGCCCCGTCTCCTTCAGTCCTCTTCTCCGGCTAGGAGGACTCTGGCCTGCTCTACTGCTCGTTCCCTTTCCCTGTTTTCCCCCGGTCTCCTTCCAAACCCTCTTCTTCCCTTTAACTTAGGACATTCTCTCTTCCAATGCCCCGTTTCCTTACAGTAAAAACAGTGTTCCTTATCCAGGGTCCTGGCGTGGCCCCCTCCCCTGGGTTGGTCCCGGACACCCGCTAGGAAAATACGGGCCATTTCTCTCTGTTGCTTTCGGTTTTCCTTAGCCTGGAACTCCCGGTCCTCCTTTCTCAATTTCTCCTGGGCCTCCCTGTCTTTCTTTCTCCGTCTTTCCTCCCTTTCTTCTGGAGTTTTTCTAGCAGTAAAGACCTTTTCCGCTACCTGTAGCATTTCCCTTATAGTCATCTCCCCTAAGTTTTCCTGTTTATTGAGTTTTCTCCTAATGTCTGGAGCTGCCTGATTAATGAATGAGAGTACCACAGCAGACCAGTGGAGGTCCGCCTCAGGGTCAATAGGGGTGTACTGACGGTATGCCTCATAGAGGCGCTCTAAGAAACCGGCCGGGCTTTTGTTTTCCCTTTGAACGACTGCTTTCACTTTTGCAAAATTGGTGGGCCTTCTAGCAGCTGCTCGGAGACCGGCCATAAGAGTCTGGCGGTAGATCCGAAGACGCTCCCTACCTTCTGCGGTCCCAAAATCCCAATCAGGGCGGCGTAGGGGAAAAGCCTCGTCTATGGCTGGTTGGAGAGTTGTGGGTCTCCCATTATCCCCCAAGACGTTCTTCCTCGCTTCGTTGAGGATGCGCTCTCGTTCCTCCGTCGTAAAAAGAGTATTGAGCAGCTGATGACAGTCATCCCAAGTGGGACGGTGTGTATGCATGATGGACTCCAAGAGATCTATGAGACACTTGGGGTCTTCAGAAAAGGGCGGGTTCTGCGTCCTCCAGTTATATAGATCACTGGAGGAGAAGGGCCAGTACTGAAACTGTTGCCCTCCTCCCGGTCCCCCTTGGCCCACCATCCGGACTGGAAGTGTAGGGACAGTTTCCTCCCCCTGTGTTGATGAGGAGGGCCCGTCTTCCCCCTCCCTTTCCCGGATCCCTCGGGGGCGAAGTCTTCGACCCATTCCTCCTCCTGCTGCCAGTCCTGTTGAGGAGGATGAGGAAATTTTCTCCTCCGGGGCACTGGCTTGGCTAGGGGGAGTCATATATGGAGGCGGCCGATCTTCCTCTGCCCCTGCGAGGGATGGGTAAAGGGGGGAACTCTCTGGTAAGACCGGAGATGGTGAAGGAGATGCCCTAATTTGAGGACCGGTCAAGGTGGGAAGAGGAAGTTTTTCCTCCTCCTTTATGACCAAGGCGGGCGTGACTGGGGTTTTAGCCCCGGGGGCCGAACTGGAGGGGTGGGTCAGAAAAACTGTTAACCAAGGGGAAGGGTTCCTCACCAGATCCTCCCAAACCAAAATGTAAGGAACTTGGTCTGGATGGCCTCGATTGTCTGGCTGAAAAATGACTGCTTTAACCTTAGTGATCATGTCTAGGGAGAGGGAACCTTGAATGGGCCACCCGACTCCAAAGGTGGGCCACTCTGTAGAACAAAAGGTGTCGAACTTACCTTTCTTGATGACCAGACCCGCATTTAAGGCCCTTTCTTTAACTTCTGAAAAATGAGAAAGGATTAGAGACTTTGGGGTTGTTTGTCCCTGTCCCATTGTGGAAGGAGAATCAAACACCAAGAGAGAGAGAACAAAAAGGGTGAAGACAACAATAATTCCACACACACAAAACACTCTCCAGCACTCGCTCGGACCGGTCCTTCTCTCACACTGGTGCGCACCCCATTCAACCTCCTCACCATCCAACTGGGATATCAGGCCGAAAGGCGTCCACTTGACGGGTGGTTGGTTGACTAGTTCAATTAGTTCTTCACCTGGCGCCAGGGTTCCTAAAATGCTCGAGCCCAAATGAGAGGAAAGCCTCTCCCAATAGGACCCTGTGGTCCTCCTTGCGAGATTCCCAGAATGAATCTCCCTGGGGATTGGCCGAATCCCCGCCGCGTCCCAAATGGAACACTCAAGTTCCTTCAAATGAGGGTCTGGGATCCCCTCCCAACGCCTAGGACTTGGGGTCGCCCCTGCTTTCTCGCAGGCAGGTTCTGTCTCTCGAGAAAATGAAATCTCGCTGGGGCCTCCAAATGTTAGGACCCGGAATCCTATTCCCCCGAGAGACAGAGAGCCAGGCGTGAATGCAATCAACAAAGCAGAGTTTATTGGGCTGGCTAGCCAGGGTCGAGCTCCCACACGGACATGCAGGACCGGTTAGGAAAACACGACCCTGAGCCTCTTTAGGGGAAATCTTATATAGACCGCGGTGGCGTGCATATTTTCGTTATCAACATTGGGCAAGCAGGCAGAGCACATCTTGCGCGTACCTCACATCTTGCACGTACCTCACATCTTGCACGTACCTCCCGCTCACATTCCTCACATTCTATATGCCCTAACCGAGCCCTGCCGCATTGCTTATCTTATCTACATGGGGTGTTTGGTACTGGTTTCTCCAACAAGGGGGTTGGGGCCCGCTGAGACCTCCTATTCCTTTCATCATGTCTTTCCAAGCAGGAATTTCCTTAACTCTCTGCTTCCTTTCTTCATTATGCATAGGGTTGCAGCTAGTTAATTATAGTGTGAATTTCTATTCTTCATTTACAACGTAGAAAGGTGAGCTGATGACTTCCTTTTCAAGAAGCAAATATCGTTTTCTCGGTAGGGGGCGCTGTTCCTGTTTTTGAGCACTAGTAGTGAGATCAAGGTAGACTTCTGAGTGATTCCCCTTCAGGGAGCTCTGCTCTCATGGTTCTCATCTTTCCTATTGTGTTTGGATGTCTGGAAGGAGGAAACATTGCTGGAGCCTAGATTTTACCTACAGGATCAGGCAAAGGACTGAAAGTGAGCCGGTTTCTAGGGACAGGACAGCTGTGCTGCTGGTTGGCATTGATCAATATTCCCTCCAGGGTTGTCTGTGTCAATAACACGGAATTTCTACTTTGATGACTTGAGGTTTTTTTTAAGTACATTCAATAATTCCCATTTCTTTTTGGCTCTCTGGCTCCATTCTTTGCAGATCTGTCTACCTGTGCTCTTGGACCACGAATGCCTACTTGGACTGACTTCCTTTTGTTTCTGTTGCTCCCTAAATCTTGCCACTTGTAGACTATGACAAGACTATTGGGTCTTCTGGGAATCAACACACCGTTTTGTATATTTCTTCCCCTGGGGAATATTCCAGATGGTCCTCCAGCTTACCCTGATCCTCTCAATAGTTCTGCTCAGTATTTAAAGCTATTATAATGCTCTCTCCAAATAGTTCTTAAAGATCCATTAGTTAATTCACAGGTTGAACAAATAATAATTAAACATTCCTATTCCAGGGCCTCTGTTAAGCATGAGACGTATTTATAAATGAGAAATCCCTACGTCTGAATTCAGTTGAAATGAAGAAAGACGTAGGTTCTCTGCTCTCTACACAAAGTTCCTCCTGATGTTTCTTAGACTGTTGAATGTAATCACAGGGCTGGGGAACACAGAGAATGTGAGCTGATTATCCGGTTTCTTTCCTCCTCTATCAGCTTCTAAGATCATCATGAACCTGCTTATCTTCCTGCCTCTCTGGTGGACCATTAAATGTTGGCTTAACCAAGATTGCTATCTTAGGTCCTCTCCTCTCCTCACACTGTGTTTTGTTTTGTGTTTTTCTTTCCTCAGATGCATTCTGTCTGTTCCTCCTAGTAGGAACTCTCTCCTGAGCTCCAGAACCAATTATGTCCCCTGCCTATTGGGTAAGGCCCACCGGACCTCCACCTGAGTGTGTGCCTAGGCGCCTCCTTCTCCAAAACCTGCTATCTGAATCACCACTTCCCAAACCAATGGTCTAGTAACTTTCCATTACTTCCACTGCTTTCCCTACCCTCACCTCCTGACAGAGAAGTTGACTCTTATCTTTCTGTTTCACTTCCTCTCTAGGTTCTCATTGCTACCTTAGTCAGGTCGGTGGCTTTCACACTGTGGTTGGAGTGGAAAGGAGTGTTGAGCAGGCTGGGCTGTGGGCTTCCTGTCCCCAGTTCAATCAGGGCACCTGCATGTTTTTCTGTTTTTCACACTCTTTGAAGAGTACTTGAAGACTGAACATTTGAAAACCACTGATCTCAGATCCTTAGCATTTCTTTCCTGGATTTTTGTGGGGCTCCTGCTGACCACACCTCCCTGTTCTCTCCCCCATTTTGCCCAGTGGTTCTTAGCCTGTTCTTGGTAGTGATGTGCAGGGGGGCTGATGCTCACATGCTGGTGCACTTCCTGTCCCATCTAAACACCTGAAATGCAACAAAACAATTAGAATGCAAGTGAATGAGTTGGTGTTACTCTGAGTATAACCTTGAATCCACTCTATTTTATTAAAATAAGTATATCCATTTCGGTCTTCAACTATTATCTGTGATGAATGACTTGCAACATCTCACAGATGCTCTAACCTCTCTCACACCACTGCTGCCCTCTACATGGGGTAGTCCTGCTTGCACTCCTGGCTCTCAAATAGATTGCAACTCCTCTGTGTGACCGGCCAGTTCTTCTGTGACCTTGTCCTTGCTGACCTTCCTAGCTATGGTTCCTGCTCTCCATCTCCATGCAGCAGTCACACTCACCCAGCACACGCACCCCCAGCTGGCTGGACTTCTGGGTGTTTGCTGCTCTGATTCCTCCTGCCTGCCACTACTCCAATCCCTTCTCCTGCATCTTGAACTCCAAATAATTGGTTGGAAGAAACAATTTCCTTTCCCCCAATAGCTACCACTTGCATGCTGCATCAGTGCCTTCTTCCTTTCTGGATAAATAGCAGGGATGTTTAGTCACATCTTACTCCAGTAATTTTTTAGTCTTATTTCTTAAGTGACTTGTTCTTGTCCATTCTTAGTCCTGATCGGTTTAGCTATTTGTTTTTTTTAAAAAAAAAAATAGCCTTTGGCTTTCTTCACCAATTGTTACCATTTTGCCACATTGATTTCTTTTTCACCTTTTCTCTTTCTATATGGATGTATGTCTGTGCGTTTTATACACATGCTCACATTTTTATTTACTTAACCATTTGAGACTAAATTATAGACACCAATGTCCGTTACTCATACAGACTTCAGTAAAAGATCCCTTGGAACATTTATTTTTTTGTATAACCATGATACATTGGTCAAATTCTGCCATATTTAACCTTAATAACTTCATTATCTAAAAGAGAGTTCATATTCAAGTTTTCAATTGTCTACATACTGTTCTTTATTATTTTTTTTTCTGATCCAGGACCACCAATTTCTTTGTAAAACAGACTATCTCCAAATGCTATCCTCTTCTTGAAGCCTCGCCTCGCTCCTCTTTCACCTGTTGCCAGTGCCTACTGCCTCCTTTTCTCCCCCTTTACCTCTTCCATCTTCCATAATAATGAGGATAACATTTTATCACATGCATTTGTTTAGGTGTTTTGGTCTTCCTCACCATAAGGGAAGCCCTTTGTGAACAAAAGCTGTATTTTTATTAATCCTTATCTCTTCAGGATCTATTCTATGAATGAATCCAGTACTGACTATCAATTTGAAACTCTAGATTTATGGTGAGTCTTTTCTCTTGCCCTGATCTTATTTAGACACAGGTTTGCAATGGGGTATTGGAGGGTGAAGAAACTCTGATCCTAATCCCAATTCTGTTTTTAGCCAGCAAGAAAGCTTGGGGCAAGTTACTTCATCTCTGTGAAATTCAGTTTCTTCTGGGTTTTGAAGTTCATATCGTTTGCTGTGGCCATTTCATAGGGGGTAGTGAAGATCAAGTGAGGGGTGAGTATTAAAATGTTCTGAAATGGCGATGCTATTCCAGTGGCTTCAAGGTTATCTGCCTGCTAGGATTTGTTATTGTTCCAGTTCTGACCGGATCACCATGTTCTTGAACCAACTGCACTATGGGGCTCTCTCAAAGACTTCTAAGAGGCTGGACTGAATTTAGAACTGGAAGCATAGAGACCAACAGTTAATACAGGTTCCTCAAGCCAAGTTAACTCTGGCACATTAAATTGTATCCCTCCCAAACGCATGTGCCAACCTCAGAATGTGACCTATGCAGACCTTTGCAGATAGAATTTTAAGCTAAGGTCATACTTGATTAGGGTATGCTCTAAATCCTGTGACTGGTATCCTTATAAAAAGGCATTTCAAAACACACACAGGGATGAAGGCTCTGTGATGATGGAGGCAGAGATTCCATCATGATTAAACTCAACCTGAGGACCACCAAGGACTGCCACGAGCCACCAGAAGCCAGTAATAAACAAGGAGGAATTTTTCCCTAGAGCCTTGGAAGGAGGCGTGACCCTGCAGACATCTTGATTTCAGACTTCTAGCCTCCAGAAAGGAGTGAATAGGTTTCTATTGTGAGTGTCATTTGTTATGGTGGCCCTAGGACACTAGTATAGGGATTTTCCCCTGCTATCTCCATAAAACTCACGACCACCAGTGCCTCTCTACATTGCTCTGTGGATTATAATCCCAGGGGAGGAGAAGGCCAAATGGGAGGGTCTCTGGTGACTTCAGGACTTTCTGCTGAGGTCAAAGGACAAATGTTCTGAAGCAAGGGTGTACAGGACCAGGACACTCCTCCCTGGGCCCCCAAATCCTCAGGACAGGCTCCCTGGATCATTTGGTTGGCAGCTTTGTTTTGTGAGCTCACTGAGCACTGGGAGGGTTTGCCATGGCCTCAAGGGAGTTGGCTTGGTTTTTAGCAGACTCTGAAATGCTGGGCCTGTGCCTGCCGGTGCCGTTTGATGCTGGAGAAGATACCACATCTTGGATTGAGTGCCCTTCTCTGCCAAGACATGTCCTCACCAGGACTGCTGTCCTTCCCTAATGCAAAAAAGATATACTTCTCTCCTCAAGGTGCCCTTGTGGCCAGCTGGGACCTGGCCTGTTCCCTCTGGGGAAATGGTACCTGGTGTGGTGGGGGAGCGTGGAGGAGAAGGAAAACAGGAACACATACCACTTAGGATGTTCCCTTCAAATTGGAGACAGCGACAGGGCCCACCCACTTCCATTGTCATGATGTCACAGAAAGGAGCAGCCGCTGGAGGGATGGAAGAGACTCATGAAGTCATCTGGCTGGGTGCCCTCTGCAATCTTCCATGCCACCAGGGTGGTAGAGATTGGAGCCTGACCCTGCCAGCTGAGCTCTTCAACACCCAAGGCCACACAGAGACAGGCTCAGCGGGCCAGTGGCCAGATGCCTACCTGCGAAGATCTACTGGGTTCTCACCTGAAATCAACACACCCACACCTCCCTTTCAGGACCATCTCAGCCTCTCGCCACCAACTGGGGCCTCGGCTTTACTTGGGATAATTGGAGATGGCTGATAATGACTGTGATGTGATGATTCATGGCATATTGAAGCAAGACTCTTGGGTGTGAATAGGCATTGCTCAAAATAGTGTTGGGGTGCTGCTGATCCTATCAAAACCTCTGTGCTGGGGTGGGGGGGGTACAGAAGGGGAGAAGACAAAAGGTAAGGCTGCAAAGGTCAATACCACAAGGAAGCAGTGCCCTAAGAAACTGTCTAGAGAATGATGGTTTGTGGTCATTGTTGATTTTGCCTTCAGATCCTCTAAACACACTTGGTTTGCTGTTTTAGAGGTTCCTTAGAGAGGGAAAGTAAGACTTACCTTAGCCTTATGTAATGGTCAAATGAAGCATACGAAAGTTCCCAGGTCAACAAAGAATAGTTGGGGCCAGAACTCCTCTATGTTAGTACAATGTCAAACAACCCCTTCCTTCCTTCCTTCCTTCCTTCCTTCCTTCCTTCCTTCCTTCCTTCCTTCCTTCCTTCTTTCCTTCCTTCCTTCCTTCTTTCCTTCCTGCCTTCCTGCCTTCCTGCCTTCCTTGGTGGTACTGGGGTTTAAAATCAGGGCCTCGCAGTTGCAGGGCAGGTACTCTACCACTTGAGTCACATACCCAACCCTTTTGCTTTTGTTCTTTTCCAGATAGGATCTCCCACTTTTTGTCCAGAGCCAGCCTTGGATGGTGATCATCCTATCTACTCCTACTGAGTAGCTTGGATTATAACATGAACCACCACGCCCAGCTTATTTGCTGAGAATGGAGGTCTTACTAATTTTTTGCCTGGACTGGTCTCCAACTGAGATCCTCCTGATCTTCTCCTCCTGGACAGCTGGGATTACAGGCATGAGCCACCATGGTCTTTGATCCTAGTTAGAAAACTCCAGAGGATGTCCATGTGGTTGACCTGTTTGAGGAATTTCAGAAGGCTACTTGTCTCTGGGTGAGAGCCACTCTGGCTGATGGCAGCTGAATTTACTGGTTTTTTTTTTTTTGCTTCCAAATCTTGATGCCTCAGTAGCAAAAGCTGAGGGAGCCAGCCAGAGTCAGATGGTTTAGTCAGCAGCCTTGTTCCTTTCTCCTTGGGGGGCAGGGTGGGTCAGATACAGGAAGTGGACTGAATCATTCCATGTTTCCCAACTGTCTCAGAAGGAGATGAGTTCTGTTGTCCTTTCACTTTGGTGGTGATAGGAGGAAGAAGAGTGAAGTTTTTCCATTTTTACAGGAAAAAAAAATATTATGTCAGACTGGAATTCAGTCTAAGAGGGCAAGGTACAGATGCCATGCAGACCAAAACACAGATGGCCCTCTCTGCTTTGGACACCAAGAAAACCTCGCAAATCCAGCCTTTTAGACATTCTTAAAAGCAAGAAAGGAATAACCTGACTTAGTGTTTCATGAGGACAGTGGAGGGTGAAACCTGCTTAAAGGCTCAAAGCTCCAGAAGTGACAGGCTCAAGGGAGGAACTAGAACTTTGTCTCCATGGAGTAGAGCTGGGAAAGGCAGCTTTGGGACAAAGAGTACAGACACTGGGCTTGAAGCCAAAAGCCCTGAGTTCAAGGCCCAGATCTTCTAGTCACTGCTAGTTGTATGACGTGGGGAAGGTCATTTTACCCAAGTTTCCTTCTAGGTGAAATGGACGCAATGGCTCCATGAAAGATTGTTATAAAGGATCAGTGATATGCTTTAAAACACTTCCGGTATCACTAAGTGCCACTCAAAAGTAGGATTGACGATTCCCGTTGTGACCCCGAGTATAGGACGCAGAAAGACAAGGGTTGTGCGTTGTGGCATACAGGTTTATGTCCCTTGTGATCAACTAGATGACTGGGAGTTGTAGCTCACTATGGTGCCCACCATCCAGGGTCTGCTGTATATCACCATCCTGGGAAAAGATCAAAACTCAAAATTCAAAGTATGGCTTCTACTGAATGTGTATCACTTTCCTACCATAGCAAAGTCAAAAAAAAAAAAAATCACAAGTTGAACCATCTTAAACCAGGGACCCTCAGTACTTTGCACTTGTGGATCTCTTTCTTAGATCCTTCTGACTAAACAGTCTCCTCTTGCTGCTACTTCCTGCAAGCCCATTGGTTACTCATTCCATGCATCTGAGCCTTCATTTCTTTGTCCCTGAAATGGGAGAGTCAAAGTCTCCAAAAAGGGATCCATCTCTTAGGCCATGCAATTCCACAAACCTAGAAGAAAGTTTTTGATTGAATAAGAGAGCTTTACTGAACACTGCTTACATGCAAGCAAGTGTGCTGAGTGGAGCAGGAAGACACCAAAGGCTTTGGTTTCTTGAGCCTACAAAGCAGTGAAGGACCCATGCCCGGACAAGCAATACCATAGCTTAGAGAAACAGTATCCACACTGAAGAGTGCTCAGAGTTCCAAGGGAAGCAGAGTAGCAGGTGTGACCTGGCATAGAAAGAAGAAGGGGAGGAGGTGGCCCTGAGCCGGCCTCGGCTGCTAAGAAGGTCTTACAGGTGCAGCTGGGGACACAGAGTGAGCAGCTCATGCACAGGTTAGAGGCTGGAAATGGGAGGTGGCAAATTCTGCTATCATTCACTTAACAAAAATGAAATTTAAATCAGTGCTGAGGTTGGGGTGTTTCTATTATGTTGTGGGTTTGGTGCAAGACCTAGTAGTGATTGGTGTGCATGTCTGAATGAGATGGCCTGGATTTATCACTGCAATTTCCTCACTGGCAATTGTATTCATGGGCCCAGTTTAATCTTGGTAGGACTAGATACCCACACCCTGCATGCCCGGCACCCTGGGTGGAGGCAGCTTTCCTGTCTGGGCACTGCCACTTCCCATTCCCTTCACTCACTGGTGCATTGACATGTTAGTGCCTGGCCTGCTCACAGGGGATAACCAGGGAAGGCACCCAAAGGCGGTGCCTGGCTCCTGAGCTGGCAGCAGGCCAGAGCGCCTTTGTTTAGTTCCTTCCCTTGGGGTGGCAGCAAGGCAGCTATCTTGCAGTTCTAGCTTCTCTGAATGTTACCAAACCAAAATCTCTCCAAATGTCAGGGAGAAGAGTTTACAACATGGTCCTTTTATGATGTGCCTTTAAAGCCAATTTTTTTCTAGAGCTGATAATCCTAACACTCTGTTGAATTAGGCAGCAATACAGAAGGTATACATTTTTAAATTCATGAAATCACAAGCAGATTGTATGACTCAATACTCTCTCTGAATGCTTGATTGTCTTGTGGTTGTTATTATTAATATTAATAAGTGTATATCTCTCTCTGTCACACACACACACACACACACACACACACACACACACACACACGGCACTGGGCAGAGCTCACAGAGGACGCAGCCTCTGTCCTCAGGGATCCAGAGGAGGCTGTCTCTAAGACACTGTAGTAAATCATATGAGTATTGTAACTGTCAAGGTTTTAAACACCTAAAAATCAGTACTATCATTAGCAATCAGTAATCACTGTTATAGAAGAATAAATCTTGTAATCTCCAAATTACCTGTTTGCACCAATTAGAGTTCAACTGATGAAACATACCAATCAAAGGGGAATTTACTTGAGGCACCCAAGTTTATCTAGGTGTTTTTTTTTTTTTTTTAAAGGAATCACTGAGCTCCCAAACTGTTGTCTCCTTGCTCAGTGTCTGTTAGAGTGAATATTCTAGAAGCAGCTCTGACAAATCCCTGCACAAGTCCCCCCGGGCAGGAGGGAATCCGTGATTCATTTATTTGTTTATTTATTTCTTGCTTGCCTACAAAAAGGATTTGAGATAGGTCACAATAAAAACACATATATAATAAGACAAGTTTTTTTTTAACATATCAAAAGGGAGGTCAGAAATCTTGGGGTGGGAGCAGGGCACTGTGTTAAACAATTTCCACAGATCTTTGAGTTCCTGTGGTGAACACAGTGCTAGGCCCTGGAGGAACAAAACACAGAAACACATCCCTTTCTTGTCTGTAGGAAATTCCTAAACTGCATTTGCTTCAGAGCTTCTTAGAAGGCCGTGTGCAGAGGAATCACATGCACCATCTAGTTCTCAGGTGCAGAAAGAAAGCAAGTACAGGGAGAGGTAGATTTTCTTTTTCCTTGTTATAAATGCTAACAAACAATGCAAAAGCATTGAAGGGACTCAGCGGAAAAACATCTGAGTGCTTTTACCAATCTCAGAGATTGGCTGGAGTTGGATGAACAAGACAAAAATGTGGATTGGCCTAGGCTTCTCTGGTTTGCTCTTAAGTTTCTGAGGCAAAGCCAGGAATTGAGGGGGCTGGAGGAGCTGGAGGGAGGTGGGGTATGGGAGCTAGCAGGAAAACCTGTGACATTTAACTGGGGGATTAGGGGATGAAATGAATATGTAAACCAATGAAATTCCTCTTAGAAGTCCCACTCAGCCCTGTGTCTTGTGTCAGCTCCCCTCATGGTAGCTCTATACTTGATCCTGAGTTAGCCTTAGTATTCCTCTATCCCAGTCATCCCTGGAGGTTGTTAACCTCAGTATGTTCCCAGCCTCTACCTGGATTTATTGCTCTGCTTTATACTTAAATCTCCAGGGAAGTGTGGCTGTCCCATTAAGGCGTGGTTTGTTCACTTGTTTTAAATTTACTGTGTGCTTGCTTTGATCATTATTAGGTTACATAAGTGTACCTGAGCGTGTTTCTGTACCTGTCCTCTGTTGGCAGGCACCCTTCAAGATGACCCCCAGTGGTCCTTGACTCCTGGTGTTCAGGATCCTATGTAAATCTAGGTGATCTATGTGACTGTAGAATGCCACAGATTTGGTGCTATGCTAGGTGCTAGAGAGAGTGATGGACAGGTGCAGTCCTTGATCTCAGGGAGCTTACAGAGCTTACACTATATAACTGCAAGAGCAGGTGTTTGGAGCTACATAGCTCCAAACCTCACTTCTCCACTTGGCTTGGAGACTTTCAGCCCTCTGAGCCTGTTTTGTCATCTTTAAAGCAAGCAAAGGTGGATTCTACTTTAGAGAGTTCAGTGGAGATTAAGTGTGACTGTTTAGAAAGTATTTAGCACACTGTCCAGATTTGGTAATTACTCCATAAATAGTATCCTCTCCCTCCCCTCCAGGCTGTGCTGGGTGTTGAGAATATGGTGATGAATGAAGGGTCATCTCTGCCCTCAGGGGCTAGGAATTGAGTGGAGGGGACAGATGAATGCTCAGTAAACTTCAACACAGATCGTGATAAATGCTGTCATAGAGGTAGGGAGGACTATGAGAATCCAAAGGAGGGCATAGAAAAAGCTTCGTACAGGTGAGTGCCATTTTCACATGCCTTAGAGGGTAAGAAGAATTGGAATCAATGGAGTCCAGGAAGGACATGGAAAGCCCTGGGAAGCCATGTGGTTCGAGGCCCCATTGTGTAAGAAATGTCAACCGGGCCTGCGTGCTCTGGGTCACATGGCTTCCCTTTTGTGCCCTGTGATCTCTCTATAAAATGCAGCTGTTGAGCCAGATAGTAAACGGTGCTCCTTCCGGCTCACATAGCCCTTAAGAGCGGACCCTTTTTCTTTATTCATTACCGATTTCCAGCTCCTAACACATGGTAGGCACTCAATAAATATTTATTAAATGAGTAAGTATAATTATATGTGTAAGCGGCTTATCCCAAGTGAGAAAATCAAGGAAGCATTTTTTCCATTTTCTTGACGTAAGTCATTTCCCCCGGGTACATGTGTGGTGGCAATTAGGCAGACTATATTATGTCACTAGGTTTTGTCAAAATCCTTAGATTTCTTGGCTGTGCTTTCTGTTTCTTATCTTCTTGACACTCGTTGTGAGGTCTTGCCCAAACTTTAAAGCCACTCACACTTCTCTGGAGATCTCTTTGGTGTTCAGCACCATGGCAGAGTCTGGATGCGGCAGGCCCAGCCAACCTCATGTTTTCCTTTGTTTAACTTCTGTTTTGCTTTTGGTGTCTCCGTGAATGGAGTAAGATTGGAAACCAGAACTCAACAGGACAATTTCCCGTGTCATTGAACTACAGTGCTGTAAGACAAGGCTGTCTGGCGGGGACCAGTGCAGTGGAGCTCAGGCCTGGGAGGTTCCCCAACACTACTCCATTTTGACTCCATCTCCAGGCTGGTCCTTAACACCCCAGTGTTGTTTTCTTCTGAGACTCCCACAGTACATCATCTGTGGGGTCTAGCCTGTTGGCAGCAAGCCTTGCCCAACCACCCTTGTTCTTTGCAAGCTTAGTCTGGTTCCATTTTTTCCCAGATCTGTTTGTCTCCTCTGCTTTAGGTACAATTCAGTGAATATGTGGTGCCCATTGGATGCCAAGTTCAGTCCTGGGGTCACAGTGTGTGAACATGAATGAAGCAAAATCCTTGACTGCTGCTCTGGTTTCCTAAGATGAGAGTTAACCAAGATGAGAAACTAAACTATGCACAACTGTGAACAGTCAGTCCCTTTCAAGGATGAGATTTACCTTTTACCAGGAGCTTTTGGAAAACAGTGACTTACCGTCAAAGTGATTTTTTTTTTTTTGTAAAAACTAAACAAAAACTGAAACCTTAAAAAAATGCTTTTTTTTTTTTTTAATTTAAATCCTAAGAGCAGTGAAGCAGCACTTATCAATTATCGAAACCTTGGGAAGTAATGAAAAATATAAAAGGACAATCTTTTTGAGGATCTCATTGCCCCAAAACAAGTTGGCTTTGGTGTATTTCTCCTTGTTTTTTTTTTTTCCCTATGCATTTGAGATCCATGTTTATTTAACTTTTCATATCACTTTTGTTACTGCGTAGTATACCCCAAATCCTTTTGCAATGCAACAAAACACACCAAAGAGTGATGCAGTGGTAGGAGTTTGTTAGCAAGCAGGTGTGCTAAGTTAATCAGCACAGAAACCTGGGTAGCCTCCTTTTCTGCCTTCTCTGAAGCCAAGCAAAGGTTTCCTTTGCATATTTGTAACTTAGCTGATCAGCCTGGCCTTTCTCTGAGAGACAGCATTCTGCACTCTAAGGTGTAAGCTTTCCAGTCTTCAGATTCTTCACTTCTTCCCTTCCCCCACCCCAATTTCCCTGTCTCCAGCAAGCGATAATATCTTTCATCTGAGCCTCTCTCCCTGCCTCCAGTGACTGCCTCCTCTGATGAATTCTCTCTGGGTGACTTTGGCATTTGCATATTTCCTTGCTTGGATATTCTGAGATGTTGGAACCAGAGAGCAGGTTGACGCGATCAGGTACTTAGCTGAATGAAGCCTTCTCGGGAACTGCACAAATATTTGGAGTCGGTCGTGTGCCAATAGGCAATTAATTGAAATGTGGACACAGCAAGCTTCTGGAGAAAGGAAACTGAAGTTGAGAAATTAGCTGTGGGAAGCAATCCTCTGCAAGATACAAAAACAGTAATTTGGGAATTTCCTTTACCTCGAACTGAAATTGACTTGGTACACAAAACAAAACAAAAAACCCAAGAAACAAAGAACAAGTATAGGATCAAGGTTGACTCCTAGAATACTGGAGCTGGATGAGGTTCTCAGAGAACACTGGTGTGACCCTTTTGGAGAGAAAGGAGAGCCCAAGGTCAAGGGTGAGTTCAGAAAAATTCAAGACCAGAAGCAAGAACTCCCTGATTCCAGCCCAGGGCACTTTCTACTTGATAAACTGTCTGTCTATCTGGAGACCTGAATTATCATATCAGGAGTCAAAGGGCGAGGACTGCCATTTAAGCATTTTCCTGTCACCAGTGACTTTGTGAATACATTTAGTAAAGCCCAGAAGCTTGTCACTGAGCAATCCTGCTCAGTGTCTGGCCAAAATGGGGATGGAGGTGATGAAAAATAGTCCCTTGGGCTGGGGATATAGCCCAGTGATAGAGCTTAGCTCTAGTATGTGGGAGACCTGGAGTTCCAGCCTCAGCACCACAAACAAACAAAACAAACAGGGTCCCTGAGCCACACCTGTGTTGTTGGCCTGTTGCCAGGTGGGGGCCTGATTTCCTATTCACCTGCTTCAGAAAGTAAAAACCCTCTGCGCTGTCTCTGCTTCTCCATCTTCCAAGACAAAGGATCCCTCTGCTTAACATTTTTCTAAGTGGTGTCTAAGAAAGAGGCTCTTTGTGACAAAGCTTTAGGATTCCAGTTGTTTGAAGGTGGTAGAAAAATCACACTTTCATTACTCAGGTATGTGGGGCCAGAATACCCACGGTTGGGTTTCCCCAAGAACGTGGCTTTCAAATACAGCAGCATCATCATCTGGGAATGGATTAAAAATGCAAATTCTCAGGTTCCACTCCAGTCTTATTGAATCAGGAGCTCTGAGGGCGGGGGCCCAGCCTCTGAGGGATTCTGATGCTCTGTAAAGTTGGAAAACCCTTGCCCTAGAAAATTATGATCTGGAAGCCTGGGCTGCTGGATTCCACAGTAGGAGAGTAATTTACTTTTGATTATTGGACCCTTAAGAATAAACTCTTCCATTCAGAATGCCCAGGTGAGCTGTTTCTATACATTGCTGAGTATTCAACAGGAAAAAAAAAAATTTTCCAAGTGATTCTTTAAAATCTAACTGACCAGCATGGTCAGACACAATTGTAGAAACCTGACGTATTTCCAGTGACTACAATATTTTCATACTGTAACTACTGAATAAGCTAATGGATTGCTTCATCTGCTATTTTTAGAACACCATTTCTTTCTCTCATGTGAAAGTTTATTCGAAATTCAAATGGGAACATTTTATTACCCCAAAATGTTTTCCTGTATACTCTAACATGTTACTAAGGAAACCAATTGTAACATGGCATTGATATTGTTGCTCTAGTGGATAACATACACGCTGTTCTGTATGGATTCTTTTCTCTCTCTCTAGAAAATTTCACACATTTATAACACAGGACACTAGAAGCAACAGACGAGAAATTCTGTTCCAGAGTGACAGAGGATATTTCCCGGGGATGTGTTCTGTGCCACTCAGGAATGTGCAGAGCCAGGTGATTTTTCATGCTGCACGAGGAGCCCCTCTGTGTGGGAAGCTGAGCTAGAAAGAGCAGACATCTCACAAGGACACTTCGGTGGCCAGGCTCGGAGGGCTTCTCACTGGTGAGCGCTCTGAAGGACTAAAACTGGGAGTGCAGTGCAAAGTGTGTGCTAATCGCACGTTTAAGAAATCCAAGGATCCATCCAAAGCATGGATCACACAAGCAAGCAAGCGAGTGACTGAGAAGACACCAGGAGATGGGGGGAGGGGGAGGATGTACAGCCCAGCGGGAGGCCTCCTGATTTTTCTTTCTGGGTGGGGGAGGTGCCGTTATTAATGATGGATGGATTAGAACAGATGGGAACTTTTGACACATTTTCCCGTGCTGTTATTTTCCAATTTCCCATCTTCCTACCACCTAGTCATGTGCCTTTCTCTTGGTTAGCAGTGAGAGCATGTGACTTTCCAGGGATGCCTCGGCAAGGGAGGGTAGAGTGGAGACGTTGACATTGAACTCAGAGGGCATGCTGGACAGATTTTGTAAGTCCTGAGACCTGCTGGGTGGGACAAAGGGGAGGCCAGGGAGCCCATGCAGGGTTTCTGATGCTGTGTTCAAAGACATGTCCTGGACTCTTTCTCACTTGCTCCATCACAGCCTCACTCCATCCTGGCAGCCATCACACTCTCCTGATTACAGGTAGCTTCCTAGAGCCCTGCGGACATTTGCATTGTAAATGATGTCTGTTAGGGCCCAGAAATAATATTAATCACTGGAAAACAATTACGTTGCATAATTTGTACAGAAAAAAGAAAAGAATGAAACTTTTCCTTGAATTCTTGTTTCCAGGATTACGTATCTTCCTCCTCCCCACAAATAATGAGACCCTTGTCTGCCCTTCTGGATGAGAAAGGCTCTGGAAAAACAAAGCTACCCACCTTCTTGTGGGTTCTGCAAATGTTTTTCCCCGTGTCCGGAGCCAGGCAGCTTATGCCATTTGGAGTAGAACAGTCAGGGGCCCTGGCAAAAGGGACATCTCAGCACCCCATAACTAAACCCTTCTTCCAAGAGGAGGGAGTGGGACAAAAGGATGGATGCCATGGGTTTGGGCATAGTGAAGCTTCTGGAGGCAGAGCAGTGAAGCAGGGCAGCTCAGCCTGTGTCTCTGCCCTACACATCCCTGGGTACCTTTGGGGGCTAAGTAGCCATAGTGAATAGAAACCTCAGCCTCCAAAGTCACTGTAGTGGGTTGAATGGTGTCTCTCCTCCCAAAAAGTACATCCCCATCCTAATCTCCAGAAGCTTATTTGGACAAATAAGCTTCTTAAGATGAGGTCATCTTGTCTTAGCTGGGTGGACTCTACCTAAATCCAATGTCAAGTACACTCATAAGAGTCACATACAGATGGAAAGAGAAGACCATGTAAGGAGGTAGAGATTGGAGAGATGAAGCCATGAGCCAAGGCCTGCCCGGAGCTGGGAGAAGCAAGTAATTCCTTCTAGAGTCTGTGGAGGTAGCAGTCCTGCCAACACCTTGACTTCTGACTTCTGGACTCCCAAACTGTGAGACAGTAAATTTCTAAGGTTCTAAGCCACCAAGTTGGTAGCAATTTGTGGCCATAGCCCTGGGAAATTAATACATGCCCTACACCATCCCACAAGCTCCTAGGGAGCTCAGGGCCCATGTTTGGAATGTACAATGAATTTCTTTGACTCTACATCTGGAGCCATTACTGAGGTCCCTAGTTCACATCCAGACTTGTCAGATTGCATGGCTTTCCTTCCTGGAACTCAGAGACCAGGCTTTAAGTACAGAGAATTTCAATGTCAGGCAACTGTGACACCAAATTTGGAACCTGCATATGAGGTAGAATTGGAGAGGCTGCTATAGCTACCATTTTGGATTCTTGCTCTCTGTCTAATCTCATTGACCCATGACTAGATTTGGTGCCCACAGTATGGGGTAATACACATTTTAAAACTAATAGTATCTGTCTGGGGGTGGGGATCAAGTGGCAGAGCTTGCCTAGCAAGCTCAAGACCCCTGAGTTCAAACCCAAGTACCTCCAAATAATATGTTTCAGGCACTGTGTTAAGAATTTTATATTCATTATTTCATTTATGTTTATAGTTTCCCTAGAGGTGTATAGGTGTGGTCACATTTTACACGTGTGGAAATAGTCCTGGGGACATTTGAAATATTCAGGAATATTCAGGAAACCACTCATTTGCAGAGTCAGTGCTAGAGCCCTGGATGTCTCCTTTTTTTTTTTTTTTTTTTAGGTACTGGGGTTTGAACTCAGGGCCTTCCCCTTGAGCCATTCTATCAGCCCTTTTTTGTGATGGAATTTTTCAAGATAGGGTCTCACTATTTGCCCGGGCTAGCTTCAAACAGCAATACTACTGATCGCTGCCTCCTGAGTAGCTAGGATTACAGGTATGAGCCACCAGTGCCTGGCCCCTGATGTCTTTAACTCCACAGCCCAGATTCTCAGGCACTTTATCACTTTGTTCTTAGAAATGCAGCCTGGCACAGGGACATATGTCTGGCCTGCTCTGAGCACTGTTCCTCAAATTAATAAGAGGAGTTTTGCATTTGAGGCCATCCAGCTTGGGCAGTTAACTCGCACGGCAGGGTGTATTTGAGGACAGATTCCAACCTGACCTGAACCCTAAATGGTGCTTTCTGGCCTGGTTAGGTCTCTGCCCTCATGCTATTGTACACATTTACAAGCATGCTGTGTCAGGATTTTCCTGGTGTGGCCCAACCTCCTCTCCCTTAACATCTTTTGCTCCCTCTTGCCATCATCAACTTTGCAGCCAAGCTGAGTAGCTTGCAATTTGTTCTGTGTCTCATCTTCTCACTGGATTCCACCCCTTACACAAGCTTGGAGCTCAAGTGCCCTGTGCCCCTCCACTGTTACTCCTCTGTCCTCTGATCATTATTCTTGGTTAACTCTCGTCCATCCCTCAGGTCCCACTTAGAAGCAAACCAGTCCAAGAAAACTGCCTTGGACCATCTAAACAGGTGGGAGGGGCCCTCTTGTAACATCCTTCATTTCCCCTCAGGAGAACCTATCAGTTTGTATTACAGTTTGTTGTCTGTGCCCTTCTTTCTGTTGCAGCTTGAGGGCAGGAACTATGTCTGCTTCATTTACCATTGAATTCCCAGCACTCAGCCCAGGGCCTGCCGTGTAACAGGCATCCAATAAAGTATTTGTGGACTGAATGAGTTAAGAATGTCGGAGATGACTTCCCGGACCATTAGGCTCAAAATTATGACACTGATTAGAACATTGAGGCTGCCATTGTAAAGGGCATAGATTCAACCAGTTGTCAACCTCAAATGTGAAGGATATTCTCAGAATATTCTAGATCATTTTACAAGTTACTATTCACAACTTCATCTAAACCATTGGCATACACTTTAACATTGAAGGAGATGGTAGCATTTAATGTCTTCAGTTCCTTTCTTCTTTTTTACTATGTTTTTATTAGAGTAATGAATTGCAAAAATCTACCCCCACTTCGTGTTGTTTCTGAATGGAACCCCTAACTTAAGTATCGAAGATTGGCTGAGTGTGACCATTTACAGTCCCCATAGTGACTACAGATTTGGATCCTCCCACTTCTGAACCTTGTGAACACACTGACTAGGAGTATTTCAATCTGTCTCCTGCTTTTCCTATCCTCAGTTTGAAGTCATTTCGAAGTCATTGATACCATCCTCTAGAGTTTTTTCCAGGTTTCTTGAAGAGCAGTGACTGCTCAGGACTGCAGGACCCCATTGGATGTGCTGGGCTTTGATAGCTGTTTTCCTTGATAACCTAAAAGACCAATAGCTCCGTGGCTGGCACAGAAGGAAGGAAGGAGTCTGCAGAAATCAGAAAACCTGGGCTCCTGCCTGACTCCTTATATCTCCTCATGAGTGATATCAGGATAATTGTATGTGTCTCATAGGCAGTTGGGAGAGCCAGGAGAAACAAGAGATGTGAGATGTGCTTCCTAAACTAGAGGGTGTACAGGTGAGAAGGTGACTGGTACATAAGGAGTGAGTTCATGTCTGCTGAAGACTGTGCCTTGTGTCCCTGGATTTTTCTGTGTCCACATCTATGTAGAAAAAAGGGGCCCTTCCCTGGGTTTTTGAGGATTTGCCAATGACAGCAGAGCAGGGCCTTCTCCATCCCTTGCCTTGCCTTCTAATTATCTTTCCTTCCTCACTCTACACCATTCAGAACAAAGAATGTGCTTGACTGCATTGTCAGAAGGGAAAGGAACTTTGCAGGTTTTGGGCTCGCTATCTGAAATCCTGTCTTCAATCAATAGATACCAGAATATCCTTGCAAACAGAGAAAATTGGGAGGTTACAACTGAAGCTACGGCACAAGAATAGGACAATGATTGAGTCTTAGGGAGGGAGAAGTGATGGAGGGAGGGAGAATATACAGTGGAGATACAGGGCTAATTGAGTTCTTTTACTCCAAGACTGCCTTTCCTAGTTGGGGTTTCCCTGTGGGAAGCATGCCTGTGTTCTTATGGAGTGAATATTATCAACATGACAAGACAACCTCTGTCCCACCCTCTCGTAGACTTGGGGTGGATGCAACAGCCCTGTCTGTCGTGTATGGTCAGCACCAGAGGGGAGGAAGGAGTGACATGGAGGGAGGGAGAAGAGCATGACATCTGCCTACTCCAACCTGATCAGGTTGGTGTGGACTGCTCCTTACACCTCAACAGGGACGGTCCATATGACATCCACAACAGTGTCTGCAAACCAGCCTTCTACTCCCAAGTCCGTCACGTCTGCATGTGACAGTGCTGGCTTACTTTATGGAAGATAAGACAGTGATCTCCTTCACCTGAAGTTGCAAATGGCTGGGCCAGTCTCGAGGAGTCAGAGATGCTGAGAGAGGCAGGAGGCAGGAGGCAGGAGGCAGGAGGCAGGAGGCAGGAGGCAGGAGGCAGGAGGTAGCATCCCTGTTTGAATCTGGTCCAGCTTGAGTCTCACTGAATCAGGAAAGTCTTGCTTTCCAGGCCATCACTGGCTTAAGCACAGCCTTTAAGTGCCCCTTTAATAAACCTCCAATGAATTTGTTGTCATTTTATTTTTGTTTTGTTTTTGCAGTGCTGGGGATGGAACCCCGGCCATGAAGCATGCTAAGCAAGCACTTTCTCATCCTTCCCAAAACAGTGGGGAGTCTGATGGGCTGGTTCCTGAGCGCTTGGGGTCACTCTGATTCCACCTGCAGCAGAGCCCTTCTTGGGCTCTGAGAGAAGATTTCAACAGATCATCTTTGGCTCACAATAGAGCTGCTCTGGGGTCATGTAGAGGATTGTGCTAGACCCCAATTCTTCCCCAACTGAGCCCTGCCCAGAATCAGGGAAGACAAGCTCAGGTCATGCCAGTTGAAAGGGATGTTCAGGTGAAGGGGGAAATTATGAAGTATGAAGTCTGTCTTTCCAGGGTCAGGAAAGTCTGTCCTCTTCTTCATCCCCTGACTGTGCCTTACACAGTACTTCTAGCCTTAACCTCTCTTGCCAGTACTGCTGCAGGAGTCACCTATGTGGGTCTTCTTGGTCCTTCCTCAGCACCGTGGCCAGCGACATTTATTGCATGTCAGCCACACGTCAGGCATTGTGTTGGTTACTCGTGGTACAAAAATGAACTTGACCCAGACCCTGATCCCCAGAAGCCCATGGTCTAGTAGGGGAGACAGACTGTGACAGACAATGACAACCTGGTGTCTTCAGTTCTGTAACAGGGATGAGCTGACACTGCTTTGCAAATCACAACACACCAAACTGGTGACATTGGAGCTGAGCTATAAAAGGCACCAAGGCAGGAAAGGGGATTTCAGGCTTAGGACAAGTGGGTGCCCAGCAAGTACTGACCTGACATTTCTGCTGCCTCTGGGACTGTGGACAGAACAGAGTGTGCTGGATAAGTAGCTAGACAGGGTTGGGCAAGGCTCTGGATGCCTTCCTGAGTTGCTTGAGATTTTAGCTAAAACCGAAATGTAGTCACTTTACCCCCTTAAACCTTAAACTGTCAGAGGATAGAGCACAAATTTTGTGCTGCATGATTTGCTCATGCCCCTCCCTTAACTGGACTGCCTTTTGCTTTTCCCATATCCACCTGCTGAGCCCTGATCCCTCCTTCAGCAATGATCTTTGACGGTTTCCCAGGTTCCCCTCACTGAGCATGAACCTGTCTTCTTTAAGCACTCACTCTCTGTTCTGTGCTTTGTATTTGTGTTTGATTCAGTTTTCTTTTTCCATAGAGACCCGTTTAAGGCCTGGCACATTGTAATGGTCAAAGTTTTGTGGAACTAGGAATCTGCTATTAACGTCTGTTACAGGTTGAATTGTGTTCCCCTCAAATATATGTTCAAAACTTAACTCTTGGTATCTGTGAATAGAACCTTACCTGGGAAAAGAGTCTTTTAGATAACATGAAATTAAGAAGCCAAACTAGAGTAAGGTGGGTCCTGGTTCAGTATGACTGGCATCCCTACAAGGAGAAGAGATGACACTGATGACAGAGTGGGGAGAATAAGAAGATAAAGAGGAAAGCTGGCCACATGAAGACAGAGGCAGAGATTGGAGCCATGCTACCACTAGCTAAGGAACAACTGGGGCTGCCAGAGTTGGAAGACCCAAGGAAGGATCTTTTTCACACCCAAGGAAGTTGTAGAACTTGGTCCTAACTCCTTCATTTCAGACTTTCAGCCTCCAGAACCATGAAATGAGAGAGAAACTTGTGTTTGGCTGTGGTACTGTGTTACAGCCCTCCTGGGGAACGGATACAATGACTCTTACTTCCCTGCTCCTCTTCTTGCCCGGCTGTGCCAGGGTTCCTCCCTTGGATTTCTGGGAGGAACAGAAATGATACTTGAGCTTAGATCCTCCAGCTGGACCCCTCCCTGGCTCACCTGCACTCAGCACCAACATCATACCCATCTTTATTTTGTTTTTGTGTCAATTGGGGATTGAACTCAGGGCCTCATGTTTGATAGACAGGCACTCTACCACTTAAGCCATGCCCCCAGTTCACTCTTATTAAAATTTTACTTCTCCCTTTGACAGTGCACTTATTCACACATTCAGCAAACATTTATGAATGCCTTCTGTATACCTGGCACTGGCTAAGGGCTCTAGATAGGCAGTCACGTCCTTCCTCTGGAAGAACACACAGCTGGCCAAGAAGATAGGCTTATGAACAAGCAGCTATAATCTAATGTGATAGAGATATAAACCAGAGGCAGGTGCAATGCACTTGCCTCTGTAGGAAGGTAATCCTATGGAGGGAAGGTCAGGTTTAGCACTGAAGGACTAAGCTGATTGGACAAAGAGAAGTGGAGGCAGGTGGTAGAGAGAGGGGAAATGCAGGCATGGGCAGAGGCGTGGAGGTGTGCTGGTTCACAGCATGTTGGGGAAGAGGCAAGAGAATTCCCTGCAGCCAGGATGTAGGGTACAGGCCTGTGACTGTTGGGAGGCCAGGCTGAAGAAGATCCAATTTCCATTTGACCCATTAATCTCTTTTCCTGGCGTGGCTTGGGCAAGACATGCTGTCATTTTCCACTGTCAAGTTCTAGCCAGATTTTAAGATTGTAGCAATATTTTTGGCTAAATGTCATTCTTTTCTTTAAACAAGCCAAATTTAAGGCATTGTACACCTGTGTATCTCGTTATGTCTGACATCGTAAGACACAACAGTGAACGAATGTGGACCTTCAGTAAGGCAGATGTGAATTTGGATTCTGCCTCGATAAGCTCTTGGGCTATGGTCAAGTTATTTACCCTCCCCAAGCCTCAATTACCTTTTCTGTATAATGGGTAGAAAAATCCCTGCTTTGCAGGATGCACAAAAGTGCCAAACATATAATGAGCACTCAAATGTTTCTCTCCTGTAACTGGAGAGGCCATCACAAATGCACCAGCTGCATCTCCAAATGGGGGGAGTCAAAGTTGCTCCAGGTGCAGGCTGAAGAACACCCATCTCCTTTTCTTCAAGTGTCTTTAGAACAAGCAAATCCCTGTCCTTCCAGTAGGTCCCATACACTGAGCTCAGTTGAGTCTTTGATTAGCATCCACCCTCTTTTTCACTTTCCCCTAATCCTTTCCCTTTTAACATTTGAGTTCTCAAGATGTTCTTTGTCTCTGTTGCACAATGTGTGTGTGTGTGCACGCTGTTGGGAAAGGGGTACAAAGAGGCGAAGTGTATTTTTAGAGCAATGGAGGAGCTGGTTTTCAAGTTCATATGTTTATGCTTAGAAGAGATGGAGAAGGAAAATCTCGGTGGCAGTCTCTGTGTCCTCTTCAACACCTAAGAGGCTTTCTGTGACATGCCTTCCAGCATTCTGATTACAAAGCTTGCTGCCCCTTCCTTCCTTGCCGGCTGCCCTTCCTCTCCCCTCCCCCAGCAGGGGCCTGATGGCAGCACAGGCGCAGGAGATGCCTTTGTGCCAGTGTCAGTCTCTGGATGTGCAACCTGCTTTCTCGGTGAGCGCGGCCCAATGATCAGGGCAGATTCATCCCCAGAGGTGGCCGGTGCACAATTAACATTTTTGCCTCTTATTTTAATTAAGAAGGGCCAGGGGAGAGGACGTTAGCATGTCCTATGAGACCGAGTGGCATGTGTTGACTGCCGGAGGAGTTTCGGTGATTAGCACTTGTTGAAGACTTTCTAGATAATTAAATGCCACATTAATCATTGCTCCGAGTGGACATAGGATTTTTATTTCTCATCTCGGCTCCTCCCACACTGGAGGTAAAGTGGCGTCCAGACCCGGTGGTTTCCCAGCACACAGGCGCGGCTCACCCGTGCGCGCCCACTTTCAGTGCTTTTGTAGAAAAGGAAAGATTCTCCCAGACATCTGCCTGCGTCGTTCTGACAGCGGAAGCTCTCTTCACAGGCACATTAACATGACCTCATTAGTTCCTGCGTCTACTCTTCTAACCACATAAACCCGAGTGCAGTAGGAGCCAATCATGCTAATTACATCAGATCGCTTTGCATATTCATAAACCATTTTCTGTTTTATGGACAGCAAAAATAAACACAGTATCTCTTTAATAATTTTAAGTGGGTCACTTTCAGGACTGTATCTGTTTTAAATAAATTATCATATAGTTAAAGGCCACAGTCAAAAGCTATTTTTTGAGCAGCCCCAGAGGTTGGAGTTGGGGGGTAGGGCACGTGGACAAAACTCAGAGTCAACCAGATTAGCCAACTGGTCAATTTCCAAAGTCTCTTTTGCCAAAGAAAATCTAAACTTGAAAACCCTCCCTGGTTAGTGAACAGGTGCAGCATCACTTCTTACTAATGACAAAATACATTCCAGTTAGAAATATGAGACTGTCAAAATCACAGTCTTGGGTAGTGAGAGTAAACCAGTAACATACCAATTCCTGTGTTTTCTTGGAGCACTTCGTTTTAGAGGCCAAGTTTAATACTCTGTATTTTCTCAAATGGAATGGAAAATGGGCACCCAAAGGATTAAAAGTAAAAGATCAACCTGCAGAATGGACCTACTGCTTGTGTGTGTGTGTGTGTGTGTGTGTATGTGTGCGCACGCACATGCGCGTTTCCCAGACAATTTTGAGATCCACTTAAGGCCCCTATCCTGTGTGGGCCTTCCAGTCCAAGACATACAACCTTCAAAAATAGAGTTGAGTTATAGATTTCCTTTGCTTTAAGGAAAAAGTGAAAAAGGTTTGAGAAACAAAAATACACAAAATTTTCAGCACACACGTGAGGACGTCCTTAACCTAGGTCAGAGAATGCACTGTTTTCCAGACTACCTGACAACCTAGTTATGGGAGGCAATTGATCTGATAATTATAACTCATTCCCGTTCATTCATCCTAGAGGACTAAAATTGTGCTAATCTGATTGAATGGAATCTGTATTTTAAGGTAATAATCCAGCGTTTCTTTATTGAAAAAGCATCTGATATCGTTTTCCATTGATACAAGCTGATCTTTTTTTGTCACGTTTAATAGAGAGGTGGCACCCCATTTAGATGCAGTTACAACACCATGGTTATTTCCAGCTCTAGAGCTTGCTTCCTTTTTGCTTTGTTGTGAACATTCCTGGGAGAATTAATGTGGCATTTCCTAGCCGTGTTCTGGGCTATCCCATTCTGTTGATTTTGCAATGCTGCATCTAGATGAGTGGGTGTGGGAGGCTGAAAAAGTTCTCATTCTCTGTAATGTACAGGTTCCTTACTCAGGGCTTCTTGGGGACCTCTGCTTAACCTCCCCAAATGATGGCATTTACTCCTCTTCACCTTGGCTCCTGAACAGGTTAGTAGACTCTGAGCACAGATGGCCGCCCTGTGCTAATTATTAGCTGAACCAGAGTTGAAGCTTGTGTGTGTCAGCTGCACTGGTTTCGAAATATCCTATTATTTGGGCAATATACCTAGGAATTACAGTTTATAATTTCATGAAAGCCTAACGTATCTGAATGTTTACAAGTTCTATCCCTTGGGGAAATATATAGTGTTCATTTCTTTTGTTTAGTCTATTTAAAGTGGGACTAGATACAAAGCCAGAGTGATTGACAAATTAATGCTCTGAGCTCCTACTCAAAAGTACTTGAATTATTAGTACAAAAAGCATGTTACAAACTGTAATAATTTTAACTCCATTTCATTGCTAAAAGCTAATAATAATGAAAACAAACGAAAATAGTAATGCAATCTAACACTAGCCAGAATGGAAGCCGTCACAGAGTTGGGACTCTGCAATCAGATAATTAGTTCTATTAAAACTCAGGAAGGGCTGAATCTGGCCATTTATTTTGGATTCAGTTCTGTAGGGAGAAAGAGAGGAAAAAGAATGGCCCTGCACAACATAAATCAGACCTTGCATTCTTCCTTCCTTTCCTCCTCCCTCCACAGCCCAGGAACTGCATTCCTGGGGTGACAGCTGTACTCCCACTGTGGAGGAGAAGGACCTGAGGAAATAATGGGTGTGCCAGCGAGGAGGAGGAGGTCACAGCTGGTTGCGCACAAGACCCACCTTTGCACTGTCTCAGCCATCTGGGAGGAAGGGGAGGAGCTATACATTGCTACAGAGAGCCAGAAGTCTAACTGTGAGCAGAGCACACCAGTAGTCAGGTTCTGTAGAGAACCAGAACCAATAGGAGATATATATATGTACACATACAAATTTACATAAGTAATTTATATTTATTACAAGAAATTATACATGTAAAGACTTCTAGTAGCTGAATGGTGGTGCACATCTATAATCTCAGCTTCTTGGGAAGTAGAGATTGGGAAGATCATGGTTTGAGGCCAACCCTGGGCAAAGTTAGCAAGACCCTATGCCAACAAACAAACTGGGCGTGGTGGATGCAAGCCTGTAATTCCAGCTACATAGGAGGTGTAGGTAGGAGGATCACTATTTATGGGTGCCCTGAGCAAAATGTTCCCAACCCTATCTGAAAAATAACTGAAAGGGCTGGGGGCATGGCTCAAGTAGAAGACCACCTACCTAGCAGGTGTGAGGCCCTGAGTTCAAGCTTCAGTACTGAAAAAAAAAAGTCTGCTGTAAGAAATCGGTTCATGCAATTATTGAGGCTGAGATTGTGTCATTGTAGTTGAAGTCTAAAGGCCTGAGAGCAGAAGACTTATGGTGCAATTCTAGCAGAAGGGCAGAAGACTGTGTCCCAGCCTGAGCAGCAGAGCAGGACTCCCCCTTCACCTCTGTGCTCTACTCAGGCTTTCATTTGGCCCATTTCTCTGAGGGGGGCCAAGTGCTTTTTTCCACTACCAATTCAAATGTTAAGTTCATCCCCAAACACCCAGAATAATGCTTTGCCAAATGTCTGGGCACCCAATGACCCAAAGAAGTTAGGAGCCCCAGTCTGATTCATCCTGGTGCTCGTATTCATTGTTTTCTCTGTCAAGGTGAAGCTAATCAGACAGTATGGGTCTATAGGTCTGGGTGTTGGCAGATCTCAGCTGAGTAGCCTGACAGACAGGTAGCCTGGCTTCATTCCTGTCATCCTAGCTCCCTACCTGGGGTTTGACAAGCTGTCCATGGGGAAGAATGAGCAAACCACCAGGGCATCTTTCTCTTACTGTGGAAAGCCTCCAGTCAGTGTGACAGGGAACTGGCCCTGAGTGTGGATACAGGAAGGTATAAGCAAGTTGGAGGCCATTGATGTGCAATTTGCCCCAGTTCCCTTAATCCAAGAATGCTCTCTCTGAGTCTGGTGTGGAGGGCAGATCTGGGCAGTGTGAGATCTGTCTCTGTTCCAACCAGGCTCCTTCACGGACTCCTTGCCCTACCTATCCTTGGACTGTTCGCATTCCCTCCTTGGCTCCCTGTAGCAAGGGTCCTGTTGAGAACCTAGCCTTTTACCCACTCAATGTAGATACTATGGAATACAGAGCTGATTGCTATGGCATTGCTTGTATGTGAGCCTTGGCATCCTTTGTGTGGAGACTCAAATATTAGGTGACCTGGGCCCTTGACAAACAGCTTCTAAATTCCCTCATGGAATGAAGGGAGCAGAGATGACTTCCAGCACTTCAAAGGACCTGAGTTTACACAAAGGTCAGGTCATCCAAGCTAGAAGCACAGCCCAGTCTCTGTGCATAAACAGATTATAAGAAAGGCAGCCTTGGTGACACAAATGAAAAATCACTGTAGCTGATTAAGAAGGAGCGGGAGTCTTCTCTTACCTGGGGGCAAGGATGGGGCTCCAGGGCGTAGGACTTTGGTGTCCTGCTAACTAGTCCAGGAGCTGGCTTAGAATCAAATAGTCCAAAACTATCACCTACGCTCAGGAAGGTGGCACATGTGGCCCGCAGGAGCTACCATGTTTTTGAAGATGGTAATTCAGAGTGTCTTCCCAAGGTGTGGAGCTCTTGGGCTAAGACATTCCAGGAATCCTGCCTGAGCCCACAGAGGCCTGTGGCCTTGACACAGCCTGGTGGCCCAATTTGGCTGGTCAGGTCCCAAGGTTGATGCATAGTTTTAGCCAGTGGCTGCCAAGACAACCCAGAGCCACCTACAGTTGTTCTCCTGTGTTTAGCTATTGCTGCCTTAGGAATTCAAATATTGTACAGAAATGCAGGTTTATTGTTATCAATCCCATCTCATGGAACTTGACAAATGCTTTCTTATGCAGATAATTAAGAGATAATGTCACCTGCACAAAGCTCTGTGGCTGAAATAATGGCTCTTCGCTGTGAAGTTTATGCCTCAGCAAAGTCACGGGTAGTAAGAAGGTTTGGGATTTTTAGGAATTAGAAAAATTAGTTATAGACTTTTAAGTTGGCTTTTTTCTCTATGATAAAAACAGACACATCCTCTGGAGACAGAAGAAACACACAAAGAAATATCTCAACAGAAATTAGGGGGTAAGAGTTAAAAGAATCAGAATGTTCCACACAACAAATTGAAGAGATGAGAACAGTCCTAAGAGGTAAAGGACAGAGAAGAGAGGGAGGGGACAGAAGCAAGCAAGTGACATCATGGCCACATAGAAGCCTGTTAAGAAAAAGATCTCTAGTAGCAAATTATAATTCATTAAGAAAAAGATCTCTAGAAGCAAATTATAATTCATTAGCTTTGCAGGACTGTAACTCCATTTCTCTTACTCCTGAACCTTTAATGCAATCTCCTGTACCCCGGCCTTTGGTCAGGGGGCTTGCTAGTGTTTGCTTGTTTGTTTGTGGCTGCTGTTACTACAGGTGGGAGGAACCTCCTGTTCCCTGGCTTAGTTTTCATGTGGAAGAATGGCTTCTGCCACTCTTGCCCTGATGTGGCCCTCCTGCCCCCTCCTGCCCCTCAGTGAGTTAGGAAAAGAAAGCACACTTGTGGCTCAGCCTCCTTCTCCCCCCATGTTGGGGTCTTGGCAGAGAATCTGGGCCTTGGTTAGCCGTAGCAGCAAAGGCTGGGGTGGGAATTTTCCAGTTTTCCTTGTGGCTGGGTGAGTGTTCTCTTACATCCAGGGTAGGGTCCAATATTAAGAAGGCCATTGTCACCTGGTCACCAAGCCATGTTCTCCACAATCAATCTCACCTGCAACAAAATTAGGCTCTCCATTCCATCTACCTGTCTCTGTCTCTTTCGCCTAGTCCAGAACTTAGGCAGAAAGGAGAGGAGGGCACATGTCAGGCCCTTAGATCTAAGTACAGCACTGACAACAGACGGCAGTATGAGTTCACGGAATCAAATACCGAACCAGTGAATCATTGAATCACAGGTATTTGTCAATGAATAGAGAGGTCCAAACACGAATTCACAAACCAGAGGTTAATATTAGGTTGAATCACATGAAATTGCTGACTTTACAGGTCAAAACCAGAATATTTGCAAGTTCACGTGGTTTAACTCAGTAACCCTGCAGTAATTCTGCAGAAAGGGGACTCCTTCCTGAGCTTCCAGTGGCTTCCTTCTAGAATAACCAAATTCCAGCTGTCGCTGGAAGAGACCTGGTAGAGGCTTCTACCAGGTCTCTGAGTGGAGAGCTTTACCTTCTATCCTACCATCTATAACCAACGCTGTTCCTCCCAGAACCTAAAGGGGGCTGCCCCAAGTTCCCTTCACTTGGGAACTGGGGAGAGCTATGATCCAGCAAGGACACTCTTGAGGTCCAAGCTAGTTATTCTCAGATCAAACAATCAGTTTACCCCACCTCCTCAGCATCTGGTATTCACACTGTTGTACACTTTCACATCCATTGTCTAAACAAGACTGGAGTTATTGTTTCCATTTTATAGATAAGCACTCAGAGGTCAGAACAGATGATGTTTCTAGAACACCATTTAAAAGGTGCAATGCTCTGTGCCTTAAATAGAATATTTTATTCAATCCTCAGAACCTGTTATGAGCTGGCTTGTGTTAAGTGCTAATTCCTTGTGACTCAGATGTGACTGTATTTGGAGACAGAGCCCTTAAAGAGGTAATTGAGCCAGGCATGGTAGTGTTCCCCTATAATACCAGCTACTCAGGAGATGGAGATAAGATTGCAGTCCAAGGCTGACCTGGACAAAAGTAGGACACCTTATCTGAAAAACAAACTTAAAAATATGCAAATGAACTGTGAGTGTGGCCCAAATTGTAGGGCACCTGCCTAGCAAGTGCTCAAGGTCCTGGATTCAAAACCTAGTACCATCAAGAAAGATAGATTAAGTTAAGATGAGGCCTTTAGGATGGGCCTTAAACCAGTCAGACAGATGTCCTTCTAAGAAGAAAATTTGGACACACAGAAACACCAGGATGTATGTGCACAGAGGAAAGACTACATGAGGACACAGTGAGCAGGCAACCACCTTTCAAGTCAAGAAGAGTGACCGCAGAAGAAAGTAACCCTGCTGACACCTTGATCTTGGACTTCCAGACTTCAGAAGTACAAGATAATAAATTTCTGTTGTTTAAGTCAACTTGTCCATGGTATTTTGTAAGACGTACCACCATGTCCTATTAGACGAATGAGGAAGCCCGGGCTCACATGGGGCAGGGATCTTGTTCAAGGTCAAAGTTCACCCAGCAAGTAAATGATGCGGCTGGCTTTATGCACCATGACCCTAGAGTCCTCTGGCTGCACCTTTTCCATTTTTACACAAAGAGGGTTGCTCAAGGTCACACAAGTAGAATGGCAGAACTGAAACCTGAGGTCAAAGATGACATCATTTTACCAATCAGTATTGCCTTAAATACAAAATTGTCTCTGGCAAGCAGGTCCTGATTCTTAGGATTGGAGGACAATAGAGATGGTGATCAATAAACAGAGAACATTACACAGTCTTCATAATTCAAGGAGCAGAATGAGACTCTCTATGGGTTCTCTGTGGAGGTGTACGTGCCGTAAACTTACTAATTAATGCAAGGGTCTGCTCAATTGATTATGATAAGGGTAACTCAGGGGAAGGGCCGCTAACCTTGGAGCCAGGGTTTTGGTCTCATCCTTGCTACTTACCATGGCAGTGACCTTGAGCAAATCCTTGTCTTTTCTGTGCTTTCCTCCCTATCTCATACCCCATCTTCTATAGTAGAGTCAATAATTCCAGTTTCAGGTCCCCTCAGTGCTTCTGGAAGCAGCAAATGTGGTGAGAAGCAGAAACCTTCTGAATAAACTGACAACTATTGGATATGTTTATTACCTTTGAGCAAACTAACCAGCCGACAGAGTTCTAGGGTGCCCTGTGGAGGGCCTTCCCCAGGCTGCACAGCGGCCTTTCAGACATGATCTGGCAAAATGGGCAGTAGGTGAGTGGTGCTAGCACACATGGGGCACTTAGAAACCTCCTTCCCTGCTCAAGTGCAGACTGGTATAGTTCCCAAACCCACGAAGATCTCCTGCCTACAAAGGCAGGCAAGGCACCATTGCACTTCTCCCACACAACTCCATGTGCACCGCGGGAGGGGCTGGCGTGTGCGTGTGTTTGCACTTGGAGAGGCTGTCTGTGAAATCTAAAGGACCAATACAAATTCAGCAGCAGCTGGGAACAGACAGCACTGGCTGGGGACCCCATCCTGGGTGACACTGCACATTGTAACAGATAGCAATCTGGAGGTATCTTGTGAATTTATTTGGGGTGGATTCATGGGGGAGTTTTCTGGCTTACCCCAGCATTCAGGAATTGTAGCCAAGAGCAAGCCATTTACTGTAGCTCTGACAGGGGGATCTTCTGGCTTGGAGGTGTTCAAAAGTGGTTACTGGGGTCGGATCTGGGAATAGAGGGATGGGGGATGTGGGGAGATGCTGCCCAAAGGGTACAAAGATGCCATTCTGTAGGGTGAAGCAGGCCTAGAGAGCTAAGGCCCGTCTGGTGATTACAGTCGAAGACTGTGTGGTACACACAGCACTGTGTTGCTAAGAGTAGATCTGTAGTTGCTCTCACCACACAAAAAAAGAAAAAAAAAAAAACCAGGTAACTACGTGGGACGGATATGTTAATTTGCTTGACTGTAGTACTCATTCCACTATGTATATTCATGTCAAAACATCGTGTAATATACCTAAATATACGCAATGATTATTTTTATAAGAAACGGGTAAGGTAAGGCTGTTGTTATGTTACTGTTGCTGTTAGCATCCTTGTAATAGTATCGTTACTCTGTAAAGATCTTTTTTTTTTTTTTTTTTTTTTTCATTTTTCTTTTATTATTCATATGTGCATACAAGGCTTGGTTCATTTCTCCCCCCTGCCCCCACCCCCTCCCTTACCACCCACTCCACCCCCTCCCGCTCCCCCCCTCTGACTCAGGCTGATATGAGAGTCCAAGCTATAGAGACAAGGTAACCAGCCATCCCTCCCTTCCTGAAAAGTCACATTGTTTTTACTTTGTTTTTTAGCTACATGTCCTAAACCATATGAGGGCACTCCCTGAGCTGGGAAGAAGCTGTGAAACTTCAGTTAATTCAGCTATCCTGTGTATGATTAAGATTAAGAACTGGCGTGCATGTGCAGTGGCCCGGGGTAGTGGCAGGGGAGGGGAGAGGGTGTGTGTATGTGGGCATCGGAGACGTTCTATGGGAAGAGTAAGGGAGTCCCCTGGCCTAGGGCCACCAGTGCCGGCGAGCCAGGCTATCCTCTCGCTCTCGCTCTGCGATGTTGTGGGGAGTGCAAGCAGTTCCTCCAGTTTTGTACCTGCTTCTGTGACCCCTTTGAACTCAAGGCCTAGGACCTTGGGAAAAGTTGGTTACACATCTCCAGTCAGAGGCTGGGACAAGGGCTTTAGAGATGCTAATTTGTATAATGGTTCAGAGCTGATTGACAGGCAGCGGGACAATAAACTTGGAAATGTGAATGAACCCGGCAGGGGCTGAGGCTGCAGGGCCTCGGGGGTTGGAGGAACTGAAGGTTTCTATCTGGGTTTAGATTCCCTGACAGCAGCCGATTTGGTTGGAATTCAAATACCAGCAGCAAGAAGCCAGCAAATAAGAACCAAGCGACTTGGATATTTTTAAAACCAGGAGACCCATGGATGAGCTATAGGGGGGTCCCTGAGACTGAGATGAAACACGGCATTTTATTTGCAGGCGAATTTTTCTGGAGAGAGGAAGCACAGCTTTTGTTAGATTGTCAAAGGCATTTGTAACTCCAAAATGTTTAAAAGCCACAAGGCCCTGGGCCTCCAGGCTATCCAGGAAGGAAACAAGTCTGAATAGCCAAATCCAGATGGGCGTTAAGATCCCGGTGTTTGTCCTCCTTTTCCTGCTCACTGGGCTACTCCTCCCCAGAGTCTCTCTTCCAGGTTCTTGTCTCTTGCCTCTCTGATTGATTATCTTCTCCGTGTCCTTTGCTGGTGTATTTTTTTCATTTCATCCTTTCTGTGCCCACCTTCTCCAGGGCTCCTATCTCTGTTTCCTCCACTGACCCAAGACATACATCTTCAGAGGTCTCACCCCCAATCCTTTTGCCTTGGAAAGCCATATCATGACATCCCCCTGCCATCTGGTCCAGAAACGTTGGGTGAGTGGACCTAATCTCACACCATTTCACCATGGGCAAGTCCAATCAATGGTACAAGTCCTGAATCTCTTTGATGGGGCCCGTGACCCTCAGCAGCTCAGGCTCTCAGCTGGCTCCCTAAATGGTGCTCTGGCCCAGAGCTCTCTCCACAGTGTCCTCCATGCTGTTACTAGAGTGCTACTTCTAAAACACAAGCCTAAGTTTATAATTCTTTACTTAAAGCCTTTGCATTTTCTGGCAAAATTCATTTGTTCTTCAGTGCAAAGTCTTTAGCTTAGCACACCTTAGCTTTCAGGAGCTGGCCAATGACCAGCCTTGTAACTGTCTAGGGTTATGGGTTCCACTGGATAAAGAATTAAGAGGTAGGAAAAGTGAGAGAGTTTAGCAAAGTTTTATTGGGGAAACAGAGGTGAAAGTAAAAGTGGGGAACTCCTCCAAGAAGGATGGGATTTGGAAGTTAGTAGTCCCCTGACTTCCTCCGGGATTTCTCTTCTTAAGATCCTCTCTCTCCCCTCTCCCAGGTGGCATGGGGTATACCCTCCATTTCAATTTTCTTAGGCTTCTGTCACCCTCTGTCCATACAGTCTTTCCCTGTCCCTGATTGGATCTCCCAACTGTGAGCCGGAAGTGAAGGGGTACTCCCTATATCAGGGCATGCTGGGAAAAAGCTCCTGTGTCACCAGTGCCATGTGGAATCCACCATCTTTCCCTGACTGCCTGTGTTCTACTGTCTATCCCTCAATCTCCCACCACCAGTGCGGTGGTTCTCCCTCCCACTCCTTGTATTCTGCCTTGTGACCTTAATGCATCATACACTTGCACACTTCTGTCCTCCATCTTTGGCCTGGAGCAGCTTTCCCTCATCCTTTGCTGATCTGTGCTGTCCAATATGGTCACATTTTAATTTTAGTAAAATAAAAAATTCAATTTCTTCAGTTGTACTAGCCACATTTCAAGTGCTCCGTGGCCACATGTGTCTGGTGGCAACCATATTGGTGTTCCATAGAGCCCTGCCATCACTGCAGAAAATTTTACTGGACAACATGGTCTAGCAAACTCACACCATCTCTGAGATCCAGTTTGGGTCACCTCCTTTGGTCCGGGTTAGCCATTGCTCATCAGAACACCTTTGATCCATCTCTGTTATGCTGTATGTGCAATGGGCTTGTCAGAATGCTCCCCCATTCTGCAGGTTTCCTGAGGGCTGGTGACTCAGTATCACCAGCACTCAGTAGAGTGTCTAGAATAAAACAGGCTCAATAACCACTTGTGGAATGAAGCTGTGAGCCCTCTAAGCCAGCCTCGTTCTCAGGGCTGGTGGAGTGTGTTGGTTATAGAGAATCTCTTACAGGAAAGGGACAAGGTCATGGATCCAACACTGGAGGCAGAGGGAAAGAAGTCTTTATATTCCGTTGGCTGGTACAATGGAAGTAACCAAAGGCAACTACTGAGCAGCTTAGGTTTTCTGTGCAGTAGTCTTGTAGTCTGAGATTCAGGCCAGTATGGCTTCCTTCTCTCCTTGCCACAGAATCCTAGAATCAGAAGATATCTTAAAAGTAATGGAACTCAGACTGAAACCGAAGTTTTGGACCTAAGGCCCATACTCCTGAGATTCCATATGCCAGGTCCAGTCACCTGCTCCTAAATGTCAAATAAAGAGGCCTGGTGAAGGCAGAGAAAGGAGGTTTATTACATGACTTAGGACATGCCGCAGGAAGAGACACTCAACTCATCTTTAGCCATCTTCAGAGTACAGACATGAGTTATAGGTTTAAGCAGACAAAAGAACTGCAGGCAGGGGACAAAAGGTATGCATAGTTAAATAGTCTCAGTCACAAGTTGTTCTGGCTGACCATTATCTCAGTCCAAGGGTTCCCAGATGGGTTCTGGAGACGTTATCACTGTCATCACTTGAGGGGAGCAATTTGGTTCCACTGAGATGATTACTACACTCCAGGGTACAGCCTCGTCTTTATAGGTAATTGTCCTCATTCGGAGGGATGGTCTGTCCTGCACATTCCACTCTTCCTCATGGGAAGTTTCAGTCCCTTGTCAAAAAGATGTTATCAGTCTTTCTTGGAATCCAAGGTGATTGCAAAGTGACTGTAAAAAGAATGGCTTACAGCAAAGACAGATGCAAGTTGGAGGCAGGGATGCCAAGCTTCTCCTGTTTTTAGTTAATTCGTGTGCCCAAGTAAGGAGTCAGTGCTTTTCAGCAAAAGCAGTTTGAGCACCTCTTACAAGACCTGTAAGAGGTATATTCAGCTGTATTCATCTCTGCAGCAGGAACTTCCAACTGATCGCAGCCAGTGACAGGGAACAAACACCCTTCCCCTCCAGCCAGGTTATTACGTCGCCAGGCAGCCGTTTTGGTGACTAGTGTTTTTTAATATTGAACTGCAATCTGCCTCCTTCTATCTACAAGTGTGGTGCTAGTGCTCCCCTCCAAGACCCAGAATGCATCTTCCTCATTCCATAGTTAAAAGCAACCTGTGGGTGAGGACATTTGTCCCTTCTTCCAGAGGTCACTGGCCTTTCTAGGTTGGTCACCTTATGGGCAGTTAATTTTTATTAAAGCAATTATTTCATAGCTTCCTATTTCCTGAAATCAGCAAGCTTTTCTTGCATGAAAAAGCAATATAATATTTTACCCCTTAAATGCTTTTTACATATAAGAACCGAAAGCAGATTTTGGCTCAGATGTTCAGGGAAGGAGCTAAAGTGATGAGTTAGTCATTCCCACCTGACAGGGACCCTGGGCTGGAGACATTGCCTAAGCAGAGGCAGACGTGTCAACATCTCATCACCGAGATTTCATTATTTATAGAATATAATGCTGATAGGTGACCGTCCTCATAATAGCAACAACAATAATAGCTCACCCTTGTGCCAGGCAGGGCTCCAAATGCTTTATATAGCTTGCATTTGATAATAATCCCGTGTGATGGCTTTCTCTTATTGTCCCACTTTGCAGGTGATGAAATTGAGGCACAAAGAGTAAGTGCCGTCAGTCATGGTTGGTTAATTTCTTTTTTTCTCTCATTATTCATGGGAATTCCTAGGGTTGTCACATGCACAAAAAGCCTGATCCTCTAGCAGATCACATTGACTTTCAGCTGAATCTGCTCGAGTCAAATTTTCACAGCATCCTCCTGTGGTGGGGAGTAGTAGTTCCAGTGAATGCCTGAGAAAATAAAGGTTCAATGAGTTGGTAAGTTTTTTCATCCCAGAGTTTTCAATGAGAACTGGAATTCCAGCAAAACCCTGCAGACATGATGCTGTTTCCACCAGTCCACCTTTCCTAATGAAAGTGGGGGCACCATCCACATGAGCTGATAGCTGATAGACTTCACACCTGCAATTCCATAATAGCAGGTGTTAGGTCTGCTCCATCCTCACCCTATCGTGTGAGACCAGGCTGAGGACATAGGTTTTCTAGCTTCATGTTCTGGAGTTTCTGAAGACTGTGATCCCACTCAAGGGCCAGGAAGACCAAGTGTGGTCCCAGGTGTGTCCACGGCAGTCTCCAGGCAAGGACACAGCTATAGACGGAATGTAATCTTGGGACCTTGTACCCAAGTGTGATGTGGTACGATGTTTCTGAGCTCCCCTACCCCGCTAGAAGCATCTTCCTCTCGACTTTTCTTCAATTCTTGCTCCACCTCAAGCTCCTTTACCTTGCCCTGGCCTGATAGGTTTCCTGCTCTTCTATCATCCCAAACTAGGATTACACACCCAGCAGAAGGGATGACTCTTGGGTTAGTGAGAGGGAAGGTCCAGTGGTCCTGGAAGTTCCTCCTTCACCCCTGGCTCTTCAGAAACATGGTCATTTATTGTCTTGCGCTTTAAATTTCTCAGAGCTGAGATAAAATCCATCCTCTGCCTTTCTCCCAGGGCTGCCAAGTTCAAATGGGATAAAATATTCATTTGTTCATTCGTGTGCTCATTCATCTATTCAACAGATATGTCTTGGGCGTTAGCTAGGTATCAGATATTCCTAGGTGTTGAAGCTACTTCAGTGAATAAAACCAAGTTCAGTCCTCATGGAGCTTCCATTCTGGAAGGGTTACAGACAAATCAATCAACCAATCAATCAATACCTAAAGCAGAGCTCAGCAATAGAATGTGGGGAGGGGCTATTTTATGAGTGGCCAGAGAAGAGATCTGGGTGAGGGATCACATTCAGCAAAGAACTGAATGAAGTGAAGGAGCTGGCCGTCAACCAGGGGAGGACTGTTCCGGTTGCAGGGAATAAGTATGAAGGCTGGAAACGGGACCACACTTGACCTGTTTGAGGACTCACAGAAGATCCATGCGGCCAGAGCAGAATGAAGAAAGGTGGGGGAGGGCACAGAGGGGGTGGGAGGATGCTTAAGCTCAGGAGATTGTCTTACTGCGGGTGTCCCAGGCCACCTTCTGAACTCAGGCACCAGCCACTCTGGGCAGCCCAGGCTAGAGCACAGAAGATCTTGACCAAGGACAGATGGGACTTGTGGTCATTTGAAGTTTGGGTTGGTTCTAGACACAGACAGCCACAGCAGCTATTCCTACACAGAACTGCAGTCTAGCTTGAGCGACTGAGAGGTGGCTCAGGAGTCTAGTGGGATGGGACATATCCACAGGCTGGAAGCAGTCTGACACCAGGCCTATCTTCTGTGGCCCCAAGTCAGTCCCTGCATCAGGCCTGACTTGGGAAGCAAATGGGGTCTTCCCCAGCAGGACTGTGCTGGGGTCCAGGCACACTTTCGTTGATACTACAGAGCCAGAGAAAGAAGAGAGGAAGAACCTCTCTTCAGGACCTCAAGACACCTTCAGGCCCGAGCTGATGAAAGAGAGAGTGAGCGGGAGCGGGAGTGCCTCTGCTTGCTCCTGACATTCTAGTCCAACCCCGTGCTTCTGGCTGCATGCATTTAGTCCGCCAGGCCGTGCTGACTTTCCAGGCAGGCTTATGTGTCATTTCCCCATTCTTCTATCCTGGAGGGGCTGGGTGGATGCAGAACTCAGGTGCCCCAGCGCCTTCTAGAGGCCCAGAGACACACAGAACCCACAGGGAGGTTTCTAGGGCTTGGGGCTGACCAGCCCATCCTGGTGAACTGCTGTCTTGAAGGCTGAGAGGGTCTAAGAATTAGACAGATGAGCACCATTTAAAACCCAGGGCTTCTGTATAATACCCTGAACCCTCTGTGCTTGCTGTATGGTGGGAGGTGCTTTACAGAGGACAGAATCTTTCACGTGCATTTAACACGCACACACACACACACACGCCAGTAAACCAACATAATCTGAGGTATAATTCATATAGCATAAAATATATCATCATAAAATGTCAATTCAGTGATTTTTCATCTAGTCACAAGATTGTACAACCATCACTCTTGTATAATTCTAGAATGTTCTCACCACCCAAAAAGGTATACCCTGTACCCTTTAGCAGTCATTCCTCATTTGGTCTTCTCCTCAAACCTGGGAACCACAAATCTACTTTCTTTCTCTATGGATTTGCTCACTCTGGACATTTTATATAAATGGAATCATGCAATATATGGCCTTTTGTGTCTCACTTAGAACCATGCATCAGCACTTTCTTCCTTTTCATGGTTGCATAATATTTGCAATCCATCGGTTAATGGACCACTGGGTTGTTTATATTTTGAGCTATGAGGAATAAGGCTTCTGTGACCATTCATGTACAAGTTTCTGCATGGACATATGTTTTCCATTCTCTGGGGTACAATTGCCAGGTCATATTGCTAACTCTGTGTTTAACTTTCTGAAAACTGCCAAACGATCTTTCCACAATGGCTATACCATTTTACACTTCCCTCAGCAGGGCATGAGGTTCCCAGTTTTTCCCATACTGGGGGGATAAAGTGGCATTTCACTGTGGGTTTGGCTTACATTCCCTTAATGATGCCTACCATCTTTTTATTTGCTTATTGGCCATTTGTGCATCTTCCTTGGACAAGTGTCTATTCAGATTCTTTGCTGAGTTTTACATTGTTTTATTTGCTAATTGCTTTGTTATAAAGAGTTCTTTCTATATTGTGGATACCCTTAACAGATATATAATTTATTTTGCAGTACTGGGATTTGAACTCAGGGCCTACACCTTGAGCCACTCTACTAGCCCTTTTTTGATATTTTTTTTGGCAAAGCATTTGCCCAGGCTGCTTCAAACCATGTTTCTCCTGATCTCTGTCTCCTGAGTAGCTAGGATTACAGGTATGAGCCGCTGGTGCAGGGATCAGATACATGATTTGGAAATATGTTTGCCCATTCTGTAAGTTGTCTTTTTGCTTTTTGGATAGTGTCCTTCAAAATACAAAAAAGTTAAATTTTGATAGAGTCCAATTTATATGTGCATTTTCTCTTGTTTGTGCCTTCTGGTGTCATAGTTAAGAAATTATTGCCTCATCCAAGGTCACAAACATTTATATCTATGTTTTATTCTAACAGTTTTGTAGTTTTAGCTTTTAAATTTAAGTCTCTGATTCATTTTGATGTCATTTTGCATATAGTGTGAGGTAGGGGTCCATTCATTCTTTTGCCCACAGGTATCCAGTTGTATTAGTATCATTTGTTGAAAAGACTATTCTTTCCTTCATTGAGTTGTTATCCCACCCTTGCCAAAATTCAATTGACTCACACACATCTTTTAAAATGATGGTTCTCACTTGATTGTGAATTAATTTTTTGGGATCAAAATTAATCCATAGCTTCATACTCTGAGGTTATAGCAGAAGCCCTAGCACAGAAGAGAGGCATGGTGAGTGTTGAGTGTAGCCAAATTGAATAGCTTGTAAGAGAGGCATCTTCAGAGACTCTTTGAGCCCCTCCTACGGTCAGGGCTCCCCAAGAGATGGAAAGAAGTGATTTTTCCCTCTGGTCTTTGCTCTGCAACTGGGGCAATAGCTTGTTTCTACCAGCCACACTTCTGATTTATCTTGTAGTTGTGATTCTGTGTCTGGGGATTCAGCAAGCAGGCAGCCTTAGCTCCTCTTTGGACCTGGCTTAGGGCTCCTAAGCCAGATTCCTAAGAGGAATTGGCTTAGGGCTCTGATTCGCCTCCTTGGGAAGGATGCTCAGAGCTGCAGGCTAGTGTATACCTTGCCCTGCAGGTTACAGGGGTGACCTTTTATGTCCAACCTTATATGTACCAGAGTGTTTTCCAGCACTCCCAGACCTTGTCTTGACAACACAATGCAGTGACATTAAAGCCTCCCATTCCCCAGAACAAGTGTTTTCATTCGACCGTGGTCCTTTCTAGTCCTTTGCTGTGTGTAGACATGTTTTCTTATATTTGTCAGTGCAGTGCAAATATGATTTTGTGACTTGATCTTTTACTTTGTCGTCATAAATATTTTCCATGTTTCCACTTGTAATACTTCATTGTGTGAGTCTAACCAGTTCTTTCTTGTTAAAATATTTAGACTTTCTCCCCACCCTCCGCCCTGTTGGCATTTAAAAAGTAGATTTTAGAAAACAAAAATAAAAATAAGCTATGTCCCGCTTGCCAGACTGGCAGTTCCTATTCAGATACTCTTTGCAAGGCTTGGTGGTTTTGGCTTCAGTGAACCCCATAGGCTTGGAGACTGGTGTCTCCGAGTGATCCAGAGTGTGCATAAAAATTCACCTGCAACTTCTGTGTCTCCATGAAATACAACGTTAAGCAATTTGCTTGTATAGCTCTTTCAGTTTATATATATATATTATATATAAGCTCTTTCATTTTCTAGTAACATGATCAGGGCCACTGGCGGTATGTCAGTGAGTCATGAGACTGGGAGCTGCCTGGAATCAGAGAAGAAGCCCAGATAGCAAACTAGAGTCAGAAAAGGAGAGGCGGGAAAGGCAAGCAAGGAGCCTTCCCACTGGGAGGGCAAGGATGCCAACAGTTTTGCTCCCGATCTCAGAATGATCATTTATTGCTTTGACGAAAACCTTCAGTGACACAAATTTCCACTGTGAACCTAGTCACATCTTGCATCCAGGATTTTCAACCAATCCCATGTGGTCTTGCAGAAATCCAGCCAGAAGAATGAAGACACTTTTCCTGCAATCAGGGAGCCACAGCACCCAGGGAAAGATGTTCCCTGTGACTTCTTCATCTGCCCCTCCTCACATCGGGGTCTTTTGGAGCTGGCTTTCTGAGCTGGGTCTACAGGAAGCTAGGGTAGTCCGGAGACAGCCACCATTGTAACCGTGCAATTAAACAAGAATGCTCCGGCTTGACAGTTCCACTGTGAAAGTTTTCAAATAGTGTTTGGAATGTTTACATAACTGTTCAAAAGAGGCTTTTTCAATGTACCTGTTTACACTCTCTCCTTTTGGAAATTCTTTGAGTCATCAGGCCGTGGAGGGCTCTCAGCCTGCACTTGCCACCCTTGATTGCTGAGAGAGGAAAGAAAGGCCTGTCAGGGAATCGCTGGGAAAACATCCCCTAACAAACGCCCTCTAATGAGGGGCGCCTCTTTTGCAGCGGCGGGGGGCGCCGCGCCGGGGGCCGCGGGGCGCGCGAGGACGCGGTTTTGTTGTGCAGCTCTCGGGTGGCGGGCGCACCGGGCCCCGCGCCTTTGTGTGCAAATTTCCCACCGGGGCCAAGCAACTTTTCCGCAATTTAATTAAGGGGCTTTAGAGTCCGGAGTTGGCCTAACAAGCTCCTGTTCATGAATGAAAGATTTGTCCCCAGCAGCGGGGGCCCCGGCTGGAAACAAAGTGGGCAGCAATGACGGCGGGCTCCGGCCGATCCCGCTGCTCACACTGCCGCCCGCGAGCCCGCCCCGGAGCCGTGCGGTGCGGTGCGGTGCGGTGCGCAAGGCAGGCGAGGCGGCGGCGGTGCGGGGGCTGGCGGCGGCGGGCCTTCTGGGACTCGTCTCACCTAGCTCGCAGCAAATATGCCACCCATATGCCCAGGATCACAACCGAATCAGCTCCATCAGGCCTGGCAAAGAGGCATTTAAATTGCTAATATTGTCCCGGGAGCGACGACAGGCCTGCCAAGGATCAGCTCTGTAGCATCCAAGAGACAAACCTGGGGGGCGGAGAGGGAGGGCTCAGAAAGAGCCGCAGTGAGAAACGCAGGAAGACGGCTGTTCTGAGGCCGCCACCGCAGTGGGAAGCCTTGGTACAGAAACGTCAGGAGAAATGGTGGCAGGAAGGGGCCCAGGATGGAGCTTTGGAGCTCTGGTGGGCCACTGGGACCTCTTAGTCTGGTGTCCACAAAGACTCTGCTCTGCACAAGAGAGTCATCCTCCTTATCTTAGAACACGACAGGTTTGGGGTGGGGGGTAGGCAGAGAGAAAGAGAGAGATTGGAACAAGGAAGGGACCAGTGACGCTCTGAAATGTTCCCCAGTCATGGCTGCTGTGTATTCCTGCCTTTGGCAATGGTCTGTCCAGTGGGTTTGGGTGATGGCCTTTCACAGCCTTTCCAGCGGAGGGTTCACCGAGTGTTTTTCTCTGCCTGTATTTTTAGAAAAAATTATGATGATGGTTGTTAGGTCTCAGGCAGGCAGCACACTCCACTACAAAGTTAGCATGAAATCAATATGTAAATAACCCTTTCTAACTGGCAGCTATTTTTGAAGGCAGAATGCACCTGATGTTACAGGTTTGTTCCAGTTCACTTTAAATACCTCTCTGTCCTCTGAGTCTGTGCATGCGCTCACAGTCAGATCCTTTCTCTTTCACTTGATCTCTGCATCCTCCTCATGTCCTCAAACCTCCTCCATCATTTAAAAATCAGATTGACAAGACCAGCTCCAGGCCGGGAGTGTTAAGTGCCCCTTTGGCATGGTAATTTTTCAGTAGCATGGGTTCCTCCAGAAGGGAAAGGGGCAGCAGAAGCCTGGGCCATCCTCTGGGGGAATTAAAGAGAGAGAAAACCCAGGAGGCTGAGACCAGGTTTGAATCAGAAAATCAGACCATAACTGCCAAAATGCATGAAAGTCATTGCCCAGATGTAAAAGGTCAGTGGTGACCAGGCATGGGAAGAAGCAGGTATGAACCATCACTGCTGCTCCTGTGAGTAGGGGTTGAAGGTCAAAGGTCTTCGCACAGTCCCTTGTCAAGAGTGACAATTTTCCTTACTGCCCTGATTTTTCACTAGCTGTGCCAGGTGCACCTGCAGTAAAACAGAAATAGTTCTAGAATATTCCATGTCAGGCATGACTGGTGCCAGAAAACCTAGTGTTATGGGAGTGGGAGTAGAGGGATATTTTCTGAATTCAATGGGGTGAACAACCATAACCACCATCCATCACAGACACTGAAATTCTGTATCCACTAAGCCATTCCCATTTTCCCCTATCCCCAGCCCCAGGTGACCAGTCTACTTTCTGTCTTTATAAATTTGACTACTCTAGGTACCTCATGTAAGTGAAATCACACAGTGTCCATCCTTTTATGACTATCTTATTCCACTTAGCATAATGTCCTCAAGATGTATCCATGTTGTAACTTTCATCAGAATTTCCTTTCTTTCCAAGACCAGCCATCGTTCTGTTGTGTCTCTATACATGTTGTTCATCCATTCATCCATCGATGGACAATTAGTTTGCTTCCATGTTTTGGTTATCTAGAACAATGTTGTTATGAACACGAGGGTTCAAATACCTGTGTGAGACCCTGCTTTCACTTCTTTGGGGGTGTCCACTCAGGTGTGGAGTTGTTGGATCATTTAGCCAAACATGGTTTAAGTTTTTGAAGAAACACTACATTGCTTTCCATAGTGGCCTCACCACTTTTCCATCCCCACCAGTAGTGAGCCACCTGTTCCCCCACAACCTTACCAACACTCAGTTCCTGTTTGTTTTAATAGTAGCCATCCTGATAATGTGACATGATATGTCACTGTGGATTTAATCTGCATGATTAGTGGAGTTAAGCAACAGTTCGTGAACTTATGGAAATTTGTATATCTGTTTTGGAGAAATATCTACTCATTTTCTGATTTTTGTAATCAAGTTATATTTTTATCGCTGAGTTATTACAGTTCTTTGTATCTAGATATTAACTCCTATCAGATATGTAATTTATACACATTTTCCTATTTAGTAGGTTGTCTTTTCACTCTGTTGGTTGTGTCTTTTGATGCACAGAAGCTTTCAATTTTGATGAAACTCACTTCATTTTTTCCTTTTGTTACTTGTCAGATCTGAGAAATCTGATCTGAGAAATCAGATCTGAGAAATCAGTGCCTAAGCTAATGTCACGAGGCACTTCCTCTGTTTTCTTCTAAGAGTTTTATAGTTTTAGCTCTTACATTTAGCTCTTTGATTCATTTGAGTTAATTTTTGTAGTCTGTGTGAGGTAAATATCCAACTGGATTGTTTTGTATGTGGATATCTAATGCAAAATACCTACCACCATTTGTTGAAAAGACAGTATTTTCTCATTGAATGGTCTTGGCACCCTTGTTGAAAATCATTTGACCACATATGTGATGGTTTAAGTCTGCACTGCTGTTCTATCCCTCTGGTTTATATGTCTGTCTTTATGCCAGTAAAGTAAACCACACTGTTTTGATAACTGTAACTTTGTAATGAGTCTTGAAATTAGGAAATGTGAGACCTCTAATTTTGTTCTTCTTTTTAAAGAGTGTTTTGGATTTTTTGGGGTCCCTGGAAATTTCATATGAATTTGAGGATAAAGTAAGTAGCACTTATTGCATACATGTTATCTCTTAAGTTGGTAGTACAAATTGGAGGTAAAGAAGTCATTAGGCTGAGTCATTAGGCTGAGAAAAGTTGTCCTATGTATAATATTGGTAGGAATCAAATTTACAAATGGAGTTACAAAGTTGGGAGATTGAAACAGTTTTATTATGATCCACAGTAGCACCAATACTGTGAATTTTGGTTACGTTGGTTTTCCTTTTATTTAAAATTATTCCATGTGTTGCTATTTTTTTTTATTTACTTGAGGTTCTGGAATTTTTTTTTAATTATAGTCCCAATCCCCACATAATATAAAAAGTGTACTATCTCTGCCATTTGTAAGTGTGCAGGCCAGTAGTGTTGAGTGTACTCACATTGCTGTGCAGTTGGTCTCCAGGACATTTTCACCTTGCAAAACTGAAACTCTGCTCATCGGATAACTCCCCATTTCCCCTGTCCCCCAGTCTTGGGCAAGCACCATTCTACTTCCTGTTTTTATGTCTTGGACTACTTTACATACCTCATATAAGTGCAATCATGTAGTATTTGTCTTTTGGAGACTGCCTTATTTCATTTAGCCTCATGTAATTACGGTTCATCCATATTATAATATGTTTCAGAATTTCCTTCCTTTTTAAGGCTGAGTAATATTCCATTGTGTGTACATAGTGAATTTTGTTTACCCATTCAGTCTCAGAAGGACCTTGCATGGCTTCCTCCTCTTGGCTATTGTGAGTAGTGATGCTATGAGCAGGATTATACAAATGTCTCTTTCATATAATTAAGTTTTGACACCCCTTCATTTCAGCCCTCTTTGGGAAATTGCTTTCCTCCATCTGCCCATTGCTTGTTCCTATGCACCCGGAAATCTGCGAGCTGTGAGACTATCTATAGTTAATCTGTCCCCTCAACACTAGGAGACTTGGTCTGGCTTGGGAGAGCAGATCTGAATTCACGATGACAGATTGTCCCCTCCTTACAGTGACTCTAAAGAGTCACTTCTTCAGACCAGTGTCTGAAGAAGAGGCTGCAAATTTTCAGGAATAAACTGGTGACCTCAAAAACAGCGTTATGGCTGGGGTGATGGCATTCACCCATAGTCGCAACACACAAGAAGCTAAGGCAGGAGGATCTTGAGTTCGAGGCCAGCCTGGATGATAGAGCCAGACCTTGAACCCTGCTGTTCCTTATAGTGCTCCTTCTGCCTCAAGAGAGCCTGCAGCATATGTCTTGGCCTGGCCTGCCCAGGTGTTCACACTGTTGGCTCCTTGTATTTCTGGTTGCAGCAGGTTCAAGGACAGCAAGGTAGCGGTAGATGGAGCATGTTAAGAGGGGGAGAGTGTGTGGAATGATGTCAAGGACACAGGCACAGGGCAGCTACGTGGAACACTGTGCCATGTTTAGGAATATTTTATTCTTGTGTCTTCAAAAGACACAGTGTTCTATACAGAGTGAGTGATCAAGGGAAGGAGAGGAAGGACCTCTCCCACCTGATCAAGGGCAGGGCGTAAATGAAAGCCCGGATCATGGGAGATTAAGAGTGACTCTGATGCATTTTTCCTGTGTGCCCCTTTTTTCTCTTCCCCTTTCTGAGCCTTACAGTCTCCAGGGCGCAGGTTCTTAACCTAGAGTTACGTCGGCATCCCCTGGGAGCCATCTGCAGGCACGGTGCTCACTGTGTCCACTCCACCGGTGGAGGCTCTCGCTAAGTGGTCTGGGGTGAGTTCTTTGTATTATCTTCCAGGCGATTGTGTTGTGCACTGAACAAAGTCCCAAAAGGTGGTGATGGGACAGGGTGTTGTTCAGAAAGGGGGGAAGGGAGGAACAAGTATTTGCTTTTGCTCTAGGAACTCTGTGCACAGTAGTGGAGACAAATTAATTGCTGTACACAATTAATTGTGACACTAAATACAGGGGATGGTGCCCATGCTGGTGTGGGGCAAAGGGCTCCCACGGAACAAAGGAGAGTGGGGGAGGGTAAAGACCTGGTTGCACAGATTTTAGCTCTAGAGTTTGGGGACGATAGCTGATGGAACCACTTTACCCCCTCAACTGGCTGTGCCATGAGTGACTGGCTGATGGTCTTCCTAGCAGCAAGTACAGAAAAAAGTAGGAGAAAGCTTCAGAAACCAGCTGGGCAGTAGCTGGAGAAGGAGGCCACAGCAGGAGGCAGGGAGAGCCTTGAAGTGGGATTTTGCTCCCTCGCTCAGATACTCTCTCTCAGGCTTCTGCCCCACCACCTTGCAATTCATGGGCACAGTTCTTGTTAAGCCATCTTTCTTTGGGCCATTGGTCATCTGTACAATAAAATAGGACCAGGGCTCTGGATATCCACTTGCCACTCTGTTTGCAATAGCACAATGTGAGGACATTTGGAAGTGCAGAGCAAATCCCTGTTCCTCTCAGAGAACTTTCGTCATGTTGGGGCTGACTATAGAACTAGGAGTGGGAAGGAAGAGGCATAGGAGGGATGAGAAAATTTGAGGCTGTATATATCTGCACTGTTTCTGCAGTTTCTAGAAAACACACTACACTTTAAAAAAGAGCAACTTAGGGGTGAATAGTTTTCTTATCAAAAACTTACCCAAGGGATTTCTTTCGATTGCAAGGGGTCTTCCTCATTGTGAATTATTAAATAGAAAAGACAGAGTTGCTATTGGAACTTTGGAGGATCCTCACTTCAGGAGCCTGGGCCTTTTCCCAGGGCAGCTCTGTGCTCTGTTTTTATTGGCTGAGTAGAATGTAGTTCATTGGAGCAATCGTGTTTGCAAGCTCACTGCTACTACTGTTGACCTCCTCATTTGGCCTTCTGATCTTATACATGATGCTAAAGCACTTGACATTTAAAATTTATCAGCAAAGTTAAAAAAAACTAATATGAATTAAACGGGATTTTTAATCTCCTCGACTGTTGCCATCAGTATAATCACTAACAGAATGAAATCAGCATCAGTAGAGGAAAATATTAATCATACATTTGCATGTATTAAATATGATGTAGGAGAGAGCAGGTTGCATGTGGCTGGATGGTTTGGTAACGTCTGTGAGGCAGGCAGCTGTGGGTCCCTGAGAGGAAAGAGTGATGCTCCAGGGTGCCTGTGTCTTCCCATCCAGTTCTTGTGCTTGCACCAGCCTGCAGAGGACCCAAGGCTGCTCAAGGCTGGTGAGGCCAAAAGCTGGGAAGGACCCAGGACTCTGGGAAGGGCCTAGAGCCCTGTGACTTGGCCTGGATCACAAAGGAACTGGTGGGAGATTTGAGGACTGTGAGTCTCTGATTGTTTAAAGGGGGGGGTGTGTGTGTTCAGAGGAACTCTCCCCTGGGTTGGGAGTTCATCTCTGAACTATGAGATTAATCACTACTAGGGATGGAATCACAAGAGTTGGAAGCAGCTGGAGGCCAGGAGAGGGGCTGGGGAAGGGTTCGGGACACTGTCTGCTGCAGTGCTAGCCCTACTGGTTAAGAGCAAAAAACATTATAAAACAGACCTGCCTTTTAGCAGCTGAGAGACTGTGGAAAAGTTGTTTAAAAGAGGTTCAGTTTCTTTATCATTCAAATAAGGACGATCACAGTAGCCGTGAGAATGAAGTGGCATAGTGGATATAAGGCACTTAATTCAATGCCTGGATTGTAGCAAGCACTTAATAACATTTAAAAAAAGATATCCACAACTCATGGTCCTGGCCACCTCATCCACACTTCTGGTTTCAACCTCTGATGGCCTGGAAACTTTTACCTCCAGAATCTCTGTCTTCTTCAGACTAACTGGCTTCTGAACAGGACTCAGGGGAGCCTCAGACTTACCAAGCACACAACAGAGCTTAGTTTTTCCCCACAAGTCCAGTCCTCCTCCAGTCTCCAACAAGTAAGTGGTGTCCTTCCTGCCATCACTCAAACCAGGTTCTGAGGGTCAATCTTATCTCCAGCACCAAATCAGACTGGCTTCCATAGCCTGTCCATTCTCCCTGTCAAGTGACTTGAAAGCCCATTTCTTCCTTTTAGGAACTACTTCCTAACCTAGGGCTGCAGCATCTCCACCCTCTGATTCCCCTCCCCACTGGGCCCACAGATCGACCTACTGAAATCATCTAGCTGGTCCTTTTTTGCCTACAATCTTTCAGCAATACCCAGGCTTATAGTGAAATCTGATCTCACTGGCTTGGGTACAATACCTGTTATGGCTTGTCCCCTGTCCGGTCTCCAGACTTATTTTCTGCTGATCCTCCCTCCCCACCCTCTGGTTGTGGAATGCTGGATTTCTTTGAGGGGAATAAAAATGAGTCTAGTCTTGAGTATTTTATATAAGTCAAGTAAAAAAGGGGAGACTTTCCCAATCATACCTTTTTTAAATTTTCAGAAGTGTAATAATACATTCATGTATTTCTTTACCATTTTAGTGAATATCTAAGTGCCTACGTGTGCCAGGCACTGCTCCAATACCATGAATACAAAGATGGTGTGGAATAGCAACTTTTTCCTCATAGAGTTGTATTACCAGAACCTATAAACAAATCAATGAAACTAATAAAAAAAACTCAGCTATGGGCTCAACTATATAAAAAGTTATGAAAGTGACATTTTAAAACAGTGGAGAAACAAGGATGATTCAGCATGTGGTATTAAGATAACTGGTTTGATATTTGGGGAAAAAAGCTTAAGTGGAATCCCTGCCTCACGCCATGTATCAACAAATTTTTAAATGGATTAAAGGAAGGTCTAAATGTCAAAATGAGGTTTCTGTCTTTGGCCCCATAAATTATAATCAACCCTCAATTTCTGTCCTGGCCCTCTTTTCATACCAGTGGTCATGAACTCAGATGGCAAAAAAGAACAAGGCAAACCATTTAAATAAAGCAAATAATCCTACAGGGACTAAGTGGAAAGCATTTGCTCTAAGGTAAACATCTAATAATCACAATCAAAAACATAATTGTAATAACAAGCTAACATGTGTAGGTCTACATCTTATTCTGTTTTGTGCTACAATAACAGAATACTTGAATCGGGTGACTTTTAAACAACAGAAATTTATTTCTCACAGTTCTGGAGACTGGGCAGTCCAAGATCCAGGCACCAGCATCTAGTGAGGGCTGCTCTCTGCTTCCAATGGCACCTTGAATGTTTGAATTTCCAGAGGGAGGAACATGATGTCTTCCCATGGCAGAAGATGGAAGGAAAGGGGGGAAGAAATCACTCCATCAAACCTTTTATAATGTCATTAATTCCTTCATGAGACGAAGCCCTCATAACCTAAATGCTCCCCCAAGGCCCCACCTCCCAACATTGTTGCATTGGGGATTAACTTTCAATATGAATTTTTAAAGAGGACAAAAACATTCAAACTATTATATACTTTCCTAATTAATTTACTAATTGAATCCTTAAACAGTATGTGATATATACTATTATTATAAAGAAAGTGAAATACTCAGGAATTAAGTAACTTGTTCAAATCCCACGTTTAGTAAATGTTGACCAGGATCTGGAATCCAGGTCATCTGTTCCAGAACCTAAGTTCTTAGCCCCTATATTCCAGCCCATTCTTAGACATAACCAAAAATCTGCATGGGTCTGACCCCATCCAGGGACAGGCAGTTTTCAAGCTCTGCCCTGGGTTCCAGCAGCAGGATCACCTGCTCTTGTGACACCTGCTCTGCTGACAACTTTGCAAGTCAGTCTCAAACTCAACATAGAATTGTTTCCTGGGCTCCATAAGCTTTTAATGTCCTCTGGGACCCACCTGGGTTTTGTCCTAGCTCCCTCAGATTCACCAGGTTTAAGCTGCCTCCTTCACTTCTGTCCAATGCTGCTCTTTCCTTCCTATTTACTCTCGTGCTTTCTGCGCCTTCCTCATGTGTTCTCAGGGTCTTTCTAAATGTCATCTTCTCAGGATGCCCCGACCACTCCTGCATTTAAAATCACAACCTTCTCTCCATGCACCTCCATCCACACATTTCTGTCAAACTTCCTGTTTCTTTTCTTTCTCTGGTTGACATTCCTCCATGCCACTTGTCACCATCTACTATGTCATATATCTATCTGTTTATTTTTTATTTAGTATTTTTTTACCTATCTTCCTTGTAAGCCCCATGAAGGAATTGTCTCTCCCGCTTGCTCCTGCCGTTGTATCTTCAGTGGCTGGCACAGTGACTGGCATAGAAGTACCCTGCTACTTGGAATGAGTAAATGAATGGTGAATGATCTTCCTTCTTGTTCAACAAGGACATCTCCTTGAGGTCTTGTGGTTTTTCTTTTAAAAGAATTCAGATTGTATACTACCTCTAATCCACCCAATTCTATGTTAGCATTAAGAGAGTTTTTATGTAGTTTCCCCTGCTTCCTGGACAAAGCTTCAAGTGGAATGGATGTCATGTGTCACTGGTCCATTTTATCTTGTGGCTTCCTGGTGCAGTCTCACCTCCCTCCACCCCCAGCTCTTTGTCTTGCTCTGGCTGGGGTTTTCCCAACAGCACTTGAAGAGACCACCTGTTCCCGTGAAGGCCTCAGGGTGTGAGTTGCCTGTGAGTTTCAGAGCAGCTGACAGTAGGAGAGGCTGTGCCAGGCCCAGAAGCCTAGACGCTGCAGGTTTCATCCATGGGCAGACTGAGGTTGAAGCAAGGCATGGATGATCCTCTATTTTTCACAAATCAAACCCTATTTTTCTCTTTTCCTTTTTTATGCTTTTCTTCTTACCTGCCTTTAAAAAAATACCCTTGTGTATTTTTTTTCATTCTCTTTCTCTTCTATTAGAAAGTTCTTTCACTCACTTATTTGTTTAATAAGTATGCATTAAGTACCTTCAGTGTGCCAGACAGCATGCCAGGCTCTGGGGATGAGGCAGTGGACATAACAGACATTACCTTTTCTGTCAGAGAGCTCCAGGGCTCACTGACTCATAAGAATTCAGACTGGAATCTGAGTGATGCCTGCTGGGTTAGGGAACTGCAAAATCGAGGAAGGCACCTACAAGAGCACATAACACAGGCTTTGGAGTTCAAGGACAACTCCCAGAGGAAGTGATGCTTATGCTGGTACCAAAGGAAGAGCACAAGTTGCCCAGTCAGGCACACAGCAAACCAAATGGGGAAGGGGAGGCAGCCAGGGGGTGTGAGTGTGTATGTGAGTGTGTGTGTGAGTGTGTGTGTAGGTTGGATTAGAATCTGGAAATTTTTCTTCCCTGAGTAAGAGAACCATCAGGCTCCCTCAGGTGTTTGAAACATTGACACATGGACAATGAATTTGGCTTTATTCTTGGCCCCAGAAGGCAGGGGGATAGCACTAAGTGGGTGCAAGAGGCAGGTGGGGCTTTAGAACAGAGCAGTCTAAAACACAATGACCCCAAAGGGCCTTCGTGAAAGCCTTATCACTGGAGATGCCAAGAAGGAGCTAGAAAATGAGCAACAATGGTCCTTGCTAGAGAATTAGGCTAGAAGAATTTTGGTGGCTCCTCTTCTCAGGGCTCCTGTGACTCTGGGCTATCATTTTTTAGGAGGGGATTCAATGAGGAGAGCCTGGAACATATTTGGACCTTATCTCATTCTTGGATGATAGAGAAGTGTCAGAGCGGAGCCCAGCCAAGGGGAGCTCACACACCAGTCAGGGAGAGAAGCACATGCCAGACTGCAGGTAACGCACAGGTGACTTTGTAGACCAGATCATAGGAGCAAAAGAATGTGGATACAGGAGTGACATGAGTGGCCCAGGGCACAGAGGATACAGTGGAGTATCCTATGTGAAGAGCTGCAAGGAATCAGTGAACTTGGGTTCTAATCCTTGTTGTGCTACAGACTCATAGTGTGACTTCAGTCTTCCCCTGTCAGAGCCTTCACTCCTTTCTGAAGCTAAGGGCCCTGTATGAATGCTGGCATCATAGGTTCCCTGTGCAGCATCCTAAAATGACTATTTCATTAGTTCATAGCTGCAGAAAGAGTATCCACTCATCAGCCACTTATGCTCTCATTCACTCCACAAGAACTTGTTTGAGCAACAAACAAGTTGAATGAGAGCAAACACAAAGGTGACTGAGACTGTCCAGAAGAAGCTGCGTGTACAGTTGTGCATCGCTGCCTTGGTTACAACACTAAAAACAATAAAATAAAAAATGTCCCCAGTACCCAAGTGGCTGAGGTGGGAGGATTGTGAGTTTGAGACCAGACTGGTCTACATAGTAAGACTCTTATCTAAATAAATAAATAAATAAAACATCCACCAATAAGGAAGTGGCCAAATAAATGTGTTCTTTTTCATATGAGAGAATTTTATTCATCAGTTAAAAGGAATGAAGTAGATCTCTATACATCAAATGAACTTATTTCAAAAATAAAAGTAACATGGGGTAAGAAAACCAAGGTGAAGAACAGTATGTTATGGCACATTTGTTCAGTGGCACCCACTTCCCTTCTCTTAATATAGCTTCATACAGTTGTGCTCAGCTCCCTGTGCAGCCTTAGGAGACACTGACTCTCCAGTGAATGGAGATGTGTCCCAGGCCAAGGTTTACAAATATTACCCAACTCCATGGCCATAATGTTTGGTTCGGGGGCAGCAGCAGGAACCATTTTAGACCATGAGAAGTGAGAAGTTTGCTGGAGCTGCTGAGGAAAAAGCTTCCTCTCTCTTCTTAGAGCACTTCCTGAAAGGCCCCCTCTCTCCCTGGATGTGCTCCTAGGGCTACAGGCAGCTATCTTGCAATCATGAGGAGGAGCTGGCCCTAGGATGAAGATGATGCCATGAAAAGAGAAGCCAGGAGTCAAGAGATCCTTAAGGATGTTGGTGAGCTGATAAACCAGATGAACTTTGAACTCTTCCTTGCCATTGAACTTTTCATTTATGTGAGCTAATGAAATCCTTAGCAAGGTTCCAGTCAATTAGAGTTGAGATTTCTGTATTTGCAGCTCAAAAGATATTAACCAATATACTAGGTGTGTAAATTAAAGAGCACATAAAGTACTCTATGTTTGTCTAGGAAGAGTACAGAGCTCAGACAGAAGTCATAAACACCAAATACATGATACGGTGGCCTCTGGTAGGAGTTAAGTGGGAGCATCGAGAAACAGGTCTAGGCTGGAAGATAGACAACAGACAGCATTTACTGAGTGCTTACTGTGGACAGGCAGGAGCTAAGACTTTTACATCCATCAACTCATTGGCTCTTCATGACAACATTCTACAAGTTTTACAGAAGTGGATACTGGCACAGAAGAGCTAAGTATCTTATCTGTTGTCAACTGGTTAGTAAGTAGAAGAACTTGGATTTGAACTTGAAGAATGATTCCAGAGTCACTCGTTAGTTTTACATTCTCTTCATAGCAATGCTGAGGTGACAGAGCATTTGTTTTCAGTCTTTGTTGCTGTTGTAGAGTGAAGCAAATGTGATAGAAAGTTAACAATCGTTTGTCCTGGTGGAGGGACATATGTGGTAGTTTTATATTCTTGGCCTGTTGTGCATTTTCTTGGGAAAGTACAGGGCCAGAAAAGCCCAAGAACACACCATGGGCAGAGTGACTGGCACGCTAGAAGTCAGCTGAAGCCTGATGGGGGCAGGGCTTATGCTCCCCACCCCACGATGGCCTTTTGTTTGACAGTGTGGCTGAAGGCTCTGATGCTCTCCATCCTTGTGGATCTCATGAGGGGCCCATCTGGCTGTTTTTGCTGCATCTCCAGATGTTCTCTGGGCTCCTGCTGTGAATTATCTGCTGACCCAGCAGTAGCCCCTTCCCTAGCACCCCAGGGTGCTTTCAATGTAAACACACAGCCACATTAAAGTGGAGAAACCTTGTCGCCTGGGAAGACATATTTAGATGGATCAGCATGGACTATATTCTGGGCACCCAGCCTGCTCAGGGTCACCTACATAGAAGAGGGTGAGATGTCCTGGGGCCATCCACAATGGCTCCTGACAGCTGCGGGAGGGACACAGATGCAGGCTAGCATGTAATTAATGCCAGGAACACAGGCCTCTGATCACTTTCCCTCAAGAATGGGCCTCTCCGGCTGAGAGGGAGATAATGGACAATCACAGAAGATCCTTGATTAAGGCTTGATTGAGCTTATGGGAGCTCCAGACGGCTAAGGCAATTGTGGCTTCCAAACTGTTCAGTGGAGGGCATTTCCATATGGACAGGGAATTAAATAAAGCTGTCCTGAACACTTTGCGGGGCTTGTGTCTCCAGTATGTGGCCGGATACAATCTTCCGCTTCAGGTGACCTCCACAGAGACTGTGGGGAGTGGTCATGACCCAGGACGAGAAGGCCAGCTTCCTCCTTAATTACTGTCACATTTCCCCTTAGGGCTCTTGACCTGCCTGGCATTAGCTTTTTGCTCCCTTTCCTGGAGCCAGACACCTACTCCCTGCCCACAGTCCCCATCGGCAGCTTAGCTCTGTGACTTGGACTTTTCCAGAAGCATTGAGCTCAGTAAGCATAGGACTGCACAAGACATGCTTTGTGCAGAGAGACAGTCCACTGATTTGTATAGGTGACACAGGGAAAAGCAGGGGTATCTAAAAACCAGCACAAACCTGCCCTAACCCATACCTGGCCAATAGCACCCCCCTTCTGGACCTCAGACTCTCCCCTGCAACAGAAGGGAGATGGGTGCATGATTTCTAACATCTAGGAACTGCACTGATAAAAGCAATAATGTCAGTGACATAGGGTGCCAAGCTGATTCGCTATTGTCTTGACTAAAGCATCATGGGTGAAGCAGTAACTGCCACAAGCCCTCTCCCAGGCTACCAGAACGGGGGCTGAACCAACCTCCAGTCTTGTTTCCCCTGTTATCCATTGTTCACTCATACAGACAAAAGAACTAGAGAGTTCACTGAAGGAGGGGATTTGGAGAAGAGTGAGCTGTTGGCTCAGTGAGGATAGCTGTGCCTTTGTTCTCTCTGCCCTGTGGTAAAGATGAGGGTGGCTTCCTCCAAGCCAACTGACAGTATTCCCAAAAGAGTCACTTAGAGCCTAGGATGCCAGCAAAAGTGCAAAGCAGCATGTTGTTCTTCTGCTGGATAACTGTGGAGTGCAGAAACTTCCAAGCCTTCTTGATGATGTCCGGGAGTGAAGCACAGTGGGAGAGCTTTGGAGAGCTAGGCAGGCATGCCCTGGGATGTTCATGAACATAAAAACTGGAGCCTAGAGAATTCTGAAGGTAAGTCATGGCTGGAGTCATTTGCAATTGTGAGGTCAAAGGTAAGATCATGAGTGATCAGCCTGGACATCACTGTAGGACGTGGCAAGGATTCATTGGTGTCTCGTGTAGGAAGAGGATGCTTTGGAGTTTAGCTGGGCTTAGATGGTCTTAGAGAGTGAAGAAACTCTCACTCTGCCATCCAGACAAAGCGGCTCCATTGGTGGATGTCCTTGGGTGGAAGGAAGATGGCAAGAGGTCAGCCAAAGGGCACATTGCTCATGTCAGGAGACCACTAAAGGTAAAAGCCCCAGAAGAAACCACCTGATGACAGAGCCAGCATTCTAAGGCCTGTCATATCAAGGACATCAATGCCAACCAGCACCAGCCAAGAGAGTGAAGGGACCTGTTAAAGATTCGACTCCTACCCTTTCCTTCTAATGTCTACTTCTGTACTTCTATCCTAGATAACCACAAGCAATAGAAGCACGAGGATGAGAAGAGGAAGGAAGAGTGAAAGACTGGGCCACACCCCTTCTCCATGTCCAGTAGACCATAGCCCTTTTCCAAGTCCAATACCGTACCCCTTCTCCATGTGCAATAGACCACACTCTGTTTCTCCTTGTTCAATAGACCACACCCCCTTCTCACCCAAGGGCGAGTCCTGAGCTGGGCAAAGGGAAGTGTACAAGATTGAAGTTTAAATTTTGGCAGTTTCAAGTTGGCCATCTTTGGACTAAAGTCCAAAGACTGCCAGAAATGGAGTCTTAACTATGAAACAGAGAATATCACCTGACAGAAGGTGAGGGGAAAGCCCAAAGTTCTGCCTGAGAAGGCATCAGGGGTGGGGAGGGGAAGTCAGACGGCACATGAGTGAAGATGGTGGATGGAGAAAGATAAAGCCATTTCCTGTTTATATGCCATCAAATCCAGACAGCTCGATGTGCAGTCCTCATAACTAATTATCTGGTTCAATCTGTTGCCATATGCAGTTTGGCTTAGTGTTGGAAAGGAAAAGGTAAAATACACTGGATTTGCCCACTGTTAGCTGGGCAAATGCTGTCTTGCAGGTGCAGACCTCGTTGGTTGGGCCCCAACCTTCCCTGGCTCCTTGGAGTTAAAGGCTTCTGTTTTGGCTCCCATCGTGTGCTGTCTCCCACCCTGGTGCTCCTCTCTGGGATTGAATTTGTGTATCTGGTCTGGCCCCATGTAGACAATGAGTCTCCTGTGAGCAGTGGCTGTCCCGCCAATGCCTGGCCTACAGGAGCTCTCAGCATATGCAGTCAATGGCTGTATATCGGCCCAGCTGAGAGTTGGGGGCCTCAGTTTTCTCATCTTTAAAATGGTGCATTGGGCCAAATGAGTTTAAGGGCCTTCCTAAGTACAGAAGCTTTGGATTAGTAGGCCACCGTTGAGTGTTTGGTGCTGGATTCCTTCAAGGAAGGGGCCTGAAGTGGCAGCAAAGACAGTTCATCTCGTTCTGACCATATGGCATGAAGTCTGTTTGACCTTGGGGTACAGCAGGGCTGTGCTGGGTCCCTGTAGCAGAGTGACAGAGTGGAGGGACTGGGGGGGGAGAATCTGCAGAGCCAGCACTCCTCACCCAGCCTGACCCACTCTGCAGGTGGAAGGGGGGACCGTAGGCAGTTCACAGCATCTCTACCTCCTGATCTGAATTTCACTGGAACCACAGTTCTTGGGAGAGAGTAATGGTAAAAACCAGCTAGAGCTCAGTCTAACAGGTTTCCTGGCAGTAGACAGAAATAACCTAGAAAAATTAGAAGCCAAAAGCACAGGGAGCAAAGCATTAGCCCAACTGGAAACCAGGAAACACGGTCTGACCAATGTGACAATGTTAGTGCTAAGTTCTGAGCATTACTAGAGACTCTCAAGTTCGTACTGCCTGAGCTTGGTATCAGACCTCTCTTCAGCAAGGCAGGAATGCTGAGGGTATGAGTGAGGCCTAGCAGGACCCTACAAGTACATGGGAGGAATGGGAGCTGGGCCTGACAGCCCCCACCTGCTTCCAAGTCTCCCCTGTTGCCCGGTTGTTTATCCTGCACGTGTAGACTGGTAAGCCCTGGACTCTACATGCATGTCCACAAAATCACGGAGTTCGCACAAGAGGAGAAGTAGTGACTGTTGCAAGCTTTGGACCTGAAATTATTCCGAGATGTTGGGGGTACTCTGGGGTTCTCAGGCTGCAAGGATCTCATTAAATCAGGAAAGGGCCAGAGAGAGGGGGTTGGGAAGCCTTGAAACCATGGAAAGCCACCCCCATCCCAACTCCACACACACACACACACACACACACCAGTCTTAATAGACACACACTGAATTAATATAATTACATGTGGAATTCTTGCAGAATTTATATAATTATAGTCATGGAAGCTGATCATTTCAGAGAGGAAGCCTTCCCGTCTCTTTTTGAACACAACACTGTTCCCAAGGGCCTCTGCCCCTAGGGAGACCTTTGAGTAGAGAATCTAAGAGAGCTCCCAGCCTGGGAGGTAGAGGAAGTCTGGGGAGGAGAGGGTAGGGAAGTAGCAGAGCTGCTATTCCAACCCCAGCCATCAACTTGGGACTGTTTGACTTGTATGAAGTGTGACTTTGCAGAGAAATTCAAACCCTGATCTTGGGGACAGCTGGCTCCAGTACTTCCCACACAGCAATGACTCAGGCAGGCCAGCTTTGTGGCAGGCAGTTTTACCATGGGCTGCTCAGTGTTCCTAGTGTGATTTCTTTGGAGTCCAACTGAAGTCCTCTTTGCATGCACCAGTGACTCTAATTCCAGTTGCCTCAAGATGTCTTGGGCATACTTGGTTTATTTGGTGACAGGAAGTGACTGTTTCAGGAAAAAAAAAAATTGTCTCAGTGAACAGGCTGGGCCACACATGGGAAAAATGTTCTCTTTCCACAAAAGGAACTTGTGGAGCATCTTAATATTTTTTTAGAGTTTTAATTATAAAATTAAGCAAATTTATGGGAGAAAAATAAACATTACAGTTTTACTTGTGGCTCATTCTGGTTGTAAGAAATAACCAAATCAGACCATTAGAAGCACAGGAGGTGTACTGGAAGGAGGTTTGCAGTGAGACCTACAAATGCAAAAGTAGGGGCCTCCAGGGACCGATTGCTGACTGCTCAGACTCCCAGATGCTGGAGCTGGAGGGAGTTTTACACTGAAGAGGTCCTCAGGCCTCAGAAGCAGCTGGCCAGGCCTTCTGTATTATACTGTTGTGGCCCAGGGTTGTGGGTTGAATTGTGTTCCCCCATGATATGTGGAAGTCTTAACTCCTCGGACCTATAAATGTGACCTCCTTTGGAAATAGAGTCTTTGAAGACATAATCAATTTAAAATGATTTGGGTACATCCTAAATCCAATCACTTGTGTGACTGGAAAAGACAAAGAGACATATGGAACACACAGAAGGGAGATGGCTATGTAACCAAGGAGGCAGAAACTGGAGTGACCCAGTCCTAAGCCAAAGGTCACCAAGAACTGCCAGAAACCTCCAGAAGCTAAGAGGCAAGGAAGGATTCTTTCCTAGAGCATTCTGAGGGAGTGTGGCCCTGGTGACACCTTGATTTTAGACTTCTAGTTCCAGGTTTGTGCGACACTAAGTTTGTATTGTTTTAAGCCACCCACCATGTGGTTATTTGCTATGGCAGCTCCAGGAAATGAATAAGCCCAGCTGTACTCCATCATGGCCCAGCCTGCAACCACATTCTTTCTTTGTTTCCTGTTCAAGTTCTTGATTCAGCAGGAGTCTGCCCAGGTCACCTTTTGTGGCTGTCCTATAGACAAGTTGCCTTGATGGTTCAGTGGCTGCTCTGGGTCAATCAGCTGTGATGGGATGTGGTGGGGTCACCTGGAACAGAGCAGGACACTGTAAGCTCAAGAGGCCAGAAGAGACCAAGCCTCCTAACGTGTCCAGCACATGCAGGTGCCCTGGTCGGGTCTCCAGTGTAGTCCTATGGAGCTGCAATCCTCCTGTAGAGTTCCTGTTTTATATTCTCTCTCCTTCCCTCTCCACACACAAGCCTAGTTCCTGTTTTCCAATGGTTGGACAGAAAAGTATATCTGTATCTATATCTACTTATACTTTAAAAATGCACATATATTTTTAATGGAGGTTCAGTGGAAAATATAGGGACTTGAGTCCTAGATTAAGATTCAAGTTTCCTGAGTTGAAAGCTAGATTTTTTACTTAGCAGCTGTTAGGATTTGGATCCTAAATGTCCCCCAAAGGCCCTATACTAAAAGTTTGGTTGCCAGCCTGTTGTGCTATTGGGAGGTGGTAAAATCCTGGGGAGATGGGGCCTAGTGGAAGGAAATTAGGTCACTGGGGGCATGCCCTTGAAGAGAATATTGAGACCTGGTCTCTTCCTCTCTGTCTTTGCTTCCTGGCTGCCATGAGGTAAGCAGCCTTACTCCACCCCACGCTCTGCTACTGATGAGTACTGTGCTCCCAAAGGCCAAAGCAGGTATTTTGTCATAGCAACAGAAAGCTGTCTAATGCACCAACCATGTGACTGTAGCACTGGCAGACTTTGTTGCTTTTTTGAGCTATGAAATGGTGTCCCTGCCACTGACCTGCTCAATATGTGATCAACTAAAAAGATGGATATGAACACACTTTGCTCTTGTTGAAGTCCACACAGAACACTGCGGGGGAGGAGCAGCCCCTAGCTCAGGGTGGGCTCCAGAGATGGAAGGGGGAGGCGGGGCTCCAGCTCAGGCCTGGCCCACCTGCTGGCTGCCTGCTCTCCTTTGTCTTTTTCCATAATGCAAATGTTACTCTTAGTAGCCATTCCCCATTACTATTACTCATCCCAGGCTCTGAGTCATTCTGATGGATGCAACTTGACATCAGCCAAATTGCCTGATTCATCACCTTTACATTTCTTTAATACTAAAGACAAAGTAGGAAGGTTTTCCAACTGGCTTTACAATTTTTTTTTCTTCTCCTTTCCTCTAGTATCAGTAGGGGGTTGCAGAAAAGGCTCCCTTCCAATGGGCTGTTGGGTGGAAAAACCAGTACACTAGGAATTCTGTAGTTAAAACCTACTTTATCAAGTTAAAGTGCCATGGCTTTGCTTGTCCTTGTCTCTGAAGCCCCCAGGCTAGGTGCTAGGCAGCTGCTCATTGGGATTAAGCCCTCCCAGCTTCCTACACTTGTGTAAATTCATTCATAGCATAGAGTTTGGGGTTCTCATTCCCAGGCTAAGGCCTGATTCTTCTACCCCCCAATCTTGGAAGGTCCTCACACTGACATAGTCACATGGATAAAGAGGGTGCTTCTAATTGTTAATGAGTGCATACTAGCCATACAATTTCCTTTGTAAAACTTAGTAATATGTTACTGGGACATTCCTTCATACCAGTTCACACACCTACTTCATTTTAATGGCTTCCTGATGTTCCATATGTTTATTGAACACTTTCTTACTGTTTTGCATTCTGTATCTTTGTACATATATCTTTGCGTACTTGTGCTTTCCTTTCTTAGGGAAATAATCACACCTGTGATTCTGGTCAAAGGATATTAATTGCTTAATTCTTCCAGTTCCTAGCAGATTACTTTCCAGACAGGACAGAGTGACACAGCTCATCCCTTTTTTTTGTCACACACTCTCCAGCTTTTGATGTTAAATGTACATGTTTTGTGTTTTTGCTATCTTCTGGGTATAAATGGCATTTTATTTTTTAATTTTCATTTCCTCCAATACTGGTGAGTTTGGACATTTTTAAATAGTTACCAGCCATTTGCATTTCTTTTTCTGTGAATTCCTTGTTCAAACACTTTGCCCGTTTTTTATTGTATCTTTTAATACTTACTGTCTAATATTAAAACCATTTTTGTCCTTGTCCAACACTCTTTGTAGTAATAGCTAACATCTTACAGCATTGGTTTGCTGTCGTTCCCATCATGCCCCAAGGAACACATTATCCCTGGTTTGAGGGAGCTGAAACTCAGTCGTGCCCAAGCTATGTAGGCTGTTGTGGCAGAGCTGAGGCTCCAACTTCCTTCCACTGCACCGTGGGTGACCTTTCCCTCACACACCTCTATGCCAGGGAATGGTTGCAGAAAGATTTCGGATAGATGGATGAATCACAGGATGGACAGACTGGTGAACTGATAAAAGGATGGAGGGTTGGATCACTTCCCGATATAACCTCTGCATATGTTTCCTGGATTTCGCCTCAAAAATTCCCTTTTCATTCTGCATTATCATCGGCAAGCACAGTCTTTCTGACCTTGCTATAGTCCTTGACTTCTCATAGTGAGGAGTCTCTGTCCCATGCGTGGGAAACAGCCCTTTGCCTCAGGTAGATGACATTTAAAGAGTAGAAAGCCATAGGCAGCCATTCTTAACTAGAGGTGACCTTGTGCCTCCCCCCCACCCCCCCCCACACACCAGGGGGGACTTTTGGAACTCTGTAGAGACATTTCTGGTGTCACAACTGTGGGAAAGATGCTATTGGCATCCAGTTAGTGGAGGGAGGCTTCTAAACATCCTACAGGGCACAAGACAGTGTCCACCACAAAGAATGACCTGGTCCAAAATGTCAATGGTTACCGCTGTTAAGGAGTCCTGGCTCCCAGTCACGGGGAGTTCATTAGTAGCGGCATGATGGAAAGGAAGGACACAGGATTTGCAAACTCAAGGAACTTGGCTTTGAGTATTAGGGGCCTCTAGAACAGCTGTGTGAACTTGGGTAAGTCATTTATCTTCTCCAAGCCTCAATTTTCTCAACTGTAAAATGGGGATAATTTATCTTCCTGGAGAAGCTGTTGGGAAGATGAAGTAGAAGGTTGGTCATGATCAGGTGCCAGGTGGGAGGTGCCAATTGTCACTGGGAAGCACTTGGGAAAGGTCGCCCATTTCCCTGGGTGTAAGGGTGTACTCTCCTGGCTTCCTGGCTGACTGTGAGTGGGATCTTTGGATGTGAAAATGCAGGTGTTTGTAGTTTGGAGTTCAGATGACTAGTTGAATGCTAATCTCCCCGTGTCCTTGTTTGCTCCTCTGGAAACTTTGTGGGCAGACAGCTAATCAATGGGGGGAAATGATGACTCCTGCATTGTGCACGCACTGACTGGCAGCCCTGGTGTGGAGACCAGGGACATGGGCGCCTGCTTTTACTCTCGAAGGAAGGCTGGGCAGGAAACTGTGATGAGATTCCCAGTGCTGGATTTGGTTGGCTGGGGAGCAGGATCTGAGCCATCTGGAGATCGAACAGGTAGCAAAGGGGCAAAGGAGAAGCAAGGCACCGTGCCCAAATCAGAAACTGGAAAATCTGAAGAACTTATGGGGAAAGAGAAAGGAAAGTGGGAGGAGGTTCTGAGGCATTTTGGAGCCTTGAGAGTACATGTCCAGGGATTTGTTTTATGCGACAAGTCTTGGGATGGTTAAAGGACTCTTCTAAAACGCCACAACTTTAACCTCCCTGTCCACTCTGAGCACATTTCCTGACTCAGACTGCTACCTCCTGCCTTGTCCCAACCCAGGCTCTGCCCTTCTTCCCTTGCATTCACCTGGACCCCTCCACCCTTCTTTTTACCTCACTGGTCTGCTTAGTATACCAACCACTCTGCTTGACTCTCTGTCCTCACATTGACTCTGGGAGGGAAAGGAAAAGAGAAAGGGAGAGGCTGAGGACAGAGCTAGTGGTCTCTTTTGAACCCAGGGAATCCAATCTCTCAGCCTACTTCTAGCTTATTCTGCTCCAAGCACCAGAGGGGTGGCCCTTTTCCCTAATAGTCTGGGCATGAAACCAGCTTCCCCACACAGCATCTATTATGGTGGGCGGGATTCACAGCTTGAATGTGATGCACTTTCTACCCAGGATTCAGGCCCAAAGCCAGGTTCTGCCCCTTCCTCAGAAGATGAATATCTGGGAACCACTGGCCTCCTTGTCTTTCTGGAACTCTTGGGCCAGGGTTGCTCTCCTCTCAGTGAGAAGTTCCAGTGAGGCTGGAGGGGAGGAGCAGATAAAGTCAGGGGTGTCAGGAGCACTTGTAAGGTGATTCAATCCCTCGTTCCAGGAAGGAGGAACTCAAGGAAATTCCTTTATCCGTGTTCTGGATCAGCAGCTTGCAGGGTGGAGGGAACACTGACTGCTTGTCTCCCCATGTGGGGACCAGTCCTTCCGGGAGCTTTGGCTGCCTCTAGCCTGGCAGGGTGGGGCGGGGCCTGCGGGGACTGGGGTGGCAGCTGTGGGCTGCACCGAGGCCTGTCAGGGAGGAATGATTAATGAACAGCCGCACAGCTGAGGCTAACCTTTGGAGAGCCGAGCAGGGCATCTGCAGAACTGTCAGGCTCTGACAAGGACAGAGCTGAACAACCAATTATGCCGCCATCACTAAGGTGGGCTGTCACTTTAATCCCAGCCATTCACTTAGGCAAGGACAGGGAAATTTCTCCTCTGCACAGGCGGGTGCCTTGGCCACCTTAACTGTTTCAGGACAGGGCATGGACCCTCGCTGGGAACTGACAAAAGTTCTCATTTCTGGTTTCCCGTCCCTCTTTTATACTGGCCACTGGAAGAAAATTCCAAATACATGTCTCCCATTTCTGTTGCTTAAAGGGTAAAAGCCTGAATTGCTTAACCTGGCACTCAAAGCTTTACAGCCCATTTCAGTCACTTAATCATTCATCTGATGAACCATTACCTGTTAAGTGTTTGCTATGTAGTAAGCATTTGGAGTAATCAAATGTAAGAGAGTTCTCACCCTTGAAAACTTTGGTCTCAAGGTAGTGGCAGAGAAGTAAGTCCCTGCCGTAGAGTTTAAGATCTCTCTTGGAAATTGCGACAGGAAGCTTGGGGAGCCAGAGGACGAACAAGCCTGAAGTCAGATTGGTGGAGAAGGGGCTTCATGGGAAAAAAATGCTGAGCATCCATTAGACCTCTGGAAAAGCAAGGACAAAGGCACAAAGGTGAAAAATGTCTTGAATTCCTGCAATGGCAGGCAATCTCATGTGCCTGTGGAATTTCAAGTTCACGGGAAGTAGCCAAAGTCTGGAACAGTGGGGACCAGGTGGTGGAGGGCTTTGAATATCAGATAAAATGATGTGGATTTTATCCTACTTCTCAGAAGGAAATAGATCTAGAACCTGCCTTTCTACCTGCCTTCTTGCCACCTATCCCAATTTCACTCACACTGGACATGTTGGTGTTCTTTGATCTTGCAATATTTTAATACCTCCATGTTTTTGCTCTTTCTATTCTCTCAATTTAGAATGTCTTTTCCCCAAAGTTTGCCTGGAATTATGTTTGACTGCTAATGATGGAAGACCAAAGTAAGAATAGATTAGGAAGTAAGATGGAGAGTTGTTTTACTTTTATGTAATGTAAAATTTATCGATAAGTAATTCAGGGCCAGCAGGGGCCATCTTTCTATTCTATCCTTAATGTGGCTTCTATCCTCAAAGTCACTTCATGGTCACAAAATGGCTGCCAGAGCTGCAGCCTTTATGTCCCCATTCTAGGAAAGAAGAAAGGGATAAGACAAAAATAATACTTTTCAACAACATCAGCCTCTTTGAAAGAGCTTTTCTAGAGGCCTTACCTACATTGTGCTTTTATTTCATTGGCTATCCCATCTGGAAAGAAAAGTGGAAAATGTGGTTGTTTTTGTTTTTGCTTTTTGCAGGGTTTATTCTATTCCAACAAAATCAGGGTTTTGTTAATAAAAACAAGTAGATAATGAAAAACAACTAATAATCTCTGCCCAGTTGCAAAGCAAAAGGCTACAGTCGAGGCACGTGGGGTGAAACTGGCTGATTGGGACTAGAGACCTCGTGTCGTGGTGCAACGGGTATAGAGGAAAACAATACAACGAGAACAATGAAGGTAAGTCCAAGTAATTGTTAAAAATCCTAGGATCCCCAAATTTCCAACAGTTCATTTGAAAAAAAGTTTTACATGATATAAAAAAGAGTGCCATCGTAAAATAAAGTTTCCAAACATTACTAGGGTTTTTAAAAAAAAAAACAGTAATAACGAGTGAAGTTGGAAGATGGAAGTGAGAGGATGCTTAAATAAAAGTATTTCAAAAAATTCTAATCCACTCTTGATTCTGACAATTAGGTAAGTCTAAATTAAGAAATATTTTTGAAAAGTTTCCATGTTCGTAATAGTAGGATTAAAGCCAGTATTCCTCCTCAAATACATTAGAGAACATAAATTCAAAGGATCTATCTACCAATGAACAGGTAAAGAGAAAAAAAGAAAGAAACAGAAAGTTAACAACAAAATGTCAAGGAAAGACTAAATAACTAGTTACAGCAATGTGTGGAAATGTAATAAATTCTCCTATTAAAACAAGACTGTCAGACTGGATTAAAAATAGAATTCAGTTATATTCTTTTTATAAGCTAATGAACTAAAACAAAGTTAGGAAAAGAGATTAAGCAAAGTAATTGGCAAAGGTATATCAGGAAAATAAATGCAAGCAGAAATCAGGGACCACCATGTTAATCAGGCAATGAATAATCCAGGAGAATGAGGAATTCAACAAGAAAATGAGACTTGTTTCATGGTAGAGAGCATTCCAGCTTTAGCCTAAGTAAGACTCAGAAATCCCTGTTGGGATCCAAGAGATCCATGTTAACAGGGGCTGAAGTGTCTCTTAGGAGGGAAATCAAGATGTGTCCACTGCAGAGGCGGAGAGACAGCTGAGCGTGTCTTCTGAGATCGTAGGCCCCCCATACTAAAAGCCTTTTCACCTGAGGCTCCACGTTAGGTATGAAGAAACCAAACGCGATAAATGTGGCCTGCAAAGAGAATCCATCTCCCGAAGAAAATGCCATTCTTAGGACAATATGGATTCAGCTTTTGGACTATTCTCTGGTATTTTCTAATCTAATTCTTGTGGAGAGCATGAAAACTTTAATTAAAAGCTTAATGAGTTTCCTTAAAATGTGGTTAAAAAGTAAGAAATTAGCAGTGTATCCTCGGGATCCCTACGACAAAATATAATATAGGCTGTGGAGAAAATTATTCACTCACCTACAATTTGCATTTGACACCATGTGACTTGATTAGTATTTTAGAAAAATTACTCTGGTAGCAGTATGGGCTTAAACCTGAGGTTGCAACAAGCATTTAGAAAGCTGTTCCAGGAATCTATATGAAAAAGGTAATTTGCTATCAGAAAGACTCTAGAATATTGTCATTGGTGCACAGCACGAATCAGAGATCCTTGTCAAACAAACTCATGGTTGCGTCCAGTGGATACCCAGGAAAGCAGCAATGGATCCTCTGCTTTAGGGCCGTGACGGAATAGCTGGACTCACGCTCTCCTCCCGGGTGAGCACCAGAAAGCAGACGAAAGGTATGAAAGGGCTGACTTCACACATGGACAGCAGGTGGTACAGGACAGCGACCCTAAGAAGAGGGGAACAAATAAAATGAGCCCTAAAATTACCCCAGATTTCTCCCTGGAGGCATCTTCTGTGTCATGATTCAGGGAAAGGGAACTGAAGTCTTGATGGATTGCATAGATAAACATCAGAAAAGAAGGATGCTGAAGTAGTTTTAATTTTTAAGAAATAATTTACAGAAAAGGAGCCCAGCTATCTGCATGGCAGCTCCCTCAAGTACGTTATTTACTACCCAGGGCCAAGCGAAGAGCGAGCAGCCTCTAGAACCCACACACAGGGAGCAAATTAGACTTCCACCCTTTGTGGATGGAGAGGTCCTGTAAACGTCCAGAATATTCCAATAGAAGCCCTGGCTGAACTATCCGAAAGACAGTTGTGTAGGTTGAGGGAAAATGAGACCAGATAAGCACGTGGGTATATACAAGAGAATGAAGAATGCTAGAAAGTGGAAATCCACGAGTAAATATAAGATACCTTTTTCTATCACCTTTAAATTTCTTTAAAAGATAATTATCTTTTTGAAGGAGAGCAATGTAATGTATTATGGGAGTTGCAACAGACATAGAAGCATAATATATGACAGTAACAGCACAAAGAATGGAAGGAGTAATGAAAAATGCCACCATAAAGTTTCTATATTGTACATAGAGTGATATTGTATTATTGGGAGGTAGACTTGCAGACTGTAAGCGTTAGGGAAACCATTACAAAATAGTGTTGTCTAATAAACCAATAATATTTATCAGAATAGTCAAAAACACCAATCCAAAGGAGGACCAGGAGAGAGCTTAAAAGGAATAACAAATAGATGGGCCAGGTAGAAAATAAACAGCAAGATGATAGACCTGAGTATGGCCATATATAGAGATGTGTAAGTAGTGTGAACATTCTGGTTGAAAGCAGAGCTTGTCATACAGTTAAAAAAGCAAGACCCAAGAATATGAAGGCCATAGGAAATCCACTTTAAATACAAAGTATATTAAAGCTGAAAGAATGCAAAAAGGTATATCATTAATACTTTAACCAAAAGAAATGTATTAATACCAGACAAGGCAGATTTTTAAAGAAGGAATGTTTTTAGGGTTATTCATAAAGATGAAAGGGTCAATTCACCAAGAAGACAATTAGAATCCTAAATGCAGCTACTTACAAAGCTTTAAAGTATGAAAAGAAAATGGTCAAAACTGAGAGGAGAGACAAACAATTCCCATGAACAGAGATTTCGACATTCTTCTTCCAGTAATGGTAGAACGAGCAGTAAGAAAGACCTAACCAGCACCTCCAGCCACGTTGACTTTTTGACATTTATAGAAAATGCTACCCACGAACAGGAGAAATGTTCATGGAACAAGATTGATGATATATTGGGATATGAAAATAAATTCTTATTACATTCATAAAGACTGAGTCATGTGAAATACACTCTCTGAGCAACACACAGTTCAGTTAGAAATCGGTAACAAAACAAGATGTCCAGAGACTCCTCGAATGTTTGGAAATTAAACAATACATTTCCAAACAACCCAGAGTCAAAAAAGGAAACCACAAGGGAAATTTGAAAATATTTTGAATTGGATAAAAATGATAACATCACATATCACAGCTTGTGTCATGCAGCCAAAGCAGTACTTAGAAAGATATTTATAGCATTCAATGCGCATACTAGAAAGGACAAAAGGTCTTCTCTCAATTATTCAACTTCAACCTAAAAAGCAAGAAAAAAAAAGCAAATTAACCCTAAGATAACCAGAAGTAGGGGAACTAAAGAGTGGAAATGAATGAAATAGGAAAAGTCAATGAATCTGAAAGCTGGTTCTTTGAAAAGATCTACGAAATTGATAAAAACTCTCACTAAGCCAATGAAGAATCAAAGAACAAAGATACAAATTATCAATATCATGAAAGGAAGGATAACCCTACAGATCCCATAGACATTAAGGTGTAAGAAAGGATTTCATATTACATCAATAAATAAATTCAACAAATTCGATGGAATGGATATATTCTTTGAAGGAGATACATTAAAACTAACTAATGAGGCATACAAAATCTGAATTAACCTGTATTTTTATATAAAAATAGAATTCATAATTTTAAATCTTTGCACAAAGAAAACTCTAGGTTTGGATGGACTCAATGATAAGTTATATCAAATACAATCTTATCAGGATTGTGCAGGGGGAATGCCTACTCTCTCATGAAGCCAAAATTACCTTGATAACAAACACAGACACAGATTATAAGAAAAGTAAGCCATAGACCAATGTCATTGATGAACCTGAAAGAAAGGCAGTAGCAGCAGGTGGGCATGTCAGTCCCTGGTAGAAGTCTGATGAGAAATGATGGTGCCAGGAGTTACAGAGCACCTATGTAAGGGAGCCTAGAGAGCAGGAAGTACATCCTATGGGGGTGGGTTGGTCAGTGAGCTAAAGTGAGCCCTTGCTACCTGGTTACACTGGGCCCAAAGAGACCTGGAGGAAGTCGATGTTCCCCACTAGTGAGGGATGCAGGGCTGGTGATCTTCATTCACCAGCTATTCATCCCCACTGACTTTTTGATACATTGGTGGAATGTACTCCTCACAATAAAAGTGTCACTTCAAGAACTCTTAGGCACAAAATAATTTTGCACCCAAATATACATAGCAAAAGCAACTCAAAATTTGAAGAATGAATCTTCAGAAATACAACTGTGGCAAGAGAGCTCAACATTCCTTCTTTATTTCTTCGTTCGTAACCTGGTTAATCTTTTCAGTTTACATAATCAGCTTTGATTTCAGCTCAGAAAGCTGAGCTTAGATTATGTGTTTGACAGTTGCTCCATGTAGAGAGTTTATACTCGTCTTTGGAAATACTCTTAAATTGGATCTTCTTGTTTGTTTGATGTTTTTTGCTCTCCATGTATGCTTTTGTTTTCCATTGCTTTTTTTTTTTAATTGCCTTCAAGAGTTAAAAAAATTCTACCCACAAGTCCTCCACATTAGTGATTTATTTAAAATATTATTATATTATTGATTCTGTTCTCTGAGCCTTCCTAACCTACCCTTCACTCAAACCAGAAACATGGGCTCCACTTTTACTTCTGTACCCCCTCTATTTCTTTCCCATTTTCAATGTACCACAAGTCCTATAGCTTTGACTTTACACACATGTCTCAGGACTCCTTACCTCTGTTCTCATATCTGCCCCCTTTGTTTGGAATATCACCATCAGCTGTCTTTGGGATTACCCCAAAGGCTTTCTAACTGATCTCCTGGACTCCAACATGTTAGGTCAGAAGCAGTTCCTTAGCTGACCTAGTAAACACCTTATAATTTCACTCTTCTCTTCTCTGGATGCATCCTTTTCTTTTAAACCTTCTGTTGGCATTTCTGAACTGGCCAGGCTTTCCCACCTTTGTGATTTTGCACCTGCTGTCTGGACATTTCTGAACTGGCCAGGCTTTCCCACTTTTGTGATTTTGTACCTGCTGTCTGGACATTTCTTCTTTTGCCCCTTGGTAAGCTCTTATCCATCCCTTGAGAGGTCAGCTTAAATACTGCATCCACTGAGAAGCCGTCTCTCACCTGTGTCATCTTGCCTTCAAATGTGTCAGGTGGGGTCTCCACCACCCAGATTTTCTTCTGTCACAGCATTCTTCACATGATACTGCAATCCTCTCTTCCCTTGTTCATCCCCCTACCACAAGATTGTGGGCTCCCTGGGAAAAGGAATCAGTCTATCCATTGTTATTTTCTCTTATACCTCACACAGGCCTAGCATAGAGTGGTCATTGATGAAGAAAACCCTATAGTGCTGACCTTAATGCCAGTTCCTAGCAAACAGAACTCATACCCATCCTGTGCTTCCCACTGCTTGACCCTGGCTCCTAAACTCAGTGACACAAGCAACAGGAAAGTCAGGTGCTAACCAAACTGTGTCTCCACCTCCTGGCATAGGACCTGGTACACAGGATGCTCAACAAATATGTCTGGAGCTGGACGGGGCTGTAGTATATTATTCTGTCCCAGGTTGGGCCTGTGCATGGAGAAGTCAAGATAAAAGGCTATTAATGTGCATGGAAACCCAGCCCCATGGTGCTTTTATGGATTTTGTGATACACGGGAAAGTGAGAGGACTACTGAACAGCGGAGAGCGAAGGCTGCAGGTTGGATGGGTCACAATGACAGAAGACTTGGTGATTTAACAAGATGCTATCCTCTTTGGGGAATTTCTGAAGGTGGTCAAATTCAGTGTGGCATGCAACCATATAGCAATCTCCTGCTCATCCAAGGGGATGATTCAGGCAATAAAAATAGGATTTTGAGTGAAATCATGTTTTCAGAGCTAACAACCCTCTCCCCCTCCCCTAAGACCTGGATGTAGTGAGAGGCCTAATAATTAGGACATTGGCTACACATTGCCAGTTAATGGTGCTCGCAGCAAAGAGAATCGTTCTGGACAAATCCAGGGAAGGAGAAACGGAGCTGGTACAAGAGGAGAGTGATGCTCAATGCAGCAGCTGGTCCATCAAGCTGGACCAGGGCACTGGCCTCTGCTAGACCACCCTGAGGGCCATTTTTAAGAAGTAACTAAGTGGGGCTTGGTGGCTTATGTCTGCAATCCCAGCTACTTGGGAAGATCAAGGTTCAAGGTCAGCTCAGGCAAATATTAGCAAGACCTCATTTCAACCAATAAGCTAGGTGCAAGGCCTTGAGTTCAAACCTCAGTACTGCCGAGAGAGAGAGAGAGAGAGAGGAGAGAGAGAGAGAGAGAGAAGTAGCTGTAAGATCTCATAATGACTACTTAGAAGAAGAGAGAAGTTATAACCAATGAATCATTTAGTTAAGTCCTCTGAGTTGTCCTAAGCCCTCTGTCAAAATCTTGCATTGCAGAAGAACGTATTTACTTTTCCTTACTTATCATTTTAATTTCAAGTTAACATTAAAAAAAAAAAAAGCTGAGCTCCTCCTTGCTGTAGGCAACTACCATAGTAGGGGTCAGGATGCAGAGGAGGAGGAGACCCAGTTTCTGCCTCCGTGCTCTCAGTGTGTTGGGACAGTTGGAGGACAGACTCTGGCCTAGGCTCTGGAGCCTGGCAGAAAGGGCAGAGCCAGGCCTGACAGAGAGCTCTCCTGGAGGCAGTGCAGGGGCCGGGCATATCCCAAGGAGGCTGGGCCCTAAGGGAAAGGTTATCTGAGCCAGCGGGTGGCAGTGGGACATATGGCAGCTCTGAGAATCAGAGGCAGGCAGCCAGATGTGGGTTAAGTAAGGGTGCTGTGTGGGGAGAGGTGGAGAGAAAACAAGGACCTAAAAATAACCCCAGTGCAGTCAGATCAGAAAGCACTTGGAGTGACCAGGAAGCAAGAAAAGGCTCCCTGGCTGCCCCTGTCACCTCATGCAGGGTTGGCATCCCTAGAATACAGGAGGAGACAGCAACCAGGGAAAATGGTGTATGAGCAAGAAGCAAGGGTGCTCTCCAAGGTAGAGGACCTGGGGTTAGAGCCCAGTCTTAGGAGGAGTGACATTTGAGGGAGCCTCCAAGGAAGGGCCAAGCCCAGAAGTTGAAGCGTTCCGGGAGGAGCTGTCCTCACCAGCACTGGATGTGCGATGACTGACAGTTCTCTTTTCACTCCTTTCCCAAAGTTTCATCCCCACCAACTGTTGAAGGTGCGGGGCTGGGACAGTGGGATTCTGGGATGCGCTGGTCCCATCAGAATGCAGGGAGCAGCCTGCCTGCCACCTCCTGTGCTCTCCTCGGGCTGTCCTGTGGGCTGCATTCCCAGGAGAGCACCAACCTTCTTCCTGTCCCCAGGGTGGAGCATTTGAATATCCCTGGGAACCTCAACTCATCCAAAACCCACTGGTACAGAATTTCTGATCATGCAAATAGGGACTTAGACTTTCTCCTTGAACTCTATATGAAGGAAGGATTTTTCTAATCACAGAAGTAGTGTAAGATTTCGGGAGTAATGATGAATGTAAACATTATTTTTCAAAGGTTTTGGGAGAACTCAGAGGCAGAGCTCTGAGGTCATTCAGTTCAATTACAGTTAGGTTTGGTTTCCAGCCTCTGTGTGCGAGACTGCGTGCATCCTGTGATGGGTACGAGCCTTATGGCAGGTCAATTAGAACAGTCTTTTTATTTTTTACCTTTTATGTATTTTTTTTTGATAGTACTCAAGGTTTGAACTCAGGGCTTTATGCTTGCTAGGCAGACACTTTAACACTTGAGCTGCACCCTCAACTCTTTTTTGTTTTAGTCGCTTTTCAGATATGGTCTTGTGCCTCTCTGCCTGGGGCTGGCCTCAGACTGTGACCCTTTATGTAGGCCTCCCAGGTAGCTGGGATGGCAGGTGGGATCCACCATGCTGGGCTTATTTGGTAATATGGGGTCTCACCACCTTTTTGCATGGTCTGGCCTTGAATGGTCATCCTCTAGATCTCTGCCTCCTGAGTATCTGGGATTGCAGGTGTGAGTCATCATTAGATGTCTTTTTAATACCAAAGTGTCTCTGTGTGGCCTCTGGTCATTTGTCATATTTCTGGCCTCGGGAGCTACCCAGAAAGAGCTTGTGCCACAAGGCTGTCCCCCAGAGACCTGAAGGTGGCGTCTCCACAGTTCCTCTTTTCTGGTGATGCAGGTGGGAATCTGTCTTGAGGCTTCAAGCTCCAGGGAGAGATGTGGACTGTCTAGGTGAGAAGCTGTACCACCTCCCTCTCGGGCTTGGAAGTGGACGCCAGCTGCAAAGTCACCTCAAGTAGAAAGGGGTTGGGAAAGCGTAGGAGCCTAAGCCAGCTGTGCTCTGAAAATGAGCCCCTGGGAAGTTTTGGCCAGCAGGGAGGAGTGCACAGGCCTCAGTTCAGAGGCTCTTCAGCATGTCCATTGCTGCATACAAGACCTGGGTGGATGTGGTTACTACCGTGTTTTTCTCTTCTGCCCTCTCTCTTCCCTGGATCCTCTCTCCTTCCTTTTTTCATGCCCTTGTTTTCTCCTTCCTTCTCTCTCTAATCATGGTTTTTGGCTGGTGTCTCCATCTCTGAGTCTCTCTCTCTCTCTCTCTCTCTCTCTGCCTTCCAGCATGTCTCATTCTCTTTGTTTCCTATTCCTTCCTATTCCTTCTCTCCTCCTGTTTTCGTGACTCTCTTCCTTCCTCCAGCTTTCTCGTGTCCCCTTTCCAGCCTGGGGTAATTCAAAGGGAAAAGTCACAGGCACAGCCTGGTTGTGAGTTGGGCTTCATTCGTCTGTTATCCCTGGCGTTTTTTGGGGTCAGTGACCCCTCCTTGAAGGCTTCTCTTCCCTGCCTCTGAGTCCACTCTGCACTGCATCCACTTTTGAGATTGTTGAGGATAGATAATTTCTGCAGCTGGCAAACAAGATACATAGATGGAGATCCAGATTCACAAGTACAGAGAGATGTATGTCAGGAATTATTTAAAAAGCCAGTGCATTGACAATGTGGTTCAATCTACAAAGGTTGGCTTCACATACGGTCTGTCTGCAACATTTCTCTTCAGGATGATGAGTTCATATCTGAGTCTTTAATTTAAAAAAATGCTTGAAAGTCAGAGTCCTTATTCCTTTGGTCAAATGGAGGAAGAAAAATCTTTCTTTGAAAACAGATTGACAAAGTGGGAAAAAAGCACACATTTTTAATCCTGGCCCCTCATCTCTCTGGGTTTAACCTCTCTGAATCTTTGTTTTCTCACCTGCAAAATGGGCATAAAAAAACTAGCTGGCAGGTCTGTCATGAGGAAGAGGTGAGTGCCTCTAGAGTCTTTTGGGACATTTTCTGGGCTCAGTTAGTAAAAGTATTAAACTTTGGGGACTGGAGTTAGGAAGCCCATAATTCTTTGCAATAAGTCCTACCAGGAGAGCCACCATCAGTGCTTGGGATTAGCTTAAAGAGGAACGTGTTTGGATCTAACACTTGAGAAAACATGCCCTGCTAATTGCTAAAGTTCTGGCTAACTGGTATATTTGAAAAGGTCTGTTCGGAAGAATAACTGTGCTCCTTAGACTCAATAGTTTGGTAGTTTGGTGTGAACTCAAAATTCAGAAATTTTAAGGCTCCATAGTAAAAGGAAGTAGTATCTAAGGATATATTGGAGGAGGCAAATTTCAGCAATGAATAAAAAAAGACAAAAATTTGAGAGAAGAAACTAAAAAAGGTGAAGAGGTGTTAACCAGAGATGTTTGCAGGGCTGGAGGGACCCACTGTGGAGACCTGGGCTTTGGTCCCAATGCCATGGTGGCTATAAGTTGCATCACTGGTTTCTTCCCTCATGGATGAAGCAGGATGGCTGACACTGAGGAGGCACTGCTGCTCGGCTTCCCTGTAGAGGCCAATGGCTGAACCAAGACCAAGAGGCTGGGAGCTGGGGGAAGAGACAGCCAGGAAAGGGTGGGGGGATTGCAGGGGATGTCCCCATGAGGAGACTACAGCCAGCAGTGGAGAAACTCTTAAGCTTTTGAACTAGAGTCAGTGGAGTGAGTAAAGTACTTAGGATCAATGAAAATTTTACTCAGTTCTGGGAATAAATCCAGCCCAGATTGTCATCCAGGCTTAAATGGTTAATAACTGGTAAAAAAAAAAAAAAAGTACAGAATGAAAGCCACCTACTAATTTCATTCAATCCAATCCTCAATGTTTTATGCTAATATTTTAAAAAGAAAAAAAAAATAGCTACCTCCACTCTTTCCGCTTCCATTCTCATTCCAATCCCTGCCAGTTAAACTTCAGCCCCAGCTCTACCAGACTTCTTATTAAGATCACCAGAGGCTGCCATGCTTATTATAGCCAGTGGCCAGTTCACCTGGATTCACTTATGGTTCAGCATTTCGTCATGTGTTAACTCTTTCTCTCCAGAGAAATCGGCCTCTTATTGTTGTTATTTTTGCTGAATCATTTTTTTTGATGATAAGTTAAAGACATCATGGCCCTTCACCACTAAACACTTATGCTTCTGTCTTTTAAGAACAAGGAAATGTTATTATGGATGCAAAGGTACTACTTGAAAGATAGTCCATGTTCTAATTTCTCCCTATGTCTCCATAATTGATCCTAACAACACTTCCATTGCCGGGGCCAACCCAGAATTAGGATGCATTGCATTGGTTCTCATAGTCATTTGATTTCCCATGATACCGACATTTCTGAAGCATGCAGAGCAGTTGTTTGGTAGGATGTCTGATGCATTCTCACTATTAGATTCGGATTACTCATTTTGTAGGATTACCACAGAGGTTCTGTGTGTCCTTCTGGGTGCCCCACATCAAAGGCCCTGATGTTGCCTGGTCCCATCACTGGTGATATTCACTTTGATCCCTTGCTGAGGGGGGAGTCTTCCCTGTTCTCTCATTGTAGAGAGATTGGGTTTCCCCCCAGTAAGTAAGTGATCTTGGAAGATAATCTGATCTGGAGCCCAATGAACTTTTACCTGCCAATTTTTAGATATATTGATGATGTTTATCTGAACCAGTTTTTCAAAATGTTGAACTTCATACTCTATCATTCTTTCTGTACTTTTTAGTTAGCATTCTATTGTAAGAAAGACTTTCCCCTTCTCTCTTACTTCTTTTCTTTCTTTCTTTGGTTGGCTGATTTTTTTTTACTGGGATTTGAGCTCAGGGCCTACACCTTGAGCCACTCCACCAGCCCTTTTTTGTGAAGGGTTTTTTTGAGATAAGGTCTCAAGAACTATATGCTGGGCTGGCTTTGAACTGCCATCCTCCTGATCTCTGCCTACTGAGTAGCTAGGATGACAGGTGTGGAATGAACTCATAAATTTTTATTTATTTATTTTTGCAAAGTTTGATTGAAAGTGAAAGCAGGAAAAAAAGTGAAGCCAGAAAAAAATGAGGACGAGAGAAAACATCTCCAGAGAGCAGTGGGTTCTGGCCAGAAGGTTCAAGAGCCTCCTGAATTATTTTTTAACTCAATGACTTACTGTTATTACCCATTTTAACATTTAAATTATCCAGAATTTGGCCCTGTGAGCTTTTTCGGGTTGATTCTCGTTGTCTTTCTTCATGTACACGGAAACATCATAGAAACTGCATAGTGACCAGACCACATTTAAAACTAGGACTCTAACCCACAGTCTGCAGCAGCCAGCCCGGGAAGCTAACCCACTGCCCATTACTAGCCCAAGAAATTAGTTGCTATCTATAAGTCAGACTTCAGGAAGTCAGATAACTATCACTAGCAACAAAAACAAGAATTTAAACAATAATCCCTCTAAGAATCAGCCCAAAGTAACTTGATCAATAACTGATAACTTCTTTAATTTTTATCCTTGCTTACACTTAGGGACCAACTAGAGAAAGCAATATGTAGTCACATAACCAGTAACATGGGGTGCCCTGTTTCTATTTAGTCTACCTACAGCTTCCCCACAGCAACAGCCTCCAAACAGGACATACCCAAAGCCTTCCACTCTTCTGCTTGCAAAACAGGTACTGGTGACCGACTCCCTTGTTCTATGTAGTAAGTTTAGAATAAATAGACTTTCCTTGCTTTCATTTGGGCACCCATTGCTTATCTCCACAATGCCCCCATCATTTTGCTTACTGAGTACTTCCTTACTCTTTGGCACAAGGAGTCCAGGCTTTCCTTATATTCTGTGTCCCAGCCTGGAGTCTGCCTTTTCTGTAGCATTCCTTATAGTGGAAACTGATATTTAGAAACTAAGATATAGGAGCTAGGTGTGTTTATTATCACTGGAGTTGTGGTTTCCTTTTAAGACTGTCTTCTCTAGAAGACAGGGGTGTTACCCTCCGCAGTTTTTCATACTACTTCATTTGCCATGTCTTCACAGACCTCTTCACTCTTCCCTCTTTTAATCAACCTTTACATGTTTGAGCATCCCAAGTCTCAGTCCTAAGTCTCCTCCTGTTCTCTAGGATAAAGTGCCAAGTTCAATTATTTTTAAATGTATGTAGTGAACACCTGTGGCACAGTGGAAAGAACTCCAACCAGGTGATTGAAGTCCTGGATTTGAATCTAGATGTATTACTGACCTATTGTATGGTCTAAGGCAAGTCTCTTAAGCAAAAGCTTTACTTCTTCATGTGTAAAAAGAGGCATAATTTATGAAATAATGTAATTAAAAGTGCTTGGTAAACATTAACTGCCACAAATAATCATCATAGAATTCAAATGTGCTAAAATATGCCATCTCATATGTGCAGTGAGAGGATCAAAAGAGTTAATGCATGCAAAGTGTCTAGCACAGAGCTTGGCGAGTAGAAGGCGCCATGGTTATTATTATTTTCATTATTATTAAGCTGCTACAACTGGTCACTTAGCTCATATCCACCCCTTTCTCTGACAGGCAGCCTCATCTTCCCATTCAAGGTTAATCCTGTATGTCCGGATTTCCATAAAGTAGATTTAAGATTCTTTCTCCTTTCCCTTCTCCCATTGACCTTGGTTAGGGGATGGTGACGTGAGTATAGGCAGAGTGTCTGAACTCCAACCTGTTGGTCCCTGTTGTGAGGGACCCTTGCTCTCTGATAACAGCTTTTAACTCCAACACATACCCCACTCCATCTTGCCTTTTACTGGTGACAGCTTCAGGTCACCCAGACCTCACCCCCACCCCTGCTTTTCTTCCTTTGGATCTTCCAGTCCTCTCCTCTTGGGGTCACGGGAGCTTTTGTATGATTTCCTCTTGCCATGCTTGGAAGCACAGGTCTCTGATACAGACATGGAACCTAACTGCCCGGCACTTCAGTCAGCCATTTCTGCTCCCTTCCCAGGCCAGGTGCCACCTAAGCCTTGCTATCTCTCTTTCTGTATCTTGGGAAGCCCGTCTATCCTTCTCCTCTTCTTGGAGACTTCACCTTACCTTCTTCCCACAAGTAATCTGACTTTTCCATCAGGTTCCTGGGATTCCAGCTGCACACCCACGCCTACCAAGGGCTGAACCCAAATAGACAGAAAGACTCAGCCTCTTCTCGGGGACCAGTTTCTAAACTCCAGACACATCCCCTCCTACTCGCCATCTTCCCATCTGATCCATCTATTTTAGGGAAGAAAAATACACTTACGTCATCATGTATTCTTCCCTACTGTATGGTTTGGGGTTTAAATCTATGTTTTGTGATGTTCAAAATCAAACTTTTAGAAAAAAAAGCAATGAACAAGTAAATCTATAATCACCTTTCTCTCTTCAAAACTCAATGTTAGGTAGAAAACTTGTTCTCAATACTTTCCTCCATTGTAGTTCTACAAATATCTATTTAGAAGCTCACAAGTTAAAAGAAACAGACTCTCTTCTGACCTATATCCTCGGAATGAAGCTACATTAATGATGATGGTACAATGATGGACACAGGAAAGCATGGAGAATGGGCCTGTATTCAGAAAATTCCACTATACCGTGAACACAAGGGGATTTTTTTTTTCCTGAGACAATAGCTTTGATTCCTCAGCCAGGACAGTTGGATCCAATCTATGTCATCCTATGTTAACTAATATCAACTTAATCAACCTAACCAGTCTAATTCCCTCTGAGTGAGCTTCCTGACTCTGAGGCAGGGGTGAGGGGGATGCCTCTAACATCACACCTGAAACAGACCTACCTTTGGTATTCGAGGGAGGCCTCGAAGTACCCTTTGTATGGAGCAGAGATCACTGAACCAGGACTGGAAAGTCAATGAGGCAAGTCTACCTGGAGGTGAGTCTCAAGTCAAGACTTGGAAGATCCAATAGACTCCTGGATGTATGTGGAGCAAGAGAAAGGAGATGAGGGACAGTATGGACATGGGACAAAATGTTTTGAGCCACTAAGCACTTCAGTTTTGTTGGAACAGTGTGGGCAGACATTTTTTAGACTTCACAATGATGGTAGGCTGAAAAACCACATTCAACAAAGACCTTAAATGACAAGCAACATCACTTGGGATTGGGGTGGCAACCTTAAGGACTGGGTGATTCATTTGATAGTGTAGGGAGTCTGATGCCTTCCCTGGGAACTCTGATTCCAACATATTAACTAGGTATTTGGGTTTGTTTTAGTAATAATTTCAGAGCAGGGAACTGTCTTATTTTATAAGCTAGTGCATGTTGGGGCTTACCCTGAAACCCAGTGCCCTGTGGATCAGTCTGTCTGCTACCTCAGCTAAGGCAGCTATGTTAGATAGTTTTCTATTACTGTAATAAAATACTTGAGATGGTCCACTTAAAAAAAGAGGAAAGGTTTGTTTTGGCTCAAGTTCTGTAGGTTTCAGTTTATGGTTGGTTAGCCCTGTTGCTTTTGGGCTTGTGGCTAAGCTGTACATCATTTTGGGGAGCATGTGGTGGAATAAAACCATTTAGCTCATGAGAGCTGAGAAGCAAAGAGAGGGACTGGGAGTCCCAATATCCTCTTCAAGAGTATACCCTCCCAAATGACCTAACTTTCTTCCACCTAGCCCCACCTCTTAAAGGTTCCACCATCTTCCAATAGACTGAGAGCCAATCCTTTAATACACAGGCCTTTGGGGGAACATTTAAGATCCAAACTATAGAAGCAGGGTACAGCCTTTACCAGTCAAATGTGTGGGCTTGTTCAGGATCGCCTCCATTTCTCACCTAAACTCCTTGGCTGCTTGGACCTAAGCTCTGTCATCCTATATCAGCCAGTATGAACCTGGTCATGGCTTCCCATTTACCTATGAACAAAAATTCAGATGCCCTCCATGGTCTATAAGCCCCTATATGTCTGGCATCCAAATTCCCACCCCCTCCCAGTAACACCTTCCTCTTTCACTGTTCAAGCATCTCTGGTTCTTTTTGTCTCTGTGATGAGCCAAGCTTTTCCCTGCTTTCTGCTCCTTCTAGTAGCAATTCTTCCACCTATAACTCTTCCTCTGGGTCTAAAATCACTGACTTCTTCTCAGGCTTCAGGCTTCGGTTGAAGTTTACCGTGCTTTCTCATCACTCTTACTTTACCCCTCGCCTACTCTCATTTCACTCTCCATTTCTTTATTGAGTTTTGTTTTTGCTGCTTATCTCCACCCGAATTTACGGTATTTGTTGATAGGTTTGTTGTCAGTCTCTCCCTCTACTAGAAGGTAAATCTCACCAAGGAACTTGCTCACAGCAGCACCCTCAGCCTTTGGAGAAGTTCCTAGCATAGAAGGAGGGCTCAATAATACTTGTTGGATGTTGGATGAGTTCCAAACCAATCAACTCCACTCCACTCCACTCTGTTGGGCAAAGATAACAAGACAAAGCTCTACTCTAGTCCCTTGTCCCTGCAGCATCAAAGATCATGGAGACAGAAGGGCTTTTAGTTATATGTAGCTTAGTCCAAAGGTTTTAAAGTTCGTTGCTCAGCTATGGAAGTTGTTTTTGTCTTTTGACTGCAAGTGAAATCTTACATAAAAGGTTAATTTATATAAAAAAAAAACCTGAGAAATGAGAGCCATGTTTCTCACTGCTATAGAAAGTGGTTACAAATAAGGAAGGGAAGAAGGCTAGGATAAACCCTGAAGCATTGGATTAAGTTTAGAGATATTAGTATAAACTCACATTTGTTTGCTTGCTTGTTTAGATAAAATGATATGTGAGTATTTATGAGTTAGTACACACATATATTCCATAGCTCTGCCCCTTGAAAGAGCCTAGAAGCAGTGATGCCTCAGTAGTAAAGAGTCCAGATCTTGATTTCCAAATACCATTCTCCAATAAAAAGAACTAGGGCTCTGGAGAAATGGCTGATTCCAGGGTTGGAGCAGAAAAAAGATAAAATGAGTCTGGGGCATCTGTAGTAACAGAAAGTGAACAAGTGGTGTGTGTGTGGGTGTGTGAGAGAGAGAAAGACACAGAGAGACAGAGACACACAGAGACAGAGAGAGAGAAGAGATGGAGAAACAGAATAAGAACAATGATGGGAACATGTCAAGAGGACACAGGAGTCAAAGCTATAAAAAATATTGGGTTATAAACCCCCAAATGAAATAAATTTCTTTTAATCCACACTGATGTAAAGAAATACTGATTAAATCAATAGAAGAAAAGAGACAAATTTCCTACACAGAATTCCAAATAATTTATGCAGCTCTTTCTTCCTCAAGGAGCTGGAGCACTACTCCCTAAGGACTATGCCTAGTGTCTTCATTTGAAAGGGCACAGCGTGGACAGAAGAGTGAGCAGGAGGAGAAACACTGCCTCGCCCAGGTGGCCAAGGTTAAGAGCAACAGTGGTATGCCATGTTGGTTGTATGTACCCATGATACATGTAATGAAATGGTCTTCCTCCCAAAATCCAGAACCACAGTCTAAGTAAGAAAAACATCAGAAATACCAAAAAAGGAACATTCTACAAAATGCTCGTCCAGTACTCCTCAGAACTGTCAAGATCATCGAAAACAAGGAGAGCCTGAGAAACTTTCACAGCCAACAGGAGCCTAAGGAGGCATGACAATTCAGTGCAATGTGGTGTCCTGAACGAGACCGTGGAACAGTAAAAGGACATTTGGTGAAAACTAAGGAAATCTACATAAAAGACAGGCCTCAATTAGTAATAAATACACCAATAATGGTTCATTAAATGTGGCACACTAACTTAAGATCTTACTAATAGGGGAGCCTCGGTGCTGTATATATGGGAATTCTCTATGCCATCTTTGCAATTTTTCTGTAAACCTAAAAGTGTTCTAAGATAAAAAGATTATTTCTTTAAAAAGCTCACTTAACAGTATTTTAAAATGTGTGAGTTTTATTGGATAAAAATAATACCTCATTTTTTTAAATGAAAAAAATGGAACTTGAGAGATTTTCCTAGCATAGTTGGTAAGTGGTAAAGTTAGAATGAGAATTCAAGTTCTATTCTGTGACTTATACTAAATGCTATGGACTGAGTTATAGTCCCCCTCCCCACACTCCCCATTCACATATCGAAGGTCTAACCCCCAATTGTGACTGCATTTGGACATAGAGTTTCAGGAAGTAATTAAGATTAAATGAAGTCTCAGGGTGGGGCCCTAATTCAAGAGGATTGGTGGTCTTATAGGAGACTGGGAGAGAGCCTTCACCAGAAACCTAGCCCTGCTGGACCTTGATTGTGGACTCTCCAGTGTTCATTACTGTAAGAAAATAAATTCCTGTTATTCTAGTCACCTGGTATGTAGTACTAGGTGTTGGGTTTTTTGCTATAGAAGCCTATGCAGACTAACACACCATGTTCAAAAAGAACAATGCTGATTCACAAGGTTCTATGTGACAAGCACTGTTTGAAGAGCTTTACAGATGTTTTATCCTCACAACAGGTCATTTTGTGATCTACCACCCCATTTTGCATATGAGAAGTCTGTGGTTGAAAAAGTGTGACTTGCCTGGGTTACACAGCTGACTAGAGTCCAGGGGGATCTCTGACTAACCATGACTTGATGTCAAAGCCTCAATTCTTCCAACCACACCCCGGGGCCTATCTATGGGGAGTCAGGAGTTACGTTCCAGCTCCTTGAGGACAGAGCGTGTGCACAAATTATTTGGAATTCTTCTGCATGGGACATTTTGCTTCTTCTTTCCCATTTATCAATTTATCCAATCATTTATTTTTGTCAGCATGAATCATGGATATTTATTTTATATTTTGATTTAATCGAAAACTATTTGTTTTATTTTCAGCTGATTCCCATGTCACTTTGACACACCACCATCTTGTGCTGTATGTGTGTATATATTAGCACTTCCTTGCTTTCTGGCCCTAGAAGATACTCCAGGGTCATCTTTTATATTTTCTGTCCCAGTCTTAGAATCAATCATTTCTCCAAAGAGCCTCTGTCCTTTTATTGGAGAATGATCTTAGAAATGAAGATCTGGTACTAAGTGTGGTTGTTGCTATTCATGTGTCCTCATTTCTGAGATCTCACTACTGACAGAGCAAAAAGAAAAAAAATGTGTGTGTTTCTGCTAATCTGTGTATACACACATATCTAAAAATGTCTGTACATAACCATCTGATTTTAAGCTACATGTGGAGTCACACCAATGTCTCCAACTCTAGTCCATTTCCACATGGGACTTTCTGACCTCTTCCTGTTGCTTATTTGTAACTCCCACTCGAACTCCTACCAACCACCATCCAATTACTTAACAGTCTGATCCCAGTATAACTACCTAGCGTTATCAGAGTTGCTAACTCATGCTGCCTGGGAAACAGCTTGGTCAACTAGAGTGCACTGCTCGCTTACACCTTTCAATTCAGTCCTACAAGCTCTACCCATATTCTAAATTTCTTAGAGCAACACCTTTTCCTGCCACCCCATCTTTTCATTTGTAATCTGTGTATCTTCTTTGATGAGGTGTCTGTTCAGATCTTTTGCCCATTTTTAAGTACAGTGTTTTCTTATTGTGTGTTTAAGAGTTCATTGTTATTTTGAATACCAAATATGTGTTTTTCAAATATTTTCCCCAGTTTATGGTTTGTCTTGTCATTCTCTTAACAGTGTCTTTTATAGAACAGATGTTTTTAATTTCAATAAAATCCAATTTACCATTTTTTTCATTTCACCAGCCATGTTTTTGGTGTTATAGCCAAAAGCTTATCAGCAAACCAAGGTCATATATTCTTCTCTCATAACTTCAATTTTGACAGATATATCCTCATGTGTTATGGTTGAGTTGTGTCCCCCCAAAAAAGACATGTTGAAGTCTTAGTCCCTGGTGATCGTGATCTTATTACAGTGTCTTTGCAGGTGTGATCTAGTTAAGATGAGATGATTAGGGTGAGTCCTATCCAATGTGGTATCTTTAAAAGAAGAGGGAAATTTACACACAGAGAGAAGACTATGTGCACATGGAGACAGAGGTTATAGTGAAACATCTACAAGTCAAGGAACACCAAGGATGGCTGGCTTTTCCCAGAAGTCAAGAGAGCGACATGGGACAGATTCTCCCTCAGAGCCTTCAGAAAGAACCCTCCTTGCCTTGATTTTGGAGCCATGTATTAAATCCCCTCTTATCATTATGTAGAATCCCATTGGTTCTGTTTCTCTGGAGAATCCTGACACGTTCTGCCCCAGTCTGCCTCTCCTAAATATAACCACAGCTTAAATGGCCTGTTCTAGAACATCTTATAAGCATAATAATACAGTTTGGGCTAGTATTTTCAAAAAACTCCCTTCATCTGACATAGTTCTCCAGATTCATCCATGTTGTCACACCTCCCAGCACTTTCTCCTGTTTATTGGATTTTAACCATGTTCTCACACAAATAAGGCACAGTTGCGAATGTGTTTAAATACCCAGCAGAGTTGCTGGGTCATAGAGAATGTGTGTGTTTAACATCATAAGAAACGCTCAACACTTTCCAAAGGGGGTGTCATGTTTACATTCTCACTCTCACTGTGTATGAGAGGTGGGGTCACTCTGCACCGTCACCAGCACTGGATGTTATCAGTCACTGTTGTCATCTTTTTGTGGTTTGGGTGTGGTTTTGTTGATGACTCAAGGTGTTCAGCATCTTTCTTTGTGCTTGGTGGCCATCCTTATATCTTCTTCCATAATGAGTTTGTGAGAATCGTTTGCTAATTTTTTTGTGGGGGTTGTCTGTCTTTTTCATTGTGGACTTGTAGTAATTATCTATATACTTTTGGATCAAAGTTCTTTATCAGATGAATGCATGGAAAATACTTCTAGCAGACTGTGGCTTACCTTTTTATCTTATTAATGTTGTTTTTAAAGACTAGAAGTTTCAAATTTTATGAAGTCCAGTAAGTCAGGGGTTTTTTTTGTTTTGTTTTGTTTTCCCCCAATGGTTAGTTCCTTGGGATCTTGTGTAAGAAATCTTACTTGCTCCTAAAATGCAAAATATTCTCTTCTGTTTTCTTCTAACAGCTTTATAGTGCTTAGCTCTTTAGTTTCGGTCTGTTCTTCCTCTCAAATTAATTTTTATATATGGTATGAGGTGGGAATTCATGTTCATTTTTCTCCTTATGAATAACCAAATGATTCAACATCATTTGTTGAAAAGATTATCTTTTTCATACAGAATTACTTTTGGTGACTGTATCAGTCAGCTTTGTGTTACTACAATGAAATATCTGAGGCAGCTTACTTATAAAGAGAAGAGGTTTACTTACCTCTCAGTTTTGGAGGTTCAAAGTTCAAGATCTGACAGGCCCATTGGTGCGGTCTCTGATGAGGTTGGTAGGTGGTGGCACATCATGGTGGCAGCATACACAGGAGCAAAGTAGTCACATTCTGAACCAGCACAGGGAGAGCACATGTTCTAAATCAAGGGCTTATAATGATTCTTGGCATCAGTTCTGTAACTACTTGCCCTGAGCTTGCTCCCAGTGACCTACGGGCTTCCCACCAGACCAGACCTCCTACAAGCTCCTCCACATCCTAACAGCATCACTCTTCAACACACAGAAACATTGGACTCCAAATCATAGTAATCCCACGAGTTACGATTTCTAGTGCCTTTTATTCCTTCATGTAGGTCTGAATCTCCATGAGTTCCCATTTCTCTTCAGCTTGAAGAATTTCGTTAGCATTTCCTCTTTTGTTAAATTATTTTCTTAATTTTACAAATAAAAATTAAGTGTATATATGGTATAAATATGACATCTTGAAATATATGTACAGTGTGGAATGGCTAAATTAGATAATTAACATATGCTTTACCTCATGCATTTATCTTTTCTTGGTGGTAAGAACACTTAGAAATCTATTCCCTTAGTAATTTTCAAGTATGCAATAGGTTGTTATTAGCTATAGTCACCTGTTTTTCAATAAATCTCTTGAACTTATTCCACCTGTCTAACTGAAATTTTGCGTTTACTGACCAATATCTTCTGTACCTCACTCCATCCCTAGCTCCTAGTAACCAATTATATTCCACACATAAGTGATCATGTCGAACTTGTCTCATTATGGCTGGATTACCCCACTTAATAAAATCTCCAGTTCATCACAAATTACAGGATTTCTTTCTTGTTCAAGGCTGAATAGTATTCTGTTGTGCATATACCACATTGTCTTTATCCATTCATCTATCGATGGAGACTGGGGCTGATTCCATATCTTGGCTATTGTGGATAATGTTACAGTGAACATGGGAGTATAGATATCTCCAACATATTGATTTCATTTCCTTTAGATAGATACTCAGTAGTAGAATTGTTCATATGGTAATCTGATTTTTAATTTTTTGAGAAACTTCTAACTTACTATGACTGTACTATTTGCATTCCCATCAACAGTGTGCAAGGGCTCCCTTTTCCAACACCTGGGTAGTAACTTCTTGTAAGGGACATGGTTCACAAACATTTTCTCTCATTCCGTAGGTTGTGTCTTCTCTCTGCTGATTGTTCCTTTTACTGAGCAGAAGCCTTTTACTTTGATGTAATTCTATTTGTCTATTTCTGCTTTTATCAACTGTGCTTTGGGGGGTCATAGCCAATAAGTCATTGCCCAGACAAATGTCATAGACATTTCCCCTTATGATTTCTTCTAGTAGTTTTATAGTTTCCGCTTCTATACTTACTCTTTCATCCATTTTGAGTTTATTTTTGTATATGGAGTAAATTAACAGTACAATTTCATTCTTCTTTTTTTTTTTTAGTTTGCAAATTACTTATTTTTCTTATTTTATTTTATTATTCATATGTGCATACAAGGCTTGGGTCATTTCTCCCCCCTGCCCCCACCCCCTCCCTTACCACCCACTCCACCCCCTCCCTCTCCCCCCTACCCCCTCAATACCCAGCAGAAACTATTTTGCCCTTATTTCTAATTTTGTTGTAGAGAGAGTATAAGGCATAATAAGAAGGAACAAGGGTTTTTGCTGGTTGAGATAAGGATAGCTATACAGGGCATTGACTCACATTAATTTCCTGTGCGTGTGTGTTACCTTCTAGGTTAATTCTTCTTGATCTAACCTTTTCTCTAGTTCCTGGTCCCCTTTTCCTATTGGCCTCAGTTGCTTTTAAGGTATCTGCTTTAGTTTCTCTGCGTTAAGGGCAACAAATGCTAACTAATTTTTTAGGTGTCTTAGCTATCCTCACCCCTCCCTTGTGTGCTCTCGCTTTTATCATGTGCTCAAAGTCCAATCCCCTTGTTGTGTTTGCCCTTGATGTAATGTCCACATATGAGGGAGAACATACGATTTTTGGTCTTTTGGGCCAGGCTAACTTCACTCAGAATGATGTTCTCCAATTCTATCCATTTACCAGTGAATGATAACATTTTGTTCTTCTTCATGGCTGCATAGAATTCCATTGTGTATAGATACCACATTTTCTTAATCCATTTGTCAGTGGTGGGGCATCTTGGCTGTTTCCATAACTTGGCTATTGTGAATAGTGCCGCAATAAACATGAGTGTGCAGGTGCCTCTGGAGTAGCCTGTGTCACAGTCTTTTGGGTATATCCCCAAGAGTGGTATTACTGGATCAAATGGTAGATCAATGTCTAGCTTTTTAAGTAGCCTCCAATTTTTTTTCCAGAGTGGTTGTACTAGTTTACATTCCCACCAGCAGTGTAAGAGGGTTCCTTTTTCCCCACATCCTCGCCAACACCTGTTGTTGGTGGTGTTGCTGATGATGGCTATTCTAACAGGGGTGAGGTGGAATCTTAGTGTGGTTTTAATTTGCATTTCCTTTATTGCTAGAGATGGTGAGCATTTTTTCATGTGTTTTTTGGCCATTTGAATTTCTTCTTTTGAGAAAGTTCTGTTTAGTTCACTTGCCCATTTCTTTATTGGTTCATTAGTTTTGGGAGAATTTAGTTTTTTAAGTTCCCTATATATTCTGGTTATCAGTCCTTTGTCTGATGTATAGTTGGCAAATATTTTCTCCCACTCTGTGGGTGTTCTCTTCAGTTTAGAGACCATTTCTTTTGATGAACAGAAGCTTTTTAGCTTTATGAGGTCCCATTTATCTATGCTATCTCTTAGTTGCTGTGCTGCTGGGGTTTCGTTGAGAAAGTTCTTACCTATACCTACTAACTCCAGAGTATTTCCTACTCTTTTCTGTATCAACATTAGAGTTTGGGGTCTGATATTAAGATCCTTGATCCATTTTGAGTTAATCTTGGTATAGGGTGATATACATGGATCTAGTTTCAGTTTTTTGCAGACTGCTGACCAGTTTTCCCAGCAGTTTTTGTTGAAGAGGCTGCTATTTCTCCATCGTATATTTTTAGCTCCTTTGTCAAAGACAAGTTGGTTATAGTTGTGTGGCTTCATATCTGGGTCCTCTATTCTGTTCCACTGGTCTTCATGTCTGTTTTTGTGCCAGTACCATGCTGTTTTTATTGTTATTGCTTTGTAATATAGTTTGAAGTCAGGTATTGTGATACCTCCTGAATTGTTCTTTTGACTGAGTATTGCCTTGGCTATTCGTGGCTTCCTGTGTTTCCATATAAATTTCACAGTAGATTTTTCAATCTCTTTAATGAATGTCATTGAAATTTTGATGGGAATTGCATTAAATATGTAGATTACTTTGGGGAGTATCGACATTTTTACTATGTTGATTCTACCAATCCATGAGCATGGGAGATCTCTCCACTTTCTATAGTCTTCCTCAATCTCTTTCTTCAGAAGTGTATAGTTTTCCTTGTAGAGGTCTTTCACATCTTTTGTTAGGTTTACACTTAGGTATTTGATTTTTTTTGAGGCTATTGTAAATGGAATTGTTTTCATACATTCTTTTTCCGTTTGCTCATTGTTAGTGTATAGAAATGCTAATGATTTTTCTATGTTGATTTTATATCCTGCTACCTTGCTATAGCTATTGATGATGTCTAGAAGCTTCTGAGTAGAGTTTTTTGGGTCTTTAAGGTATAGGATCATGTCGTCTGCAAATAGGGATATTTTGACAGTTTCTTTACCTATTTGTATTCCTTTTATTCCTTCTTCTTGCCTAATTGCTCTGGCTAGGACTGTGTTGGAGATAGTGGGCATCCTTGTCTGGTTCCTGATTTTAGAGGGAATGGTTTCAGTTTTTCTCCATTAAGTATAATGCTGGCTGTAGGTTTGTCATATATAGCTTTTATAATGTTGAGGAACTTTCCTTCTATTCCTAGTTTTCTTAGAGCTTTTATCATGAAATGATGTTGGATCTTATCAAAGGCTTTTTCTGCATCTATTGAGATGATCAAGTGGTTTTTGTCTTTGCTTCTGTTAATGTGGTTTATTACGTTTATTGATTTTCATATGTTGACCCACCCCTACATCCCTGGGATGAAGCCTACTTGGTCATGGTGAATAATCTTTTTGATGTGTTGTTGAATTCAGTTTGCCATTATTTTGTTGAGGATTTTTGCGTCAATGTTCATTAAGGAGATTGGCCTATAGTTCTCCTTTTTGGAGGTGTCTTTGCCTGGTTTTGGGATAAGTGTAATACTGGCATCATAAAATGTGTTTGGCAGTTTTTCTTCCCTTTCTATTTCATGGAACAGTTTAAGGAGGGTTGGTATCAGTTCTTCTTTAAAGGTCTGATAGAATTCAGCAGAGAATCCATCAGGTCCTGGACTTTTCTTTTTGGGGAGACTCTTGATTGCTGCTTCAATTTCATTTTGTGTTATAGATCTATTCAGGTGATTAATATCCTTTTGGTTCAGTTTTGGATGATCATATGTATCTAGAAATCTGTCCATTTCTTTTAGATTTTCAAATTTATTTGGATATAGGTTCTCAAAGTAGTCTCTGATGATTTCCTGGACTTCCATGGTGTTTGTTGTTATCTCCCCTTTTGCATTCCTGATTCTACTAATTTGGGTTTTTTCTCTCCTCATTTTAGTCAGGTTTGCCAGGGGTCTATCGATCTTGTTTATTTTATCAAAGAACCAACTTTTTGTTTCATTAATTCTTTGTATGGTTTTTTTGGTTTCTATTTCATTGATTTCAGCTCTTATTTTTATTATTTCTCTCCTTCTATTTGTTTTGGGATTTGCTTGTTCTTGTTTTTCTAGGAGTTTGAGATGTATCATTAGGTCATTGATTTGGGATCTTTCAATCTTTTTAATATATGCACTCATGACTATAAACTTTCCTCTCAGGACTGCCTTAGCTGTGTCCCATAGGTTCCGGTAGGTTGTGTTTTCATTTTCATTGACTTCCAGGAACTTTTTAATTTCCTCTTTTATTTCATTGATGATCCATTCTTCATTAAGTAATGAGTTATTTCATTTCCAGCTGTTTTCATGTTTTTTGTCTTTACTTTTGTTGTTGAGTTGTACTTTTACTGCATTGTGATCAGATAGTATGCACAGTATAATTTCTATTTTCTTATATTTGCTGAGACTTGCTTTGTGCCCTAGGATACGATCTATTTTGGAGAAGGTTCCATGGGCTGCTGAGAAGAATGTATATTGTGTAGAAGTTGGATGAAATGTTCTGTAGACATCAACTAGGTCCATTTGATCTATTGCATATTTTAGATCTTGGATTTCTTTATTGATTTTTTGTTTGGATGACCTATCTATTGATGATAATGGAGTGTTAAAGTCTCCCACAACCACTGTGTTGGCGTTTATATATGCTTTTAGGTCTTTCAGGGTATGTTTGATGTAATTGGGTGCGTTGACATTGGGTGCATGCAGGTTGATAATTATTATTTCCTTTTGGTCTATTTCCCCTTTTATTAGTATGGAATGTCCTTCTTTATCTCATTTGATCAATGTAGGTTTGAAGTCTACTTTGTCAGAGATAAGTATTGCTACCCCTGCCTGTTCTCGGAGGCCATTGGCTTGGTAAATCTTCCAGCCTTTCATCCTAAGCCTATGCTTATTTCTGTTGGTGAGATGGGTCTCCTGTAAGCAACAAATTGTTGGATCTTCCTTTTTAATCCATTTTGTCAAGCGGTGCCTTTTGATGGGTGAATTAAGTCCATTAACATTAAGCGTTAGTACTGATAGGTATGTGGTGATTCCTGTCATTTAGTTGTCTTAGTTGTTTGAAGGTTTGATTGAGTGTACCTAAGTTGAGGTTACTCTCTACTGTCTTACTTTTTCTTTTCCTTTGGTTTGGTGCTGCCTGTCTGTTCATGGTTAAGTTGGGTTTCACTTTCTGTGTGCAGAATCCCTTGAAGAATCCTTTGTAGTGGTGGCTTTGTGGTCACATATTGTTTTAGTTTCTGCTTATCATGGAAGACTTTTATTGCTCCATCTATTTTGAATGATAGTTTTGCTGGGTAGAGTATCCTGGGGTTGAAGTTATTTTCATTCAGTGTCCGGAAGATCTTACCCCACGCTCTTCTTGCTTTTAATGTTTCTGTTGAGAAGTCTGCTGTGATTTTGATGGGTTTACCTTTGTATGTTACTTGTTTTTTCTCTCTTACAGCCTTCAATATTCTTTCCTTAGTTTCTGAACTTGTTGTTTTAATGATGATATGTTGTGGGGTAGTTCTATTTTGATCTGGTCTGTTTGGTGTCCTGGAGGCCTCTTGCATCTGTATGGGAATATCTTTCTCTAGATTTGTGAAATTTTTTGTTATTATTTTGTTAAATATATTACGCATTCCCTTTGCTTGCACCTCTTCTCCTTCTTCGATGCCCATGATTCTCGAGTTTGGTCCTTTGATGGAGTTGGTGAGTTCTTGCATTTTCTTTTCACAGGTCTTGAGTTGTTTAATTAATAGTTCTTTGGTTTTTCCTTTAATTACCATTTCATCTTCGAGTTCTGAGATTCTGTCTTGTGTTTGTTCTATTCTGCTGGATTGGCCTTCCGTTTTGTTTTGCAGTTCTGTTTCGTTCTTTTTTCTGAGGTTTTCCGTATCCTGGCTGGTTTCCTCTTTAATGTTGTCTATTTTTGTCCTGAGTTCATTTATCCGTTTATTCATCGTGTTCTCTCTTTCACTTTGGTGTTTATACAGTGCTTCTATGGTTTCCTTTATTTCTTCTTTTGCTTTTTCAAATTCTCTATTTTTGTTGTCTTGGAATTTCTTGAGTGTCTCCTGTACATTTTGGTTGACCCTATCCAGTATCATCTCTATAAAATTCTCATTGAGTACCTGTAGTATGTCTTCTTTTAAATTATTCTTGTGGGCTTCATTGGGTCCTTTGGCATAGTTTATCTTCATTTTGTTGGAGTCTGGATCTGAGTACCTGTTTTCTTCATTCCCCTCTGGTTCCTGTACTAATTTTTGCTGTGGGGAAACTGGTTTCCCTGTTTTTTCTGTCTTCCTGTCATTGTCTTTGGTGTTGTTACTGTCCCTGTACTGTGTGCAATTAAGTATTTTCTAGCTCGTAATAATAACAATGGTAATATTTAGAATGGAAGGGTGAGCTGAGATGGAAAGCAAGAAGTTAAAGAAATGGGAAAAACAAATACACAGACTGGAAGGAGAAAACAGAACAAGGTATCAGACAAGAAGGTTTCAAAGGTATAAACAGGGAGCTTTAGTGTACTAATCGACAGTAAGCTGAACAGACATTAGAGAGACAGAGAGAGGATTGAAAATCAAAAATAAAAAAAAGATAAGAATAAACATAAAAAATAAGTAAATGAAAGAATAATCTATATATAAAAATGTATTAAAATAAAATGAAAAAATGGAAAATTTAAAAAAACCAAAAAACCAAAAAACCTCCAAGTTCAAATGCAATGAAGTTTCAGTCTTAATAATTTGGGTGTCCATCTCAGTCTCCAATCCTGGAGATGGTGCCTCAGATGTTGTTCTGTAGTTGTCTCATCAAAGGGGACACATAAAGTAGAACAAAACTACGCACACATGCACAAAAAAAACCCCACCAAGTGTCCCAAGTTCAAATGCAATACAGTTTCAGCAAGTTTTTCAGCTTGCAGGTGTAATTAGGTTGTTCTCTGATCAAAGGTAGGGAGACAAAGAAAAAGAAAGAGTCTGGAGACAGTTCTGAGAATGGTATCTGCAGCTGTGGCTTGCCTGCCTGCTGCTGTCAGCCTGCTGTTGCTGGAGGCGTTATTTATGCAGATCTCAGGGGTGAGCTTAGCACTCACCTGGCCCTTCAGGCGTTGTTTACTCAGAGTTTTCCTGTGCGGGAGCCTCTGCTACAAGCTTTCCCCTTTCTAAGCACTGGGAAAGGTGACACTGCACTGCATTCTCAGGCCTGAGTGTTTATTTACAGTTCATGTGGGAAGTGGGTCTTCCCTCCTCTCCTGTGCAGTTTTCCTCCCACCGCCACTTTTGCAGGCTTTCCTGCTCCTGATTACTGGGCAGTGCTGCTGCTCCTGCCAGCCGCCATGTGTGTTTACAGCTCACGTGGGAAGTGGGTCTTCCCTCCTCTTCTGTGGAGTTTTCCTCCCTCCAACAAGCTTTCCTGCTCCTGGTTGCTGGGCGCGCACCCCCGCTCCTGCCAGAGGCTCTCCGGCCAGGCCGGCTTGTTTATTTACAGTCCCGGGAAGGATTTCCTTCCCCCAATCTTCAGCACTCAGTGCACCCCACCCTCTTTCCCGCGTGTCTTTATTGCTCTTATTGCTTATTACTCAGTTTCTCTTTTTTCCCCGGGTGCAGGTTGGTCTGTCCAGGGGGCTATGCTGCTCTGGCCCAGGCTTGTCTGTGGGAGTACCGTGTACCACAAAGCTCACCTGGTCCGCGTCTTCCCAGTGGGTGCCGGCGACTGGTGGCCCAGGGGCCCTCCTCGTTTCTCCGTTTAACGTGAAGTGGAGATTCTCTGCACTGGCTGGAGGTGTGGAGGGGTCAAAGTTATGCCTCTTCTCAGTGATTATGCCTGCAAAGTGTGTCTCCAGCGTCTCTCCAAGATTTCACTATAGGAGGCTCACTTTCTGCTTCCTCCCTCTAGCCGCCATCTTGGAATCTCCAATTTCATTCTTCTACATGTAGATACCCAGTTCTTCCAACACTATTCATTAAAAGATACCATCTTTTCTTCATTGTGTGCTCTTGGCATCTTTGCAAAATAATCAATTAACCAGAAATGCATGGCTTTATTTCTGGGCTCTCTATACTGTTCCATTAGTGTGTGTATTTGTTTTTATTCACGTGCCATGTTGTTTTAATTACTATAGCTTTGTAGTGTATTTTGAAATCAAGTAGTGTGATGCCTCCAGTTTGTGGGGGTTTTCTTGTTTTTTCACTCAAGATTGCTTGGCTGTTCAGGATCTTTTGTGGTTTCATGCAAATATTAGGATTATTTTTCCTATGCATGTGAAAAATGCCTTTGGGTTTCTGATAGAGATTCATTGAATGTGTAGTGTGCACATGTTTGGTAGTGTGCAGTTTAACAATGTTCATTTCTCCAATCCATGAACATGGGATGTTTTCCATTTTATTTGTGTCTTCTTCAATTTCTTTCACTGGTATTTGACAGGTTTCAGCACACAAACCTTTCATTTTCTTAGTTTAACTTATTCCTAAATGTTTTCTTTTATCTTGTAGCTATTATAAATAGCATTGTTTTCTTGATTTCTTTTTCAAACAGCTGTTGTTAGTATAGAGAATTTTTACTGATTCTTGCTCATTGATTTTTATGTCCTGCCACTTTACTGAGTTCATTTGTTGAATTTGCTGTTCTAACAGTGCTTGGTGGAGTCTAGTTATTTTACTTATATGAGACCATGTTGTAGGAAAACTGGGACAAGTTAATCTCTTCCTTTACAATCTGGGTGCTTTTATTTCTTCCTCTTACTTCAGTACTCTAGGACTTCTTGTGCTATGTTGAAGAGATGTCACAAGAGTCACCTTTGTCTTTTTCATGATGTTGGACTTCTCACTGTTGAGTATGACGTTAGTTGTGGGTTTGTCATAGATGACTTTTATTATGTTGAAGTACATTGCTTCTAAGCCTAATTTGTTGAGAAGTTTTATCATGAAATAACTTTGAATTTTATCAAATGTGTTTTTCTGCATCCATTGAAATGGTCATATGGTTTTTGTCCTTCAGTCTGTTAATGTGGTGATTCGCATATATGGAACCATTTTTGCATCCCAGTGATAGATTTCACTTGATTATGCTGAATGAGTCTTGTAATTGCTGTTGAATTTCACTGGGGAGTACCTTCTGAAGGTTTTCACATTTATGTTCACCAGGAACTTTGGCCTGTAATTTTCTTTTCTTGAATCCTTGTCTAGCTTTGGCATCACTTGGTAATGCTGATCTCACAAAATGAGTTCGTAAGTATTCTTTCCTCTTCAGTTTTTTGGGAGTATGAAAGGGTTGATGTTAGTTCTCAAGTGCTTGATGGAATTCAGAAGTATACACTTTAGGCCCTGGGCTTTTCTTTCATGGGAGATTTTATTTTATTTATTTATTTATTTATTGTGGGACTGGAGTTTGGACTCAAAGTTTTGTACTTGAAAGCAGGATCTCTACTGCTTGAGCCTCATCTCCAGCCCATTTTGCCCTGGTTATTTTAGAGATGAGGTCTCACGAACTATTTGCCTAGGCTGGCCTTGAACCAAAGTTTTAATTTTTGATTCAACCACCTCACTCATTATTGGTCTGTACAGATTTTTATTTTCTCATGTTCCAGTCTTGATAGATTGTGTGTTTTAAGGAATTTGTCCATTTTTTCTAGGTCATCTAATTTATTGGTATATAATTATTCACAGCAGTCTCATATAACTGTGTTTCTATGATATCATTGTAATATCTCCTCTTTCATTTCTGATTTTATTCATTTGGGTCTTCTATCTTTTATCTTTGTTAGCCAAACTAAAATTTTGTTGATTCTGTTTGTTTTTTTCAAAAAATCAACTCTTAGTTTCATTGATTTTTTTTTTCTGTTGTTTTCTCGTATTTCTGCTCTGATCTTTATGATTTTCTTTCTCTACTAAACTTGGGCTTCATTTATTCGTTTTCTAGTTTTAAGAATAACATCAGGATGTTTATTTGAGATTTCTCCTCTTTTTGCTGTCTTTGTTTCTATCAACGTCCCTCTTGGAGCTGCTTTTGCTGTAGCTCATAAGTTTTGGTATGTTGTGCTTCCACTTCTTTTTGTCTCAAGATATTTTTTAATTTCCCTTTTAATTTCTTCTTTGGCCCATTACTGTTCAGGAGCCTGTGGTTTAACCACATTTGTAAGTTTTCCAAAATCTCTCCTACTTTTACACTATTGCATTCTAAACACATATTCAATTTTATCTCAATTTTCTGAAATCCATTCAAGCTTTCTTACATTTGTTTGGTGGTCTGACGTGTGATGCAGCCTAGAGACTGTTCTGCTAGAGACAAGGTGCGTTCTGCTGCTGATGGATGGGATGTTCTGTGTAGGTCTGTTAAGTCCATTTAGTGGGCCCAAAGTGGGGCTCAAGTCCAGTGTTTCCATATTGATTTTCCATCTGGATGACGTCCATTGTTGAAAGTAAGGAGTTAAAGTCCAGTACTATTGCTGCGTTACAGCTATTTCTCCCTTCGGATCTATTGATATTTGCTTTATATAATATTTGCTCCAATATTGGGTGCATATATACTTGTGATTGCTCTATCCTCTTGATGAATTGATCCCCAGTGTCATTATACAATGCCATGCTTTGTTTCTTTTTATGCTTTAGCCATACTTGCTCTCTTGCTTTCCACTGGCCTGGGATACCTTTTCCATGGCTTCACTTTCAATCTGTGTGTGTCCTTTAAGATGAATTTGGGCTTTTATAGGCAGCTGCTATTGTTTGGATCTGAAATGTCCACCAAAACCCTGTGTGAACAGCTTGGTCCTCAGCTGGGCACTATTGGGAGATGGTGGGACCTTTAGGAGCTGGGGCCTAGTGGAAGGAAGTTAGGTCGCTGGCGTTGTGCCCTTGAAGGAAATATTAGGGCTCTGGCCCCTTCCTGTCACTCTGTCCACTTCCCAGCCACCATGAGGTGAATGAGTTTCCTCTACCTGTGCTTCTGTCATGACATGATTCCTTGCTCCAGCCAAAAACAACTGGGTCAAAATAAATGTTTCCTATTGATAAGCCAGTTGATCATTTAGGCATTTTGTCACAGTGATGAAAAGTTGATGACATGGTAATCATAAAGTTGAGTCTTATTTTTTTATCCATTCAGTAACTCTGTATCTTTGTGTGTGTGTGTGTGTGTGTTACTAGGGATTGAAACCAGGGCCTCAAGCATGCCAGTCAAGTTCTCTACTAGTTGAGCCATGCAACCAGTCCTTTTGTTTGTATTTTGTTTTAGAGATATGGTCTTGCTGTGTCTGGCCTGGACTTGAATTCCTAATCCTCCTGCCTCAGCTTCCTGAGTAGCTGAGATTACAGGTCTGAACCATCATGCCCAGCTACTATATATCTTTAGATTGGAGAATTTATACATTTATATTTGAGGAACTTAATTATTTATCAGCAGGGACTCACCACTTTCACTTCATTATTTTCTGTTTGTTCCATATATCCTCGTTCTTTCTCTCTTGCTATCTTCCTTTGTGATTAGATGATTTTCTGTAATGGTATGCCTTGATTTCATAGTTTTAACAGGGCTATTTTAAGCTGATAACTTCCATTACATTAAAAAAAACTATGCCTTTGATCTTCTGCATATTTTCTATTTTCAATATCACTATTTATACATTTATATCTTGCATATCCCTCGCCAAATGATTAGAGCTATTATTATTTTAATGGTTTTGTCTTTTAATCTTCACACTAAAGATATATGTGACTTTAAAGTTATGTTAGTGTATTCTAGGTTTAATTAGATACTTATACTGGCCAGTGGGTTTTATACTTTTATGTTTATGTTATTAATTGACTCCTTTTATTTCAGCTTAAAGAATTTCTTTCAACATTTCTCATAAGGCAGGTTTTGTGACAATGGACTCCCTCAGCTGATCTGGGAAAGTCCTTATCTCTGCTTCATTTCTGAAGGACATCCTTGCCAGGCATAGTATTCTTTATTGGCAGACTTTTTTCTTCTTTCAGTACTTCAAATATATCATCCCACTCTCCACTGGACTAAAAATATGGAACATTTTATGAATTTGCATGTCACACTTGAGCAGGGACCAATCTTCTCTGTGCTGCCGACACAAGCACCAGCATTTCTTACAGTTACATCACCTTATGATGTATTATCTTGCCTTATTTTATCTGAAAATATCTGTTCTATCTTCCTTTTTATATTATATCTTCCCCTGGTGTAGAATTTTAGACTGACATGGTTTTCTGTTTTCTTTCAGTATTTTAGTGATGTCATCCCCTCACCTCAGTAGCTTCCAATGAGAAATATCTCTGTCTGCTTCTTATATATCCTGTTCACTTGTGTTTTCAGGAGCATAACTTTGATGTGACTAAATGTGGTTTTCTTTGTGCTCTTCTTGGTGAACTGTGTTAACGTATTGATCTGTGGGGCTATTTTTTTCTTTTTATCAGATTTTGAAAATAATAGAGCAGCATTAATTCAAATGTCTTTTCCGACCCATTCTCTTGTTCCTCTCCTTCTGGGGTTCCCATTGCTCATCTGTGCAGCCAGTGAAGCTGCCTCACCAGGCGCTGGGGCTCTTCACCGTTCTCGCCTCCCTCCTCTGTGCTCCATTCAGAGTTCATTGGTCTCTCCTTCATTTCATGGATTCTATCTTCTTCTTTCTCCAATCTGCCATATTTTCTAATGAATTTTTTACATTTCGGGTATGGGTTTTTTTTAGTTCTCAAAATTCCTTTCGTTGCTTTTTTTATAGTATTAATTTTCTTTTCAAATTCCCCATTTCCTCATACATTAAATACATCTTATAGCTTTGTTACTGTATTTATCATAGTTATTTTAAAGTTCCTATCATAGTCCATTCAGGCTGCTATGTAAAAATATCTTAAACTGGAAGGTTTGTAGAAATTCAAAATTCATTTCTCACAATTCTGGAAGCTGGGGAGTCTAAGACCAAGGTGTCCCCAAAGTTGGTGTTTGTGGAAGACCTGCTTCCTCATAAATAGTGCCTTCTTGCTATCCTCATCTGGAGGAAGAGGTTAGCTACTGTTTGGGGTCTCTTCTATAGGGGCACTAATTCCATTCATGATGTAATACCCCCAAACCCCACTTCTTAATACCAGCACACTGGTGATTAGGTTTTAGCATATGAACTTTGACCAGACACAGGCAGTCAGATCATAGAAGGTCCCTTTGCTAATTTCAGTATCTGGTATAATTGTTGCTTTGTTTTTATCAATTGATTTTCCCTCTGGACTAAGTTACATTCTCCTGTCTCTTCATGGGTCTAGAAAAAATTTTAAAATATTATACATAGAAAACTCTGCATTTTGTTATATTTCTCTGAAGAGTAGCAAGTTTTATTCTAGTAGGCACCTGATCCTGGTGGTCTTGCAGAAACTTGTTTTTTAGGCTCTGCTAGGGAAAACCTGTTTTGATTTTTCCTTTTATCCTTGGGTAAAGCTGGGGTTTCGGTGTCAAGTTTGAGATCCTTCCTTCGGCCACTCCTTTGATGGGATCCAAGCTTTGAATCTGCTCTAGAGTGGCAGTGACTGCACCCTTGGTATTTGTTTTCTTCAGAACTCCAGAGCCATTCTCTCCCCATAATTTCCTGGAGCTCATACATTCAGGGTGTAAGTGCCAGGCAAGGATTTTAATTAAATCTGTATGCAGATTTGGGAGCCCCTTCATTCCTGGGATTTCCCCTTTGATCTTCAATTGTTCTGGGAGGCTGTTAGCTGACTCCTCAATACACCTTTCTCAAGCACCTCAGTGCACTACAGGGACTAAGGACTGTTTTCAGGAGAAAAACTGGGTATATGTAGATCTAAACCATTGTGATTCTTTTTTTCTTTTCTTTCTTTCTTTTTTTTTTCTTTGGTGGTACTGGGGTTGAACTCAGGGCCTCAGGCTTGTTAAGCAGGCACTCTTACTGCTTGAGTCATCCCATCAGCCCTTTTTTGTTCAAGATAGGATCTCTCAAACTATTTGTCCAGGCTAGCTTCAAACAGTGATTGTCCTGATCTCTGCCTCCTGAGTAGCTAGGATTACAGGTGGGAGCCACTGGTGCCTGGCTGTGATTCTCTTCTCTCAGGGTCATATCTTCTCAAGTTTATGCCTGATTTTGACAATTTTCCAGTACCTTCAAATAACTATTTTTTCTATTTTGTTCAGAATTTATAATTAATATCAGCAGGAGTATTAGTATAATACAGGTTACTCTGCCTTTACTTAAGTTGTAAGTGTACCGATTTCTCATTTTTAAAATAAAGATAATTCTCTGTGTGAGAATTAAATAGAAATGTGTATTAGTCCATTTTATGTTGCTATCACAAAATCCTTGAAGCTGGGTGACTTATAAAGTAAAGAGATTTCTTTGGCTCAAGATTGTAGTGACTAGAAATCCAAACTGCCTGGTGTCAGTGTCCTAGTGAAGGCTGCTTTACATGGTGAGAAACAGAAAGGGAATCAACTGTGTGCAAGAAGGGTCCAAGCACATGGGGGCCTTGCCTTATAACAACTTGCTCTCTCAGTACTAATCTAGTCCAATGACACCTAAAACCTCCAAGTCACCACTGGTCCATTCGTGAGGTCCATGGCCTAATGACCTCCCACAAGGCCTCACCTTTTACAGTTTCCATCACCTCCCAACACCTCCACTCTGGGGACTAAGCTTCCAGAACATGAGCCTAGGGAGGATACATTCAATCCATAGGTGAATATCCATGTAAAATGTCAGCATCAATAGGTGTCCAGGAAGTGTTAGCTTCCTTCCCTTCATGTTGAATTATCCTCTGTCTCCTTATATCTTTCTTTCATTAATCCTTGTTTTGCAATCTGGGTCCAACCTACATAGCTCTCACTTCTTTCCTATGTGGCAATCTATCAGGGACTTGATGAAAGATCTTACTCTGGGCCTATAACTTTCTTTTATCTTCAGGCTAAATGTCTTAATTACTTCTGCCATAGGTTTTCTCTAGGAAGCTTGGAGTCTTTTAAACCATCCATTTCTTCACTGTGGATGTCCTAAACTGAAGCTCCAGTTCTGCCATTTTATAAACTCTAACTTGAGCAAGTCAACTTATCTTCTGAGTTTCAAGAGCCCCTTCTGAAAAGTAGCATTATAATTCCTATTCAGTCTGTGTTCTGAAAACTGTGATACATCAAACTTTAGCCACTGTTGGTGGGAGAGAACAGGGTTTGTTTTCACCTTCTAGGTTCCTGCTGGCACTGAGGGAGGGATTGGGTCTCCCTTCCTTTTGTCATCTTAGTGATGAGGAAGAGGGAAAAAAGGGAATTATAACTGTAATTCAATCTCTCCTGCTGGTGAGGCCTGTGACTGGTTTTCCTTTGAGTTACCAAGGGTAATCACATCTTTCTGTTGCAAGTTTTCTTTTCTTCCAAAGATCACACAGCCTAGCCTCATCTGAGAAATCCACATTCTTCCCTGTTATTACAACTTTGACCCTATTTTTTGCCAAATAATGCTGGGTTTATTATATTATGGGATCATTTTCCTCCTCCTGAGTGTCTCTGAAATACTAGGATCAAATCATGTATTACCCCTAGTTTTCTTTTTGATTCCCAAATTTCTTTGGGGTAAATGGCATATGTGATTTGCTTATTCATCAAATGAGACAAAGCACTAGAAAAGCTATAATAATTTTTTTATAAAGCTGTTACTCCAAGTGAACTAGATGTTCATCAAATTTATTATGCAAAGAAGTATGCTTTGGAGAGTGAAAAAGGACACTGTCAATAATTATGTTATGACTGTCTTGGAAAAAGTTAGGATGACTATGGCCTTGAGCTATTGGGTATTGAGGAATCTGACTTCTTATACAAGTACCTGATATTTTTGAAAACCAGTGCTAGGCAACCAAATCACAATATGTATAGATGAAAGCCTTTTCTCTATTCTTCTACAGAGACTTCTTTTCTGGGGACATTATTGTTGGGGGATTCATCCCATTTGGTACTGGGGGCTTAGACAGCATTGCCTGTGCCCTGGGAAAAAAACCAATGTGGTCACCTTTGTCTGAAGCACATTCTCAGCTATGAAATCAACGACTTGAGCTCAGATCACCTTCTTGCAAGTCAAGGACTCGTTGCCCCTCATTGAGTTGCATCCTGCCTGGCTAATACCTGCTTACTTGCATAGGCCCTGCAAAAGGTTACCACCTTCCCCTCAGAGGTGCTGCTTTGCATGTAATGGAGCTTCAAAGTGACTCTCCTCTCTTCTGGCTCAATTCAGCCTCAGCCCAGCCCATGCCTAAATCCCAAACGAAATATTCAAGAAAATGAACAGCAGTCCCAAATTGTTCCCTTCTGTTATCCCTCCTTTCTGACTTTCATTGCCCACACCCTGTCCTCAAGCAACCATCATTCTAGTTACTGTCACTATAATTTTCATTTTTATATAAATGAAATCATATCATATCTTTTGTTGTTTAAGTTCTTTCATTGTGATTATTGTGTGGTTTACTTATATTCTTGTCATTTCTATGGCTGGGTAGGTATCTAACCTATGCATGTAAGACAACTTGTCCACTCATCTGTTGATGAACATTTGGACTGTTTCTAGTTTGGGGCTATTACAAATAAAGGTGCTATGTACATTTGGGCACAAGTCTTTGTACAGATGTATGCTTTCAATAGTCCTGAGCGCAGTGGCCAGGTGGTATGATAGGAATGTGTAATCTTTTAAGAAACTGGCAGCAGCATGTGAGACCTCCAGTTGTCCCATGTGTTTGCCAGTATGGTTCAGCTTTTTAAATTTTAGACACTCAAGTATATGAATATGAGTTTTTCATTGTGCTGGTTTTGTTTTATTTTGTTTTGTTTTGATTTTTTAAGGACAGGGTTTCATTATGTAGCCCAGTCTAGCCTCAAACTCACAATTCTCCCACTTCAGCCTCCCAAGCGTTACTGCCATGCCTAGGTCCTCAATGTGATTTAAAGTTGCACTTTCCTAGTAACTCATAATCATTCTCTCTCTCTCTCTCTCTCTCTCTCTCTCTCTCTCTCTCTCTTCCTCCTTCCCTCCCTCTCTCTCCCCCACACCAACCTGGCTATAGGTTTATCAACTTTACAATCATCTCAAAGAAGTAGTCCTTAGTTTCATTGATTTTTCTTTTTGTTTTATGTTCATTTCACTGATTTCCACTCTGATTTTTTATTATTTCTTTTCTGTTGCTTATTTGGGGCTTTATTTGTTCTTTGTCTTCTAGTTTCTTAAGGTAAAAGGTGCTGCCATTGATTTGAGACTATTCTTTTTAATATAGGAGTTTAGTGTCATAAACTTCTAAGTACTACTTTACTCACATCCTGTAATTTCAATCTGATGAATGCTCAGATTTCTAATTTCCATTTTTGTTTCTTTGAACTATAGATTATTTACAAGTGTGTCATTTAGCTTCCAAATTATTTGGAGATTTTTCCATACATTTTTCTGTTACTGATTTTTTTTTTTTTTTTTTTTTTTGGGGACAAGGTCTTGCTTTGTAGTCCAGGGTGGCCCGAAACTCAGGATCCTCCTGCCTCCACTTCCTGGGTGATGGGATTACCAGTATCCACCAGCAGACTTGGCTCCCTGATAATATTTTCTGCTCTGAAATCTGCTTTGATATAAATGTAGCCAATCCAGCTTTCTTTTTACTAGGTTTAGCATGGTAAGTCTTTTTCTAACCTTTTATTTTTTACCTATTTGTGTCTTTATTTTAAAGTGGGTTTCGTGTAAGAAGTATCTAGTTGAATCTGATCTTTTAAAAATATCATCTGATCATCTCTGCCTTTTATTGTGGTTATTTGGGTGGGGGCGTTTGTTTGCTTGTGAGAGGATATCAATATTTAGCCCAGGTTGGCCTGGAACTTGCTATGCAGCCCAGGCTGACCCTTAAATTTGTAATCCTCCTTGCTCTCCCTCTCAAGTGCTGGAATTGCAGATGTGTGCCACCTCGTCTAGCATCTCTTCCTTTTAATTTGGGTGTTTACACAATTTATAAATCTGGTGCTTTTATTTACATGGTTGGTTTAAACCTACTTACTGTCTTTTTCATTTTCCATTTATCCCAGGTGTTTGTTTTCTCTTTTCTTCTTACCTACATTCTTTTGAATTCATGGTGTCTATTTTCAGGTTCCATTTCTTTCTTTCATTAGCTTCTTAACTGCAAGTCTTTGTTGTGTTGCATTAATAGTTGTTTTAGAGTTTATAGCATACATTTTTAAGTCACCACATTCTACCTTCAAAAAGCACACTACACATATAGTATAAAAACTTTATAAATATACTTCTACTCTTCTCATAGCTGTTGTGCTTCTCTTGTGATTCATTTGACTTTTACACCATACCTCATAATGCATTATCATTACTTGTGTTTTCAAAGTTAATGCTCTTTTAACAATATTTAAAGAATAAGTTATTGATTGCCACCTCTTATTAGGGGTTTCTCTTTCATCTTCCTTTGCTATTCTGTAGCTGTTTCTTTACAACTGCTCAGAGTTGTTCCTTACTACTTTACTCCAAAGTACACTTAGCACCGAATGGGTACATGGGGGTGGGGGGATATGGGAATGGGAAGGAGCAGGTGTATATAGGCAAGACTTAGGCTAAGAAAGGAAAGGGGAAGATTTAAATCTGGATATCAGATATACCTATTCATAGGGCCCATCAATCATGCCTTCCATAGAAATCCTCTCTGGCCATCTTTCTTTCCAACTCTGGAACTACTACCATGTCACTGGGCAGCTTACTGGAGCTCTTTTTTTTTTTTTTCCTCTGAGTAATATGGGAGAGTTTAGTGAGATAAAAAAGCATAAAGTGGAGGAGTGGAGCCCCCAGTGTTGGGGGGTTCCCAAGAGAGGTTGCCCCAGGAAGCCTCTTTAACAATGCTTTTCTCCATAGGCTGCAGGCCCTGGAAAGACTGTGAGATCCTCCTTGTTTCTAATCTGAGGCCCACCTCATTTCCTTCCCAGTAGATTGGGAGTGAGATATTCTGTTACCTAAGGATAGAGACCATCCTCTCTATTCCCATAGTGAATAGAGTGTGTGTACCATGGCCAGACTGGTGCTCACATAGTCAGTGTATTTCTCAGGTTGTATCACATGACTTCCAGTTCCATTTCCTATTCCTTCACAACCAGTGTGAGATGAAAAGACAATAAAGCAGAGCCATCCCTATCTATTGAACATGGGCATACATTTGGGAAAAAACACAGACATATTCTAAGAAATGAGTGAAGACTTTGATGAATAGTCCTTTTTAGATTTACATTTAGAAAATTAGTCTCTCCACAAGGGCTTGGTCTGCTAAAGATACTATTGATCTATAGTGCTATATAAAACACTCAACATGTCAGCGTATGTGGTCAGTAGACCATGTTACTGGTTCAGTTTACCCAAGAACAGAGACTCGTATGTACTGACCCTATATGTACAATATAGTATTATGGCTAAGAGCATAGACTGAAAGACCCCCTTAATATACCCTTTCAAAAAGTGGAGGGTAAAAAAATCCAGATTCCCTCTAGAAGCAGAAACTTCTCATGATTCTCTAAATCAGTTTCCTTGCTTCACCAATTTTAAAATCCAGAACTAACTCCAGAGAAACTTTCTGCCAGTGATCTTAAAATAACCATGGCTCTCCAGTGTCTGGAGGTTTGAGAGCGAAAGTACCATAAACCTTCTTGTGCTCTTGCCATCAGAGGAATAAAACTAGTATGGGTAAGTACTTCCCTCACCCACAGCCCTCAGGAGAATCTTCCCAACCTCAACTGGGCCATCCCATGTTCTACATGTTCTTTCCTCCCCCATTCTCCAATATGTGTGCCTCTCCCCCCTGAGCTGGACACTTGTCCAAAGGCCAGCCACGATCCAATCAAGCTGCTTGTCTCTAGAATTTACATAGGAGTCAGTACCTCTAGGCAATGGTGGAAACTTAAGTTGAAGTTTACAGGCAAAGATGGAGCAGGTTCCACATGCAATATCCCATGTCTAGTTAAGTTGTAGGGAGAAGAAGCCATGAGGCAGCAGAGGAAGCAAAGAGAGGAGTGCAGAGCAAGAGACAGTGTGCCCGTCCCCTGTAAGGGAGAAGAGGAGAACAGCTGTTTCCACTGCTGACATCTTGGCCGTAGGTGTATGCCCAGCTCTGCTGTTGGCTCTGATGCCATGACATCCTCCACGTGGTAGAGACTTTGATTCTTCCTCTCATTTTCTTCTTCTTGATTTTATTTAGTACATTCCCACCTGCCTTTCCAACTAGAAATAGCCACAATCTAAGTTCTGGCCAAAGAGAAGTAAGTAGAAGTTGTTGAGTGGAACTTTCTAGAAGGCTCTTTAAAAGTGCGGAGGCAGCTGGGATGCACTTTTTTGGCTCACCCCACCTCCCTTCTCAATGTTACTAGGAATGCAGAGTTGTGGTTAAGGTTCCAGTTTAAGGATGGATTCCTTAGTTAAGGGTGTCAGAGAAGAAGGATGGAAGAGATTCAAATTCCTGGTGACGAAACAACCACCATACTAGCTTGAGACTGCCTACTTCCCTATTTATTTATTTATTTGTGGTGCTGGGTTGCAAACCTAGGGCCTAGCACATGCTAAGCAAGCACCCTAATTCTGAGCTATACCCTTAGCCCTTGACTTTTTGAGACAGGGTTTCACTAAGTAACCCATTCTGGCCTCAAACTTGGAATCCTTCTGCCTCATCCTCCCAAGTACTGGGATTGCAAGTGTGAGCCACCACCATGCCTTGCTCCAATTTCTTTTAATGAGAGAAAAGACAAACTCTTCATGCCAACTTTACCCTCTTTGGAACCAGAGGCAGGAGGTCGTACAGAGCCAGAATTCCTCAGCAAATGTTTCATGCTAAGAATATGCCAGCAGCCCATGAGCCAAGACTCTGGGTCTTCCCTCATGTGATTGCTGACTTCCAAGATCCCATCTCCATGAAAGAAGTGAAAGAGTAGATGCCTACCCTTGTGGAGTGGCTTCCCAACAGCGTCAAGGTGGCTTCATGGAACGCCCTTCCTCCTGTCCTCCAGGTGGTCATGTGAGGAGCCTTAAGCTGGCATTCATGCTTATCCCAACAGCACTACCGTATGAGAGCTTTTTAAACACACCTGGGAATGGTTTTCTGCCAGTTGTCAGAAGGCCTTCCTTCAGTGGTTCGTAGGAGGGAGATGGATGAGGTCGAATTCTGAGAAGAAGAAAGTGACGTGAATGTCCTGGTGCTGGAATCCCAGCAGTGGGAAGAAGCTATAGCAATTGATGGAGAAAAATCTTTTGAAGGTGATGTGGAAAAGATCAGGGGAAAAGGTGCCTTCTTGCATCATAATCTAAGAACCTACAGTGTTTCCTCACAGATGCAATAGAATTCTAATAGCTGTTCTCTGGATATAGAATGCACGCTAAAGAGCAATCCCACCACACAAATGAGATGATGAGAAATGCTCACTCAACTGCATTGATGTACCCTAAAAGTCAGTAAGCATTTAGCCATGGCCTGAGGTTTGCATGAAGGGTAGCTAGAACAATTAGTAGTATTTCATCTTTTTTGATGAAGAATTAAAGTTGTGCAGTAATACCATGTCTTGACTATGCAATGTAAACTTTGAAACAATCTTGTTATAATAAAATATGGATAAAGTAAGAAGTGTGCCAAAAGCAATTAGGCAGTACCAGTAGGGTTGGAAATATGCAAACCTGTAACTCTACAATCCCCTCCTAGGTACATGCTCTAGAGCAGTATTGGAAAGCTTCTCTGGAAAGGGCCAGGTAGTTCACATTGCTGGTTTTGCACACCATGGTTGGTCTCTTGCAATTCCTCGATTCTGTGTTCATTGTGCAAAAATGACCATGAACCATATATAGAGAAATGGGACTGGCTATATTCCAATGAAATTTATTTACAAATACCAGTAGTGTGCCAAACTTAGTCAATTCCTGCTTGAGAAAATCATGCAGATGTGTGCCAAAACAAGGGTGCAAGAACATTAGCACTGGAGCCAGGCATGTGACTCACAACCATCATCCTAGCTATTTGGGAGGTAGAGATCAGAAGAATCACCATTCAGGGCCAGTTCAAGAAAAAACACTCATAAGATCCCATCTTGACCAATGGCTTGGGGCATTGGTGTGTACCTGTCATTCCAACTACATAGGAAAGCACAAATAAGAGAATCCCAGTCCAGGTGGGCCTAAGCATAAAGTGAGACCCTGTGTTAAAATTATCAATGGAAAAAGAGCTGGCTGAGTGGTTCAAGTGGCAGAGCTCAAAGCCCTGAGTTCTACTCTCAGTATCACCAAAAAAAAAAGAAAAGAAAATTAACATGGGACTGTTAGTAAGAACCCCCAACCGGAAACAACCCTAACCCAAATGTCCACCAATAGGACACACTCAATAAACAACCATGGTGTATCAATGAACACGGAATGTCAAACAGCAGACCTGACAATCTGTATGGTACATGTAACAACATCTTGTTAAGATTCATGGATGTACCTTAAGAAGAAAATGTTCAGAAAAGTGGCCAGAATAAAAGGGGTACATTCTATATGACATTTGATTTGGTAAAAGTTAAACTATCTTATCTAGGCATGCACAATTTGGTGGTAAAATTGTTAATAAAGCAAACAAACAATTATGAAGAAAATTAAAAGGCAAGAAGCAATGGTTGCCAGCAACAGGCTTTTGAAACACTTTGGACATTGCCACTTCCTAGTCCCTGACTTGGGTGATGGTGACATAGCTATTCAATATTTAAGGTTTTACAGAAGTTGTACATCATGTTTTTACACCACTTTTCTGTAGATGTATAAATTTTATAAGTAAAACGTGATGTTTTTAAAAGTACTTTTTATCTATAAAGTACTGCATGTGGCAGGTATTAGGAATGTGGTATCTGGGTCTCCCTGGAATGAGAGGTTGACACTCAGTTTTTATTTTCTGTGTATGAGTGGGGCGGTGGTATTGCCAGAACTATGTACCCATACACTGTCACACCCAGACACACACACACACACCCCTAAGATAATTTCTTAGTAGTTCACATGCTCTTTAGGTTTTAATCTGCAAAACACTAATGTGCACACCCTGAAGAAAAACCTCCCCATTGTTCCTGCAAGTGAAATCAGATTCAACTATGTGGTATTCTGGAGTAGTTGGGGTCTGCAGCTGTCTTCCCTCTTTTACTCTGAAAAATATTATGAAATTGAGAAGTGTGATCTTTGATAGTGTCTCCCGGGAGCAGAGCACGTGATGAACAGACTTCTACCGTGGAAGAGATGGGTGAGGAGGTTAAGTAAATTTTCTTTGTGTAGTTCCCATTAAACTTCAATCAGAGTTACAGAAAGAAATTTCCTCCAGGCGGCTGCGAGTACAGGTATTGGTTTGACTTTAATAAAAGTCATAACTGATCTCTCTGAGGTCTCTCGTGGAATGAGCTCAGCAGAATTCAGGCAGCTCCTTGAGAGGAAAAGCACCCACTTAAACATCGCATTATCCTAACAATCCCATTCCAGAGCCACTGGCCCATTATTTTAAAGGTCTTCATTTGCAAATTGTGGTATTTGAAAGTTTTCTTTTTACATGATTGCAGAAAGCAGATGGGTCTTTCAGAGAGCCCCACACCTATTTACACACTCGCTCTCCTTCCAGGCCAGTGTAAGAACGGCGTGGTAACACAGGCCACTCTGTACCATGTGCTTAAAGCCACACCTGCTTTGGTGGTAAGACTTATTTAAATGAGATTTGTTAAGAAAGAAAAAAATCTCTCTCTGCTAAGAATACCCATATTTGGTGTGGAAAACGGGATAATATTGTCTCAGGGTCTGAAATTTCACCTGTTCATGTGTTATCCCACAAATCTTTGCAGGGCACCTACTATGCGTTACATGCTGCCTAGGTACTGGAATGAAGCAGGTGTCAAGGCAGACACACTCTAGGAAGTGAAACACAATGAAAACTTAGTAAGACAATCTCAGATCAGGAGGAAAGGAAAATATGAGCTAATACAATTGGTCAATTGACCAGGTGATGGTTTGGGCCAGGGTAGCCAGCATAGTCAAAGCCCGTTTCAGAAGGGAACTTGTGAGTTGACAACTAATTGATGAAAAAGCTCCATCATGCATATTTCAGGGAAAGGGGGTTATCATAGAGAGGAGATAGCAAGTATCAGTTGTTTGCCTGGGAAAAAAATTGTTGGCCCCAGAGTATCCTGAAGGAGGAAAGAGGGTTATGACACCGGGGATCTAGGGAGCAGATCTAGGGCAGGCACCAGTCCTGCATGGCCTTGCAGGTCGTGGTAAGGCTTCACATTTTATTGCAAACGCAAAGTCTCCTTGCTGCTTAATATGTGAATAAATAATGTCTTAGGGTAACAACTTGCTTTCTTCTTGGTGGGTGTGGGGGGAAAAGTGACCCTGAATCAGGCATTATCACTTAACTTTTACGTGGCTTTGTTTAAGGTCCCCAGGCTCTTCAACCCCTGTCTATGGGCTAGCAACACGCACTTTGTGGAGTCAGGCAAACAGGAAACATCTGTGACAGGCTCGCGTGCCCTGGCTGACACTCAGTAGGCACTTGATCATTTTCAGCAGAAGCTTAATCTGAATGACCCCTGGGCCAGCTGATCCCTGGGGCAGCCTTCTTTCCAGTGAAAGCTCATTGTTGAAAATGAGGTCAGGCCAGCCATAATGCATCAAGAAAAATTCAAAGCCATTAACAGAGGCTGGGCAGGTGGCCTTGGTGCAGCAGGGCAGGAACAAGGTTCTGGTACTGACTCTGATCATTAACCAAATGATAATGGGAAACTGAGCCTCAGTTTCCAAATCTAAAACCCAGGAACTACATCATTATAAGTCTGGTCCTATAGTTCCGAGGGCTCTGGTGCGATACTGATGTCAAGCATGAGTTTTGCTCAGGTGAAGGGTTAGCCTCTGGAGCTCCTCCTGCAGTTTATTCTACATCGAGGGAGATAGAGGAGAAACTGTTGTGACCCTTGAAGAAGTCTCAAGGTCAAGCTAGGAGTTGAAGGACAGAGCAGGTGGTTTTCAGGACTTCCCCTAAATTTACTCAGTACTGGAGTTAAAACAATTTGTTCTGAATTTCCTTGGGATGTTCTGTAATTTACACTCTCCATCAGAGTTAAAATGGCTTTAATTCCTTGATCGAATGTCTTCTGTCTTTGAGAAGGTAAGGGTGCCATCCTAACCAGAACTTCCCAATCCCTTTCTTTGTACTCTGGCCACCCAGAATTTTCATCAGGATGACAATAATGACTCTGTCAGTGACTCTGGTCAGCTCTGATTAGAAGGAGTCCCTGGGTGAATTGCAGGGAGGCCCTAGCCTCTCTTCATTTCTGTATTTTGCCTAGCAAAAAGACAAAAATAAGAGAGGAAGGCTGGGCCAGGCAGGCACAAGGAACTGTGAAACTCAGCCTTGGGTGGAGGAGTACAGGAGAGGTTCTGGTGACAGGCTGGAAATTGGGGAAAACCAGAGCAGCTCTAAAACAAGATCTACAGATCAATGTCTCTCTGCACCTAATCTGAGATGGGGTCTTAAAAGGAAAAGTGCAACTGGGTCATGGGCACTTGGTGACAATTCAGGAAGGGAAATAGGAAGATGAATGCAGAATCAGCTGGGCACGCTTTGGGTTTTTTCATCTGTTGCTGGCTTGGATGCAGCTTTGCTTCCAGAAGTTCTAGAAATTAAGATAATACGGGGGGAGGATTTTAGGGGGGGTTTCCTGGCCAAGGAAGGCTGACACCACATCTCCTATTTGGTATCAGGAGGGTCGTATGGAGTAGGTAGGATTGCTCATGGTGCCCACTTATAGTTGAGAAGATGAAATCTGAGTGAGGAAGGTCACGTGCTTGGGGACATAGCTTATATAAGATAGGGAGTGCCTCCACTTCAGACAGCTGGCTCCAGGACTGGCCTGCTTGGTCAGCCTGGACTCTCAAAAAAGGCCCTCTCACCACCCTCAATGCTAAATCTACCTCCTCCACCATCACCCTGCACCCTCGAGGGAACAGCAAGAGTCCAAACCCCCAGGAATGATGCTGACTGCTCATTAACTAGTGGGAGAAAAAGTGGACCCACAGCTCACTCCTGTTCAAAGGAACAATTTGTACTGATTAGGAAAGGCATTCGTTCAAGTCTGCAAATCCTTTTAAGAACTAGAATCCGCTTCTGCGCTGAAAAGGCCTGCACGCAGAGCTTCTAACTGATGGTAATTATTCATCCATTCTTCTTTTGTGAAGCCCTTGGGCTCAGCAGAGCACCTTGAGGGGGTGGTGCCTACAGGTCCAGCTCTGCCCGGCCTGGCTCCTGCAGCACCTCCCATAGGGACACAAAGCCAGTTGCTGGGTTCCAGGAGACACTGCCACAGGCCACAGTCTAGTCCGCAGCTCACAGTTTTTGCCAGATGGAATATTAGGTGTGCCAGTTGGGGCATACTTTTAAAAGTTATGTGTTGTTTATCTGAAATTAAAATTAAACTAAACTTGAAGTGGGCATCTTGTATTTTAATTTGCTAAGCCTGGCACCTCTCTCCCATGAACCTGCCTCCTGGCACCTTCAGTCATGTGTGACCACTTAAATAAGCTTCTTTCCTTCCCTGGTGTCCTATGGTTTGGGTTACCCTGAATCTGTGGGGTGAGCGCAAATACAGATTGATGCCTTCTCTGTGGCAAGCTGCCTGGGTACTTTAAGCAGTTTAACCTACCACAATCCTTGGAAATAATTATTCCTAGCCTGTTTCATCAGAGAACTTTCCCAAATTTACTCCTTCTGTAAGTGGTAGAATGAAGGTCTGAATTCTTGTCTGTGGATCCCAGGGAAAAAGTGGTGAAGCCCTGTGAAGTTACCACTCAAAGCCTCTGATTCCTCTATAAAACCAGAGAGGATCATGTCACCAGGCTCAGGGGAGGATTAAATGAGATGCTGGCTTGATGTCATCAACCCCAGGCCTGTCACACAGTTAGTTAATGCTCAAAATATGAGGACGACTTCTGGGTAGATTTTCAGTTTCTTCCTTTGGTATGCCCAAGGCTGTCCAGTACCCACATCAGGGCAGTGTGGTCTAGAAGCTTCCATTTGGCACAAGCCACAGCTTTAGGGATGTGACTGAAGACCAGGAAATCCTTGCAGCTCTGCACTGGCTCCGTCTGGCCACAGTGCTCTGTCTCTAAGCGCCAGCTTTGTTGTCTGCAGAAGAAAGGATAATTGTGCTCAAAGCCTCAGTGTGTGGATTGACAAGTTGTGGTTCAAAAGGGCCTTTGAAGCCCCAAACTTATGAGCAGTCCAAGTCCCTGTGAGAATGTTCACATCACCACCTGGGCACCTCCCGAGCTGTGTGTGCCTCATTGGAGGTTCTGGGTGATCAGACCTCATCTTGAAGGGGAGAACAGTATTCCTCAGCTTCTTGCCAAGGGGGTAATAGATAGTGCCCTGTCCCTACCTGAATGTAGTCCCCCTCCTCACCACTGTGGCCTGTTGCCTGATTGGGTTTCTTTTCAAAACCTGCACACCACTCTTTCCAGGTAAGTCCTGGCCCCTCTCCATAGGATGGGTCAAATTCTAGGTCTAACATCCCTCACTAGCCCATCCACTGGGGCTGTGCTTGTTGGGGGGTCCCAAAACAGCACAGGTGAATAGTTGGGTAGGGTAGTGCTTTCTTAACACAAGTGTCCAGAAGAAGCTTAAGCTCTGAGACAACAGTGCCCATGACTATTTTTTTTTTTTGACAATGCTGGTGTTTGAACTCAGGATCTCACACTTGCAAGGCAGGCACTCTACCGCTTGAGCCATTCCACTCACCCTTTTTTGTGTTGGGTAGTTTTGAGATAGGATCTTGCAAACTATGCCCAAGCTGGCTTCAAACTGTGATCCTCCTGATCTCTGCCTCCTGAGTAGCTAAGATTATAGGTGTGAGCCACCGGCGCCCGTCCCCCATGACTGTCTTGATCCTTACTGTAACCCTCCTGCCTAGAATAGCATCTTGCATATGGTAGTCCTCAGCAAACATTTAATCATGAGTGAATGAAAGGATGGGTGGAATGGGTGGGTGTATGGATAGGTGGATGGATGGATGGATGGATGGAGGGATGAATGTGTATCCAAGATTCAGGTATAAGGCAGAAGTTAAGCAGAAAATGTGAAAATGACATTGGAAAAGGAAGCCAAGAGCAGCAATTCTGGCAGAGGTGAGCAGTCCATTTGGGTCCCCCTGTGAAGTCTAGTGGACAAGAATATAGATAGTGGAATTTGGACCTGGAATCAGAACCATAAAAGAGAGGGAGTGTGTGCCTGTGGCAAGCTCTCAAATATCTAGATGCACCATCCATTTCCTTCCATTTTACAAGGCAAAAAGTCTTGCATTCTTGACTTTTCTCCTCTTCTACCCCACATACAGTGTATCATTACTTCCTGTCAGCTGTACCTAAAATATACCTATGTATCCCAAACACAGGTGTTCTTGTAATCTGTGCAGATTCCATCTTGATTCATGACATTGGCTTCTCTCGTCTGGAAACATCGTTTCAGTGGCCTCTGCTTCTGCTCTTGCCCATGATGACTCTTCCCCACACAGCAGCCATACTGATGCTCCTTCAGTGTGTGCAAGATGCTGGTCTAGACAGGAAAGATACAGCAACAGTCAAGTCAGCCATGGGCCTGCTGCCTCGGAGCTTAAGTTTCCTCTGGACACCTGGGGCCTACCGTCTACCCACCTACCTGCCTGCCTGCCTGCCTACCTACCTGTATGTGAAGTTCCATGTCATTTCTTTGTAATCGAACCTGTTAACCATGTAGGGGAGGGCTGGGAGCTCCTTGGGATCCTATGACTTCCCTGCTCAGAATCTCCCAAAGCTTCCCACCCCCAGTACACTGAGAGCAAAACAAGTCTTTGCAGTGACTGGCAAGGCCCTGTACTATACCTCTGCCTGCCTCCCATTTCCCACCACCCTTGAGAAAGCCGACATTCAAACCAAGAGCCCAAAAGACAGGTGCTACAGCCTCTGTCCTAATCCTGAAAACAGTGAACTCTGGGTGGACCACCAGCAGTCAGCTGGGAGGGTGGTGGGAGCGCCCTGCCCCTCTCTGCCCTCCAACCATGTACAGTAGGTTCTTAACTAGGCTTTAGATAGGGACCGCCTAAAACGTACTCAGCATTTAATAAAAACTGCAGACCCTTCTGCAAAAAAAGACACACACACCTCCGCACACCCCCTAAGTTTTGCACACAATTTCTGGGGACCCAGAGCCCACACCTACACCACCCTCTATCTCTGATTATTAAGTCAAGTACCCCTGGTGATCCAGAGTCTTTAAGAGTCCTCCTAGCTCAGATGCAAAATCTAAGCAGTATTTAAACACTCCAATCATGGCACCTGCTCAGCGGCAGCTGTGCCGAGGCTGAAGAGGGTAATGGAGCCTGTAGAAAACCGTGTGGGAGGGTGGCCCCATATGCAGGATCCTGCTTGACCCAAGTGACCAAGGGCATAAAAGGAAGTTCCCCCTGCTTCTCTGTGCCTCCCAATTCCAGAAATTCTGTCCCACCCTTTTTCTTTCCAGTGGGTGCAGGCAGTGCCCTGGCCTTCCTCCTCAGCACAGACAGCCCCATCACTAAAGGGCCCAGACAATTAATTACCCACCATCATGGCGCCGTTTAGCCTTCAATTTTCCTGACTACCACAAGGATTAACTCAATCTGTGAGACTTCACTGGGCCATTTAAGGGAGCATCATAACTCTTTCTGTTCCCCAGAAATTGTAACCCGGACTCGGTTTTGTAATGCTAATTGCCTTATCTTCATAAATTCTACAGTCTTACATAATTTACCCGCATTGTAGCAGGATTTCCCAAGAATAAGAAAGCAGGTGCCGTCAATGGTAATTTGAATAAGAAAAGACATGTTAAGTGGTTCTTCTCTCACTAGTAATAGAAATTAATTAGCTTTGAGCAGCTTTGGAGGTTTTTGCATTTTTTGCTGTAACCTGTTATGTTTTCTAATTGTATGGAAAGAAGGTTTGATTTGATCACATTATTTGGTGACGGAGAGGCCTCTGTTTGGAGTCAAAGGTACAGGAACGGTGGCAGCCAGACGGGTGGGAAGCCACGGGGAGGCGTGCAGAGAGAACAGGCTTTGTAGTCAGATAAACATGAATTCTGAGCTAGGGTGAGCCAGTTGCTAGCTCTGTGACCCTGGACAAATCACTTCCCTCTTTAAACTTCAGCTTTCTCATGTGTGAGACAGAGGTCACAAACTCTAGCTGGAAGGGAGGGAGCTGGAGCTGAGCGACTGGGGAGCATTAGCTCTGGAGTTGGATAAGCCCATCTTTGGCTCTGGGGCTCGCTTCTTCCATGACCCTTCCAGTTAGGATGCTTTTTACTTCAAGAAGCATAAAATGCTATTTTAACTGGTTTAAGCAATACAAAAATGTGTGGTCTCCAATAAAACCCCAGAGCTAGTGCAGGCTGCAAGGGCACATGATTAATGGACAGGTCCAGAGCATCAAAGACCTAGGGCCTACTTTCTCTCTTCAATCTGCCATTCTTAACACTGGCCTTATGGAATGTAAGCTCCCCCTCCTCTGGCAAAGATGCCAGCTTCCCGGTGCACATCTAGCAGAAGAGGGATGTAAGTCCTCCTCTTCAATTATTTTGACTGAGCCCATTATTTTGGCTGTCCACCCTAGAGTAATCACTGATTCCAGAAGACCATGGGTTTTGTCAGACTGATCAAGGTTCCAGGCCCAGGACTGGGCTGGGGTTTGCTCTGTATTGTGTGGAGGAGGACTTGTATCAGGGAAGAGAGGGTGAGGAGTAGGGACTGACACCCTACTACTACACTACTGTACTACTACTGTAGTAGCCTGCAGTGATAACCGCAGTGATCTTGGGCAGGTCTCCTAGCCCCTGTAAGTTTTATTTATTTGTCTGAGAGCTGGGGATCATAGAAGCAGCTCCTTCTATGATAAGGATGAGGATTTGGAAAGGCAGGTCTGCAGGAGGGCAGGCCCTCTGTGTGCTCTAGTTTCTATCTCCTGCTTTTTATTTCTTTTTTCTCTTTCCTTGCAAGATATCCTCCAGCAACCTATTCAAAGCAACTCTCAAGGCTTTGGAAGGGCAAAAACAAAAGAGGGGAGGGGAGAGAAGAAGTAGTTTCTTGGAGTTCATCCTTCAGCTAGCATCTTTTCCACTTCAGGAAACTATAATTAAGGGGATATATTGCCAAAGATGGAATTAAGGGACCATGACTGTGATAAAAAGAAGCAGAATGAGAGTGGAGTCATGATGCACGTCCAAAAGACCAAGTTTGATAAGTGTTTTACACTTGTACCAAGTTCCACCACAACCCCCACCCCAGCTCCTAGCCCTTGGACAGTTCCACCCTGAGTGCTAGCTCCAAATCCTGGCAAGCCAGGTGACAAGCAGGTCCCTTCACTAAGGAGAAGATGCCTAAAAACTCAGGGACTCTCTTCATCCCCCAGGATCACAGAGGCAGAGCCAGAAGGCAGGCAACTCTCTCTAAGCACCTGGCCGAAGCCCCTCATTGTATGGCTTAAAACTTGAAGCCCACTGATTATCAGCCTGGATAAAAATGTAGGATTCCACTATATCCTGTACACACACACACACACACACTCATACACACAAATACATTTTAAATGTAAAGACACAGATAGGTGGAAGGGAAAAGATATACCAGGCTCTTTCTTATGCAAACTGTGAGCATATGAAAATAGCTATATTAAATCTCAGACAAATTAGGCATCAAGATAAGGAGGATTATTAGAAATAAAAGAGGGCTATTTCATAATAATAAAAGGGTTAACTCATCAGAAAGACATGACTGTCCTAAATACATGTATATCTTTTAGCAAGTCCTTGAGGAGAAGAAGCAAATATTGGTTCTTACAGCTGGAGATTTCAACACTGCTCTCTCAGTAATTAATAGAACAGATATACAAAAAAGAATCAGTAAAGATAGAGAAAATCGGAACAATACAGCCAGCCATATTTACTTCATTCACAACTGTCAGCATGACCCCTGACACCTGCAAGATATGCACTGTCTCCTAGGGTGCCCAGAATGTTCATCAAACACCAGTCCTGTGCTGGACCATGACGGACCATGATGGAAGTTCCACTCAGTTTCCAAACACTGAAAACTTACACAGCAGTCTCTGGAAACAGTTGATTTAAAAAAAAAAAAAAACTTAAAATATCTGGAAAAGCTCTAAAGAACTCAAAATTAAGGAAAGTACTTCTAAATAACCAAAGAAAAACTTCCAAAGGAAGAGGTAAAATATTTTGAACTGAATGATAATAAATATACCGCATATCAAAATGTGTGGGGTGTAGTTAAGCAGTGCTCAGAGGAAAATGTATTTGTGTGTGTGTATAAACTCATATTGGAAAGGAAGAAAATTGGGCTGGGTGTAGTGTCACACACCTATAATTCCAAGCTATTTGGGAGGCTGAGACAGGAAGATCAAGGTTTGAGGCCAGCCTGGCAAAAGTTAGTAAGACACTATTTCAAAAACAAGCAGGACCTCAATGTACCCCCATGCAACACAGCAATTTAAAAAAAGAAAGAAAGAAAGAAAGAAAAAAAACCCAAGCCGGGTGTGTTGGTGCACATCTGTAATCCCAGCTACACAGGAGGCTGGGAGAGGAGGGTCATGGTCCAAGGCTGGCACAGGAAAAAGCAAGACTGTATCTGAAAAAGCAAACTAAAACAAAAGGAATGGAGGCATGGCTGAAGTGGTAGAACACCTGCCTAGCTGTCTAGCAAGCACAGGCTCTGAGTTCAATCCCAGCAGAGCAAAAAACAAAAAAAGAAAGATTTTTAAATAAATGGGCTACACATCTGACTTAGTATGCTAGACAAAGAAGAGGAAATTAAAACAAAGTGAGGCAAAGGAAGCAAATAACAGAGAAGAAATAAATGAAATAGAGATATTAGTGATGACAAATCTGATTCTTTGGCTAGGTTAATAGAGTTTTAAAAACCCACAGCAAGACTGGTAAGAGAAAGATTACAGATTGGAAGCCATTAAAAAAAATCAGGCAACATTTTCCCAATGAGTTTGACAACTTAGCTGAAATGGACAAATTCCTTAAAAATACGTCTTACACATCAAGCACATCTTACAAAAATTGGCACAAGAAGAAATAGAAAATTAAAGTAGTCTACACTTGTAAAAAATTTGAATCTGTAATCAAAACTTTTCCATAAAGAATACTCTCCACTCAGAGGATTTCACTGAAAACGTCTTTTTTTTTTTTTTTTTTTTTGTGGTCCTGGAGTTTGAACTCAGGGCCTTCACCTTGAGCCACTCCACCAGCCCTTTTTCTGTGATTTTTTTTTTTTCTTGAGATAGAGCCTCGCCAACTATTTGCCCAGGTTGGCTTTGAACTGCAATCCTCCGGATCTCTGCCTCCTGAGTCACTAGGATTACAGGTGTGAGCCACTGGCACCCAGCTCCTTGACAGTTTCTTTTGAACAATTATGGATAAATAACATTAATTTTACACAAATTCATTCAGAGAATGAAAATAGAGGACATAGCAATCCCCAATTCATTTTATAAAGCCCGGACAAACCTGATACCAAAACTGAACAATCACACGGGGAAAAAGTAATATACCAATATTTTTCATGAACAGGGTATAAAAATTTGAAACCAAAAATATATAAAAAGGATACTGTATTTTAACTGAGGTTTATTCCAGGAATGAAAGGTCGATTTAATATTTGAAAGTCAATGTATTGTACCACATTACAAAAACAAAGGAGAAAATTCATCTTAATGGATGCAGAAAAATAATTTGAGAAACTTAGCACCCATTCTGGTCACAGAAAACTTCCTTAGTTTAGGGCCAGGTGCAGTGGCTCATGCCTGTAATCCCAGCTATGCCTGAGGCAGCCTGGTGGCATGTGCCTGCCATCCCAGATGCACAGGAGTCCATGCAGAGTCCAAGAAGATCCCAGGCAAAAATACAAGACCTTATCCAAAAAATAACTAAAGCAAAGAAGTCAAGGGGTGTGGCTCAAGTGGTAGAGCACCTACCCAGCAAGTGCAAGAGCCTGCGTTCAAACCCCAGTATCACCAGAAAAAAAAAAAAAGAAGAAAAAGAAAAGAAACGAAACTACCTTAGTTTGATGAAGGGTACAACAAAAAATAATAACAACATGTACAACAGCCTACAATAAATATTGAACAATTTCCAAATAATTCTAAGAGCACAGCAAGAATGACTATTCTGTCTGTGCCAAACAGTATCGGAGGTTCCAGCCAATACAAGCAGTAAGAAATATAAAAACTGGAAAAGAAGTAAAACTGTATTCAGCAATATATGAAATTTTTGTAGAAACTGTAAGCTATAAAAGCACTACTACATAAGGCTAATATAGAAAGGCAATTTTACTTCTACTAGAAGCAAACAATTAGAAAAACCAAAATATTTAGCATAAAACCAAAACATTTAGGAATAAATTTACCAAAGGATGCACATGACCCGAGCACAAAATATTGAAGAAATTAAAGACAGTCAGGGTGTAATGGTTCCTGCATGTAATCCCAGCTGTTCAGGAGGCAGAGTAGAGGAGCGCAGTTTGAGGCCAACCCAGGCAAAGTGTGAGACACTATCTGAAAAACAAATGAAAACAAAAGGGGCTGGGAGAGTGGCTCAGGTGGTAGAGCACCTGCCTAGCAAGCAGGAGACTTGGAGTTCAAACCCCGGTAGAGACGAAGAAGATGAAAGAGAGGATGGAGAAAGAGGAGGAGGAGGAAGAGAAGAAGAAGGAGAAATTAAAGAGGATCTAAATAAATGAAGAAATATACCATGTTTATGGATTGGAAGTCTTTTTTTTTTTTTCAGTACTGGGGTTTGAACTCAGGGCCTCATGCTTGCTAGGCAGGAGCATTACCACTTGAGCCACTCTACCAGTCCCTGAATTGGATGTCTTAATGTTTTTACAATATCAATTCTCCCCCAAATATGTATAGATACTAAGCAATTCCAATCATAAATCCAGTTGGATGGTTTCTAAAATGAAATTGACAAGTTATTTCAAATATATATGATATTGCAAATCATCTAGGATAGCCAAAATAACCAAGAGATAAAGAACACAGTTGGAGACATTCCCTGATTTCAACACTTATTAGAAGCTTGTAGCCAGGTGTGGTGGCTCACACCTATAATTCCAGCTACAGGAGAGGCAAAGGTCAGGAAGATTGTCATTCCAGGACAGCCTAGAGAGGAGGAGGTGTTAGTAAGATACCTTCTCAACAGGTAAACTGGGCAAGGTAGCTCACACCTGTCATACCAGCTACACAGGTGGCATAAATAGGAGGACTGCAGGCCAGAACAGCTGAGCAAAAACATGAAGCCCTATTTAAAAAAAAACCTAAAGCAAAAAGGGCTGGGCAGGGGTGGCCAATTGGTAGAGCACCTGCCTAACAAGAATGAGGTCTGGAGTTCAAACCCTATGTACTATCAAAAAAAAAAAAAGCCTATAAAACTACATTGATCAATATAATGTAATGTAGACATAAGGACAGACATAAGGTCAGTGGAATAGATCATAGTACAAACAGATCTGTATAAACTCATTTGAATCATAACAAAAGCATCAGGCAATTCGATGCAGAAATGAAAGTGTTCTCAGCAATTTGTGCCATGAACAAGTAGAAAAAATAGAAAAAAACTTTAACTCCTACCTCACACAAAAATTCACTTGAATAGACAGCAATCAAAAGATGTGATGGCCAAAACTCTAATACAACTAGAAGAAAAAATAGAAGATAACTGTGTAACACTGAGCTACACAAATCTTTTTTAGTATAAAATAAACACTGATCATTTTATACCTCAATAAAGCCGCGGGATTGATCATAGAAGAACCCGACTATTCGACGTCGTGAAAAGTTTAGAGTGCAAGGTGAGGGGTGAGTGTGATCAAAGTCACATTCTATACATGTATGACAGTAACATAACGAAACCCACTGAAAACTGCTGTGAAGGGCAGGGGACAAGGGAGAGAGGTTAAGAAAGAGTAATACAGAAGGGGTGAAATTTGATCAAAGTACATCTTATGAAAATACCACAACGAAATCCCTTTGTACAATTAATTAAGTCTAATAAAACATTTTAAAGGAAAAATAAGCCATAGACGGGGGGAGACGTTTTGAGTACATATGTCTGGCTATATATATTCAAAAGTTCTAGAAATCAGTAATAAAAAACCAAACCACCTAAATAAGTGGGCAAAACAAATATAGACCTCATAAGAGAATACGCTTGAACGAGTATATAAGCCCATGAAAAATTACTCAATATAATTAATCATTGGGAAAATCCATTAAAGTCACAATATGATGCCACTTTGTGTCCACTAAATGACCAGACCATAATTTAAAAAACAGAAAGTCCTGAGCCTTGGTGAGGATTTGGAGATGCTGGAATTCTCTGCATTGCCGGTGGGAGTGTAAACTGTTGAACTGTTTGCTAATAGGAAAGGATAAGCTTACCATACGGTCCAGATCTTCTCCTCCAAGGTAGCTTCCCAAGATAAATGAAAACATACATGCTGTAAAAGAGCCACGTGCAAATGTCCTTAGATCATTACTCATAATAGTCCCAAAGTGGAAATGCCCCAAATAGCCAATGACTGATAAGTCAACAATAAACTCAGGCACATTCACACAATGGAATACTACCCAACAATAAACAAGATCCAGCTAACTGAATCTCAAAACATGTTGAGTAAAAGAATCCTAGTACACAATTAGTCTCTGCACTGTACATGTGTATGGAATTATCACAATCAAAAAAGTTCATCTCTGGCAGTAAAAACAAGAACAGTGGCTTCCTGCGGTGAGTAGGAATGGGCTGGATGAGGAAAAGTGAGAACTTTTTGGAAGGATGGAGATATCTTGATTGAGGTGGTAGTTATGGGTATACATGTGTGCCAAAACCCATCAACTATGCACAGTTTACTATACATAAATTTTACTTTAAAAAGATCTGGTTGCAGAGCAGAGATTGGATTTGAAAAAGTGTTGAACGGATTCTGGCAGAACAGTGAGCAGGCTATTTCAGTAGACAGGTGAGATGTTGGTGCTAGGAATACCCTGTGGCTGGGAAGTGGGAGAGAAATGAAGAGGCATTGAAGAAGTGACAGAGACGGGGCTTGGTGATTGGATGTCTCAGATTACTCGCAGCTGGAGTGCCTTAGGAGCCCCTCGTTTTTATGGTAAGGTCACAATGCAGAAGGGTAAACTTTTTTAGGGTAAAACTCTGAACATGTCTCTCTCCTGCTTCTCTCCTTTAGTGCATCTTCCTGTCTACAGAATCTGGCTCCAGCCTTCTGACATATAAGAACCATATGTGATCTGAACCCTGCTGGCTCCTCCAACCGCAGCCTCCTTGACTCTCCTCTCCCTCTCTTGAATCCTGTGCTACATTCATTTCCAGAAGTCTTGTGTCTTTCATACCTCTGTGCATTTGTATTAGCTGAAGCTTCTGGAAAATTCCTCAATGAAAGTGATGTACCAGTCCTTTCTTTGGGAATATCAGGCTATTCAATGCCTGCCTCTATCTTAGGCATCTTTGCAGCAGTTTTAGCTTCAAGCACCTGTCTTTCTCAATAGATCGTGAATGCCTTCAGGGCAGAGCTATTTCTTATTTAACACTGGTGGTTCCCATACCTAGCTCAATAATGTTGAAAGAATGGGTAGGTGATGAAGGGTCAAGATTTCTGTCTTTTCACTCACCTCTTATTCTGCAAGATCTGATTAAGGTCCAAATAAGTCTCTGCAGCAGAGAAGTGCTAAATCTTTTAGGTGGTAGCAGATGACATGATAAGTGGCATTTGACCAGAAAGATCCTAATGGGAGTGATTCCACTGCAGCCGTTCTCTGAGGCTCTGAAAAATGAAAACTTTCACAGCTCCTTCCCACCCCACCCCAAGAAAGTGAGACTACCACGAAACACCCCCCCAAACACAGGATGCCTTATAACAGTGATCTTAAAACCAAGTTAGTGAAATGAACCTCAACAGAGTATTGGACAGAGGGAAGGCACAAACTAGAATATTTCCTTTGCAGATGGTCTTTAAAAGTTATCTCACTGGATGCTCCACTTGAATCCAAATACCCGTTCCTCTCTGTCTTGGCTGCTTCGTCCTTGGTTCAAGGTCTTATCATCTTTTGCTTGAACTATTGCCATGGCCTGCCAGGTCACCCTGCCTCCAACACATCCTAGGCTCTGGTGACCAAAGTGATCTTTGTCTAATCCAGATCTGACCACGTCACTTGCTCTTAAAACTCCACTGCATTTATAACCTAGGGGAAAATGCCCATGCTCCCTAACCTGATCCAGGATGTCCTTCCTATGGGAAGTCCAGCCCCACTCACATCTCCATCAATGATCATTTTCCACAGGACATGAGTCGATGGGCGAAAAGATGGCAAACTATCCCAGCCACTCAGCTTTTCTTGCCATTCTTTTAGGGGCTGTATTTGTTGTTGTCAGAGCTGCAGCTGACACAAATTAGCACAGTCCAGCGGCTTTAGAACAAAACATGTTTATGCTCTCACCGTTTTGTGGGTTCGGAGTCCAGGCCTGGCTTAGCACGGCTCTCTGTTCCAGGTTCTCACCAGGTCCTAACAAGGTGTTGGTGGGGCTGCATTTTCATCTGGAAGTTCAATCAGAGGAGGGTGCATTCTGAGGTTCCTCCAGATTGTCGGTGGACTTCAGGTCCTTGAGGTTGAAAGACTGAAGGCCTCAGATCATGCAAGCCACTTAGCACTTTTTGCCACTGTGCATTTCACAATGTGCGTGCTTATGTCTTCGAGGTCAGTAGGAGAGAGAACAGGCCTGCTAGCAACATGGAGTTTTAGAAGAGTAATATAATCGTGGAAGCGACAGCCTATCACCTGCTCAGAAACAAGCCACAAGTGCTACCCACAGTCAGTGCACAAACACCAGGAAGCAAGGGCCATCAGATCACCACAGAGCCTGTCCATCAAATGTCACAGGGGTCCACACCTCTGAGCCTTAGCTCACGCTGTTCCTTTCTCTGGAACGCCCTTCCCTTGCTCTCCTGCTGCCAGGATAGTACTTACCCTTCATTTACCCAACTTCTTTTCTGTGAAGACCTCCCTCTGCCTTCACTCAAAGATAGCTTCTCACCACTGTGCTTTCAGAATGTTCTAGCATCCAGCAAGAGATGCGGACCTCTGACAGTGAGCTGCCTGCCCCAGGCCCTTAGGCAGCACCTATCACAGTCCTAATGCATAAACAGATGGGACTCAACACTGGGACAAAATATTTTAAAAATGGCTCTGGCAAGAGTTGTGTAGGCTTGTCCTTGGACTGGCCATATCAGAATCGCTGGGGGACCCATAAAAGATAAAGATACTCAGGCCACAGCCTCTGAAGATCCTGATCACTGACATGGCTGGTCTGACCCACCTGTGTAGGACATGGACTGTTGACCTCTGAGAAGACAGTCACAAAAGCTTTGGTGCGAGTCTGGCTTTGCCACTTGACCTGTGTGACTTTTGAAAAGGTCCCTGTCTTCTCTTGGCCTCAGCTCCCCAAGGAAAGGCTGCAATCCACCTCCTAAGGCAGTTGTGAGGAGGCAGTGAAAGCCTGTGGAGCATCTGGGTGCAGGAAGCTCTCCATGACAGTTATGTGGGATTGAGGATGAATTCTGGGTCCACCTGATCTGCAGCATGACCCAGTGCGTCAGTGGTGCCCCTGGGACTAAGAACATTGGCCTCTGGGTGTGTATGGGGGAGTCTTCTCTCCTCTCTGCGGAGCCTATCCCTGTGTGGCTTATAGAAGTGACTTATTCTGGACAGCATAGTCCTGTGGTCCCTTTCCACTCAGGCTGGACCACTATCCACACTGCACACAGGAGCCCAGCCCTCACAGGACTTCACCAGCCTTCCCTGGGGCCAGCTTCCCTCTTCTTCCACAAGACAGAGCAGGCTGTGTAGCTCCAGGATAAACACAGCTCCTGCCACACGTCTCCAAGTCCCAGCTCCCTGCGGGGGAAGAAAGAGGCCACCATCCACCTTTTCCAAGGCTGCCTCTGAGTACTTTGAATTTCATTAGGGCAATTATTTCAAATGGAATTAAAAGGGTTTAAAATTAGACCCTAACCTCTTAACAGTTAGTGACGCAGCGATCTGCCATCCATGGAGCCACAAGTAGACCTATGCTGATTGGTGTGTGAGCACAACGCCGGTCTCTGGATTTGCATGCACTATTACAATAAACGGCTTTTAATAAAATGATATTCTTAATTCTGCTGCATTAATAAGCTGCAAATTAGTCATCATTAAAGGCCCCGTGGTGCCTCCCCACCTCTGTGAGAGTCATGGGTGGACCTCACCAGCACTGTGTTTCTGCAGACTCTCAGGTTTCCTGTGGCCTCTTAAGAGCTCAAGAGTTGGGGCTCAGTCCCCCCACCCTCCTCTGGGATCCCCCCTGCTGCCCCAGCTCAGGACTTTCAGTGTTCTCTAGATTTGGGCAACACCATGCCAGCTCAGCTCCCTCAAACACCTAGCCACATCATTTATTCACCCATTCACTTGTTCATTAGGCTCCATGCTGGCCCCTGGGAATTCTCAATGGGACGTTATCTTGCCTTGCCTTGACCCTCAGCAGGGGCTGCAATAACCCGTAGCTGGTCTTCCTTATAGGAAGCCAAGTGCTGCCCACATCCCACTTCTGGCACATTGGACTCCGCCCACCCCCCCCAGCCACATGCCCACGAATAGCCAGTTTTAGCAGAGAGAAATCCTGGGAGAGGGTTAACTTGGGCCAGATGACCGGATTCTGACCCCAAATCACTGTGGAGGCTTGAGCAAGTTATCTTTCCTCCTGGGCCTCAGTTCTCCCATCTGTACAGTGGAGGCATTGGTCTAGACCAATGGGCTAGACTTTTTCTACGTAGTAAATACTGTACTACGTAGGCTTTGTGAATGACTATGGACCCTGCCACAGCTACTCAACTTGGCAAGACAGGCAGGAACTGAATTTGGCCCTGCAAATGCTACTTGTGTGATAAAAGATTTTTATAGACGTTCTTAAGCAAAGGATCTTGAGGTGATAACAGAGGACTCTCTGGATGGGCTCTAAATGGCATCACAAGTGTTCTTTTAAGAAGGAAATAGAGGAAAAGTAGACATAGAAGAAGAGAAAGTGATAAGATAGAGACAGAGAACGGAGCTCTGAGGCCACAGCACGAGGAATGCGGGCAGCTAGAGGAGGCAAGGAATGAAATCTAGAGCCTCAGAAGGAAGCATGGTCCAGCTGATACCTGGACTTTAACTAATTTTGGATTTCTGGCTTCTAGAACTGTAAAATAATAGTTTGTTATTATTTTAAGCCACTGGGTTTATGGGAATTTGTTATAGCAGCTATAGGAAGCAAATACAGATAGCTTTTCTGTTGTTGAAACACTAGTGTGCCTCATGCCTCTGTTAGCTATATTTTGACTAAAAGGAGAAATTATCAAAATAATAATAATCCCTTAAATGGATTCCTGCACTGTAATTTGTATGGATAAGTATAAATATGTGCATATAGTAGCCCCATGAGGAAGACGAATCTGTGCCATAGGGGAAGAACTGGACTTTCAGAAGTGTAGTGTTTTGCCCTGTTCCCTCTTGGAAGGTGGTTTGTACAAACAGGATGGTGTCATTAGAAGGTGCCAGAGCTAGAACTTGAAACTAGATCTTTTTAGTCCAAATGTCCAAGTCAATGGCTGGGCTAAACACAATGGCTGCAGGAAACTAAGAACTGTGGGAGGGCTGGAGCCCAATTTCATTTTGGGAAAAGAGTCCCTCTGAAATGAAGAGTCCCAGCCAAGGCCTGGTTCAGGTCCAGGCTCTGATGAGGATTTACTGTGGGTTCCATGCCTGAGTAGCTGACAGACCCCATCTGAAGGCATCTCCTGGCTGGGGACCAGCAGATCCACTGGGAGTTGGACCACCCAAGGGCTAGGGGCTTCTGTGAACCTGAAGGTGACTCTTTCAAGCCATAAGTGAAAATCCTAGGCAGCTCTGTCCGTGGTGAGCGCCAGAGCTGTGCACTCTGAAATTCACTAGTTCAGAATTCTTTCCATCACCCCATAGCTGGAGAAACCAGAACAGGTGTGTCACAGCCTTGTGTGTGCAGGTGTGAGGAGGATCAATCCCAGATATGAATTCACTTTATTAGAAAGCTCTGGGATCCACCAGCTTGGATCTTTATTTATTACAGAATCCAAATGAGTCCTTTAACTCAGGATTCTCTGGAGACCACAAATGTATTGACTAAGAGTGACTGAACAGCCCACACTGAGGAAGGATAAGGCATACAATTTATTATACATTTAATCCAAACACATTTATTTCCAGAAATCCTAAGCAATGTATAGTGTGGTGTTCTAAAGTAGGAGGACTTAACTATCTCATTTCAAAGCTTATTATAAAAGTAATAGTAACCAAGACAATGTGGCATTTGCAGAAGGATACATGGATAACTCAGTGGAAGAGAAGAGTCAAGAAATAGATTATGCAAATATGTTCAGATGATCTTTGATAAATGTGCCGTGATGGTTCAATGGGGAAAAAAAAACCAGCACTTTTCAACAAATGGTTATGTAAACTTATGGGAAAAAATAAACCTGAACCCCTACCTCATACCATATAGGACAGTTAGCTTGAATGAATCATAGACTGAAAAATAGGCACCCTAAAACTATAAACTATAAAACAAGTGTAACTAACTAAAGGACTTATATCCAGAATGTATAAAGCACTCTTACAACTCAATACAAACACAAACCAATTTAAAAATGGGCACAATAGTTGATCAGGCATTTCACAAAAGAAGATTTACTGATGGCCAATAAAATAAAAAGAGGCTTAACACTGTCTCTCATCAAGCAATGAAGAGTAAAACCTCAACAAAGTTCTATTTGTATCCCCTTTGATGGCTTAAATTTAAAAGGTTAAATCACTAAATGTTAGTATTGAGAACTACTAGAACCCTCAACTATCTGAAAGAAGGTCTAAAATTGTACAACCTCTTTAGAAAAGTTATTCAGTTTCTTATCAATTTAAACATAGACTTAATGTGCAACCCAGCAATGCCTAAGTTTTTACCCAAGAAAATATACATGGCCACAAAAAGACTTGTACACAAATGTTCACCACAGCTTTATTTGAAATAGCCTAAAACTGGAAAGAATCCAAATGTCCAGCAAAAGGTGAATAGGCAAATTGTGATACAGCCATACAAGGGAATACTACCCAGCAATGAAAAATGAGATCTACCACAAGATGCTAGAACATAAACGGGTCACATACAGTGCTGTGTGAGCTCATGTGTATTATGTTCTAGAACAGAAAATGTTAATCTCTAGTGATAAAAGTACCATTGGTTGCCTGAGTAGGGAAATTTGGAGGTGAGGCTTGACTGTGAAGGGGCATCAGGGCACTTTTGGGGAATGTGGAAATGTTCTTTGCAATGACTGCAGTGGTGATAACACAGGTGCATATATTTGTCAAACTCAAATCGGTTCATTTTACTGCACACAATTAATTGCCTTAACGAATATTTTGAAATATATACAGATTATGGGGTTCTGATAATTAATTTCCTTACCTCTCCAAAAGAATTTGATATAAAATTCACACCCAGGTATGAATAAAGAGACAAATTCAGATCAGATTTTAATTTGGTCATGTTGTTGAGGTTCCCGGGGGCCTTGTGCCAGTACACTAATTCTGAAAATCCCCAGCCTCTGCTGAGAGTAGAGACTGGGTCTGGGGCAGTGGGGGTCACACTCTGCTTTGAGTTTAGAGTCAACCAAGCAGGATGTCCTGGAACCAGTGAACAGAGCTGGAAGCAGCAGACCCCCTGATATTTCTCCGTCCATTCAGTCCTGGGCCACATGCACAACCTTAGCTTCCAAATGCAAGGAAGAGCTGCCCCTTAAGTTGACTACGTGGAAGAAGAGAGGATGCTGGGATGTTGAGAACAACTGCTTCAAGAGAGAGAACCTAGAAGGCATGAGTCATACCCCATCCTCACTCCCAACTCCTGCCAGCAAAGTCCTGGGGTTGGGAGAGCATGTGAGGGATAGAGAAGGTCAAGAAGGGATGTTCTGCCCCCTACAAGATATATGTCATCTTGCGGGGAGGGGCACAAAGCAGCAGTATTCTGTTTTCTCAAAGAGAATCCCAATTAAAGCCTGTGATTTTGTAGTAGCTACAGACAGTGGCCCTTTCCCCTCCAAAGTGTCCCTGTGTGGACTCTCAATGATGTGGTCATACCACCTGTCAATCAAGGAGAGGCTTTGTCTCCCCCAGTGTTCACTGCAAATGTCTCTGCCCTGTGGCTGCTGCTGTCGGGCAACTCGTTCTTCTCCTGGGCTCCCCAACCTGCTGCCTCCCCAGCCTGCTCACACTGCAGGATTGGGAAGGGTTTATAATAAGTCCTATTTCCTGCAGTCACGAAACAGCCTTATGGCAAGTCATATTCAAGATGAAAATTAAAGGCCCATTGGACAAATTCATGCCAGCCCTGGTGCTCTGTGGAATCACCATGAAATGCTGACAGCTTTGCTGTTTTGCCTTTCCTCTCTGCTGGACGTGGGGCTGCACAGGGTCCCACGGAGATACTCATGGCACGGCCGCCATCTGGAAGTGCCCATAGTCTAACCTGGACTCTTGTGGTGGCTGGGTGTGGCTCACTTATAGCAGGCCACAGAACAGAGAGCCTTGGAGGCTCAGAGAAGGAGGGAGTCATTCTAGCAGCATGGGGACATGGGCTCTGAGCAGAGCCTTTTGAAAGGAGGCCTAGACCAGGGCTGGCTTCTAGGGTCCATGCATACAAGTGTAGTATGATGGTGGCCCACTGGGTCTTTCCCAGGCCCCCCACCCTCATCCAGGACTTCAGCCCTTCTCCTAGGAAGTACTCCAGTAGTGCCCCCAAAGTATCACCCTCTTTTTTTTTGCTTTACACTGCTGCCAGAGCTGTCATCCCAAAGCACAACTCCAGTTACTCTAGTCCCCAGCTCAAACGCTTACAATGGCTCCCCATTGCCTACACAGTGGCCAAGCCTCGGCCTATCATTTAAGGCTGACCACAGCAGAGCTCCCCTTCTCTTCCACTGACATCACTGATCTCCCACTTCTGGTGCACTCTCTTCCTATCAGCGGTTTGCATCTCCAGGGACAGACCTGCTGATTCTCTGAATGGCAGCACAAACACTCCCTTCTCTGTTCAGCCTTCTGTGACTCCTCCCCGGCTGCAGTAGCCTCTCCCATTCCTCTTCCCCGTGGCACCTTGTACACACTTGTAACTATCATAACTCTCATTGGTCTGCCTTGTCTCCCCCTGCCACCCCACACTGGGGGCACTGTGCCCTTCAGATCTTCATCTCCAGGGTAAGGCTCAGAGTAGGCGATTAAGAAGTTCTGTGGGAACACATGGAAGGACCCAGCAGGACAAAGCCCAGCTCATCAGCACATCACAGCCTACTTGACATGTGCCCTGTCCTTACCCAGGGCCCTGGGAGGTGCACTCAGAAACCAGCCTGGCCACTTGTTGTGGTTTTTTATGAGACAGCCACCTGTCCATCCAGTTATGGTTTCATCCTTTGGGTAGAACTGCAGGGGAGAAGATGAAGTACATTAGTTTACTGCTTGATCTCTGTTCCCCTCAAGTAGAACCAAATCTAAAGCGAATATTGATGACTTCACAAAGCCCAGTGTTTGGTATGCATGGAAAACCATTGTGTATTCCCTAAATAGTTCGTTTTGTTTTCGAAAGTTCTAAAAAACTCACTGTATTGAAATGCATGTTGTTGCATCGATTTTTCTAAAATACACCTTGTTATCTTTTCTTTGGTAATTGGTGACTGGTAATGACTTTGGCAATTTAACATGTTCTTGCAGACACTTTCCCCATTCCCCTTGATAACTGAAGTCAGGAGCGAGGGCCTGTCTGTCAATCTCTGACGCCTGTCAGCCTGCATGATTGACGGCTTTTGGTCCCACAATAGAGACCATTTTTGCAGCCCCCGTTCTGTTATTTCCCCCTCCTTTAATACTTGTGGGGGATGGTGTTTGCTTTATAATCTGCGTTTAAAATCCAACTTGGAATGAGGCCAGCTCCAGAGAAATTATCACAATGTCTTGTTAGCTTTGCATCAGGAAAATTCCCCCGAGAGTTCCCTAAGCTATGATTCCACCTTCTGAAATTACCTCTGCTCAAAAATCTAAGCTTTAGCCTTCATCCTGATCCCTTCAAATTCCAGGAGAAAGGCCGAGGGGTCTGCCCTGCCGTGCTCTAATAGAGGGCATGACCAGGGGGACTGTGTGCATCTGGAGTGGAGCTGGGCCATCCCCTCTCCTGGGGGCTTGATGTGTAAGCCCCCACATAATGAATGTGGTCTGCATGGCAGAGCTCAGCAGAAGAGACAGGGCTCCGACTCTGCTGGGCAATTATATTCCTCAAAACCAGAGCACGCAGGAGCCTCTCCCATCTAAGAGGAGGCAGCACTGTCTCAGCTGGGCTCCGCCGGTCACCTGATCGCCCAAACCTTTTGGCTAAACATTAAGCAGTGATATCCACAAGCAACAAGGATTTAAGTAATGACATGTTTCCCCGTGGTTGGGAATAGTTTGGGGCTCATAGATACATTTTAGAATCTGGTGAAAGCCATGGCCCCTCTCCCTAGACAAGTGCACATCCCTGCGTGGGCAAATCCTTCCATGATGTCAGAGGAAGCTGCTCCTCTGCCATGGGCTGTGGCTTTTGTCTCCTGCTGCCTGTGAAGGTGACAGAGCACATCCCAGCTTCATGCTGACATAGTGGGTGCTGATTTGGGTGGGGTCGGCTATGGGAGGGCACTGTGGACAAGGCCGGCTCTTGGAACCAGGGAGCACAGTTAAGAGGGAGGCCCTGGTACAGCCCAGGCCTGCAACTGCTCCCTGCCAGGTTTCTAGACTGTGGAGCCTCTGGACAGGTGGAAGTGCTCTGCCCATTCACACAGCAAAAGAGACTGGCCAAACTGAAAGCCAAGCTAAAAATCAGGTGACCAGAGAAGGAGAGAGGCTGGTTAGGTGGAACAATGGCCGGTTTTTGCATAGAAAGGCCCCTTCTTCAGTACTCCTGGCACACCTTGGAAAGAGTCTGTGAGTTGTTTTTAAAGGGAACAAGCCTCTTAGTTAAAAAAAAAAATATCCAAAACTTAGTACTTTCCCTCCCTGCTTATCATCCCGGCCAAACTACTGTCTACGTTGCTATTCTTAAAACCGAAAATTTGGGCTCAAGTGGTAGAGCGCCTGCCTAGCAAGTACAAGGCCCTGAGTTCAAGAACACCAGTACTGCCAAAGGGAAAAAGAAAAGAAATGTCAAGGGATGTTTTAAGCTGGGCATGTTGATAGGCACCTACCACAGCACTCAGCAGGTGGAGGATTGTGAGTTCAAGGTCAGTCTGGGCTATGAGACCCTTTCCAAAAACAAACAACAAACTTGGGAAGTTTTTAAGAGGAGTCAGGTTAGTCTCCACTTCCTCCACTTTCATTTTTTTTTATTGTGGGTTTACAACTCTAGATGAATAGTAACACATGTCATTTATGTAACAGGTGCCACGTGCCCAGCATCTACTGGCATCATCCCATGTAGTCTTATCGCTTGGTGTAGGAGATTCACTGGTGTAGGAAAAATATTGGTCCCCTAAATGAGTCCACACCCTAATATTCTACACTTGTGCTATATTACCTTACATGACAAAAGGGACTTTACAGATGTGATTGAGTCAAAGAGCCTGAAATGGGGCAATGAATGTCAAGGTTATGGGGTGACTTTCATGTAATCTGAAGAGTAGTGCTAAGAGGAAGGCAGGAAGGCCAGAGTCAGAGGAAATGTTTCAGTGTAAGCAGAGCTTGAAATGATGTGACCACAAGCCAAGGGATGTTGGCAGCTACAAAGAGGAAGGTAAGGATGCCTTCTCCCGAGAAAGAGCCCAGCTCTGCAGAAACCTTGAGTTCTACTTGGGACTTCCAAGCTGTGTGATATTAAATTTGAACTGTTTTAAGTCACCACATTTGTGGTGATTTGTTACAGCTGCAATAATTAATTCATTACAATTAGACCCTCATTTTTCCTCAATGAGTTTATGTGACTTTGCCCAGAGTTTTGATTCTTCTAAGTGTCCATGTCTGAGTTTAACAACAGAATAATGCTCCCATCAATTAGCACTTGTTGATTTTTTTGGATTGGTTTGGTGTGGGGCTCAAAGAAAACCTTTAGAAAAGAAATTCAGTAAAATTTTCTTTTATACCTCAAAGCCCAGCAGAACTTATTCCACAGAAGGTTTAAGAACCCAGAATAGATGGCACTTTCCCCTGTACGAGGATTCCTGAGAAAATGTATGTGTCTTTCAGTGCAGGAAGTTTCTGCAAACCAAGGCAGGGGCTTGGGGGTGCTAGTCTCTTGGGGGAAACTCAGAGAGGAACAGGAATTCTCTCTGGGTGTGCCCTGGTGCTGGGGTCCAGTGGGCAGCTGAGCGGAAGTGGAGTCTGATTAATGAAACCTGGAACCCCAACCAACAAAACAACCTTGAAAATACCTTTCAGTTTCCAGTGATGCCCTTTAAGTAGCTGTGCATAAACTAGAGCTGCAGGCATCTGAGCAGCCATTTTCAGTCCCTGGTATAACTCACAGTACTTCATTCATGTTTCTGTGAAATTTTTGTGACTTCTACCAAGTAAACACTAAGAACAAACACGTGAACCAGACGGAAAAGTCTCTTCTTTCATGGATTTTATTTTCTAGTGAGTGGAAATGGGAGAGAAAGGATGGATAATAAACAGAAAATAAAGTTTAGAAGCTCTAACTCAAGCCCCCATGAAGAATTAGAGCCTAATTTCCCATTCTCTTGATTCTGGGAAGGCTTGTGATTCACTTGTAACCAATGGGATATGGCAAAAAGAAAGTTGTGTGACTTCTTAGGCTGGTCATAAAAGAGGATGAAGATTCTGCCTCATGTGGTAAGACATTTGCCCTGGAGCCCTGAGTGTCACGAGAGCCATCCAACTATCCTGATGCTGCCATGTTGTAAGGAAGCCCAAGCAAATCTCCCCAAAGATGTCTACGGAGAGGCCCTCAGACTACATAAGCAGAGAGAAAGGGATGCCTTTCCTGGATGCCTGTCCTCCTCTGCCTGGAGGTCAGGAAAGCCTCTCTTGGAGATGACACATGAGCCAAACCTCAAAACAAGAGGAACGGCCACATAAAAGTCTGGGAAGAGCACTGCAGGCAGAGGGAGGTGCAAAGGTCCTGGAGTAGCAACACTGGGGATTTTGCAAAAGAGCAAGAAGGCAATGTGACTGAGGCAAGGTAAATGAGGGGAGAGTGGATGGAGAAAGGTCAGAGAGGAAGGAAGGAGGTGGAACATGAGGGTCTTTTAGGAAGGTTGACTCACATTTGCTCTTCCAACATGATAATATGGATACTCAGTGTGTGGGCCATGGTAAGAAGCTCAGAGATTTCACACTGTGCTTTTTCTTTATCCCCCCCTCCCCCACGCTTCAGGCTGACCCTTGTGCTCCCCACCCACTACTCCCTGAACATAAGAGGCAACTCCTTCCTTTTTGTGCATCTAGTTCCAACCTTGTCACTTGTTCCCTTTCATTCATATTCACTTTGGAAACAGCAGAGTCTGTTCCTTTTATGATCCCAGACAGACCACTGTACCATCAACTTAATAGCAAGTATGGAGAGTGGTTGTTCTGAGTCCAAAGTCCTGGGTTCAAGTTCTAGATCCATGGTGTCTGGCCTATGTGACCTAAGGTGGCTTGCTTTCCCTCTTAGTCCTTAAGATTCTAGTGTAGTAGTGGAAATTTAAAATGTTTACTTCATAGGGTGGTTGCAAAAACAGCAGGTGACTCCTTGCTAATCAAGTGTTAGTTTCAGTCAGGTGCAGTGGCTCACACCTCTAATTCCAGATATTCAGGAGGCAGAGATGGGGAGAGTCACAGTTTGAGGCCATACCAGGCAAAAAGTTTAAGGGACCCCATCTCAACCCATAATGTATGTGTGGTACATGCCTGTCATCCCAGCTCCAAGGGAGGTGTAAATAGGATTGTAGTTCAGGCTGGCTGGGGCAAAAATATGAGACCCTATTCAAAAAAATAACTAAAGCAAAAAGGGCTGGGGTGTGGCTCAAGTGGTAGAGCACCTGCCTAGCAAATACAAGGCTCTGAATTCAAACCTACTACTGCAAAAAAAAAAAGTTTGTTTCAAGTCTGAGAAAATGTAAGAAGAGGAAAGGGATTTAAAGCAAAGCAAAAAAGATAATGCAACATTGGACACAAGAAAGAAATGTCTGATGTTGGAGGAGGGATGATGAAGTCATTGGACATTCACTCTGGAGATCGTAAAGTGAAAATAGCTTGCTGCCCCCAGGATGGATTGGATCTGAACTCCTGACTCAGAGGCAGGGATCTGGAACAGATAATCACAAATTGCTCTGCTCATTAGTGAGTTAATATATTCATTCATGCAGGCCTGGATTCCAGCCCCATCTGCTTATTTGCTGGCTAGGTCAGTGTCAGCCTGGGCAAAGTACACTCTTGGTTCCCTCATTTGTAAAATGGGGGAAACAATGGTGTCTATTCTTGGAGGAGGTGTTGGGAGATTAGGCAAGAATATGAAAACACGAACCCCTGAGTGTTACTTGTATAAGAACTAAAACGGTGTTATCTTGCTTTATCCTATTTATAATGTACCTGGCACTGGGTTAGACCCTGGGGAGGAATATAAATACGATATTTATACCATGACGAGGGGAAGGAGGCAAGTCCTATGCATTTGCTGCCATCACTCACACATTTAAATGAATGTGAGGGTAGAGGCTGGAAGGTAGGTAGCTGTGGAGAGGTGGAGAGAGTCACTTTCAATACCCAGTGGCTTCCCTCGTGCAAGTGTCCATTCCCTTGAGATCTGGCTGAGTCTGGCTTCTGTGGGACCTCCAAACCCTCACAATAACCACTGTGCACCTCCTTATTTGAGCTGGCTTGAGTAGGTTTCTATTCTTTTGCAACCAGTGATCCCTAAGAAATACATAAAAGTCAGAAAGTTGAGAGCAGATTGAGGAAATAGGACTTTATGCATAGATGGCAGGAGTCACCACTGAGCCTTTAAAGCATGGGAGGGAGGGGCGGGGAAGGTGAACAGCCCTTTGAGGAAGGATGGTGGCTGCACAGCCACAGAAGCAGAGAGAGCAGACAGAAGGCTGGGCAGAGGTGATTGGCTAAGGGCAGGGGTAGGATGGCGATGGACAGCGTAAACTTGACTGAATTACCACCAGGGCCAACAGTCAGGGGGGCTCTGATTGGCCAGCTTGGTCTTGTCCCTTTGCTTATGCTCAGAGATATTATGGCAACCCACCAGGATCACGTGGAGCAAGGAAGGAGTTTCCCAAAGGAAAAGCAAGAAGTGGAAGCAATGCTAGGCAAAACTAGCCAAACAAACAAAAAACTCTAACTTTGTCAGACATTTTTCTAGAGCAGCAAAACTTAAGGCAGGCTAAGAGGTCAAAAAAAAAATTCTAAATCATTGAGATGTTGCAGCCTTGTTCTCAGAAGTAAAAGCTAGAAACCGCCACAATATCCAGCAGCAAGGAACTGTTTCATACAGATGGCCCACTCCATGGAGCAGGACACTGGGCTTTAAGAGGGAAGGGTGTCTCCTAGTACACAGGCATGGAAACCCATCTGTGAGAGTGCAGAGTGTGGGAACAGTGGTTAACTGCACAGTATGTATAACACGATCCTATTTATGTCCATAAAGAGATGCAGCAAATTCTTTCTTAAAAATTCCAGCAGGGCTGCCTTTTTATAAGTGCTGTTCCTAAGGAGTGACACTTTCTAGGAGCTATTCTTGGGGGTGAGGGCTCCCTGTCAATAGAGTTCAGAAGGGCACAGCCCAAAGAAAGAAGAGCTGAGTGGGAGGAAGCCAGAAGAGATTTTTTAGCAGCTGCTGTGAGTGAGGCACTTGGGGGAGAAACAGAGGTTCCTGAAGCTCTCTTAGCTGTGAAAAGCCCCTGCATTACCTTTGTGAGAAAAGCAACAATAAATATTTGCATTATTCTGCAGGCTCCTGGATCCGATTTGGGTAATTTTGGATGACTGCTGAGCAGAGGCCAGCCTTAAAGGCTTCTTAGATATATTTAGGTCACATCCATATATATTTATATAAGCATTAAATATAAAAGTCTGAAAGGATATACACCAAGCTGTCAACAGTGGTTATCTCTGAAGGATGAAATGTCAAGGGACTTTTATTTTCTCTGTATTGTTTTAAATTTTTTTTATCTAATCATGCATTATGAGAATAAACAATACAAATATAAAGGAAGGAAAAAGAATCTACTAAAATCAGACAAAGTGCACAGTAAATAAATACATGTTAGCTTCAAGCATAGTCAGTAAACAGTAATTAAGTGACAAATTAAATAAAGCTAATAACAAAGACTAAAATGATGAAAATCCAAGACAATGGGAGACCTCCCTCCCCCACCCCACCCCTAGCTGTGCCAAGCAGTCCCTCTTGGGAGGGGCTCTACTTCCAGGAGGAGCCTTAAGGTAGAAAGCCTTCAGCCCATTGAGCTGTGTGTTTTCCAGAAATGGCTGCTGGGACAGGAGCCCAGGGCCAGATGGTGGTAGGGAGAAAGTGACATAGGGTCAGAACCAAATGCATTAGACTTTATGCCTGGGTCCTGATGTGCTCAGAATTAACTCTCTCTGCTTCCCTCTTCTGTTCCTCCCCTTTCTGCCCTCCACTCCCCCTACCCTCAACCCCACCCCTTAGCTCTCTCTGTAAATCTCAGTTGGGCTCAAAAAACCTGGGAGTCACTTCTGCATAAGCCTCCACTCTGCTCTCAGGGTGGGCTGCAGTGATGGGATGAAAACTTCCAAGAAAACCAGAAGCCCACCAGTCTTTAAGGCGCTCCCAATCCTGGGGCACCAGATCTGTGGGCCAAGGAAGGTGCCCATGGAAGAGTACATAGAGGTGAGTACCCCGACATGGAAAGCCAAGGTGACCCTTGGGCAAAGGAGGAGAATTCAGACAAGAGCAATGCTGGCAGACAGCATGATGGGGACCAAGGTACAGGGGACAGTCCACTCCCACTGGAGATTCAGTGACCCTATGTAGCAGGGGTGCTGGTGATGCAGGAATAAAAAGTAGTACTTGGTGAAGGGTTTTTGGTCTTGAGGTGTCAGCTGACTGAGTCAGGAATGCAGTTTAGAAAGATTTCACACGCCAATGTGGAGGACGGTGGGAAAGAAACAAGGCTACAGTCCCAGCATGAAACAATGAGGTCCCCAGTGATGCAGAGGTGATGAGGAGATGCTGAGAGAACCATGCTCCTGGGCGTGGTGTTGTAATCTGGAGCAGACACAGGGACCTCCCCTTGTGCACGTCCGCAGCAGTCAACTACTTCTCTGAGGAAAGAACTCTTTGGTGTGTATCGTTCATGCATCCTGCTATATGGCATTTGTTCTCACATCAGACAATATTGATGCATTCTCTATGACCAGCCTCCCAAGACAGACCTAAATGAGACATAATCCATCTCTTCTTGTTGCTTAGAGTCCAGTAAAGAAAGCAAATGTGACTGGTTGATTACAAAGGTAACCCCACATATTCTGCCTGTATCTATGTGCCTTTGTAAAGTGACTTTGGTTTTTCTCTCCTACTAGACGGACTCTATTTCTCATGCTTTGACTCGAGGCTGGCCTCGGATTTGCTTTGGCAAGTGAGGCTGAAGAGGCGTGGGCCACTGCTGCTGTCCAGGCTCTTGCAACTTTGCAGTACCGCGAATGACCACATGGAGAAAGCCAAATCCGTCCAGCTTCCCCATCTGGGATTGAAGCAATGTAAAAAGCACAGTCAAGATCAGCCCAGGCCAGCCCATATCAGCAGAACCTCCAGCTCACCCAGATTCATGACCAGCAATAAATCGTTTTTATCTTCTACCCCAAATAGTAGTTTGTTACTACACTGCAACGGATAACTGACACAGCACATAATCAACTAATCATTTTGGAGGCATACTGTAGAATTCATAACCCAGACATCACTAATACCTCCCAACAGCCGCTAGTCTCATCTCACCCCTAATTTAAAGCAGGAATTGGCACTGGAGAGACTCTTATTCTCCAGGGGTCTCTTGGATTTCCACACAATTGCAAGCAAAGGCACGTTGTTTAAAGGATGTTTGTAACATGGAGTAACCTCGAAAGAAAGGCTACAGGTAGTTTTTCTTCAGAGCAACAGGAAGATTTGTTGGCTGTTCAACATAAAGAAGATAATCACTCTCTAGGCAAATTTTAAGCAGACTTACTGCTCATTATAAAAGATGTGGGTTCCCCAAGCTAGGGGCTCCTTTCCTATAATGAAACCCACTACATGTGCTCTGGGTGTTACTTGGGTCTCCATGTGTCACCCTTTAGAACTGGAACTTTGGGGTCCATGCGATCCAGGGCACTTTGGCTACTGCTATTGCTATGAGTCATGAATTCCTTGGTGTCTTACTCATGGAACTCGCATCTGCCAGCATTCATGAAGTTAGTGGCAGGCCAGTGTTTTAGTCTGCAAGAAGGATGACTTTTGAGAGGTCTAATAGCAAATCCAACTAAACCCTCCAGCAAAGCATCTCTTCTATGTAGCCTCTCTGACCTCTTTTTCAGCCATCAGCTGCCACTTCTCCCTGAGGGCTCTTCCACCCCCCCCCATTTTAGCCTCCCTGCTGTGTGATTGCAGCTCAGATCTGCACCCCTACCCCCACCCCCGGGGGCCTTTCCACAGTTCTTCCATGCTCAAGGTAGACACTTGGCACTGGCTTCCCAGTTTTTCCAGGCCAGCCTCCCCACACTTGTCTCCCAACTTAACAAGCAAGCATCCTTCATGGGCTCCTCCCTCTCAGAAGGTAGCTAGATGGGCTGAATAATAGTTTTTTTTCTATCTTAGTTTGTTTTTGACCCAAAGATTTGAAGAAAGATGTAAAGGCAGAAAGAGGGGATAAGTATTCCTGATGGGGAGGTCTAGTAAGGTAGCACTAATCCTGAAGGGGGTGGGTAGGCTTTCCAAAGATAGAAGAGACAAGAGCCTGCTGGGGGAAATGGCAGGTGGTTGTGGGTTCCCATGTTAGAGACCTCAGGTCAGGGGGTAAAAACAATGGGCTTGGGGTTCAAGTCCCAGAAAAACTGCGGGACACTGGAGTTTGCAGAATGGAATGACCCATTGAAACCACCATGAAATGTATCCTGTCTTTGGGTGCTGGGCACATTTGTGAGGTTCTTTAAATTCATCCATGAAATATCAAAGCACAAGGGCTTGTAACCAAAGGAAACACCCACTAATCATAGTTCTCGCCAGGAACACCTTAACTGACACTTTAATTAACAAGCTGTTCTCCCCCCACTCCGTTTTTAATATAAGGACTTCTTGTTGCTTTAAATCTAAAATTAATTAAGTGAGAGTTCTCCGGAGTGGAGTATATGGATCATGCTAAACGGACGGGAGTGATAAGGTGAGATATATGGCTGGCAGTAAGAGGGGGTGGCCACTGAAAAATGCTTTGCCTCTGCAGTGGAGGTGAACCAAACCAGACACAGCCTATTGAATCACTGAAGACCTGGGGATTCTGGACTTTTTCCAAGAAATATTCTATTTGAATCTACGGTCCAGCTAAACCTAGAATTACAGAAGCTTAAAACGCTGTTACAAGGCCTTACATGCTCCAGCCCTGCCACTTTCTCTCTAACCTTAATCTCACCACTCTCTTCCTTGTTGCAGGCCATCTTACTATTTCCAGTCATAACAAGCCCACTCCCAGCCATCTGTGAGGCAGGTCTTAAGTGTGAGCTCACCTTTCTCAATGTCTTTTCTAACCACCCCATCGAAAGTACTAGTCAATCCCCCTCCCCACCATTACCCTGAGTTGTTACCATCACAGCACTGTCACTCACTGAAATTCTGTGTCATTTATGTACCCACTCTCTGTCTCCCTGCACTACCATGGCAGCCCCAAGAAAGCAGGGATTTGCACCTTGCTCACTGATGCATCCCTACACCTAGGACAGGGCTGATGGTCCATGACTGTTGAATAAAAGGAAGGAGGCTATTCCTCCTGTTTAGAATGCTTTCCCCCTTCACTGGCTCCCTCTCTTCCTCCCTTCCCCCATTCTGTCTGGCTGACTTCTGTTCATGCTTCTGGTTTCACATTAAACAGCATTTCTTGGGGTCTAGATTTCTCTAGGCCCCTCTTTGATCTTTCCTTACAGCATTCATCATAACTGAAATTAGCATTTGTTAGACCTGGTTATTTCATATCAACCTAGAATGTAAGTTCTGTGGGGGCAATGATTTAATGAAACACTTCATAATTAGTACCTGCTATTTTCATTTTATTTTTATCATCATCATGATGATGCAGGATTTTCTTTCTTTTTTCTTCTTTTGGTGGTACTGAGGTTTGAACTCAGAGCCTTGTGCTTGCTAGGCAGGTGCTCTACCACTTGAGCTGTATGGATCTCGTCATTTTGGATATAGCATATTTTATCTATTCTGCTCTTGATGGACATTTTAGCTGTTTCTCTTTTTTTGCTGTGACAAATAATTCAATAATTATCTCTTCATTCCCCCACATCATCAGATCTTTTCCTTTCTCCTTGATTGTTCTCACAGCCAACAAATGCATTGTAATTTCTGTCATCTTAAAACAAATAGTAATGATAAAAATGCAACTCTTTGTCCCATTGCCTCTTGTTCCAGCCACCACCCAACTTCTCTCCTCCCTTCAAACACAAGTCTCCTCAGAGCTGCTTTTACTCAGCATTTCCATATCACTTCCTTCTTATTTTGTCTCTAGTCCACTTCCATAAGGTTCTTGCCCAGCAGTCCACCAAAACAACACCTGTCAAGGTTGCCAATGACATCCATTGTCTAATCCAACAGTCAGTTCTTAATCCTCTTCCTTTTTGTTAGCATATATTAATTGTACAAAATAATGGGTTTCATGATAACATTTTCATACATGCAGATAATGTACACTGGTCATACTCACCATGCCCCCTACCCTCATTAATCCCTCCTCTCCCTCTCCCTGCCCCCCCCCTTCCTTTTCTCTGTCATCATTCTTTCTTGGACACTCTGCTTACTTCCCCCTTTCTTGGTCCTCATCCTGAGAATAGACATGCCTTCTCAATCTCCTTTTCTGATTCTTCTTATTTCCCTGTGTTCCAAACCACAGCAAGTCCAAGGACTTAGTCTGAGATCTCATCTCTTTACCACCTACACTTGTTCTCTGGGCAGTTATCTGGCTCCATATCTCTGTGTACTATCTACACATGGCTGACTCCAAGTTTCTACTTCCCACCCTACCTCTCCCAAGAACAACCTTATGGGTCCAGTTGCCTTCTCCATATCTTCACTTGAATGTCCAAGAGGCTTATTAAATTTAACATATATCTTACATACCTTAAATACTGTGCTTCTGCAGTCTCCCATTGCCAGAATTGACAATTTTTGGTCTTCCAATTGCTCAGGCCTAAAGCCATGGTGCCAGCCTGAACTCTTGTCCTTTTTTTCTACTCTATATCCAATTCTTCAGTAAATCCCATCAGTGCACCTTCGATACCTATCCACCACTGATTCTGGACACATCTCCACCACTACCACATGGTCCTTCATCCCTCAGCTGAGCTATTGCAATGTTCCCCTCCTTGCCTCCTAACTTTGTCCTTCACCCAGTCAGTTTTCAACACAGCCATAGCTGTTGATACTCTATTCAAAACTCTCTAGTGGGCTTCCCATCTCACTCAGGTAAAAGCAAAGCTTTTACCCCACAATGACTGACTGCATGCGCTAGACCCTGGCCTCCCCTCTAATGTCATCTCTTCTACCCCAGCTCTCCCTACTCTTGCATTATTGACCTACATACTGTTCCTCAAACTCGTCAAGATCCCTTCTATCTCAGGGCCTTCACATTGGATCATCCCTGGATCTAAAATTTGCCCTCCCCTCCCACAGACATATTCTCATGCTTCGCTCTGCTCAAATGTCTCCTTATCAGAGACATCTTCCCTGTCTATCTTAGTCAATTCAGGCTTGTATAACAAAAGTGCCATACAGGATAACTGTTGTAGCTAGACTTCATGTTGCTGTGAAAAAATAGCCAACACAACAATTTTGGCTCATTGTTGCAGAAATTTCAGTCCTTGGCTTTGTTGATTCTGGGCTTATAGTGAGGCAGAGCATCATGGAAGTGGGAGAGTGTAGAGAGGAAAAAGCTATTCATCTTATGGCAGACAGGAAGCAGAGAAAGAGAATCCAGGAAGGGTCCAGGTAAAGATACAGCACTCAAAGACAAGCCCTAGTGACCTACTTCCTCTAACTAGGCTCTACCTCCTACTTTTCAACATCTCCTATTAACACCATAATATTATCAATCCATCCACTAAGTCAGAGATCTCATGATCTAATTGTCTTGAAATCCATTAAAGACACCCCCAGAGGCATGCTTTACTAAATACATAGATGTTTCTCAATCCAATCAAGTTGATAAAATGATTAACCATCACAGTATCTTAAAAATCAAACATTTATTCTCTCAGTTCGGGAAGCTGAAAGTCCAAGACCAGGGTGCCAGCATGGTTGAGTTCTTGTTGAGGGTCTTCATCTTGGTTTCTTTACATGTCAGAGTAAGAATGAGTTCAGCTCTCATTCACTGATGCTGATGGGCATCAACCCCACCATGGGGGCTCTACTCCCATGACTTTGTCCAAAAATAATCACCTCCCAAAGGCTCCACAGTCAATGCCATCACAATGGGGACTAAGGCATAATCACAAATTTGAGGAGTGTGTCTATAACTCTGCTCTACAGACCATATCAACCCCCCCCCCCCACCACCCAGGGCTTTCTTCCTACCTTATCTCATTTCACTTTCCTCCACAGCACTTATCACCATCTGACATCTTCTGTGTTTACTGATTGATTGATTAACCATCACCTGTCTCTCCCCAAGCAGAAGGTAAGCTGTGTGAAGGAAGGGGTTAAGGCACATTTTGCTTACTGTTCTAAACATATAGTAGGTATATAATAAATGTTTGTTGATAAATGAACATCTGTGTGTGCATCTTTGTGCACACGTGGGTTTTTCCAGGTCAGACACAAGAAGAACTCCTTGACAGAGTTTGTGACTTTTTAGAGTTCCTGGACACAGTTGTATCACTGTCCAAAGTGACTGGGTCATGACTTCACATTTTCCCAGATCCTTTCCAACACATTAAAGTTTTGTCTAACTGATAGGTGAATGTGGAATCTTGTTGTATATCTCTGATTGTTAATGAGATTGAACATCCTCTCATTGTTTCTTATACCTTGCCTTTCATCTTCTTTGCCCATTTTCCACTTGGATTGGACTCGCTGGGCCTCAATGTCCTCTGACACCGTGAGATGCTTTCCAGGTCCCTTCCAGATGCATAGCTTTTGATGCCATTCACTTGGCATTTCTTTGTTGAGCAGCCCCAGGGCCAGACCTTCTCCCTTCTCACTGAGGGGTTGCCTGTGAATTAGAGAGGCAAACTCATGAAGTTCATATTCTAGGAAGGCATGTTAGAAAATAACCAAGAACACAAGAGAAGAAATGATATAAATTCAGGCCACACTTGGTGCCATAAAGAAGGGAGACAGGTTGGAGGGGTTGTTCCAAAAAGCCTTCCTGAGAAGGTGGAATGTGAGCTGGCAGTTGAATGATAAGGTGAAGCCAACAATGGAAAGATCTGGGGAAACACTCTAGCAGAAGGAACAGCAAGCAGAGAGGCCTCAACTCAGCTCAGCCATTTGGAGGAAAAGAAATAAAGCTGGGGAAGCTGGAATGAAGGAACTAGATGCACAGATATCTGGGAAAAAAACATTCCAGGCTGAAGGAACAGTGGGTTTCCAGGCCACCACAGGAGGAAGTCAATAAGGCTAGCTGGAGGGCCCAAGTGGGATGCTGATGGGAGGGAGGATGGGCCCACACTGAGAGCCTGTGCAGCACAAAAAATGTTGTAGACTTTACTCTAAAATTTATGGAAGGACAATGAGGTGTCCTCTGCAAGAGAGCTGCATGCTCAGATCTGCTTCCTTAGGGGAGACTGCATGAAGCATGAATCAGGTCAGGACAAGAGCCATGCAAAAAGAAAGGTGAGGAGACATTTCTATGACTGCTAAATGGCTGAAAGTCCTCCTTGGATTTGGAGGCCCACCACTCTGAGAGTCATGGGGAGGCAGGACCTGCTGTGCATGCCAGGAGCTACCATGACAGAGACTTGCTCTCCTTGGCACTACAGCCAGAACAGGAGATGAGTCCCAACAGTCAACTAGCTGTGCCTGCCTGGGGCTACGTCTGAAGAAGGTGACAGAGAGTACCTGGGGTGTGCCAGAAGTCATCATGAAGGTGATGGTATTTGTTGTGGTCATCAAAGAGGCACTGTTCTGTTCTATTCTACTACAGGGAGGATGGGTGAGAGATACGAGCACAGGCCCTATTCAAGGGGAGCAGCCTCCACCCTGCCACAGGCACCAGGGCCAGGCAGGCAATACAGTCCAGTGTGGCCAGGTCTTCAGGTTGTCCAAAAGAAGCTGGAAAGGCAATATTTTACATAAAATCTCCAAGTTTTTTATGCTGATTACAAATTCAAATTGAGGCAGAGAGGTCAGACATAACTTGCCAGCTACCAGTTTATAACCTCTCTCCTAATGTTGTATTCTTTTGAGATAAGGAAGTTCTTCCTTACATCTAACAAGGTCAAAAGGGGAGCAGCTTAGCAGAGGACTGGGAAACAGTCCACTGGAGATGAAAGTCTTTTGGCTGAAAGGAGGCAGCTGAGCTTCCTCTGCTCCATCAGCACGGATGTCCAAGGGCAGAGACTGAGCTGACTCCAGGGAAAAAGAAGCCATGACTCTCCTAGATTAAAGTAGCCATAGCTGGGGTAGAGGTCTCTGGTGGGGATGTACAGCAAATATCCAGGGAGGCCACCCCCATCTGTGGATGACCCTGCTCATCCCAAGAGTATTGTAGGTTCTCTGAAGAGAAAAGGGTAGCATCAGGCAGGGGTGGGAAGCTTGGTTCTGGCACCAAGGTACCAAATGACCCTGAACCTGTTGCCAGCTCTGCCTGGGCCTCAGTTTCCCCTCTGCACCATGAGGGGTGGGGCTAGATGAGCCCTAGGAGTCTGTCCCACTCAGTACTCTTCCACTGCTGGGACAGCTATAGAAGGAGCAGCCTCCCCAGAGATGTTCCATGGGGTAGTTAGAAAAGCATGCTAGATCTCCCCCACTGCACACTGAGCAATCATTTCTGGAATAACTTCAGATTCAAGCAGCTTTTGTAAACTGCCCCATTTAAATTAAAACAAATCAATATGCTTTCTAAAATTTAGTCTCAGCTAAACAGCTGTGACAGTTCATAGCAACCTGAACTTGAAATGAACCCACCCTACGTATAAATAAAGCCTTTGATGTCTTCATTAGTTTCTCACATGCCATTTTTTCACAGTCTATCAGGCTAAGTGCTTTGCAACTTATATATATTTTTGCAGGAGGAGTATTTAACCTTCTGATTAGTCACCGCAAGCAGCACAATGACAGAAACCCTGATTTTGCACACAATGAATTTATTGATAGATTTAGCCCATTAGCTGTATTTACCTGTCAGTTCTATGGACACTAATGAGTTGTTTTTCAAGGACTAATGAGAACTGTAATGGCTAATGGATGTTTACAGCTTCACCGTGCTGCACCATGTGATGCCGTAAGCACCCGCTCCCATCCCTCCGAGTCTTTAATTGGCACCATCAGAGGACTCTTTAATTACATTTGAGCAGACAATAAAGATCCTGGCCAAATCAATGGGAGGGAAGCAGCGGGATTCCACAAGAGGCTGGTCACTTGATGGGCACCAGCCCACTGCTCCAGCCAGCACTGTAACTTTCCCCAGGACACTCTTTAGGAGGAGGAAGTGCTGAAGAATGTCCAGGTAAGACATGTCTCTACAGAGCTGCCTCTCAGCTTATTCCTGGGCTTGCAGAGCAGGATTGGGGGTCATTGTCCAGCAGGGGAGTATAGTCCACAAAGTGGGGACCACTCTAAGCATTGGAACACAGAGCATCCTTGCACCCTTGAATTTTGGTCAACTTTTCATTTATCAAGGACATATCTTCCTATGTTGAAGTCCATATTAGCCAGATAATCTTAGCATTGGCAAGGGAGAACTGCTCATAATAAACTTACAAAGAAGACCCTGATCTTCTCATTATTTTCCCCTTTTATGCATTTATCCATTTATGTGGCATTTATCAAGTACCCACTAAAGATAAAATGCACCCCAAATGGTGGAAATACATAACACCAAAGTGGGGAGGTACATAAAGAGAAAGAGCACCTAAATTTATAGAATGCTTTTAAAGATGTGTCAGTATATTCCTTTCAATTGCATAGAAATCCATGCCAGAAATCAAGTTTCCATATCAAGGCCTCTTGTTTCTTGGGCCTGCCATTATCCATTTCTTACCAGAATAAGTATGCCAGATGGCTTAAGGACACTTCATTCTTTTTGGTAGGTAAAACTACTGTTGATCACAGTGATCATCTTGGCTGACCAATCAAATCCTCCCTCAGAGAGGCTAGTGAGAATGGGGAGGAGCCTGAGGATGGTTTCATAACAGGGGCAGGTTATAAGGATGTTAAGCTTGGAGAAAAGTGAACTGATAATATGGCAGTGGGGAGTGAGGGATGTTACTGAGCGAGGACTTTTGCTTTTAGCCCAATGGGATCATGCAAGGATCACTGGGTGTAAGGCACAGGGGTCACCTATTTGAACAGCTATCTGCCTGCGAGTGAAGCTACCTCTCGATACACATTCCTTTGGGCCTTGACCTTCCCCAGCACCCTAGCCAGCCCCAGGAGGAAAGCATGACCTCTCTTGGTATTTCCTATGGGCCATGAACACATTCAATCTGGTGATGAGGATGCTGCTACAGAAATTAGAAGAGCAGTTTCCATAGAGAAGTGGGGGCGGAAGCCAGATTGCACAAGGATTAAGGAAGGAGTGGGTGGTGAGGAAGTGGCAGCAGTGACAAGTGAGTGATGGGGAGAGAGAGAGAGAGCAGTCACTCAATGGGGTCAGGAGGACCTGAGCATGTTTCTAAGTTTCTACGAAGATGTCAGCCAAATGGAAGAATGGAAAATGAAAGAATGGGAGGCAACTGATGGAGTAAGGTCTCAGAGATATCAGGAGTGGGGTGAGAATAGAATGACAGAAAGAAGAGGAGCAATGGGCCTCAGAATGAGAGAAGATGTCTATTTCCAATAATGAAGGGAGACAATAAGGATAACCAGTATTTGACATAGAAATGAAGGAAACTAAGAGCTTCAATTTCTCCTTATTTTGTTCTCTGAGACCAAGAGATGTCATTTGTCCCAGTGTCTGGAGGACAGTGGAGAAGGTTTTGAGTGACCACACTAGTGCTCTTAACAAGGGCCACTCAGAATAAAAGGACTGGAAAAGGCCCCGACATGGACCTCCCTGTAACCACATTTAGGAGACCCAATCAGCAAGGTTGCCTGGCTGTGCCCAGGAAGGAAAAGAAGCAGCAAATGATTTTCCCAGAGTTCAGGATTAGTAGACATCTGCAGGTAGCCAAGGGTAGAGGATGCATGGAGGTTGTGAGAACTTGATCATGACATTCAGGTTGGCAATCTAGATGAGGAGGAAGAATGGAGAGAATCAAGGGAAGTGAAGGTGTAAGAGGTTCCACAAAGACAAGCTTCAGGAGGAATGAAAGAGAAGGATTTGGAAAGGGTCAGTGGGGATTCAAGATAAACTTTGGGCCAGCTCAGGAACAACAGGGCCCTTTCTCAGAGATGAGTCCTCTCATTCCTAGAGACTATCTTGATTGGGAAAGCCATAAGCATGAGCTTCCTTCCCAGTGATAGGGATCAGACATAGTTATGCTATCCCTCTAGGCCCAACACCTGGTATTCTTTGGGTAACTTTTCTGTGCCCCAAGTCACAGATTTCCTCCAAAGTATGTCAGGGCTCCCACCTCATGGCCAACACCTGGGTCTTCTTAGAATAAGCATTTCCAAATCCCAGCCTGTAGGAACAGATGCACCCTCATCCTTTCTTTGCCTGAGTCTTGTGGGAAGTGAGGTTATGCATTGGATCCTCTCAGGCAGAAACCAGAAAGACTCAACATTGTCAACCAAGTCTCAGAACTCCAAGCTCCCTGGAGAGGACCTCTTGTATAGTGCTGTCCTTAATACTTCAAGCCAGCATTCCTAAGCCCCTTTGACCCTGAAGAGTCCCTGTAGGGATCATGAAGCCACAAAGGACCACATTGGAAGCATGGGGTGGGGGAAAGAAGCCTGAGCTGGAGCTTGTAGCCACTGAGAAAAGGAGAAGATGTTGGCATGAGAAGTGGGCTTAGAGTGAGCCAGTCTCCACCCAGTTCCTTGTACATTCAACCAATATTTATTGAGCCTCCAAGGTGCCCAGTTCTGTGCTTAGCAGTGAAGATACTTAGGCAAATGAGACATGGTTCTCAAGAAAAGAACCAAGCAATAGTTTATGGATGCAGATGTTGTTAAGGGAAGAAAAGGCAGACCACCCACCCGATTCAATGTCAAGAAAGGTTTTTAGAGGAGGGGAATATCTGAGCTGTCTCAGTGAGGTGGAATCTCTAGAAGAAAAGACAAGAAGCTATTCATTTATTTAATCAACCAGTACTGACTCACTTACTCTATAAGGTGTTGTCCTAGGTACAAGAGTGAACAAGAGTCTCGAATTCCTGTCTACGTTGAGCTTACATTTTCAGGTGCAAGTAAGCATGCTGTATTCAGGGAAAGGCAAGTTTTTAGAACCAAAAGTTGGAAAGTATTAGGAACAAGAGATGAGAGAGAGGAGTGCTAGGGTGAAATTGTCTGACTCCAGCATTCCCAATAGGGAGCTTGGAGCTCTCCTGAAGAATTTGGAGTCATTAAAGAATTTCACACAGAGGATTCCAAGATGGCGGCTAGAGGTAGGAAGCAGAAAGCGAGCCTCCTATAGTGAAATCTTGGAGAGATGCTGGAGACACACTTTGCAGGCATAATCACCGAGAAAAGGCATAACTTTGACCCCTCCACACCTCCAGCCAGCGCAGAGAATCTCCACTTCACGTTAAACGGAGAAGCGAGGAGGGCCCCCGGGCCGCCAGTGGCCAGCACCCACTGGGAAGACACGGACCAGGTGAGCTTCGCGGTACTGCAGTACCCCCACAGACAAGCCTGGGCCAGAGCAGCATAGCCCCCTGGACAGACTGACCTCCACCCAGGGTAAAAAGAGAAACTGAGTAACAAGCAATAAGAAAAATTAAGACACGCTGGAAAGAGGGTGGGGCGCCCTGAGCGCTGAAGATTAGGGGAAGGGAATCCTTCCCGGGACTGTAAATAAACAAGCTGGGGGGGCCGGAGAGGCTCTGGCAGGAGTGGGGCGCGCGCCCAGCAACCAGGAGCGGGGAAGCTTGTGAGAGTGGCAGAGGGAGAAAAACTCCACAGGAGAGGAGGGAAGACCCACTTCCCACGTGAACTGTAAATAAACATGGCGGCCGGCAGGAGCAGCAGCACCGCCCAGTAATCAGGAGCAGGAAAGCTTGTGAAAGTGGCGGTGGGAGGAAAACTGCACAGGAGAGGAAGGAAGACCCACCTCCCACATGAACTGTAAATAAACACAGAGGCCTGACAACGCGGGGGCAGTGTCACCTTTCCCAGTGCTTGGAAAGGGGAAAGCTTGTTGCAGAGGCTCCCGCACAGGAGAACTCTGAACAAACAAAGCCTGTGGGACCAGGTGAGTGCTAAGTTCACCCCAGAGATCTGCTACAGCAGACTGCCAGCAGCAGGCAGGCAAGCCACAGTTGCAGATACCACTCTCAGAACGGTCTCCAGATTCTTTTTTTTTCTTTTTCTCCCTACCTTTGATGAGAGAACAACCGAATTACACCTGCAAGCCGAAAAACTTACTGAAACTGTATTGCATTTGAACTTGGGACATTTGGTGGGGCTGTTTGTGTGTGTGTGTGTGTGTGTGTGTGTGTGAGTGAGTGTGTAGTTTTGTTCTACTTTATGCATCCCCTTTGATGAGACAACTACAGAACAACATCTGAGGCACCAACTCCAGGACTGCAGACTGAGACAGACACCCAAATTATTAAGACTGAAACTGCATTGCATATAAACTTGGAAGTTTTTTGTTTTTTGGTTTTTGTTTTTTTTTTTCATTTTCTATTTTCCATTTTATTTTAATTCATTTTTATATAAAGATATTTCTTTCATTTACTTATTTTTTAATTTTTTATCTTTGATTTTCAATCCTCTCTCTGTCTCTCTAATGTCTGTTCAGCTTACTGTCGATTAGTACACTAACACTCCCTGTTTATACCTTTGAAACTCTCTTGTCTGATACCTTGTTCTGCTTTCTCCCTCTTGTCTGTATATTTGTTTTCCCCTTTTCTTTAACTTCTTGCTTTCCATCTCAGCTCACCCTTCCATTCTAAATATTACCATTGTTATTATTACAAGCTAGAAAATACTTAATTGCACACAGTACAGGGACAGTAACAACACCAACGACAATGACGGGAAGACAGAAAAAACAGGGAAACCAGTTTCCCCACAGCAAAAAATTAGTACAGGAACCAGAGGAGAATGAAGAGAACAGAAACTCAGATCCAGACTCCAACAAAATGAAGATAAACTATGCCAAAGGACCCAATGAAGCCCACAAGAATAATTTAAAAGAAGACATACTACAGGTACTCAATGAGAATTTTATAGAGATGATACTGGATAGGGTCAATCAAAATGTACAGGAGACACTCAAGAAATTCCAAGACAACAAAAATAGAGAATTTGAAAAAGCAAAAGAAGAAATAAAGGAAACCATAGAAGCACTGTATAAACACCAAAGTGAAAGAGAGAACACGATGAATAAACGGATAAATGAACTCAGGACAAAAATAGACAACATTAAAGAGGAAAACTGCCAGGATATGGAAAACCTCAGAAAAAAGAACGAAATAGAACTGCAAAACAAAACAGAAGGCCAATCCAGCAGAACAGAACAAACAGAAGACAGAATATCAGAACTTGAAGATGAAATGGTAATTAAAGGAAAAACCAAAGAACTATTAATTAAACAACTCAAGACCTGTGAAAAGAAAATGCAAGAACTCACCGACTCCATCAAAAGACCAAACTCGAGAATCATGGGCATCGAAGAAGGAGAAGAGGTGCAAGCAAAGGGAATGCGTAGTATATTCAACAAAATAATAACAAAAAATTTCCCAAATCTAGAGAAAGATATTCCCATACAGATGCAAGAGGCCTCCAGGACACCAAACAGACCAGATCAAAATAGAACTACTCCATGACATATCATCATTAAAACAACAAGTTCAGAAACTAAGGAAAGAATATTGAAGGCTGTAAGAGAGAAAAAACAAGTAACATACAAAGGTAAACCCATCAAAATCACAGCAGACTTCTCAACAGAAACATTAAAAGTAAGAAGAGCGTGGGGTGAGATCTTCCAGGCACTGAATGAAAATAACTTCAACCCCAGGATACTCTACCCAGCAAAGCTATCATTCAAAATAGATGGAGCAATAAAAGTCTTCCATGATAAGCAGAAACTAAAACAATATGTGACCACAAAGCCACCATTACAAAAGATTCTTCAAGGGATTCTGCACACAGAAAGTGACACCCAACTTAACCATGAAAAGGCAGGCAGCACCAAACCACAGGAAAAGAAAAAGCAAGACAGTAGAGAGTAAACATCAAGTTAGGTACACACAATCAAACCTTCAAACAACTAAGACAACTAAATGGCAGGAATCACCACATACCTATCAGTACTAACGCTTAATGTTAATGGACTTAATTCACCCATCAAAAGACACCGCTTGACAAAATGGATTAAAAAAGAAGATCCAACAATTTGTTGCTTACAAGAGACTCATCTCAATGACAGAAATAAGCATATGCTTAGGATGAAAGGCTGGAAGAAGATTTACCAAGCCAATGGCCCCCGAAAACAGGCAGAAGTAGCAATACTTATCTCTGACAAAGTAGTCTTCAAACCTACATTGATCAAACGAGATAAAGAAGGACATTCCATACTAATAAAAGGGGAAATAGACCAAAAGGAAATAATAATCATCAATCTGTATGCACCCAATGTCAATGCACCCAATTTCATCAAACATACCCTGAAAGACCTAAAAGCATATATAAACGCCAACACAGTGATTGTGGGAGACTTTAACACCCCATTATCATCAATAGATAGGTCATCCAAACAAAAAAATCAATAAAGAAATCCAAGATCTAAAATATGCAATAGATCAAATGGACCTAGTTGATGTCTACAGAACATTTCATCCAACCTCTACACAATATACATTCTTCTCAGCAGCCCATGGAACCTTCTCCAAAATAGATCATATCCTAGAGCACAAAGCAAGCCTCAGCAAATATAAGAAAATAGAAATAATACCATGCATACTATCTGATCACAATGCAGTAAAAGTAGAACTCAACAACAAAAGTAAAGACAAAAAACATGCAAACAGCTGGAAACGAAATAACTCATTACTTAATGAAGAATGGATCATCGATGCAATAAAAGAGGAAATTAAAAAGTTCCTGGAAGTCAATGAAAATGAAAACACAACCTACCGGAACCTATGGGACACAGCTAAGGCAGTCTTGAGAGGAAAGTTTATAGCCATGAGTGCATATATTAAAAAGATTGAAAGATCCCAAATCAATGACCTAATGATACATCTCAAACTCCTAGAAAAACAAGAACAAGCAAATCCCAAAACAAATAGAAGGAGAGAAATAATAAAAATAGGAGCTGAAATCAATGAAATAGAAACCAAAAAAACCATACAAAGAATTAATGAAACAAAAAGTTGGTTCTTTGAAAAAATAAACAAGATCGATAGACCACTGGCAAACCTGACTAAAATGAGGAGAGAAAAAACCCAAATTAGTAGAATCAGGAATGCAAAAGGGGAGATAACAACAAACACCATGGAAGTCCAGGAAATCATCAGAGACTACTTTGAGAACCTATATTCAAATAAATTTGAAAATCTAAAAGAAATGGACAGATTTCTAGATACATATGATCATCCAAAACTGAACCAAGAGGAAATTAATCACCTGAATAGACCTATAACACAAAATGAAATTGAAGCAGCAATCAAGAGTCTCCCCAAAAAGAAAAGTCCAGGACCTGATGGATTCTCTGCTGAATTCTATCAGACCTTTAAAGAAGAACTGATACCAACCCTCCTTAAACTGTTCCATGAAATAGAAAGGGAAGGAAAACTGCCAAACACATTTTACGAAGCCAGTATTACACTTATCCCACAACCAGGCAAAGACACCTCCAAAAAGGAGAACTATAGACCAATCTCCTTAATGAACATTGACGCAAAAATCCTCAACAAAATAATGGCAAACCGAATTCAGCAACACATCAAAAAGATTATTCACCACGACCAAGTAGGCTTCATCCCAGGGATGCAGGGGTGGTTCAACATACGAAAATCAATAAACGTAATAAACCACATTAACAGAAGCAAAGACAAAAACCACTTGATCATCTCAATAGATGCAGAAAAAGCCTTTGATAAGATCCAACATCATTTCATGATAAAAGCTCTAAGAAAACTAAGAATAGAAGGAAAGTTCCTCAACATTATAAAAGCTACATATGACAAACCTACAGCCAGCATTATTATACTTAACGGAGAAAAACTAAAACCATTCCCTCTAAAGTCAGGAACCAGACAAGGATGCCCACTATCTCCAACACAGTACTGGAATTCCTAGCCAGAGCAATTAAGCAAGAAGAAGGAATAAAAGGAATACAAATAGGTAAAGAAACTGTCAAAATATCCCTATTTGCAGACGACATGATCCTATACCTTAAAGACCCAAAAAACTCTACTCAGAAGCTTCTAGACATCATCAATAGCTATAGCAAGGTAGCAGGATATAAAATCAACATAGAAAAATCATTAGCATTTCTATACACTAACAATGAGCAAACGGAAAAAGAATGTATGAAAACAATTCCATTTACAATAGCCTCAAAAAAAATCAAATACCTAGGTGTAAACCTAACAAAAGATGTGAAAGACCTCTACAAGGAAAACTATACACTTCTGAAGAAAGAGATTGAGGAAGACTATAGAAAGTGGAGAGATCTCCCATGCTCATGGATTGGTAGAATCAACATAGTAAAAATATCATTACTCCCAAAAGTAATCTACATGTTTAATGCAATTCCCATCAAAATTTCAATGACATTCATTAAAGAGATTGAAAAATCTACTGTGAAATTTATATGGAAACACAGGAAGCCACGAATAGCCAAGGCAATACTCAGTCAAAAGAACAATGCAGGAGGTATCACAATACCTGACTTCAAACTATATTACAAAGCAATAACAATAAAAACAGCATGGTACTGGCACAAAAACAGACATGAAGACCAGTGGAACAGAATAGAGGACCCAGATATGAAGCCACACAACTATAACCAAGTTGTCTTTGACAAAGGAGCTAAAAATATACGATGGAGAAATAGCAGCCTCTTCAACAAAAACTGCTGGGAAAACTGGTCAGCAGTCTGCAAAAAACTGAAACTAGATCCATGTATATCACCCTATACCAAGATTAACTCAAAATGGATCAAGGATCTTAATATCAGACCCCAAACTCTTAAGTTGATATAGGAAAGAGTAGGAAATACTCTGGAGTTAGTAGGTATAGGTAAGAACTTTCTCAATGAAACCCCAGCAGCACAGCAACTAAGAGATAGCATAGATAAATGGGACCTCATAAAGCTAAAAAGCTTCTGTTCATCAAAAGAAATGGTCTCTAAACTGAAGAGAACACCCACAGAGTGGGAGAAAATATTTGCCAGCTACACATCAGACAAAGGACTGATAACCAGAATATATAGGGAACTTAAAAAACTAAATTCTCCCAAAACTAATGAACCAATAAAGAAATGGGCAAATGAACTAAACAGAACTTTCTCAAAAGAAGAAAATCAAATGGCCAGAAAACACATGAAAAAATGCTCACCATCTCTAGCAATAAAGGAAATGCAAATTAAAACCACGCTAAGATTCCACCTCACCCTTGTTAGAATAGACATCATCAGCAACACCACCAACAACAGGTGTTGGCGAGGATGCAGGGAAAAAGGAACCCTCTTACACGGTTGGTGGGAATGTAGACTAGTACAACCACTCTGGAAAAAAATTTGGAGGCTACTTAAAAAGCTAGACATCGATCTACCATTTGATCCAGCAATACCACTCTTGGGGATATACCCAAAAGACTGTGACACAGGTTACTCCAGAGGCACCTGCACACCCATGTTTATTGCAGCACTATTCACAATAGCCAAGTTATGGAAACAGCCAAGATGCCCCAGCACTGACGAATGGATTAAGAAAATGTGGTATCTATATACAATGGAATTCTATGCAGCCATGAAGAAGAATGTAATGTTATCATTCGCTGGTAAATGGATGAAATTGGAAAACATCATTCTGAGTGAGGTTAGCCTGGCCCAAAAGACCAAAAATCGTATGTTCTCCCTCATATGTGGACATTAGATCAAGGGCAAACACAACAATGGGATTGGACTTTGAGCACATGATAAAAGCGAGAGCACACAAGGGAGGGGTGAGGATAGGTAAGACACCTAAAAAATTAGCTAGCATTTGTTGCCCTCAACGCAGAGAAACTAAAGCAGATACCTTAAAAGCAACTGAGGCCAATAGGAAAAGGGGACCAGGAACTAGAGAAAAGGTTAGATCAAAAAGAATTAACCTAGAAGGTAACACCCACGCACAGGAAATCAATGTGAGTCAATGCCCTGTATAGCTATCCTTATCTCAACCAGCAAAAACCCTTGTTCCTTCCTATTATTGCTTATACTCTCTCTACAACAAAATTAGAAATAAGGGCAAAATAGTTTCTGCTGGGTATTGAAGGGGTTGGGGGGAGAGGGAGGGGGCGGACTGGGTGGTAAGGGAGGGGGTGGGGGCAGGGGGGAGAAATGACCCAAGCCTTGTATGCACATATGAATAATAAAAGAAAAAGGAAAAAAAAAAAAAGAATTTCACACAGCTACCACCTGCATTTTAAGCCAGCAGGGGTAAGAAAGGTTGGAGGTCAAGGAAGACTTGATGCTGAGACCAGTTAGCAGACTGCTGGAATATTCCAGATGAGAACCAGGGGGTGAGACAAAGGAATGGAGAGAAGTAGATGAGTTTTAAGGAATTTTAAGAGGCACAGGCTTCTGGGCAAGAAAAGAAAAAGAAACCTGGGATCGCATCCAGTTTCCTCATGGAGACACTTGGAGGGAAGTCAGAACTGAGCAGAATGCAGAAGGAAGCAAAGGCTCAAGAAGAAAGTTACAACCTTTCAGGTCTACTGCATTTGACCTGCTGAGTGCCACCAAGGGGACTCTGTTGGGATGGTTAGGTCAACAGACCTTCAGGGAAACGTGGATTGGGGAAGTCATGGCATGCCCAGGGGTTCTGAGGGCAAGGGATGGGATGGATGAGAGGGCTCAGGGGGAGTGTTTATGGTGAGAAGAGAGGACAGCTGAACCAAAACTTGATGATCTCCAACAATGAAGGGGCCATAGAGCTGAGGCAGAGGAGCTGAAGGACCAGTGGGAAAGAAAGAGATCCAGGGACTCTGCAATTTATTTATTTATGTTTTTTTATTTTGTGGTACTGCGCAGGTTTGAACTCAGGGCCTCATGCTTGCTAGGCAGGCACTCTTCCTTTTGAGCCACTTCACCAGTCCTTTGTGTTGGCTATTTTTGAGATAGGGTCTGCCCGGGCCAGCCTGGATCACAATCCTCCTATTTGTGCTTCCCTTCATAGCTGGAGATGAAGGTTCATGCCACTGTGCTCAGTCATTGATTGAGATATGGGTCTCACAAACTTTTTGCCCAAACTGGTCTCAAACTGCAATCCTCCCAATTTCAGCCTCCCAAGTAACTAGGATTATAGGTTTGAGCCACTGCACCTGGTGGGGAGAAAGTTTCAAAAAAAGGGAGAGTGATCAGATGTCAAAAGGCTCATAGAGGTCCTGAAAAGGCTGCAGAGGAAGCAACATGGAGGCCTTCATGAGACTGGTTTCTGTGGAAATGAAAATTGGAATATGATGGGTATAGAAGTATGAGGGAGGTAAGGAAAAGGAAACCATGCTACCCTTCTAAGAATCTGGCTCTGGAAAGGAGAGAAAAAAGACAATGAGACAAAGGATTATTGGTTGAGAGAGGGGAATTTTGTTTTAGATGAAAATGTTCTGTTTGTTCAGAACCCAAGAACTAGCCAGGAGAGAAGGTGAAGAGTTAAGTCGGCATCTCAGGATGCACAGGGAGCCCAAGGACTGGGTGCAGAGCAGGTATTCAGGACTGGCATGGACAAGAGAACAGGGGAGTTCGCTCTGCCTCCCAGGTAGGAGGGAAGAAGACACACATACCTCGAGTATAGACAGGTGTATGGTTGGGAAGCTGGAGGGGTGGGGAGACATGGAAGTTCTCAGCCTCATTATGGTGATTGAGGATCCCCAATGGCCAAGCTCTGGATATGGCAGAAACCCTAGAGTGGCCAAATCTCATGCACTGGACATTGTGGCTTTAGTAGTGGTGGCAGCCATGGTGGTGAGTCAAGATGGAGTCAAACCAGAGCAGCGTACCGATGACCTCCGAGCTAGGAGGGAGGAAGGTGGGATGGTAGAGGGGATTAGAGTGGACCAGGTGCCAAGGTTGCCTTTGGCATCCCCAACTTCAGCTTCTCATGGCTTCTTCTCCCTTCTCTCACATCTGGCTTTGAAGCCTCTGAGGCCCACTGAAGTGCCATGGATCCCACAACTGATAGAAAGCCCTAGCAATCCCAGTATGGGGAAGAACTGGACTGAAGGTTTGGCACAGAAACCAAAGGTGCCATCTCCAGAAGAAAGCAGCCTGTGCCATATCCATTGCCCAGGCTTTTAACCTAGATGACAATGGAGAATTTCCACTGGGAGGAGAAGCGGGTAGGAGAAAGGAAGGAAGAAGTGAAACAAACACTTATTTCATGCTTACTGTGTTCCACGCATGCCAGGTGCTTTGGAAACATTCACTTATTTAATTTTCAAACTAGCCATGTGCAGTGATGTTTCCCCTGAAGTAGAAATGAGAAACCAAGGCTCTGGGTGGTTGCTCAAGTGTTTGCAGAGGTAGCAGCCCAGAACTGGGCTTTAAATCCACACCTTTCTTCCCCAACAGGCAGGTGCTCCTCCCATAGCACACACTGCCTCCTCAATATTCTGCTTCCTCCACCACCCTTCGACCTGAAATCACCTGGACCCTGGCTTCAGCCACACCACAGTCCCTGCAGCGTATCACAATGAAAGCCTCCACCCACCAGAGCCCTGAAGGGAACCTCATTGCAAACACATGCTGCTAAACATAAAAATTTTAATTTGAAAGAACAATTAAAGCACTGAACTAGGAGCCGTGAGAGATAGGCCTCTAAGAGCCACCAGCTCCATCTTCTCTCTAACTGTGCCCTCTGACTGGGAGATGTTATTCTACACTCCACTGTGTGGCCCAGTGGAGTGTAGAATAACATCTCTGCAAAAGAATTCATTCCTCACGGAAATACATACAATTAAGAGCCTGCCAGGGAAGGTATACCAACCAACTCTCTACAATGCCTAGGTCTGTAGTGTTTGCTGATTTCCAGAGTGTAAATACCTTCACTTTGGCTGAGGTCAGGTTACTAAGGTGCCATCCTTGTACCACATACCTCTGGGGTACACAGGATGCCACATTTGTATAGTGTCTCCTCCATACAGACACAATGGAAACAGCCTCCAGAGTACCATCTGCAGACTATCGGGAATACAGTCACTGCAAGCTGGGCACAGTGGTTCACTTTGTAGTCCTGGCTACTAGAGACGTGAAGATCAGAGGATTACAGTTTCAGGCTAGCCCCGGTAAAAAGTTTGAGAGACTCCATCTCAACAAATAAAAACTGTACCTGGTGGTATGTGCCTGTCATCCCAATTATACAGGAAGCATAAATAAAAGAAGCAATCCAGACCTACCCAGGCATAGAAGCAAGACCCTATTTTAAAAAAAATAACAAAAGCAAAACAAGCCAGGGCTCAAAGTGGTAGAGTTACTTGCCTAGTAAGCACAAGATCCTGAATTTGCACCCTCAAAAAAATTAGCAAATGATGTGGTTCTCACTGTTGATTACCTTTGTTATAAACATGATTCATTTAATGATAAGTTTATCTTTAATAATGGCTGGATTTTAATGACTGGTTCACAAAATTCCTAAAGTGTAACAAGCAGCTCTCAGGAACTGCCTCTAACACACTACTGACAATAGTGGAATTTGCTGGGCTGAATTAGAGGTGGAGTTGGGATTTGAACCCTGGTCTGGATGACTCCAGTATGGAGCTTCTTGCGTGCGCTGCATAATATAGATCTGGCTGCCTAGACTTGCAGGTCAGCCAGGGCACTGTTAGAGAGAACAGAGGAAGCTGTTGATTTGTAAGCAACCCCAACAAGAAAGTAGTTGGCAAGGCCAACTTTCCAGCCAGGTAGTAGCCACCTTCCCTGCCTCTGCTGACCAAAGCCAGTTGCAACTTTTGTAACTGGGTCACAAGGCCAGTTTCTGGAACCTAGCATTTTGTTCATCTTCCTAAAAGTCAGACCTCTGGTCAAGTTCCTCCATACATTCTCCTCAACCTTCCAGAGCCTCAATTTCCTCTGCTGTCAAAATGAGCAGGGTAGACCAGCTAACCTCAAAAGTCCCTCCCAGATTTGAGGTCCTCATCCCTGACTCTCTATGCAGGTGATGCCAGAGGTTCTCACAGTTTCAGAGCAGGCAGGTGACAGGATCATGGCAGGAGCCAGAGGATCTGCTGGAGGGGGTTGGATGAAAGACAGAGACCAGATTGGAAGCAATTGTGCTGGCTTCACTGTGAAGTCCCAAAGAAGTAACAGAAAGGGCGACAAGAAGCCACTTTTTATGCCTAGTGGAAATGCATGCCTGGGAGTAAGCAAACCTGACACTGGTCCTGCTCCTACTGTGACGTGCATGGCTAAGGGTCATTTCCTTCTCTGTTATGCACCTCCTTTCATATCTATAAATGGAGAAGCATGAACTATATGAACCTCTTCCCAGTCTGACTGCTATATGCATGGGATAAAGACCCAACTGAGTCTAAGGAGACAGAGAAGAGGGGAAGAACTGGGGACATATGACCACTTCGCCAGATGAGGCTAAGAAGATGAGGGAAGGGAGACCCAATGGCTCAGACCTCAGCTTCAAGGGCAGAGAGATGATGGGAGGAATTAAAGTGGGTAAGTGCGTGTGTGTACATGCATGCTGCGCGAGTTAAGCCTGGAAACCTGTGTGTATAGTGTTGATACTACCTCTAACACAGAACAGCATCCCAGCCTGGGGTGGTCCTGGGGCCTGGACACAAGGGGTGGGTGCCACCTGGCGATACTTGCAGAATGCTGGGCTGACTCTCTCGGTGTTGCCATGGGAGCCCAGGAAAAGCGCAGGCTGAGAAGTGACTGTTGGGTGCAGCTCCATCTCGAAGAAGCCTGTATCACGCCTTTGGCAGAACATCAGGTGGGAGTCTCTGTGCACAATGAGCTATTGTTCTTTGAGGCTTTACACTAAATCCGTTTCCAAGGTTTTATGAATCATTTTGCTGCTGATCTTAAAAAAATAATAATATACAAGCTGCAGTGGAAGAAGCTTTCAGCTTATTTTCTCTGACAGAGGGACATGAACTTGGAGAGAACTCCTTCCCACCTCTTGCTGGAGCAACCACTTGATCTTCCCCACAACTGTCAGAAAAGCGGCGTTGAAAGCTGTGATGCCACCTGTGGTACCGGCCACCACACCATTGAGCCTCAGCCTGGGAAGGCAAGTGTGCATCCTGAGGAGGGAACACATAAGCTCCCAGAGTTGGAGACTGCCAGGGAAAATTACTGACAAGCGGCTCAAACTAAGGCCAAGCAGCTGTGGTATGACCCAGGTGGCCCCAGACAGATCTGTGTCCTTAGGAAGCTCAGCTGAGCAGAAGCAGCTGCACAGGGCTGAGTGTTTGCCTTCAAGGCATAAACTTGACCCTGTGGGAGCCAAAAACTCACTTGCACAGAGACACATTCTGCTCCTGGCCAACGGTTTCCTGCTTTACTCTTCAGCCATCTGCCTTTTTGCCCACTCTTCCTTCTGGCTTCTGCTGGCCTATGTGCTGGTTTTCCTTGGAGAGATGGACCACAGAAGACCGTGCAAGGAAAGCCTTAAACTCCAGTTCCCAAAGGCTCAATGGCTGTGCCCCAAAGGCATCCCTAACCCCAAGCAGAAGCTACAGCATTAAGTTCCTCTCAGGGTACCTACCCAGCCTGCCTAAGAAAGGTCCCAGCAACTTGTGATCCAGCTAGAAAGTCCAAGAGGGAACCCACTGCAGACAGTGGCCCATGGGGGATGCTCTCGCTCTAGCATGGTCTCTCCTGGTGGTGGTGCTCCAGATGGAAAATGGAACATTATCACGTGCTAATCTGGCTTGGCCACCATCATCAGTGTGGACCCGGTGTCTAACCTCCCCAGCCACAGCTGCATTCCTTCAACTTGTCTGATTCTTGACTCCCACATGACCCAGCTCCTCTTTCCCTCTCCCTATCTAGAATTGCATGTTGCCTCAGTTTCTCTGGTTTGCCCCAAAGCCCCAACTCTCAAACATTTCCTAGCGCCCCAGCCAACACTTTCCTTGCCTCCCAGGCCTGGGTCCCCACCTCCTCGTGCTGCCTGGCTCTGACTTACAGATGGCTCCAGCACTGGTTATTATTTAAACGAGCTGCTTCTGGCTCATGTGTTAATTAAAACCCGCTGTCCAAAATCTCCTGGTACAATTTGCAGTGTAATCTGTAGCCTCTAGTGCATCATTGTATCTCTATTAAAAGGGATTCTCTGTAATGATGCGGGGATTTAATTAGTTTCTTTGCCAATGTTGTAAAACACAGTGATAAACGAGCCAACAGGTTCGTGGATCATTATTCTCCTCAAGATGAGCTTATTAGCTGATTATGAATCATTAACAAAGTCTACATGGGATTTTCTTATCTAATTCAACACAATTTTTAACATTCAATGCTCAACATCCATTTCTTTCAGCCAGCAACACTGTGTGGTGATTGCAATCTGTATGTATGCCTCCCTACTCTGGGCTTGGGTTTTCCCTCTGTTCCTAGTTAATTTTAGATACGTGGATGGGGAAACAAGACCAATGATTGGAGAGTGCATTATGGTGAATTGAGTCTCGTTTTACGGAAGGAGACAGCCACGGTGAACTGGGGCTGGGAGTATGTGCATGGGCCCTCACACTTGTGTATGTGGATCTGTCTGTGGTGGAGCGACAGCCTAGGGTCATACGCGTTCCTGTGTACATGGGCATGTGTGTTTTGTATGCACACGTGTGTATGTCACAGCCTGTGCCTGATACTTTCTTTTTTTTCTTTTTTCTTTTGGTGGGGGGGGGATGGTACTAGGGTTTGAACTCAGGGCTTCGTGTCTGCTAGGCAGACTCTCTACCACTTGAGCAACTCCATCAGTATTGTTTTTTGTTGGGTATTTTCCAGATAGGCTTCGAACTGCAATCCTTCTGATCTCTGCCTCCTGAGCAGCTAGGATTATAGGAGGGAGCCACCAGTGCCTGGCTGGGCCTTATACTTTCCTATATGCACTTTTTGTGTCCCACTGTCTATGCAGATGTGTGTGTGTGTGTGTGTGTGTGTGTGTGTGTGTGTGTGCACACAAGTACACGAACATAATGGGAGTTTAAAGAAAAAGAAAATTCGGAATGGGCCTTCAGACTGATGTTATTCAACCACTCCATGAGATGTCAGTATCCCCCAAGAGTTTCTCAGGCCCCTCCTCACTTCCCACCACAGGGTCATCCCCCTTTCAGTCAGTCCACACACTGAGTCCCTGATGTGATTCGGGCACAAAGCTGGGCACTACTGGCCCTTACAACAGCTCTTTGAAACAGAGGCACTTTCCCTGACTCACAGAAAAGGAAACTGGAGTGCAGAGAGGTTAAATGGCTTGTCCAAGGTTAAGTACCAACTGGTACTCCGCCTCACTCCGAAGCCCTTTCTACCACACAATGCTGCTTCCCGGGTGTTGACTGCCTCTTACTTGAGAAACCTGTGATTCCTTGGGCTGACGTGGGTACTTCTCCCCCTGCAGCACCACCACCAAGCACACTACCTGGGTCCTGACCTTCTACAGGGCCGAATGTGGGAAGAGCAGCTACTGCATGCAGGTCAGGTGTGTCCTGGGAGCACCCAGTTCACATCACTCTCTTAAACTCTTCATTTCAGTAAGCAAATGGTACCATTTGCACCTTCAGCTACTCTAACCAAAAATATTACTGCCAACACATTTGACAGCTACTGCATACAAATCAGAGAAGAAAACTGGGCATTGTCACCTCAAAATCGCAATGGCCGAGAGATATGGAGGGAACAATTGGCGTGACTGTCATAGCTCAGGGGCTGGAAGGCCAGCATATTACACCTCAAACACTCGAGTGAGAGGGAGACAAAGAAAGCTGGAGTGAGCATTATGGGAAGTTGGGAGTGTTATAGCTGAACTGTGTCCTCCCAAAATTCGTAAAGACCCCAGGGCCTCATAATGTGATTGTATTTGTATTAAGTTAAGATGAGGTTTTTAGGTGGTCCCCAATCCTTGATGGTGTCCTTATAACAGGAGACTAGGACTCTCACATGCAGGGGAGGTGATGTGAAGACACAAGGAGGTGATGGCCATCTACCAGCTAAAGGGGGGACCTTAGAAGAAATCAGTCCTGCTGACACCTTGACCTCAGACTTCAGCCTCCAAAACAATGAGAAAGTTGTTGTTTCAGCTTCCTGGTGTGTGGTGCCCTTGCAGAGGACAAGTCTTTACCTAGTTGTCAGGGTAATGTCTAAAGGAAGGCAATGGACATGTGTGTATGTCAGGTCAGTGTCCTCATCCATACAACCTACTGTGACTAGCAGTTGCAGGTGAGGTGTGGTAGTTTCCAAGTGATTCATCAAAGAAGGAAACCAGCAAGTGAGAGGCTGAAAAGAACTTAGCAGGGGTCAGGAGCCCAACCAAGTCAAGATGGTAATAGGAAAACTCTAGTCCTAGCAGTTATATGAAGTTCTGGACAAGAAAGCAGAAGCAAAATCTTGGTCACACCAACAGAACCACTATGGTGGCAGGTAGGAGGACTCTTTATAGAACTCTCTGCAAGCTCGCAGGATCAAAGTAGGTGTTCTACAGAGGTGTATTGAATGATTGAGCACAAATTAGCTACAATTTCTGTGTCCTGCTGTGTAACAAAGCATCCCCAAACTTAGAAGCTTAAAAAAAAAAAAACATTTATAGCCAGGCACAACGGCTCACTCCTGCAATCCTAGCTACTTAGGAAGTGAGACCAGGGGGATCATGATTCAAGGCCAGACCAGGCAAATATTTTGCAAGACCCCACCTCCAAAAATAATTAGAGCAAAATGGAGGCGTGGCTCAAGAGGTAGAGCACCTGCTTTGCAAGCACAAAGCCTGAGTTCAAATCCCAGTCCCACCAAAACAAAAAACAAAAGAAAAATATTATTGCTTATAAGTCTGCAGGCCAGCTAGCCTTTCTATCTATGTTAGTCTACTTTCTGCCTTGCCTGGGTTTACTTATGTAGCTACTAGGAATTGGAAGATGGGTGGGGGCTCATGATTTAGGGTGGCCTTACTTGGAACAATACAGTTTCCCTCCATGTGTCTCTATCCTTCCATGAGGTTAACCCAAACACCTTCTGATGTCAGCAGCCGGCATCCAAGAGACAGCTAGTCTGGGCAGGTTGTCTAGGGAAAGCAGACGTGCAAGAGAGGATGCATCCTCTACGCGCATCACATCTGCAGACATCTCATTGGCCATAGCAAGTCCCGCGATCAAGCTCAGAGTCAGAATAGAAGAGGACTACAAAGTTTTAGAGCAAAGAGTTTGGATACAGGGAGGCTTAATTGGGGCCGTTGGTGTTGTCAATCTACCACAGTGAGTGAGTCAACAAGCGTGTGGCAAAAGTCACTGGGAAGAAAACTCAATCCAGCCTCACTTACTGGTGGGTAAGGCCACTCACCTGTGTTTAGTCAGGATTGGCTCAAAGGCTCTAGGAGCTGAGTCAGATCCACATGGAGAAGCTACAACCAACCACATGAGCTCACTTTATACAATTGGAGTCCGCTGAAATGTGTCATGGAAATCTGAGAAGAGTGGGGTGCTGATATCCTTTTCTTCTCTGTACACTCTGCCTGGGCAATAATATCTCCTCTTGCCATCCCAACCACTTCTCTCCTGCCCAAACACAGCTGAAGCACTCATCAGGAAAATGGTTCTATAAGACAATTCCTTTAAATTGGGAATTGGGAAACAGGGAAGAAAAATAACTCCTGATGGGCACCAAAGTAGATATCAGACCCTTAGGAGTGCTGTAGTAATTCTAAAATTATCACATTTAGGTATTCTATATATAACCCACTCCACCAATGTGAAGAATTATATAAAGAATGTGGAGATCTATATAAAGAAATGATTGTCAAATTGGTATCTTCAACCAGGTTGTTCTCTTGAGCTCCAACCCCAAAAATCCAACATTCTATGCATATCTTCACTTGGCTATCCCATAGGTCTTCACCATAAGAATGAACTAACCCTCATCCCACCAAATCTGATCCTCCTCCTATGTCCCTTATCCCTACTGCCCATCCATCGTCCAAGCCTGAAATCTGGAAGTTGCTCTGGACTATTGCTTCTCTCATCCCATATCTCCTCAGTTAGCATGGCTTTTTTTTTTTTTAGTCATTTCAACCATCTGTAGCAGGGGATATTTCAGCAACTATGTCACTTCCTTTTACCTCTTCTGTGCCTCCCAAGTACCTAATGGCCTTCCCATTACTTACGGCACTTTATGGGACCTAGCACAGCATAGCTTTCCAGCGTCAACGTTCACCTCTCTTTTGTGTGAATGTTAATTTCCACCTCTTTCAGTTCTTTAAATGGCTCTTTGACTTTATCCTCAGGCTTTTACACTCATTATTTCTTCTGCTGGAAATATTCCCTCACACTCTCTGTCTATTGCTTATCTTTCCTGGAGCTTCAATCTCATGCCACATGTCTCTTTCTCAGAGAAGACAGCCTTTACCTCCATATTTTGGTTCATGTCCTTTCCCATGGTAGCCCCTTTTATAGCATGTAGTATTTTATGCTTCTTTGTTCTTCTGTCTCTCCTCTAGTCTGTAAGCTTCTTTAAAGTAGAAATCATGTCTTGATCTCCAGTATAGCTCCTGAACTTAGATGGGTATTATAAGAGTGAACATATAACAAAGTATTGTTTAATAATTGAATGAAACCCAGATGAATCAATAGGGTTAATTTGCATATCCCAGGGGAGTTTCCAGTTTACTTCTATTAAATCTCTTTGTAGGATGCCAATAGTCACCTTTCAGATAGGGATCATGTAAGTTAAGGTTTTTATATCTGTGGTTTTATTTAAACAAGGTGTACTTGATAAACAGGAAACAATATAATTGGGAAACTCATTCCCTGCTTATACAAGAATCTCACTCTATTCTCAACACCAAACAGGTTCCCAATGAGCACTTCCAGTATTATTGATTAAAAGTTAGATATTGATCTGCTTTTCAAACTTCTCACTGCTGTATTGCAAGAAGCCATTACACAGAGAATGATAACATCCTTTGTGACCTACTTACATTTATAATGACCTTTAACGTAGTGTTTAATCTACAGAGGAGAAACTCTCATCTGTGGCTTCAAGGAATTTTTGGAGGCAGATTTGAATGGGTGACCTCAAAGGAAAGACCAGGGCTGGTAGAAAGTTTGGATCAAAAGAAAACTTGCTCATTAACAAAAGCAGAATGATGGGATAAGTTCTAGAACTGACATATACAAAAACAGAACAAGTGAAGGAGGATGAAAAATTGCCCAAGAACATTCTTACCCAAGGTTTGAAAGTGTAAAAGGCCAGTTTAGAGACCTGGAAGCTAGATTGAGGCACTAATCTAGTTTAATGAGGTTCTGAAATGGAGAATGGAAAGGAAATAGTGATAGAAATGGAACATGAAAACTATCAGAACTGAGAATTTTCAGAATCAAAAAATATAATTCATTGTTTCACAATAGATTAAATTACAATAATGCTATACCTAGTGCCATGTCATAGAAAGTTTGTAAGGTATAAAGGAAAAAAATCTTTAAAGCTATCAAGACAGATAATTTACAAAGAAATGATAGCGGAATACAAACAAGATTCTCAGCAGCAGCAATATACGGCAAGAAGTCAGCAAAGTAATAGTTTCAGAGTACTGAAAGAAAATAGATAACAGCCTTGAATTTTATACCCAGATAAACTAGCATTCCAAATAAGGTGAGGAGACTTTTTCAGACACTAAAGACTTTCTCAAACAAATAAAATCTGAGGGAATTCGTCACTAGTACATCTGTCCTGCAAGAAATCTTTAGAGTTCTTCAGGACAGGAAAAGTGAGAAATCTCTAGAATTAGTAAGTAATTATGGCAAGGTATAGAATACAAGACCAATATACAAAAGTCAATAGCTTAAACACACACCTATATGTGTATATGTACATATATCAACAAAGAATTGTTTGAATTTGAAACAGTATAAGGTACCATAGCACAAAAGTAAATACCTAGATATAAACCTAACAAGGATCTTTATGAGGAAAACTATAAAATTCTGATATAAGAAATCAAAGATCAAAATAAATGGATGGTCCATGCTCATGGGCAGCTAAGACATTAGCTCTTCCCACTTCTATTTATAGATTCAACACAACCCAACTCAACATGCCAGAAAGCTGTTCTGTGGATATTAACAAGCTAATTCTAAAGTTTATGTACAAAGTCAAAACCCAGAATTACCAACACATGAAAAATAAAATTAAAGGACTGACAATAGCCAATTTTAAGACATTCTGTAAATCTGTATTAACAGACAGCATAGTATTGGCAAAAGAGTAGACAAATAGATCAATAGAAAAGGATAAAAGGCCCAGAACTAAACCCACAGAAATATAGTTAACTGATATTTGACAAAGGAGCAAAGGCAGTTCAATGGAGAAGAATAGTCTTTTCTACAAATTGTGCTAGAACAATTGGATTTCCAGAGAGAAAGAAAAAGGTAATCTAGTTTCAGTCCTCATACTTCTCAGAAAAATGTACTCAAAATTGATCTTAAACCTAATTTAAAATGTAATTTTATAAAATTTATAGAAGAAAACATGGACATTGGAATGGAAATGATATTTTACTCATTTATTATTTTCCTTAAGAAATGGGGTCCCAAGGTGTCAAGGTGGCCGAGTGGTCTATGGCATCAGACTCAAGAAATGGGGTCCCACTATGTTGCCATAGCTGACCTCAAATTCTTGGACTCAGCAATCCTCCTGCTTCAGTCTCCTGAGTAGTGGGGACCACAGATGTATGCCACTGTGCCTGGTGTGAGATCTTAGCTACCACTCCAAATGCATAATCTGTGAAAGAAATAATTTATATATGAGACTTTATGAAAATTAGCTGGAGTGAGGATGTAGCTCAGCGGTGAGGCACTTGTTGGCCACATCAAGGCCTTGGGTTTTCATCAGCATTGGAGAAAAATTAGCTTGGTATGGTGCTTCATGACTATGATTCTAGCACTCTGGAGGTAGAAGCAGGAGGGCTTTAAGTTCAAATCCAGTGTGGGCTACATAGAGAGCTCCAGACCAGTCTGGGATACATAGTGAAACCCTATCAGAAGGAAAGGAAGGAAGGCAGGGAAGGACGGAGGGAGGGAGGGAGGAAGAAGTTAAGAGAAATTTAATTTTCTTCCCTGCAAAAGATACTGTTAAGAATCCAAAGACAAGCCATTGACTGGAAGAAAATATTTACAAAACACATCGCTATATATCCAAAATATACGACAAAAAAATTCTTAAAAATTGGCAAAAGGTCTGAGTAAGTACCTTGCTAAGAAGACACATAAGTGAAAAACAAGCATATGAAAATGCGTTTAGCAATCACTTGCCATCAGGATTTCAAAAAACATTGGACAATCACCTTATGCTTACTACCCTGGCTAAAATGAAAAATGAAAAAAACCCAACAATACCAAATGTTGACAAGGTCGCAGAGCCACAGGAACTGTTATTATTGATGGTGGGAATGCAAGATGGTACAGTCACTCTGTCAAACAGTTTTGCCTTACAAAACTAAAGCCTCACCATATAATCCAGCAATCATACTCAATTATTTTATTCAATTGATTTCAAAATGTATGTTCACACAAAAAGCTGCATGGGAATTTTTACAAAACTTTTATTCATAATCACCAAAACCAGACACCAAGATTTCATTTGAGAGGCGAATTGATGAACAAATTGTGATTCATCCATTGAATGGGGTCTTATGTAGCAATAAAAAATAAGTGAGCTTATAAGCAACAGAAAGATCTGGGTGCATGTTGGTAAATGAAAGAAGGCAATATGACAAAGTTGATACTGTGTGATTCCAATACTATGACAGTCTGGAAGAGGCAGAACTATAGGTATGGCAAGATGATCAGTGTTTGCCAAGGACTTGGGGTGAGCAATGGATTGGGAAAGTACGGGGAATGTGTTAGAGTAGGGAAATTATACTGTGCAATATTGTGATGATATATTACAAAATGCATTCATTAAACCCATAGGACTTTACGATACAAAGAGTGAAACTTTATACAATTTTTAAAAAATCCATTAGTAAGTCAGAGATCCAAAGAAGAAATACAGCCTGTGACAAGAGTCTGCAAATATATGAAATGACTTTGTTGAAGAAAGTGGAAGAACAGATGTTGAACTAAATTTCATTGGAAATTTATTAGAATCTGGAAAACTGAAGGCAAAAGAAACTGCTTTTAAGTGCTGTAGTTGGTAAAGTTATTGCTTCTCACAGGCGTGTGGGTCAGCAATCCTGACAGCACTAGGCACACATATTGAAACTGGTTAGCTAAGTAAATGTGGTTGATGTTAGCAGACAATAAGAGAAGAGGTCAAAATAACCCACAGATTAGTGGTGGAGACATTAGTATGAACTCATGGTTACTTTAATATGGAGACAAATGGTTAATTATAGAAATATTTATAGATACGTTGCAGCAGTTAATATTACGTGTCGACTTGACTGGGCCATGGGGTGCCCAGTTATTTAGCTCAACACTGTTTCTGGGTGTGTCTGTGAGAGTGTTTCTGGATAACATTAACATTTGAATCGGTAGACTGACTGAAGCAGATTGGTTTCCTCAATGTGTATGAACTTCATCTGGTCTGTTGAAAGCCTAAATAGAAGAAAAAGTAAGAAAGAATTCTTTCTCTCTGCTTATCTTTGAACTTGAATATTGGTCTTCTTTTGTCTTTTGTCTTTGAACTTGGTCTCAGACTTGAACTAAAACTTACACTATCAGCTTGTCAGCCGCAGAACTTGGACTTATCAGACTCTGTAATTATGTGAGCCAATTCCTTATAGTAAATATGTGTACATATGTACACTAGTTTTGTTTCTCTGGAGAACGCAGACAAATATATTGATTAGTAATAAACACAAATAATTTTTTTTCTCTGTCAGCCTAAAGACCCTAATAGAAATGGCAACTCAGTAGCAGTAAGCATACTTAACGTCCAGATTTTGGTATCTAACATTATTCTCCAGTGAAAGGAAGCAGAGATCCCTAGCAAAAAGGGCTGATTCTTAGATTAAGGCAGGGAATAAGCAAGATGATCCTGAAGCTTTCTGAAGTATCATAAAGTAAGACTATTCGAGGGCAATCTTTGATGGGGGTCCATCCAAGGAGCACCAGCGAACAGAAAGGACTCCCAATGGGACACTCTGAAAAACAAAATAAATAAGGTAGCACTAGATTAAAATCCAAAGTATAAAACAAATATTCTTGATCCTATACTTACATAAATAAATGCATGAATAAATTAATACATGATTGCAGAATCTCCAATGCAGAAGAATTCAAATAATATACACAGCTACTCCACCCTCAAGGAAGGGGAGCAGAGCTTCCCACTCCCTAAGTGTGGGCTGCATGTAGCATCTTCCTTCCAGATGTACACTATGGAAGGGCTGGAGAGAATTACTTTACAGTGGAGCAACCTGACAAACACTACCTCAGACAGGTGACAAAGGCCAACATCAACAGTCATAAATCATGCCAGCAATGTATGTGCCCTTGATATGATGCAATGAAAATGACACTGTGCCTCTGTGGTCTTCTTCCCAGAAGCCACGGCTGCAGTCTTATGAGAAAAAAAAATCAGACAAATTTCCATAATAAGGCACCCTGCAAAATATTCAAACTTTTAAAAACTGTTAAAGTCATCAAAAACAAAGAAGGTTGGAAAATGCCACAGCCAAAAGGAGCCTAAGGAGACATCAGATCTAAGTGTTCCAGATGGGGTCCTGCAACTGAAAAGGGACATTAGGTAAAAACTAAGGAAGTTTGAACAAAATACAACTTAAATTAGTGGTAATGTCCTTAATTACAACAGTGTGGAATGTTTACTTTTTTTTTTTGATGGCACTGGGGTTTGAACTCAGGGCTTCACATTTGCTAGGTAGGCGCTCTACCACTTGAGCCACTCCGCCAGCCCATGGCACGCTAATAATAGGGGAAAACGTACAGCACATCTGGAAATTCTTTGTACTATCTTGTCAACTTTTTCTGTAAATCTAAAACATAATGTCCATTTTTTAAAAAAACAAAAGATTTTTTAAAATATATACTTCAGCAAGAAAAATGTGAATTTAGAGGGAAGCTCATACACTAGGAAATAAAATATGCCAATAAACTTAATTACCTATTAACTGAAAAGGAAGAGACAATTATTTTTAATAATAGATAACACTATGATTAGAAATGACCATGACTATGGGGATGGCATTCAATGAATGATTAAAAACTGGTAAAGTCAGTGTCATGTTTGGGGAGAATTTTAAATCTATGAGAAAAATTGCATACTTAAGTATATGTATGTAATAAAGCATAGAAAATTTAAAGAATTAACACTATAAAACTAGACAGTCTATTTTCCAAATTGTCCCAGGTCAGAAAAGGTATGCAGGCTGCATGATGGGGAAAACCTTTTCAGTTCAAAAGAGATAAGAAAGGAAGGAGAGAAACAAAGCAATGAAGAGAAAACATAAAAAACAAAATAAAGACATAAAAATAAGTACAAATATGTAGTCACAATGAATGCCATGCAAGATGCATCCTCAACTCCCTTGGCCTCATCTGTCTCCCCACACTCATCCTCTTGCTTCCCTACCACCACTGCCAAATGACAATCACCTCTGTGTGTCTAGCTGGAGGCCACTGCCCACTGTCTGCCTTCTCCTACTCCGTTGGCACTTTACACCGCAGTAAGGACCAGGTAATGCAAAGTGAAGTTCAGAGGAGTTAAATCCCCAAGGGGCAAACTTTGACAAATTAGACAGGAGATGGGAAACAGCCTGTAGATCAGTTCCTTCCCTTTCCTTCCTTCCATAGACTTTTTTGAGGCAGGAGGGTGTCCATAGCATCTGTGGAGATGGATAGGGAGGGTCAGTGAGTCTGTGAAGAATTACCATTCATTCACAGCTTCCCGTTCTCCCTTGCCTCAGCTCCTTTTTCTTTCTCTCTTAATGTAACCTTGAAATTGCTTCAGGCTCTGCTTTTAAGACACATGTTTTAAGAAAGTAAGTCACTTACTAAAATAGAGGGATTATAAGAATGTATTTAAATCCAGGAAAAACACAAGAGACACATCTGAAGTAAAATTATTTAGAAATGTTGAAATAAAGACATGGGAAAATACAATGTACAATTACTAACAGTAACAAATAGCTAGTGTAATAATATTAATATGAAGCAAGCAACAATGTAAGATATATAACACTGTAAGCATATGCATATGTAATGTATACATTATATAACGTGTAATATACATTTTATATACTTGTATAAAATAGCAGTTCACAAGCAAATATAAACAATAATGAATTTATATGCACCTAACAAAATTACCTCAAGATACAGAAACAAAATTAGAAAGAAAACAATGACTAATATAGAAACAGAGTTGGAGATTTTTAACAAGCTTCTATTAGCAACAAGTAGACAAAATATTAAGGTCTGGAAAGTTTGGACAACTAAATCAATGCATGTTTTCTAGTAAATATACCCAATACTTGCAACCAATAAACAGAGGAAGCACCTGCTTTTCCAGTTCATGGAATCACTTATAAAAGTGGGCAAATATGACAGGACACATAGAAAAATCTCAACAAAGGATAATCAATATCATAGACCATTTTTTCTTGAATTACAAAGCAGCCATAAAAGTCCATCCAAAACCAATAAATAAACATGTTGGAAATTTAAAAATCCATTCTTAAATATTGCATTTTAAAAGAGATGTCACAATAGAAATGATAAGAAATTTAGCATGGATTAGAATTGAAGGTTGAATATTAAAATTAGGGAGGTAGGAGAACACTTGTAAGAGGATTTATAGCTAAAAAATGCACTAGTTAATATAAAGATAGAAAATAAATAAGTTGCATTTAGCTCAAGAACCAATTAAAAATCATAGAGTAAATAGAAAAGAAAAGAAAATATTACAATTAAGAGTAAACATTAATGAAATAAGCAACAAGAAAACAACAGAAAGGATCAACTAAGATAAAAGCTATTTCTCTTTAAAAAAAAAAAAAAGACTTCCAACAAGACTGAACAAGTCATAAATAACCCAAATTAGGAATAAAGAAGGGAATTTTTATAACTAAAATAGTCACTTAAAAATCATGATAGAGTACGATCAGCATTGTGTTTTTAAATTTGAAAACCTAAGGAAATATGTATTCGGAGAAAATGAAAATTACCAAATTGGCCCAAGGAGAAAACATAGAAAACCTGAATAAATCAAATCATTAAAGAAATAAAATAGTAAGCAAAAGTAAATCCTCCTCCATAAAAATATCCACCCTTGCATGGAAACTTGGTGTGTGACAGAAGTAAAGGTACAAGTCAACAGGGAAAGAATGACATCTTCAGTAAATAGCAACGTGACAACTGTCCATCTTTATTTAAAGTACTAACATTGAATGCTTGTGCTTTTCTTCCAGGTAGACTAAAAATCTAAATAGAAAAGGCATACCTTTAAAACATTTAGGAAAATATCTTTAGGGTAAAGGACTTCTTAAATAAGACGCTGTCAGGAAAAAAATTGATGAACTTGACTTTTAACTTAAAACTTTGTTCAACCACAGTCACCATAAGCAAAGTGAAAGACAAGCCACAACAGCCACTTTGGAAAACAATTTGGTTTTCTCTAATCAAGCTGGAGATATGCATACCTCATATTGAGAGAGATTGAGAAACTCCACTCCAGGCTGTTGTTGCCCTGGGGAAACTCACACATGTGCATCAGGAGAGAGTACAAGAACGCTCATCCTGATCCTGATTGAAATATTCAAACACTGGAAGGAAAAATCCAGTCAACAGTAGGATGGATAAATAAATTGTGGAACGTTCATTTGATGAAATACTATCCGCAGTGAAAATGAGGAACGAGAGTCCATATCAACACAAGGATGAATCCCACAACAGGCTGAGTCACAGCAGCCAGACATCAAAGAAGCAGCACAAAATGATGGCATGTTCATAAAGTTCAAAGCAGGCGACACTATAAACTATATAGAAAAGCAAGAATGTCACCAATAGAAATCACGATAGTCATTACATTCAGAAGAGAAGTCAACATGAGTAGAAAGGGACCCACGAGGGGTTCCTTGAGTAGCCAACTTCCTACTTCAGTTGAGTGGTGATTTCCATGCTGTTCACTTTGTGATTATACTGAACATTTAGTTCTCTTATGAATGTGTATTTCCTTTCACAATTTTAAAAGGATGAAAGAGAAAGACAAGTTGTAGACTAGAAGAATATCTTTGTAATGCAAATGACCACAAATTATTAATATTCAGAGTAGCCAAATGGCTCATATCTATAATCCCAGCTACTCAGGAGGCAGAGATCTGGAGGACCATGGTTCAAGGCCAGCCCAGGCAAAAAGTTTGCAAGAACCCATCTCAACAAACAAGCTGGAGGTGGTGGCACACACCTGTGGTCTCAGCTACGGGGGAGTCCATAGGTAGTAGGATCACAGTACAAGGCTGTCCCAGGGCAAAAAACAAGACCTACCTGAAAAGTAAACTGAAGCAAAAAAGGGTGGGGTATAACTCAAGTAGTAGAAGTCTTGCTGCGTGCAAGTAAGAGACCCTGAGTTCAAATCTAAATACTGCCATAAAAATTCAGAGTATACACATATTTTTAAGTCTTCAAATCAATAAGAAAAAGAGGACAAAAGCTACAGTGTGGCAAATGTGTGTGTATAAGATTATCTCGCTAGTAAAATGAGGAAATTCAAATTAAAACAATGACAGGATATCACTTTATAGCCATTGGGTCAGCAAACATTAAAAGCCTGACAATACCAAACATTGGTAAGAACAGATCTCTAGTTCCCCTTCAGGAGATGGGCGCCATATTTAAGGACATTGACAAAAAACACATTTTATGCCCCAATGAGGCAGTTTTGCATTGTGTGGAAAAAGAGTCTTTTACAAGAATATTTATCTGTGCTCACTGTTTGTAGTGGCTAAAAAAATTTTGAAAGTTTAGTTTTTCTAAAGAAATGAAAGAATCGATTCTAATAGGGTAACAATGCAATGTCATTGTAAAGTAGGGTTATAAGTATCAGAAGTAAATTGCAGAGTCTGCATGGTAAGATGCCGTTTATATAAACTTTGAAAGCATGCACAACACCCCACACATTGCTACATATGTAGCAATGGCATGAAAATATGAATGAGTACAATAAACACTGAATTCAGGGAGGTGTTTGCTGCAGGGGAAGAATGGGATCGATTCAGAGCACACAAGGCTTCAATTATATCTGAAATATTTTACTCATTTTTTAAAAGAAGTAAAGCAAAAAGAAAAGATCTATCATTCTAACTCACCAGATTAACAAAACAAAGTAGGAAAGTCACGTGAGCATCTCGATGGATTTAGAAAAGGTATTTGATTAAATTCAGCAACATTAATTTGTGACTTATTTAAAAACCTTTAAAAAGAGGAAGAGACCTTTAACCCGATGAGTGGTACCTACCAAAACTCCAACGGCAAATATCATCCATAATGGTGAATGTTGGAAATATTTCTTTTAATGTCAAGAATAGCTAGGTATGGTGGTACACACCTGTAATTCCAGCATTTGGGATGAGGCAGAAGGATCGAGAGTGAGAGGCCAACCTGGATTATATAGCAACACCCTGACTCAAAAGAACCACCCCCCCACACACACACAAAATAAAATAAAATAAAACAAAAAGATTAAGATGCCTGGAGGGCCCAGGCAATGGAATATAAGAACAAGGTTAGGATAGAACCAGGGGTGTGGAGAAGGAGAGAGGGAAAAGGCAGGAGGGAGGGAAGAAGGAAAGAAAAATAAATTTAAGCAACACCAAGATAACTTCTCATGCTTATCAGATTGGCAAAAATTAAAGTGACTGATAAGATCGGGTATCTTGGAAGGCGGGAGGAATATGAACCTCCCACTTCAGCTAGGCTGTGAATGAGCTACACCACGTTGAAGAGTAAAGTGTTACTCGGGTAAAGTTACAGATGTGCACATCCGATGGCCCAGCAAATCCACTGTTAGATATTGTCATAGAGAATAATTAGGAAGCAACTGAAATGCCCTTAAAGAGAAGAAATAAGCCAAATGTGGTTCACTCAGACAATGAGCTACTGCACCTCTGTTGAAAGAAACACACTACATCTTCATGCACCAACATGGTCAAGCCTCAACACCGTAAAACGAAAGGAGAAACATCGGGTGCAGACAGTATGCATTGTTTATGTTCTACATATATGCATTAAATGTAGAAGAACTGGGATTGGGTGATTTTGAAAACCTAAAGTTAGTGATTACCTTACAGGAGATAAAAAAGCAACAGGCTTTTTAGCTGTACCTTTGACTTTTCTTCCTTAGAAAATGAAGAGAGGGCTACACAAACATAGGAAAGCCTCTTAAATCTGGATGGCACTAGGTGACTTTCTATTACATTATTTTTACCTTCATTTCTGCATGTTTGACATATTTTATAGTTACCATGGTTGATTTTTTTAAGAAGAAAATAAAAGATTGTGACAGTGGAAACTCAGAACTGGAAGAAAACTCAGAAGTCAACTAATCGAGCTGTATCCTTTCACAAGAGTCTTTTATTTAGCCTTGGTTCCATGCTCCTGATGGTGGGAGACTCACTACCTACCAAGTAGCTTCCATTCTGGTCAGGTTCACCTGTTGAAAGAGTCATCCTCATCTCAAGCCAAAACCAGCCTGCTTTTCTTTGCCCTGAGCTTAGCACCAGGGTCATACAGCCTAGCTCTCCTGTACCTGACTCAGAGTCCAGGGAGTCCAGACCTTGGATTTGGGTCCCAGGCCCATACTGACCTGCTGCATAAAGCCTCTCCTGGGCAGGATAGACTGGAGACAGGAATGAGAAGCATTTACTTGGGCATTTACTACTGATGCACTTTGAGCCTCTTCCCGCATTTCTCCCTCTGTCAATGACACGATTTGGAAGGTCACTCATTAGCTCTAAAACCTAAGAATTCTGTGTCTAAGAATTCCTGTGACTCAGGGAAGCTTTTGTAAAAACAGAACTATCTTAACAAAATCTACTCTTTAAAAATATGGATAGCTCTTAAAAGACCATCTTCACTCCTATTTTAAAATTTGCCTGGCAAAAATGTGCCTTTTGTCAAAACTCTCTGCACAAAGAGAAGGCTTGGTGGGGCAGCAGAGTGGAGCTTCTCCAGACAGAGGCCAAGCCCAGTCTCCCCAGGTAAGACCCCCGGGTTCCCCACAGTCACACACAGTGGACAGGAGCCCTTCCCAGCTTCAGTCAGTTTCTCCTCCTGGGGGAAATGGGGAAGGAACTCCTTCACATTGTTCAGCACCCAGACAATTCTGTAAAAGCATCAAGAACAAACATAGCTACCTGACTGAAGCCAGCTGGGGCCAGCAGCTGCAAGAAAATGAACCCCTCTTCCCACAGGCTTCTTCTATCTCTGATAGCACCCGATATTTTGGCTTCGCAAATGAGGCACACCTTGTAAGCACTTTATCTACACAGACTTTTTTAAATGGATAGTATCATGAACCCTCACTTTCCAGCTGAGGATGCTAAGGCACAGAGAGGTTGAGTCACTTACCTGAGCTCACATAGCTAGATTTTAGCAAGCTGGGGTTTGAATTCAGACAATCTGATCCCAGAGCATGTAGTTTTGTTTTGTTTTGTTTTTTTCCCCTGACTGTGCTAAACTCTAACTCGTGTTTGAGTTGTTTATGCTCATGTCTTTTCACCCCCACGAACTCATCTGCTGTGTAACCTGCTTTTTCTCACTGAGCCCTTTATCGTGTACATCTTTCCATGCCATTAAATATTATATTCTACAACATTATTTTTTAATGACTGCCTAGTAATCCACTGTGATATATAACCAGCCCGACTGTCAGGCATTTAAGTTGCTTTCGCTTTTCACTGCCATCAACAATGTTTTGGTAAATACACTTATAATTAAATCTCTGCATATATCATTGGCTGTTTCTTTAGGATCTGTTCCAGAAAGAACTGCTGGATCAAAGGGTGTGCGAGCCTTCAAGGCTTCTGATGCATATTGCCAAATTATCCCTGTGAATGGAAGAACCTGTTCCCCAGGGCCCTGGCCAACCCAGCTACAATCAAACAACAAGGGATTTAGAAGAAGGGAAGGCATAGGATTGCTTCCATTTATGTTCCTTTGTTTGCAAGTAAGGTATTATTTTTATTTCTTTATTGATCATTTGTGTTTCTTTTTTGTGGCTATCCTTTGCTTATTCAAATCAGTTTTCGCTCTTTTTTTTTGGTTTGCAGGAAGAGAAAGAGAGAAACACTTAGAAGACACTGTCTTATATTCTGTACCTTCTCTTTGGACACAAAAAGGATCTAATAAGAAAGTAACATACATTTGAAGACTTTTTTTAGAAGCTTTAGCAAAAATAAACTGAAGCGAGCTGGGCAAAGTGGTACACAGCTACAATCCTAACTACGCAGGAAGCAGAGGCAGGAGGAGGCCTCAGTGAAGTTAGAGATACCCTATCTCAGAAACAAAACAAAAAAATACAAACCAAAGAGCTGGAGGTGTGACTCAATCTCCAGTACCAAGAAATAACTAATTAAACAAATAAAATTAATTACATTTCATCAAATCCCCTGCTTCCAGCAACTTCCAGGAGGTAAGTGGTAAGAACTAAGCGGCAGCCCTACCCATCCTGGGTGACTCCCTTCAGGCTGTGTAATGGCTGTCTACCCAGGTGTCTGGATGCAAGATCAGATCACTGCCCAGGCCAGATCCCACTCTGCTACTTAGAAACACGGGAACTTGAGCTAGTTTTTGACCCCTGTCTGCCTCCATTTCTCTGTCTATAAAGTGGGAATAAAAATGATACTTTGACCGTGTAAGGCTCAGACGAGCTCATTATGGAGATTACTAGCTATGAACCATCGTTGTTTGTTCAGGATTTTCTCTGGATACAGCTGCTCTGCCCCTCATTCTTTTCTAATTCATCTCAGAGGAGTATCTCTTTTGGATAGGTTATACATTTTTTTTCTCTGCAGAGAAAAACAACCATTTAAATATTTTCATTCATTCATTAGCATAACTGAGCCCTACTGTGTATTAGGATCTGTGCTACATATTAGGAAGGAAATATAATGCCTGCCTTCAAAGAAGCCCCAGATGAGACAAAGAAAACATTACACAAAAAGTCTACCAGCTGATAGATTGGGAGAAGGGTTGTACATCGAACGCCATATGTGCCACTTTAAAACAACTCAGGGCCCCTGTTGCTCCAGCCACTGCTCAGTGATCAACTCTGTACAGGTTTTAGCAACAGAGCTCCACCTGAGACCCTGACACATGCCTCTCACTTCCTCCCGAGCTTCTCTGAAGTCCCAGGGGCAGACGTCAGAAAGAACTCACTGGAAAGGACAGTCGTTAACACCTGTGGGGCCACCTCTCATTCCCCAGGCAAACCATCCTAAGACTCATTTCTTAAGGCCTTGAACAGTGACCAAGTGAGTACCCTGTCTTCCCACTGGCTGTCCCTCACCTCCCCACCTCACCTCCCTCCATCCTCCTCTTGCTCCCTGGTACCACTTTCCAACTCAAACATATACAAGGCTGTTTTTCAGGCCTTGCCTTCAGGGACACCAGGCTAAGGGAAGTTTGAAAAGAGAGGCAACTAAGGGGCTATAACATTACAGAGGAGGATAATCCCTGGAAAAGGTGGCATTTGGGCGGAGACTTGAAGCCACACATTGGTAGAGGAAAAGCAGTCTTGGGTTCAGAAATTCTCCGAATGCAATAGGGGAAGAGGAAGAACAAAGGAAACTCAGGAGACAGGTGAGAGAGGAGCAGAACTCATACCTGGAAGGGCCAAGAATGTCAGGTAAGGAGTGTGAACTTTCTCTGAAGGCAGCGGGGCAACAAGGTCAGTTCTGGGTCCCAAACAACCTTACAGCTGTGATGTCATAGGTGAGAACACAGGGAAAAGTGGTGTTAGCCAAATCCAAACACAAGAAGGAAGGGACCAGTGCATAGGTTCCTGGGTGGTTCTATTGAGACAAGAAGGACAGAACCGGGGCTGGGCAGGGGAGATGGAAGGAAAGAGGGACTGCGAACCAGGTTTGCTGAGCACTGGTTACCAATGTGTCTGAGTCAGATGAGACATCGCCACCAGCACCCAAACACACACACAAGTTGTGTAAGGGGGTTTCTCACAAATAAGTAAGGAACAGCAAAGCCTAGGATTCAGTGGAAGCCAGCCCCTCAAAGCACAGGAAAGCTGCCTGCGGAAGATGGAGTCTTAACCGTTCAAGTCCCACTCCCATGCAGCTGAGGGACTCCAGGAATCAGCCCATCCTGGATTTTATACCCCAAGAATAATGCGACCCACTGTGCTAAGCATTGAAGGAGTTCTTGTTTAGGAAAGGGTCACTGAGAGAAGCCTGTGCTCTCACTACTTCAGGACATGACATTCTCAGCACATCCTACAGCTGTTCTGGAGAACTATAAATGAGGAAAGGAGGATGGGGTTGGCCCAAGGCAACCCACAGAGCTGTCCTACAGGGATGAATGGGAAAGCTAGAGGTGCCATCTAAGGACATCATGCAGCAGGGTTAAGGGAGAGAGTAGCACTCTGTTTAGTAGGCTTCCGCAATGGCCAGTATTTGCCAATTTTAATTAATTGAATAATGTCTTCTCTAACCATAAGCAAAAAAATCTTTGTGTTTCGCAATGGCACAAGGCTCAGTCCATCCAGTCTAGTAATTGATGCTTTTAATTATGATTTGAACTGAATCCCAGACTACTCTTTTTTTTTTTTTTTTTTCAGTACTGGGGCTTGAACTCAGGGCCTTTACCTTAAGCCACTCCACCAGTCTTATTTTTGTGGAGTTTTTCAAGACAGGGTCTCATGGAACTATTTTCCTGGGCTGGCTTCGGACATCGATCCTCCTGATCTCTGCCTCCTGAGTAGCTAGGATTACAGGTGTGAGCCACCAGCCCTCGGCCCCAGACTACTCTGCAGCCAGACCATGGGCTCCCAGGAAGTGCTAGGCCTGGGTGACTGAGTAGACATGGGAAAGAGGCAACTCTCCTGTCAACAAGTAGTTGTTGATGCTATCTGCTGTCACAAGCATCCCCAAAGTATCAGTGTCTGGACGCAATAAGCATTGACTTTACACTCACACAAAATCCAATGCAGATGTTCCATTTGGTCCTCTGTCCTGGGGAGCTCAGCTCCAGCAATGGCTAAAAAGTTCAAGGTGATTCTGTCCAGTGCCCCCTCAGAATCCTTCACTTCGTCCCTGTGTCCAGCTGAAGAAGGAGGGAAGAGAGAGGTGATGGAGGGTCGGGGCCCTCTACTTAATCGCTTTGGTTCTGAAGGGGCTTCCACTCACATTCTACAGCAAAGGCCTCACCTGAGTGCCAGCAAGGTTGAGAAATGCGGTCCTGGCCGGGCAACTGCCTCCCCATTACAGCTCTGCCCTATGCACAGGGAGCATAAGCCTTTGGTGTTTGACTTCTCTGTCCCTGCAGTGAACATGGTGAATGAGACACCATGCCACCCTGAAAGAACTCCCATCCTAAAGGAGGCACGGACAGGGCTTAGGACACGGAATGTGCAGGAGGACATGCCACCTGGAAAGGTGGTGGCTGAGTGCATGGTTGGTGAAGGCTCCTTAGAAGAAGACACCTAAAAGGTAAAGGGAGTTAACCAGGAAGAGGTGGGAGAGAGTTCTGAGGCAGAGGAGGCAGTGTGCAAAGGAGGCCTGGAAGAAACGAGATGCTGAGGTCCAGAACTGAAAGAGATTGAGTAAAAACCATGAGGAAGGGAAGTGAGAGCCAGAACTAGAGATGTAGGCCCTCCTTCCTTCCTTCATTCCTTCCTGCATTCCTTCCTTCCATGGATAAGTGTCCTGAGTGTCTGGCATGTGCAGGTCTTGCTCTAGGCAACAGGGATGGGCTATGGATAAAACAGGTAATGCCCCCAAATGGCGAAAGGCTTTCAAACTCAGGGCAGGGAGAGTCTATGAAGGCATTCTGAGGCCAAGGTTTTTGGAGCAGGGATGGGTGAGTCTGCAGCAATACTGCCCCACCCAGCCCTCCAAATGCAATGGAGCCATCAGGTCCACAGGTCTGGAATTGGCAGCTGTGTTCTGGTCCGATTTCCTGCATTTGGGCAGGTGCCCTTTGCTGCGGATGTATTGTTTACTCTGCCATTTGTTGTAATCATTTCTGATCTTTTGCTTATTGTGTCAAAGATAAACACTGCTTGGCTGATCCCCTGGGAGCAGGGCGCCTGTTCTGTGAGGCTTTGTGAGCCATTGCTTCGCACTTGAAACAACCTGTTATTTCCTCTCTTGAAAGAGGCTCATAAAATGATAGATGAATCTCCAGTAACTCTAATACCTTCCTAATGGTTAGAGAAACTGGAGCCGTATAGCAAGAGCACAGTCTAGAAGAAAAATAGGAGTGTTAGAAGACAAGCTTTAAAATATAATGGTGTCATAATGGGCAAAATGAAACACACGGTGCTATTAGAATTCTGCCTGATGCTGCTTGAGCACAGCATTCGCTGGAGAGGGTCCCCTTCTGCCAAGAGCCCCATCTTTCCTCTGAGTGGATGCTGCAGCCGTGTTTGTTGAATGACAGAACAATGACAGTATTTATTGAATGACAAAATCCACAAGAACTATTTTCTGTGGTACGTAAATGGATAAGTTCTTAAACATAGTGCTGGGCCCCGCTGAAGATGCTGAAGGCATGTATGCTGATTAAATAAACCGGTAACTCTTAAGTGCTAACCCCACAGGGTCTTTACCATGCTTCTCACTGTCTGTTGATTGTTCTGGGAGGAGTAGCCCATTGCCCCAAAGCCAAACAGCTGGTGGGTGAGAGATGTATGTCATCTTTATTATAGATGGACAAGAAGATTAAAGACACTGAAGTCCCAAACACACAGACATGCAAAATAGAACAAGAGAACTGGAAATGTTTTCTCCTGACTGCAACAGATTCCCGTATGTCCCATGAAGCATGGGTCTCTTTGAGTTCTACTTAACTCACTCATGCAGTTTGCATTTTCCAAGAAAAAGATAAGCACCACCATGTCCCATCTCCCACACTTCTCCAACGTGACCTTGCCATTCCCTCATCAAAGTGGGCTGGAACCAAATTCCCTGCACTGTAGTCCAGCTAGGCTGTGACTCCAACCAAAGGAGGATGAGAGAAGGGGTTCCATCCTGAAGGATGATGCAGCTCTGCTCTATCTTCTGGAACATTTGCTCTTGGACCCCTGAACCATAGGTCAGAAGCCTTAGCATCCCAATGCCACCACGCTGTGAGGGTGCCAAGACGAGCTTGACTGCAAGGCTCATCTCTGTGTCATCCCAGCCCACAGAGAAAGAGCCTTTGGGGGACTCTGGCCTCAGCCTCTAAGTTCTCCAGCCTGTAAGTTCTCCCAAGCGTCATGGGGCAGAAACAAGCCATCCCTAGGGTCCTGTCCACAGTCCTGACTCACAGAATATGTACATAATAAGCCATTTACATGAGAAAAGCTGCTAAGTTGGGGGGTAATTTTGTTACACAGAGTCATGAGCTGAATTGTGTCCCTCACAAAATTTATCTGTTGAAGTCTTAATTCTAAGCACTTCAGAATGTGACTGTGTTTGAAGACAGGGTCTTTAAAGAGGTGATTAAGGTAAAATAATGAGGTCGTTAGGGTGGCCCTTCATCCATTATGACCAGTGTCCTTATAAGAAGAGGGAATTTGGACACAGATACATACAGAGAGTAGACCATGTGAGGACATGGAGGAGAGCCATCTTCAAGTGAGGGAAAGAAATCTCAGAAGAAGCCAATCCTGCCAACACCTTGATCAGAACTGTGAGACAACCAGTTGTGTGTGCCAGCCAGCCTGTGGTCCTGATGTGGCAGTCTGAGCAGACCACCACACACAGAAAGAGCAATGAGGACGAAGACCCCTATATGGGGCCAGACCCTGACCTCAGGAGCTTTGGAGACCCCCTAAATGAGGGCAGTGCATGAGAAGAGTGGACATGATCTGGTTGCCCCTTGGAGGGGTGACATTTGAGCTGGACCTTAACAGACAAGGGGGTTCGCCACACAGAGGAGAGGAAAGGAAGCCCCGGCGTGGGAGCCAGACTGAGCAGACGCACAGGTGTATGAAAGGTCTGGAGGAAAGGTGAAAGAAAACAAGCTCCAGGTGGATCATGCCAGAAACCTGCATGAAGATGCAGAAGGTCAGGGTCTGCTCACAAAAGCCCTTGCCCGTTTGTCTAGAACGTTTGCCTAGTGCCTGTGGTGGATGTGCTGCGGGACCCCCAAAGCTGAGAGTGCAGAGAAAAGTCAACAGAGGGAAACTCAGGCAGGAAATCAATGGACACAGGACAAAAGCATCCACCGGGACCCTTCCCTCTGAGGCGCCGGCAGTGGGAGATCCCAAACCCGCAGATCAAGCGCTCCAGAGGGCCAGTCAGCAGGCTGCGGGGAGCCTGCGGGTGGGGCAGTGGGCAGCACGGAGCCCCATGAATATACATGATCCCGCCCTGGAAGCCGGCTTCCTGCAGAGCGGTTACCAAGCTCTATCTTGACAAGGTGATGTCCTTCAGTAGAGGACACGATATGGCTCTTAGTTCAGCAGTTCTGTCAAGTCCGAGCAGGCGTTTGATTTCACTTCATACATATGCTTAGGTGCTCAGAAAAGGCAGCCCAGGAGTGGCGAGGCCAGGGAGGGAGGTCAGCCCCAAGGAGGAAGACCGGGCTCTCCTCGGACTGCCTCCCGGCTCTGACTTACAGCTGACTTTGGCCGTGCTGTGCTGGCCGTGGGCTGCATTTTAACAGCCTTGACATTCCACACAGCAATTTGGGGCCAAGTGCCGGCCAGGGAGTCTTATTCCTTGTTTTGGCTCTGCCAACAGTCTGGCATGCTGGATGTCCTCAGAGAAGTCTCTTTCCCTCTCTGGGTCACAGATCCCTCCTCTGACACATGAGAGAAATGCATCAGTGGGCAGCATTTTTTTTTTTCCTATAGCAGCCGAACCCTGATTTCAAACAAAATTTCAATAGATCATTGAAACAAGAGGATTAGAAATACATTTTCCCCCTTGCCTTCCCACAGTGTGAGAAGCGCCCCTAGAGCCAAGGCTGCACAGAGCTCGGATAAAGAACCTTTGTGTTCTGTGGCTTCTGCATGCTCTCTGATAACATTTTGGGATCTGAGAACCCCTTGTTAATTTCACTGACCCCATACAGGAAGGTAAGTGTATTTTTAGTCCCCCTGATGGAGAATATTATTAACAGAGAAGACAATTTGGCAATGATTCAAGTACATTTCTATTTTGTTTATTACAGCCTCCATCCCAACTTTAGACTAGCCATTCGTGGAAGTCAAGGATATATGCCCACAGCAGCGCTTCCTAGAGTGTTTCTCAGAACCTGAGTCCCTCTACGAGAGTACTTGGTGAAGCTGAGTGGACATTAGAAACATGTGGTGACATGCTTGATCAAATCACTGGTCTTCCGGGTCCACTCAGGGGACTTCCGGTGCTAATCTGAGAGTTGAAATGGAGACTGAGCCCCACGTTTTAAGAAGCCCTTCACATGGTTCTGATACAGGTGGCTTAGAGACCCAATAATTGAGAAAGGCTGAGCTAAATGTTCTATTCCAAAAGAACAAGGAAAAGCAGCAAGGTTGGGCATGGTGAGTCATGGCTGTAATCACAGCTGTGTGGGGGTGGGGTGGAGGTAGAAGGATTGAGGTCTGAGGCCAGTCCAGGCAAAAGCCTGAGACACTATCTGTGAGTGAAGAAAAAAAAAAAAACTAAAGCAAAAAGGGCTGGGAAGGGCGATATCTCAAGTGGTAGAGTGAAGCCCTGAGTTCAAATCTTATATCCCCTAAAACAAACAAAAAGCACCATTCTTTTGTTAAATAAAATTAGAAAATGTTTACTTTCTCCCCTTCTTGGAGCTTGTTGTAGCAAAATAAAAGATCTGAGGTTCAACAGTTTCTAAACTTCTTTGAGCAGGGGTAAACTAAACCATCTGACAAAGTCCTTGTAATATGCCATACTTTCTACTTCTAGACCATTCATTCTCAAATTTGTCTTTTAGAATCATCTGCCACCCTGACCAATTAAATCAGAATCTCTAGAGAGAAACTCAAGCATCAGGATTTTTAATCTTTAGCCCTAACTTCTCTTCTGAGTTCAAAGCCTGTGTGTCTATCTATTTCACAGCTCTTCTTGGATACCTGGTCCTCTGCTGGGGTCCTGCTTCCCGTGAATGTCACCAGCCAGCTGTTCCAACAACAGCCAGATGTGTAGAAGTCCTCTTAGATCCCGTCCTTCCGGTTGCCAGCACCTGTGGACAACTGAGTGTTTCTCTGTCTTTCTGTCCTCACCAATATCTATCATCCAGTCCAAGGCCCCAGCGTCTCTCACCAGTACTGCTGCATAGCCTCCTGACTGATTTCCACGTGTCCATTCAGGTCCCCTGCAGTCCACTCTTGAGCAGCCAGAAAGAATGTCTCTGAACACAAATCTGATCATGTACGTATATGTGGGAATGTGTGTGTGTGTAAACACACATTCCACATCCCATTCTTGTTGGAAAAGGGTTCCTTGGCCCTGCACCCCTCTTTGCTCCCTGGTATACCACATTGGACTTCAGTCTCCACTGCTAGCCATGTCCTCTGCCTCTCCAGAGCCTTTGTCAATGCTGTTTTTTCTTCTTGGCCCTCTACTTAACCTTCAAAAGTCAGCTCAAACAGCCACCTGGACCCCCAAGCCCAGAATGACTCCTCCCACTCCAGGTTTTCCCAGCGCCCCCCTGCCCTGCATTGCACCTGTCTGGGCTACAGATAACATCTGTCTGTGTGACAAGTCCCTTGAAGACCAGGCCTCATTCTATGTTGCATGCATTGTTTTAAGAACACAGTAGGTGTTGAATAAGTGAGTACCATTCAGGCAACTCCATCACAAATCGCTTTCCAGGGAATTTTCTGTCTGCGTTCTTACTGGTGGGCTTTAATGAGGATTCCCAAAGAATGTGGAGTCATAGGTATGAGTTTTAATTAACTCCAATAGGCATTTAATGTAGATTTAATAAGACAGTTATTGTATGTTAATTAAATGTCAAATGATTGCTAAAAGGTTTTTGCAATTATTGAAGTTTACTAATTATCTAATAGATAAATCAGTTTCCCATGTAAATAACTAGCATCTACATACGCAATAAATATGCCATTAGATTCCACACATTAACATATTGAAATTAGAGGTTAGTCCCTCAGGGAATTCCAGAAGCCGGTGTCCAATCCAGGGAGGGAAGGGACCAATCATCTCGCAGTGCTTATGCCCCATCCTTCCCCAGGCAGCGAGATACCAGTTGCTGAAGGTAAGCGTGCTCAAAACTGGAGCTGGTTTGGGAAATGCTTCATCACCCTACTTTTCAAAACCAGGACACTGGCCACAGAAAGGGGCCTACTCTGACCAGGTGCTGCAAGTCTTGGAGGCTCTGTCACCTCCATTGTAAAATACGGATCTGTAAGGCTCCCCACCCCCTGGGGGATGGGATCTGTGGCCATTGGCTCTGAACACTACTCACAGATTGAGCGTGGAAAGAATGGCAGGAAGCCTCCTTCTCTCCCCCATCCCATGACTCATGGTCCAGGTCCTGGCTTGCTCACTGATCCCTGTGTAACCATGAGAAACCCACTTCCTTCCCCAAGCCTCAGTCTCCCAATCTGGAAAACCTTGTGTGTTTGCACAGATGAAATGAACCAAGAGTCTATAAATCGGAGCGAGAAGTAGAAACAGAAGAGAGAGGCTAAGGGAAAGAAACCGGATTGTTTCCAAGGAAAACCTGCAAATTTGTCGGCTCTCTTCCGTGGGTGGGCTGGTGGGCTGCTGTGCCAGGCATTGCCAGATACCTCCTCCCATAGTCCTCAACTCCTCTCCACTCACCTCCATTTGGAGAAAGGGAAAGAGACCCAGAGAGACTGAGGAATTTGCAAAAAGGTTAGTCAGCAAGAGGGGTGGAGTGCAACTCCAATGTCAGTGTCTGTCATGACCTTTCCCCTCTGGCCTTTGCTCTGCCACCTAGGGTCATAGGGAGTTAAATTGAATCCTTCTAAATTCAGCCCTTCCAAAATGGGAGTAAGAGCTAACTCCAAGCCAGCGTTTCCTACATTCTAGGCAGCCTGTCCAAGCACTGTGCATGTGTAATCTTTCTTAATTCTTGCAACAACCTCAGAGGCAAGTGCTGCTATTTTAGCTCGAAAGCACAGAGGGATTTAGTAACTTCCTCAAGGGAAAGGAGCTAGTAAGGGGCAGAGCCCAGAATCTGAACCCAGGCAGGCTGACACTGTACCAGGGCTGGGCCACCCAGAACACTTGCAGGCTTCCGGGACGGGCACAAATGGAGGGCCACATAGCAGAAGCCTACACACTGAAAAAAAATAAGCTGTTATATGAAATACCTGGACAAATCCAGATTCACTAGGACCTAGAAGGTGAGCTGTCCATTTTGACTCTTGGACTCCATGAGTTCCATCCTGGTCTCAGCCCCTCTCAGCCCACACACAACACCCAAGGTGCCTGACATCTACAAGGAACTACTTCCTACTGCACAGCAGGACAGCCTACCCTGGGGCGAAATGGCCCCAGGGAAGAAGCTCACCTAGGCCTTGAAAGTGGGTGTGGGGCATTGGGATGGACCCTTGGTGTCCTAGTACCTGGAACATGATCTTCATCTACAACAGCAGGATTCTAGGCAGGCGTGTCCCCAAACACAAGTAGTCCTCACCCCAGAGGAGGGCTGTGGCCTGGCCAGAGGAGGGCGCAGACAGGGGCCACCCTTGCCCAGGCCTGTGGGGGCAGCACTGTCCTCTGCCTCCACCACATTGTCCAGGCTCATGGTGGAGCTGGGGCTTAATCTGACTCCAGATCTTAAGCTCTTGACCAGTCTCCCAAGTCCCTAGAAGACAGCTCAGCCTGCACCTGGAATCTCTCTTGTCTTAGCAACAGCCAGCAATGGGAGGAGTAGAGCACTCTCCTTGTGGAGTCAGATGCAACTACACAGACCCCGAAACGAAGATATTGAGCAAGTCAATCAGCTTCAACCAGCTGAGGTGCTGCAGCTCCTTATCTATAAAATGGGGAAAATTTACCAACTTTAAAGCATTATTGTGGCATGGAAGAATATAATGTTTGACTCAGTGCAGTGGCTCACTTCTGTAATCACAGATACTCAGAAGTGGAAGATCACAGTTGGAGGCAAGCATCTCAACCAATGGCTGGGCTCAACTGTGTGAGGAAGCACAAACTGGAGATCACAGTACAGGCCAGCCTGAGGCATTAAGTGAGACCTTATCTCAAAACTAACCAATGCAAAAAGGGCTGGAGGTGTTGCTCCAAGTGCCTGCCTCACAAGCAGAGTTCAATCCCCCAGTGTTGCATAAATAAATAAATATTTTTTCCCAGTGCTGAGCACATAGTAAGTTCTCAATAAAAGTCAGAGAGACAAAAAGTCAGACACACACCTTGGAGTCTACAAATTAAGACCACCAAGGGCCTGTCTTACCTACCCCAGTGGCACGTTCTCAGGCTCTGGCTCCTGAGATGCCCTGTTTCTGTTTATGTAACCATCAGGGCTCCCCCAGGACCCTTGCCCACCTCCCACACCAGCTCCAAGGGACCAGCTCCAAGACCCCACTGCCACAGCACAGCAAGCATGTCAACCTTGTGGGAACTTCCCTCTCCTTCTGGGGGCCTGCCAGTCCCATTTGTAGGAATTCCTTTCCATCCTGAGAAAGCCAGGTCTTTGGGAAATCCTCTCCTTTTCGGTGGCCAGGAGGCCAGAGGGGCTTTCAGCCAATGAAAACTTGCAGAGCAAATAAAGGGGGACAAGCCCCCCAAAGAGCTCCCAGGACCCCTGGGGTCAGAAGCCAGGCACTGCATTTATGTGCAAATGGAGCCGGATTAGGGATTAGGGATTATCAGAGTCCAGAATTACTTGCAGCTGCCAGATCTCTTTGTCAAGAGGGATCAGGGAGATTTCTTGGTCCGACCCCCCATCTTCCCCCCGAACCTGTGCTGTCAGAGGCAGAAGGCCTGAGGGACTCAGCTGCCCACTGGGGAGAGCTGGGGAGAGGCAGGCCTCCAATCAATAGGCAGCACACGTGGCTGCTGCCGATGGGATGGGATCGATGCTTCTTCCTGCTGACTCCTGAGCAGCCAGCAGGGGTGGGCTCTGCACCTCAGCCCCTAGCCCTGCCTCCCCCAAGCACCTGGCCTCAAGGAGAGGCCGTGGCAGACACACGTCTTCAAGTGTAGCACATGTCTTTCCCAGTAAAAACAAACTAGCAGCTTCACATCAGCTCTGCAAACTCTGCGGGCCCGATCCAAGGTGACTCCCAGCAAAAAGAGCAGATGTGTTTCCAGGTTCCCAGCCCAGGGCTCAAGTTTTACATTTGTGATATCTGCTCTTCGAAGTCAGAAATTCAGACATCACCACCATCACCATCACCATCGCCTTGGCATTTCTCTCTACTAAATACTACTACAGAACCAGAAAAAAAGAGTTATACAAAAACACCTAAAATGGCCCTCCAGGTAGTTAGCAATCCCCATTTTATTCCTAAGAAACCTGAAGGGCAGAGGAATTTGATGGCTGGCCCAAGGTCACCCGGTAAGGATGACAGCATCGGGAAGACAGCCCTGGGGCTGTTTCTTGTGGTCTCAGCAGGAGTTCTACAGCCCCAGCCAGCAAACCTGAAGCTTGCTGAGCAGTCAGGAGGACTCCCAGGCCCTAAGGCTGTGTGAGCCTCAAAAATCGGTGATGGAGGACACACAGCATCTGGACCCATGGGCACTGGACCACTGCTCCCCAGAACAGGTCCTGGGGTGCTGCCCGTCTGTGACTGGCCCCTATGGTCAAGGCATCTCTGGGTGTCCCTACCCTGATGATAGGCATGGGGATCATGGGCCAAAGCAGCCTTGGGCTCCCAGAGAGGATGGACTCCTCCCTGTACCTCGGGGGTTTAAAATTACAGACCCTACTGAAGCCTGAGTGTTCAGCTTTTAGTGCTTAGACCAGAAAATAGGCTAAATCAGGGTTTCAACTATGAAGGACCAGATAGGAAATGCTTTAGAGCCTCACGGGAAATACTTTAGAGCCATCCCATATTCCTCTTTGTTTTTCTTTAAGAATGTAAAAAACCATTCTTGTTCAGGGGCGAGGCTGCAGGCTGGACTTGGCCCTTTGGCCCCACAGTTTGCTGACCCCTGGTCTGACTTATCCCTGTCCCCTGAGGCTGAGGTAGGAGAATGGTTCTTCTCAACGGAACAGCGTGTAGGGAGTATTTTTAACTGAGCACAAGGCTTGCCCCAGCGGGGCTGGGACCAGGCTGGAGCCAGGGTAGGGACAAACATGGACTGCAGCCCAGGCTGGGGTGGGACCTGGGCCGGGAAGGGGTGGGGTACAGCTGTAAGGGAGGCAAGCTGGATCCCCACATTCTCCCCTCAGCAAGAATCAATAGCAATTTGAATTTCTTTCATCTGAGCAGGGATAGCAACACACACAAACACGGAGAAGGAAAAGGCATTGATCCTTCCCAGCTGCTGCCACCCCCCTCCGTGTTCTCCCCGCCCCCCTGCCATCTGTCCTCCCCTCCCCCAGGCCTCTCACTCTGTGCCCGCTCCCTGTCCCACACTCAGCCATCCCCAGGACTTCAAGGCAGAAGGCACTGTGCTGGGATTGTTTCCATCCCACAACAAGCCATCCAGTTGGTGTGGGGAAGACGATCCACTGTGTCCCCCACAGGATGACACAAATCTGGACTCCCCCTGGGGAACCTCCACCTCCTGATCTGTATCCCGGGCCCACCCCCAGCCCGCTGGCTTCAGGAATCCGTTTTCATATTCATGTATCTGAGAGACAAAGCAGGTATTTCATGATTGGCTTCGTGCACAGAGTGTGATTTCGGATTCCGCCAACATTGGAGTGGTTCCCTGAGGTGTCAGATAATGGATTTCATGGGGAGACACAGGAGGCGGGTGCGTGGTTAGGAAAAGGAGGCAGAGGGAAGATGGAGGCCTAAAATAGGGTATGAAGGAAAAGAAGATGCAGAGATAGGAAAGGGGGGTGATCCCCTTCCTGCCCATCAAAAAGGTCATGGCCAACACCCCATAACAAAAGACAGGTTAACAAGAGAAAATCTTAACAAATGTATTTGAGTATAGATTTTTTTTTGGGGGGGGGACTAGAGTTTGAACTCAGGGCTTCACGCTTGCAAACCAGGAGATGGGATCTTGAGAACTATTCACCCAGGCTAGCCTTGAACCATCATCCTCCCAATCTCAGACTCCTAAGTAGCATGAGCCACCAGTGCCTGGCTTGATTGCAGTTTTATGTGACACTAAAGCCCTCAGAACAAAGACCAGAGAGCCTATCCACTTTTATGCTTAGGTTCCATGATGCAGGTTAGCTGTGGAAATATGGTTGGATCCAATGTTAATGACTGAGAGTGGGAAGCCCACAAGGCCTGTCTATTCAGATTTCCCTTGGCTCCTCAGTTGCAGCATTCCTTCCTTCCTCCCAGGGTGGGAGAAGGACCCCTCTGCAATAAAGGATCTAGTTCCTCTAGGGCCAACTCTTATACACAAAGGTGGGAGGATGTTAGACTAATATTTTTGAGTGTTATGGCTGAATTTGGGGAGAAAGGGGTTGGTTTCTGTGACCCCCTACCCTTGGGAAGAGGAATTTCAGTTTTTATGATTTGCCTCAGGGGAAGAATGAAAGTGAGAGACAGGGGCAGAAGGTCAGAGAGAAACTTTGCTTCTGAGGGCATCACTCCAGTGTCATTTTCTCAGCCCTTGTTAGTACTGAAACATACCTGTGATATAAAATTAGTAGAATGTAATGATAGGATGAGGGAGTAGGCAAACTCTAGGAAGATGCCAGGTTCCTGGTTTGGGGAGGTAGAGGACAGGTTCACTGAGAGAGGTGACCAGGAGGAAGGTTGGGTCTGCAGAGAAATATGGTCAGCTGGCCTTGGATCTGCTGGTCTGGAAATGCCTAGGAATCGGGGAGTGAAAAGGTCTAGGGGGTTGTCCTACGAGCCTAGATCTCAAGGAGCAGCCTGCACTGTAAATGTGAACTTGGCAGTCTTCTTATAAAGCCTCAAGCTCCTGTGAGACCCCTGCAATCTGGCTTTACTGCTCTGTCCTATTCCAGGCCCCCACTGGCCACTCTTCCTTCCATGATGAAGGCTGCAGACCACTGACCCCACTCGTTCTCTATGATTTGAGAGTCCCGATGAGGATTCCCTCCCACTCCTGACTTCTCGGTCTCTCCGTCTCTAGTGTCCAGGCCTCCACATTTATCACACATTAGGCTTTGCCATCCCCAAGAATTGTACCACTTCTAAATCACCAGTTAAAAATGCCCACTCTCCAATCAAACTTATTACCATTCTAGACTCTTTCCACAGGTACCCTTCTTTAACCTATTGAGACTCCAAGCCAGGGACCCCTCTACCTTTCTCTATCCTTAAGCTTTCTATATAGCTTAGAGATTGTCTCTAGCTGCATGTAACGGAAATCCAACTACAATGACTTAACCAAAACAGGAACCTACTTTTCCTCCCCTATCAAGACGTAGACAGACAAGAGCTGCGTGCAAAAGTCATCAAACTCTGGCTTCTTGATCTACCATATTTTGAGAGTGACTTCCACAACCATTGTAGTAAACCAAATTACTGACCCACTGTTTCACCCCTGTAATGGTTTGAATCTTAAGTGCTCCCCCAGTGACCATACCATGTGCTAAAGGCTTGGGTGCCAGCTGATGGTACTGTCGGAAGGTGGTGAAAACAGTAGGAGGTAGGGCCTGGTCAAGGAAGTAGATCACGGGATGTGCTCCTGAAGGTATATTGGGACTCTGGCCCCTCACCCACTCTTTCCAGCCGCCACATGATCAGTAGTTTTGTTCTGCCACACTCTTCCCACCGTGTGATCCACATGATCAGTAGTTTTGTTCTGCCACACTCTTCCCAGCCTCACCTCAAGTCCAAAGTGATGGAGCCAAGGGACCATATACTGCAACCTCTGAAACTATGAGTCAAAATAAATTTTCTCTTCTTAAGTTGATTTTCTCCAGTACTTTGTCATAGTGACAGAAAGCCAACTGACACAACTCCTCCTGGTACCCATGGCTTTTATCATGTGATTCTGCAGTTCCCCCCAGCTAAGGGAGAAAAAGTAAGTCTCTGCCTCTTGGCTTGGGTTTGCCATGCTTTGGCTACCAGGATGAGTGAGACAGGTGGCCATGTTCAGGAGACTGTACATTGTCACTTGCTGTCCTGGGCTTCTGCCTTGCCAGAGAAAAGATGAGAGATTTCTGAAGCAGTGACACCACAGCCACCACAGCCACAGCAGAGCTGAACAGCCCTGCTGAGCCTATGCCAGCTGATTCACAGCCAGCCAGGAGATCCATGGCTCACTGAGTTGGAGGCAGCTTGTTTGCAGCATTGGTGTGGTAGCACTGGCATGGCCAGTAATGGATACTCATGGTCTCAAGACAGAAGCTTCCCTTGTGCCATTCCATCTCATTCTAGAAAGGAAGGACAAATGGCAGAAGACATGTCCCAGGTGAGTTTTCCTCTTTATTTAGTTGTTTATATTTTTTGGTGTGACTGGGATTTGAACTCATGGCTTTGTTTCATCGCAAGCAGATGCTCTACCACTTGAGCCACACCTCCAGTTCATTTTCCTCTGGTTATTTTGGAGATGGACTCATTCAAACTAATTCCTGGGCTGGCCTTAGACCATGATCCTGTCAACCTCAACCTCCCAAGTAGCTAGGATTACAGGCATGAGCCACCAGTGTCCGGCGAGTTTTCCTCTTTAAATAGCCTTCATACAATGTATCTGAGAAAAAATAAATGAATAGCCTTCATAGATGTCTCACCCAGAAACTTCTGTTCATATCTTACTCGCCAGAGCCATTGCACATGTCCACACTAAGTGAAAGGGTAGAGGGGAGCAAATATTTTTAACTGAGCTGCCCCAGGCTAAATCAAAGTTCTTATTTGGCCTGCCACTCTCTCCCATGATTTCACTTGCCTCCTTACCTGGCACTGTTTATCATTAAAGTCTCTCTTTTCAAATGTGCTCAACTCCCTGCTCCATCTCTCCAACCCTTGCACTCACAGAACAAGAGCCCAACTTGAATGAAACCACCCAACCCTCTTCTCAACAACCTGACCCAAGAGGCTGAATGTGTTGAAGAAATCACGCAGCTGTGTCACCTTAAGCCACATGAACCAACAATCAATGATCACCTGCCTCAAAAAGCAATGCCTGGAATTTTTTGTTTGTTTGTTTTTGGCTTGGGGTTTGGGTTTTGTTGTTGTCATTTTGGACAGTACTGGGATTTGAACTCAGGGCCTCACTTGCTAGGCACAAGTGCTCTACTGCTTCAGTCACATCCCTGGCCCATGCCTGGAACTCTTACTACATTTCTGCTTGCTTACCCGGTAGACTCCCCACACTGGATACCTTGGCTTCTTTCCTCAGACCTCTAGTTTTCTTTCCACCCTCTTGGCAGGTAAACTTCTCTGATTGTTCATAGACAGAAACCATCAGACTGGGAATTCCGTCAGCTTTCACCAACAGATCTAGCCTGCCAGCAGCTGCACATCACGTGCCAGCTCCTCCCATCCTTCATGGCTAAACCTGAGACTGATACTGAGGTCCTCAGGTTCTGAGCCAACTGGATCAGGCTTCCTAGATTTACACACTCAAAGCACCACCCTGCATTTCCCCAGACAGCAGTTGTCGTTATTATAATTTGATATACTTGTACACAGTTCTTGCTTGGTTTCTTTACAGCACTTGTGTGCTTCCTTAACAAATAGGTCCTTCCTGTCTAGCAGCATTAGTTGCTGGAGATACAGAAGCAAACAAAACAAGGTCGCCGGCCTCATGAAGCTTGTACTGTACAAGTCCGAGGGCGCAAGGATTCTGCTTGTCCTCTGTATCTCCCAGGACCCAGTTCAGTGTCTGGCTGGGAGTCGCTGTGCATGCTGGGAGTCCATAAACAGTCGTGCAATCACACGACTTGTAAGAAGGCAGTTGAAACCAAGAGGTTAGACAAGCCAGTTGTGAGTCCACACTAAGGAGCACTAATATCAAGGCTGAGGGGGGAACAGTAGTCTATCAAAGACAGGGGAAGGGTCAGTCAGACAGACAGAAGACCAAGTCATCCCTGATGTCTCAGAAGCCAAGAGGAAAGAGTTCAGGAGAGAAACGGTTGATTGCTGCAAAGCAATGGCCTTGTCTCCAGTACAGAAGGACAGAAACGGGATTTGTAAGGACAATAGATTGCCTTCACATCCAGGGAAGTTCAAATCGCAGTAGTGCCAAAAAAAAAAACCTTAAAAGCGGGCAAAATTTTTATACAGACACCTAAGAGGGTATTTGGATGACAAAAAGTATTTAAAATGTCCAACCTTATTAATCATTAGGGAAATGTAAATTAAAATCATCACATACACTTGGAAAGGGCTGAAAAATTTAAGCAAGTGATGATAAAAATGCAAACCCACTGCAACTCTCATATGTTACTGATGGAAGTGCAAAATGCAACAGTGACCTTGAAAACACTTTAGCTCTTTGTTGTGGTATGGGATTTGAATTCAGGGCCTCGTGCTTGCTAGGCAAGCATTCTACTACTTGGGTCATGCCCCCAGCCCCTTATGCTTTAGTTATTTTTCAGATGGGATCTTGTGCTTTTTGCCTGGGCCACAATCCTCCTACCTCTGCCTCTCATGTAGCTGGGATTACAGTCTTGAACCACCACTGCCCAGCTTGTTAGTTGAGATGGGGGGTCTCACTAACCTTTTGTCCTAGGCTAGCCTTGGAAATCCTGATCTCTGCATACCGAGTAGCTAGGATTACAGGCATGAGCCACCATGCCAAGCTGGTTCATTAATTAAAACACAACTTGCCTTATGAGTCAACAGTCTCACTGATATTTACTCACGAAAAATGAGAACTTAAATTCACATAAAAACTTGTATACCGATGTTTATAGTAGCTTTACTAATAGTTGTCAAATAGTGGAAACAATCCAGATGTCCTCCAATGGGTGAACGGTTCAACCAAACAATGGAAGACTATGTGACAATAAAAATAAACCTATTAGGGATACATGTAACTCCAAGGAGAAATCTGGGATGCATAAACCTGAGTGCGAGAAGCCAGACTCCTGGGGCTTTGTGCTATGTGATTCTATCCATATTCATCCAGGAAAGGGCAAAACTGAGAAAGAAAGCAGATCAGTAGTCAGCCACGGGCTGGGATAAGGGTATGGTGACTACAAAGAGGGTCCAGGGAATTTGGGGAGACGGTGGAAATGTTCACCTGTGCCAAAAGTCACAATTCCTTCAACCATGTCCTTAACAGGATGAACTAAGTTGATGAACCAAGTTGATGAACCTGACCTTCAAAAACAATTTCTAGGTTTCTAGATCACTTCAGCCAAACCCAGCAACCACCAGAAGTTGGCTTCCTGAGGAAGAGAGGAAGGGAAGGAAGGAAGCAGATGGGTAAATCTGTGGGAGAACAGATGGGTGAGGAGCAGCTGGCTAGACAGACGGACGGACCATCATCAAAGTGGAGGGCTGGGCTGGGTTGTACAGGGGCCACTGGAGCAATGGCAAGAACATTCCCTGGACTCAGAGTGACACCACTGGGGCTCCAGCCCATGTGTACGACCTGGGTAAATGCCCCGTTTCCTCTCTAGTGAGGAAACTAATAGTATTCCCAGCCGGCCACTGATCCCCCACTAACATTTGCTTAGCACCAGCTCCGTGCCAGACATTCTTCTAAGTGCTTCACCTGTGTCAGCTCACATGGTCCATGCAACTTTCACATCCCTGCTTCAAGAGGAGGAGAGAGATGTCCAGTCAGGTGCAGTGACTAGCCCAAAATTACACAGGGAAAAGTGGTGCGACTGGGACCACAACCAGTCTGTGCAACTGCAGAGCCTGAACTCTCAACGCTGTACCACAGCTCCTAGATGTAGGGTCATCGCCCACCACAGGAGGTGAGCCAGAGGAAACTGCTCATGTGTACCCACGCCTGACTTACAAACTTCCCGTCTTACCAGGCTCAATCTAACAAAACACTGTTAGTAGCCAGTGTTTATTGAGTGCTTCCTGTGGTGTAACAGGAGCCTTGGCACTACGCACCTAATTTCAAGTCCTCAAACACACATTAATATTTCCATCGTGCAGACAAGGACACTGGCACATCCAAGCAGTAACTGGCAGACGTGAGACTGATTCCACCCGTGAGGTCATAGAGCACCTCTGTTCCCTGCTGTGGAAAAGCCAGGTGCTGAGTCTTCTGTTCCTGTTCCCGGAAGCCCTGGAACCCACCCCTGGTCCTTCCAACCCTCCCAGCACACTCTGCTTCCCGCAGGGCCACAGGTGGAGGAGAGAGACAAGCACACAGGAAGCTGTAGGGCAACTCTTGAGAAGTTGTGGACTTTCTGACCTCTTTGGCCCATCAATATTTAAGAGCTTGCAAGGCCCAGGATGGCTGCCTCCTTCCTTTCCTCCTCCTCCCCTCTCCCCCACTTCCTCCAGGGCTCCACAAGCTCCTGCCAGGCCCAACCCCTGTGCCATCCTGACTGTGAAAGGCTGAACATCTGGCAGCTCTGTTTCAGCAGCTTGGCCCCTAAACCTGGCCTGGTCCCCAGCCCCTGGCTGGCTGCAGCCCAACTTCAGAAGATGACAAGGGAAGGAAGCCTTGGTGCCTGCCAGCTTCTTATTCTTCGGCAGTTACACTGCTGGGGTCTCAGTGACTCAGACCCCCCACGTACAAGGCTGACCTCTGCGCCTGGCTTTTCAGAGCCTGAGCCCCGGCCAGTTGAGGGCTGCCCCATCGGAGCTGGAGGAAACGGCTGCTGCTGCTATGGCAACGAGGCTTTGAACCTGCTGCCCAGAACAAAGAGGCTTTCTTGTCCTTCTTTGGATCCCAGGGTGGTGGGGGTGGACGGTGGGGGCTGCCTTAGGGTAGAGGCTAGAAGGATGCTCCAGGATGGCTGGCCAACCCTTTGCTGCTGCAAGCACCAGCAGCTGAGTAAAGCCCATGCCATCCCAGCCACTTGGAACGCTCTGGAGCTGAGAAAGACAAATGCCCAGTCCCCTGCTCCTCCTGTGGTGGATGTTTAGGTCTCATTTTCCATCCAGGGCATGAGGATGTCCCTTTTCCTAAGGGAGAGTCATGAAAAAGAACAAGGTCCTTCCTGCAGTCCAGAGAATGGAAGATGTGGATTCTGGAAAGCACCCTCATCCATCCCCCTCTGTCTTTGGATAGACAGCTCAAGGGACAGGGATTCTGCTTAGGGCACACAGCTGCCCTCGCTCAGGCCAGAACTGGCAGCCTTTCTCCCATCTTCAGTCCCAGCCTCTGTCCAAGCTCCCCACCCTCCTGCCAAAGCACCGAAGACCATGACTAGTCTCACACATCTTCCTGCACTGTAAGTCTACCAGCAACCAGGTGGCTCCCAGACACCCATCCTGGCACCAGGCACCCCAAGAGGCTCATGCTACAGGATGTGCAGCCAGTGTTGAGCACGGGTTGAGCTTTGGAAGCTTAGCAAAGTCAGGTAGCAGTGATCCACTCCTATGGCAGGCAGCCAAGTACCTCATGGGTCACCAAGTGCAGGATCAAAGATGAGGTCACACTTAGCACTGTGGGTGGACGGATGGAAATGCAGTGAAAATAGACAGTCCTGGCAGAATCCAGTGACCAGCTGAGGGCATCCTGGGTGGTGGCAGGCTCAGCTCAACACCAGACCTTACCTGGTCACTCCAACCACCATACCCCACCCCCTGTAGCCACTGAGGGGCCATGCTGCTTCCCCTGAGCAGCAATGGAGAGCACTCTGCAGGGAGCCCCTGTAAGTCTCATTTTGAATGCATGGCCAGGAATTGATCCTCTTCTGTGATGTTCCTTTGTTGTTTTTAAGCAAACGGCACAGTGAGAACTTTTCCTGGGCTCTCATGAAAATAGCAGACTGCTGTGAAGCAGAAGGACGTGTTTCCTGCCGTGTCTTTTGCATGTATCAGTAGTCACTGCAGCTCTTCCACTCACTTGCTGAAGGACTTTGGACAATTCTCTTGGCCCCGTTTTCCTCATCTGTTAAATGCAAGATTAGCGAGATCTCTTTGCTTCCTTCCAACTCTGAGATTCTATGGGAACAGGACTCAATTGTTTGATTTGCCATTAAAAATTATCTGAGTGGGCCAGGTGTGGTGGTACATGCCTATAATCCTAGCTACTCAGGAGACAGAGATAGGGAGGATCATGATTTGAGGCCAGTCCAGGCAAACAGTTAGCAAGACCCTCATCTCAACAAACTGGGCATAGTGGTGCATATCTATAATCCCATAGGCATAGGTAGGAGAATTGTGGTCCAAGGCCAGCATTGGTGAAAAGCACAAAACCTGGATGAATGGATGGATGGGTGGGTGGGTCCATCCATCCCAGGTGGATGGACAGGTGGATGGACAGACGAGTGGGTGGATGGATCGATGGATAGATGGATGGCTGATTGGGTAGATGGATGGATGAATGAGTGGGTGGGTGCATGGGTGGATAGATGAGTGGAAGGAAAGATGGATGAATGGATGGATGGACAGAGAACTGTGGGGTGGGCATACCTTGCTCCTAACTCTCAGCACTTGTGGCTTGCCTCAGATGGGTGTGACCTAGGAGCAGAGCTCCACTCCGGGATGAGACTAAAGCCACCCTCTGCAGATTTCTCCCGGTACCACATGCTCAGTTGGCTCCTCCCTTTCTTGCCCTATTTCTCCCATTCCTTTGTCTCAGTGACCATATCTGGGTTCTCTGAGCTAGGACCCCTGGTCTCAGGGAGCTTGGCTGGGCGGCATCCCAGTGGCAATCCCCCACCAGTGCAGGGGGAGAATAGCACCCAGTTAAGAGCAGGAGAGGAGGAGGGTGCTAGTGGGTGCTGGGTTCTGTGGGGCTCAAGTTACAGAAGTCAAAGGAGAAGTAGGTCCTTTCCTCTGGGGGCTTGTCATTACCCTGTAAATGGACTGCCCTTCAAGAGCAGGTAAATCACATGACCCAAGCTCAGCCAACCATGTTCTCTCTGCTGAGAATTGGACATGGAGGGTGAGGACAGCCAGTTGGTCTCTGTGCACGTCTGGAAATACAACATGGGTAAATAACCATCAGACAGGAATCCAGCAGAGTGGTCAGCCCAGGGTCACAGCACTAAGGCAGAGGATTCTGGGGCCCAAAGTGGAGGAAGCCCAGACCACAAGTAAGAGCCCCAACATGGGGACAAGGATGCAAGGACACGCTCCAGAGCCCAAGAAGGAGGAACGGGCAGCAGCAGGCACATAGGAACAAGTCAGTTCCCTGACAGGAGTAGGAGGAAATGCCAGGCTTGAGCAAGAGCCTGAAGACCAGGACTGGGACACAGGGGGAGCTTAGAATGACCTGTGAGTCCTGGGGCACAACTCTGGGTTCTTCCAGCAGACCCATCCTGGGGCAGAGCCAGGAGTAGAGCTGAGCCTATGTATAGCCGCAGAGCAGCCCTAGGTGTGTGGTGAGAGGGTTTCAGGTCCAGAACAGGTGGAGAGACTGAGGACTGCCCTGTCCAGGAGAGATAGCCTGGCCACCTGGCTGTGGCTGCCTCTCCAGCCCTCCAGGGTCCTCAGCCCAACAGCCTGGAATTATCCTGCCATTAGTGGTGATCCATCCCTTCTGAGCGCTGTGCCATTTCATCACACCATCTCAGCATCCAGCATCAGGAGATAACTGCGCTCACAACATATGTCATTACTCATTAAGGGACTTTTTCTGGATTATGGCTGGGGCTTAATGACTTGTTAAAGATGTTTAACACTTACAATTTTGTTTTTAATTTAGGAAGCAGCATGATCAAGCTGCGCCCTGAGACTCTCTCCTCGATTTGGTGAAATCTGGAGATGGGCCGGCTCCGAGGCTGTCTGTGCAGGGGAGGTGATCCTTAAATTGAATTGCAGCCCTCCAAGGGGTGTTTGCCCCGTCAGCGGCTGCCAGGATCTGACATGTTAATGGGTCTGAGGAAACAATGGGTTTCAGAGGTAATTGCTGAAGCAATGACTTCCAGGCAACATTTGACTTAAAAGAAGTGTTGCTGTAGTGGCTGCCAGGGAGGGGCGGGTGGGGCTCTGCTCCCTGCCTGTCCCCAGAATTCCAGCCAGGTTGGCTTACCTGCAGAGCTCAGGTGGGCCCAGGCTCTTCTGAAGCCCCAGGTGCTGACAGGTAACTTTTTTTCCACCTGCTTTGGTTCTGCCCGTCATCTGCAAAAGGAGTTGCTTGGGGGAGGAGGAGCAGCTAGATGGAGTCCTGGTTAAGCACCCCATAAGAACATGGGCTCCAGAGGCAGAAGAGTCCACCCTGGCCCTGCGGTGCAGGGTTTGGGGTAAGCTGCATTGTCTCGAGGCCGCGGTGGTCTCACTCATAGGACTCCATAGATTCCTTGTGAGGATTCAGCGAGATGCTTTAGTGACATGCTTAGCCCTAGGTCCTCACAGTCAGGATGCAGCAAATGGCCAACATTAGGTGAGCACTTTCTAGCTCCCAAAGTCTCTTCTAAGCACTCTACACTTATTCACTCATCAAATCAACCCAAGAACTCTCTGAATTGCAAATAGTATGCCCATTTTACAGATGTAGAAACTGAGGCCACACAAGAGCTAAAGTACTGGAACCAGAATCTAGACAGGCAACTGACTCTACATTAGCCCCCCACGTTACAGCCCTAGAAGGTGGGGTTGTTTACAGGCTAAGTGGCTCAAGAAAAAGTCACTTTGTACACCGTCGGGGCATATTTATCCCACAAGCTGGTCCTCTTCACCATCAGGCTGAATTTGGGCTTCTTACAGAGACCTCAGCCTGCCGGGAGCGGTGGGCCCTCAGGTGTAGAAAGGAGATCTGCAATCTCACAAGTTGCTTCTCTCGCAAAGGGGAAACTGAGAAAACTCATTAGGGATATGAGCAAATGTACGGCCGCCTGCACAAGGAAATAGATCTGAGGTACACTGTGGGCACGAGTGAGTCTAACATCAGCCTTGGCGGAAGAGGAAGGAATGGGGAGTGCATACTGAGCCCTGCCCTTGGGAAAGTTATGTGCCAGACTCAAGTTAGGAGAGGCAGACTGGTTGAGGTTGGCATGGTGTATCGGAAGGGAGGCTCCTTGGAGAGGCTAGAGGAAAGGTGATGAAATCGTTCACTCACTCATCAAGTCAGTCATTCAGCAAATATCTGACCACGCATGTGGGCTCTCTTGGGCAGTAGCAAAAAGACAGGCCCTTGAACTTCTGGAGGACACAGCCACTGTCTGGCAGAGCTTAAGTGCCAACTGTACCTCTGCCTTCTTCTTGGCTGGGGCAAGGGTCCCCAGCTTTCGTTGCAATAGCCATGGATTCTGCTGGTCGCACCCATCCTTACTGCCCAGAAAGGAAGAAGCCACCACTCTGTCCCATGGCTCCCAGGCTCAGCTGCAGTCAGCACCCTGAGTAACTGCCCAGGGCATAAGGCCAGGCCTAAGGAGGAGGGAGGCTGGCTACTTGGGTCCTCCACCACATAGAAGCCATGGGAGCAGGCAAGGCTGGAACCTAGTTCCAAAGGCTTCTGAGCCCGCGGGGCTCTCCCTTAGCTCTTCCGGACTTGATCTTGGGAGGGGGCAAGCTCTCATCCCCTGAGGATCAGGGTCCACCAAGATGGCCCAGCTGTCTGACTGTGGAAGCCACGGTCTGTGCTTGATGAATCCAGTGGAATTCTCCCAGCTTCCAGGAGACTATTTGTAATGACAAGAAGTACAGACACATGTGGCCTGAAAGTCCCAGGCACCCATCATGGGAATACAGCAACTGCAAGGAGGAGACATCAGTGCAGGGCAAAGTTCAGCTCATCCCTGTCTACTCAGGCCAGAAAAGGCCCTAGAGTTATGGCTGATGCCCTTTGCTTCCACACTGAGGTGTCACCTTCACTAATGGGAATTTACTACAGGACGCCCAGATAGACCAGACCCATCAATGTGCCAAGCCTGGAAGCTCCTCCCACACCGCCACCGCCACCACCACCACACGCACACAAACGTATGTGCTTAACCTCAGTGCCTTTATACCTGCTTTTCTTTTTTTCCCAGAGAGTTTTATAAACACCCCCAACCACATATCCCTCCAGCCCCAACTCCACTGTGACGCCTCCCCAGACCTGCCCTTCTCTGGGTCTTCATAGAACTTCACAGACATCTTATGGGATATAGTTGTTCACAGGCCTGTCCCCCTGCAAAACCAAAGCTCTGGGAGACCAAAGATCTGATCTCATTTGTTTTTGTGTCCCGCACATCAGGCACAGGGTAGTCACAAGTGGTCAACTGTATTTGATGGAGAGAGGAAGGAAGAAGTGAGGGGGGGAGAAAAGACAGATGGAAGAACGAAGGCAGCAAAAAGGAAGGCAGGAAGGAAGGAGAGAGAGAGAGGAAAGAAGAAAGGGAAGACAAATGAAGGGAAGGGATTGGAGGGCAGGGGAGCGGAGAGAAAAAGGAGGGGAGGGGAGGGGAGGGGAATATCAGCAGTAGATTGCAGCCATTCTCCACGGTGGAGGTCCACACACCATCAGCTCAGGACACAGTCATACCTGACCGAATTCTTTTTTATGGAGAGGAAGGGGAGACACGGGCACTCATGTCACAGTTCATGACTCCAATTCTAGTTCAGGCTGACTCCTGATGAGTTTTGCACAGCTTTGCTTTGTTTTTATTTTCCATCTTGATGAGAAAAGAGTAACGTTTGCACTGTCATAGAACAAACGGAATGATGACACATTTCATGGGGGGTGCGCACGTGCACACTCATTGCAATTTGGAGGGAAACATTTGTTTAAACTTGCTGCGTTACAGTAATAATGAACTCTCACAGAGCATCAAGGCCTTCACTATGTACCCTTCCAGGAAAACATGGGCACTGCAGCCACAAGCTTCAGATCGGAGGAAATCCTTCTCCTATATCTCTCACTGCAATCCTTCACTCTCTCTCACTGTTCAAATCATGCTTCTTTATGACGCAAGTCTCCACCTCAAGTCAATGGCTTTCCCCGCAGTTACAGTTTTGTTCTTTCTGGGCATCTGCAGGGCAGGCCAGGACCTGGGCCTCCCCTCATTCCAGTCTAAGGCTATATTTGTGTCCAGAGGGACCCCGCAAACAAATACTCGCTGGGGAAACTTCTCTCAGGGATTGTGATGGGCAAGGGTGAGGCCCCACAGAGGTACTGGAGACCCTGTACACTGCTTTCCAGGGAACCAAAAGAGCCAAGCCATCGTCAGTGTCTGAAACCAGGCAGAGACCTCAGAGAAGTCACTGCAGAAGGGGAGAGGGCATTGCTAAAACCTAGATGTGCCAGCACTAGTGTGAGGCATGTCACTAGTATGGCAGCCCACTGTCACAGACAAAGGAGTCAAGGTCACAAGGTGAAGAAATCACAATCATTGAATAAATGTGTTTTGATGTCCACTGTGGACAGGTACTGTAGCAGGCATTGGAGATCAAGGGACAAAACAGACAGACCTCTGCCCTTATGGATGGCCTAGATGGAGTCAAGGGACAAAACAATAAATATAATTGGTACATAAAATAAAGAGCAAGTTAGAAGGTGATCCACACACCCGCAAAATAAGGGAGGATTGGGAATGCCTGTCGTATGATAGGGGAGCATTTAGAATACAGTGGTCAGGGTGGACCTCACTGGAAAGGTGACATGATGGAGGCAAGTATGCGAGCCCATGGCTATTCTAGGAAAGAGTGTTCTAGGCAATGGAGGATGCCATGCAAAGATCCTGGGGCTGGAGTAGTGAGCAGGAGGGAAATCTCTAAAGAGGAAGTCTGAGATATCAAGGTGGGGATACTAATCACAGGGAAGGTTAGGGACTAATCAGTCATGGGGTCCTTGTAGACTTTGGGTTTAGTCTGAGTGAGACAGAGAAGCCGTTGCAAGTTTTTAAACATAGGAGAGTGTGATTGAGTCACATTTTAAAGGCTCTCTGGCTGTTGTGTTAGAGTCAATATAGGATACAAGGAAGAGGCAAAATCAGTTAAGAACACTGTTCAAGTAACCAGGTGAGAGATGACCATGGCTTGGAGTCAGGTGCACCTCGTGGCTACCTGGGAGCTGGTGTCCCAGGTGGTAGAGCAAACGGTGAGAAGTGGGCAGAGCCTGCACACGCTTGGAGCGAGGAGCCAGTGAGCCTCCTGGTGACTGACTGTGGCAGATGAGAGAAAGAGGGATCAGGAAGGTCTCCAAGTCACCTGGCAGGACATGTTTGTGTGAGATGGCTGTCAGACACCTGAGTGGAGATGGGGGAGGCTGTTAGCTCTGAGGGAGGCTGGGGGGAGTTCCAGGATGTAGGTGCACACAGGGAAGTGGAGAGCAGATAGGAGAAAATTCAGAAAACTAGCATCTGGGAAGGTGAGCAGAAGAAAGTGTTTCTGGAAGGAAAAGAAAGAGCTCAACGATGAGCAGTGCTGTAACTGTATAAGGTAGGAATTGGATTTAGCCATGTGCTCACAGTCACCCAGCCAGGGATTGGCAGAGCTGATGGAATCCCAGCTCTGGTCAGGTCTCCCCCATCCCCACGCACAGGTCCTGACCATTGTACACCCTGTCAGAAGAGAATGACCCAGAGCCACCTTTTTCACTTACTATGTATTTTTACCCATACTAGCTAACATTTTAGCTGAACACCCAGAGGCAGCTTAACATAAAGAGCAGACTTTGGAATCAGACGTGCTCTCTTTGAGTCCCAGCCCTGCCACCCACTGGGATGTGCCTCAGGCAGGTGATTTCAGCCCTCTGGCCTCAGTTCCTCACTGGGAGACCAGAGTGGGTGAGATTGGGCATAAAATAGTACAGTTCTAGGCACATGGTAAACAGAAAAACCAAGATGAGAACAGCAGAGCAAGAGTGGCAGGTTTTCCACAGTCTGCTGACCTGAGGACTCTCCCATTCCTCTTCCCTGTCTCTTCCCTGTTAGCCCCATGGCTCACTCTTGGAGAACACCTTGGCCATGAGACATTTCCTGAGTGCCTGGTCACAGCAAGATTGCGGCCAGTGGGCAATGTCAGGGAGACTCAGAGAGACATGGAGACCTGGACGGGCCCTGCGGAATTTCTGTTCAGAACCATGCCTGGGTTGTTGCTTAAAAATGGGAAGGCAGGGCAGTGAGTGGCACAGCCAGCATCTCCTAAAGGGGTCAGAGGCAGAGGGGGCTTGGGCTGATGCCCCCAGAGCTACAACATGTCAAGCAATACTCCTGGGATTATCTGTGGCTTGGTGGCCTGCATTTCTGGGGAACCACAGTAGGCAGTATTCCCTGCCTCGGTGCTGTGTGAGCATGGGTTCACAGATGTGTGTCTCCACATACGCTGGAGTTCAGGTGTCCAGGTAAGTGGCTGACATGTGACTGCTCATGGTACACTCATGGAAGTAAGCACATGTATGTGCTATCTGCCCTGTGTCAGGCTACCCCTATACAGGCTACCTGGCGGCACCGACCCACCAGGACAGCAACATGGTGGCAGGCGAGTCCCACCTGATGTTCCCAGTGGAGTCCTGGAATGCCCTTCTCTGCCTGGGTAGACCTGGCAGTGCCTCCCTGGCTTCCCACTAAGGATTCAGAGTTGGGCAAATGGGAAGTCCTAGGCCACATTCAGCTGCCAAGCCATTGAGGCAGGAACCCCATCTATCTTCACCAGACTAGAGCTCTCTGTACCTCCCCCTGCAATAGACCAAAGTCACAGCGCCCCACCTTCCGCCCTTGGAAATGAACCATTTAAGATTCCCCTTTCATCTGGTGCCCTCAACAGCCTCATGAGCCGCAAGCATGTCTCCCTAGGTAGAATTTAAGGCAGCTGCAAAATGCCTCGATACTTTCAGAGGCCTTATTGTGCTTAAACTCGTTAGAGAGGCCATGGAGTTAATTAGTATATAGATTTTCCCATAGAAAGCTAATTTTCAGAATGATTTGCAGCATTGGGTCTGTACCAGACTGCAATCTATTTTCTTCTCGTTTTTTTTCCAAAAGAAAAGTCCAAATTGCAATGACCAGATGACTTCCATACCTCAGTCCCAGCCCACCCACCCCTTCTGGGGTCCAGAGTCCCGGAAGGCCAACTGCCTCCCCACAACCCTGCCCAGCACACCAGCTCTCACTCAACCCCTCCATTTCCACAGGAGTCAGTACCTGCTGGCTGAGGCTAGTTTGAGTAAAGAGCAGAGAACGTGTGGATGGAGGAGATCCATTCTTCAGTGTACAGTCTATCTGCGGACAGATACACCTGGACACAAACCCAGTCTCTGACCTTCTGGCAAGTTAATTTCCCTCATCAGTAAAATCACAGTGTAATCATTACCTCCTAAGAAGGATTAAAAGGGTCATTATTAACACTGATTTTTTAAGGCAACATTTATTGGTACTTTCATGTGCTAAGTCCTGCTTGATTCTAGAGTTATATAAATAATTCATGGTGAGGAGAAGACACTGCTATTACAACTGTGAACACAGAGCTGTGTCAGGGTTCTCCCAGGACTCTGAGTCCTCCCTTACGTCACCCAGCAGCGGGAGTCTGGCCTCCTGTGCCTCTAACTGCAGAAAAGGAAGAAAATGAACCTCACAGATGGAAAGTTCCTTACACAGCATGAAATCTAACCCTCTCCCATTGGGCAAGTGGGGAAGTTGAGGCCCACAGAGGTGCACAGACCCACCAACAGCACCTTGCTCTCTCAGGACCCAGATACGCAGAGGACCCCTGAAAAGTCAAGGCCAGGGGGAGCCAACACCTGACAGCCCAGCAATGGTTTGGATGGTTCCCGAAGCCCTGTGTGAGTGAAGGCAGTATTAGTCTTCGGAGATCTACACATGCCTGAGAGCCCTTGTCAGAAAATGTGGGGACTCAGTGGACTGAATGTATTTTCCCGTCTTATCACACATCTGGAGTTCAACAGAGCGGGCCCTGGGCCAGGAAGGCAGCCAGCCTCAGGAATTTGCACAGATATTGGTGTTTATCAGAAAAAGTCCAAATGGAGGCTGAGCCGGGAGGGTGACGGGAGTAATAGCTTAAAAACATATGCTGGTGATAAGGAAAGAGTGTCTGCTCATTGCCCCGGAGGCTTCTCCCTGTTCCCCAAATCCACATCCCCTTTGCTCCTGGCTGTCAAAAGCGGTTACATTTGTTCTTCCCACCCATGGCGAAGGGAAAGGGAATGCTGGTCACCTTGACAGGGGAGAAGGCAGTTGCTTCCCCAGAAGTGGGCTTCCATGCCACTGAAATTCCTTCAGCAAATATTTCCTGGGCGAGGCAAAGCCCACCATGCGCCACAACTCACGAGAGATTCCTTGGTGCTACACCCTAGGTTGGGGGTCGTCGGCATACATGAGCATCTGTGTTGGGTGGACTCTTGCTATGTGCCAGACCCCAGAGAGCTGGCCTTCCATGCTCTTCCAGGCCTTGTACGGGGAACACCTCTCAGCACGTCCTGTTGGAGTGGAATGCTGGGCTTAAAACTCAACCCACTACCATGGGCGTTCTCAGTGCGTCCAGGAAGGAAGACCTGAGCCCTATTAACTAAAATACCCCCTGAAACATCCAATGGCAGCTGGTTTATACAGACCTGTGGGGCCAAGATGGTCAAGAGACTCCCGCATGGCACCCTTTAAGGTTGACCTTGAAGGATAAGTTGGGCTTTTCTGGACAGACAAGAAGGTAAGAATTTTCAGAAAGAGGGCACAGCTCGAGCAAAGGCAGAGGAGAATGTCAGGACTTGGCACACTTGGGAAATGGCAGGTTGGCCAATGCTGAGGAGAGACCAGAGAGGAGTGGGGAGATAGCAGGAAGTGAGACTTCAAGGGAAGGCTGGAGCCATTGCAGGAGATGTCATCCTACTCTGAGGAGCATGATGGGTCTACAGAGAAACTTATGGGGGCCTGCAGGAAGAGAGAACCTACCCAGGCTTCAACCAGAGGGCCTCCATCTTTATTTCATGTATTAGACATCTGTGTAAGATGTCTCCCGAAAGTTGGTTTAGACAGGTAGGAAGGAAAGACAGGAGAGGGAAGAGGGGAGGAGAGGGGAATTGGAGAGGAGGAGAGTGAAGAGATTGGGGGAGAGAGAGGGGTAAAAAGAAAGAAGAGAAAAAGGGAAGGAAAGGAGAGAGGAGGGAGGGGAGAGGGAGGGAGGAAGAAAAGGGAGGGAAGAAAAGAGATAGAGAGTCTAGTTCAAATTCCACAGGATGGAAGGATGAAGAAGTTGAAGCCCCAAGAGGTAACTGATTGAGCGTGGAGTAAATACATCTGCCAGTTTCCAGTCTTTGCCTCAGTGTTTGACCTTGAGCCTGTCCACCTGTGCAATGTAATCACCACAGATGCCCCACGACCTACCAGAACAACAATAGCCACCTCTCCAAGTCACAGAAAGCACCAAGTCAAGGAAAAGCATGCTTCCTAGTCACGATATTCTGGTAGAAAACTCCTGAGCTTTTGTCTTGGCTTCCATCTGCTCTTAGGCAGGCCCGATAAGAATCACATCCTGATGGCTTGAGTGGTCCGGGTATCTCAAGTGAAGACTTCCAGTTTCTTTGTCGCTTTCACATGAGGAGCGTGAGGCAAAGGGAAGAGGCAGTGTGTCCAAGGTCACAGTAGCAGAGCCAAGACTACATGCCAGGTCTTCTGGTCTGGCTGGTCCATTGTGTCTGCCAGTGGCCAACTAGTCCTGGAAGGAAGGCACTGTTGAGTGACAGTGATTATATAATAAATACGCCACGACTTTGTAGCTCAGCATGGCTGAATATGAATTCTGTGTAGGCACCTTCTTGGCACAGTCAGGCCTAGACCATGCACGAGCACTCCAGCTGGTTATGTTCTCATCCACCTTCAGTCTGATAAGCTGGAAGGAATTGCTCATTGTCAATTGAACCTTACCTGATGAGCGTAGAGAAGGCAGATGTTTGAGCTCACCTGCCGTGAGCCATCTTCACCATCCCAGCAATTCAGCTCTGCCCCAAACTGGCATGTCCCCACTTAGCAAGGCAAAATCCTTGCATTCAACTTAGAAGGCAATTGGAAAGCTACCTGATCATTCCTTTGGCTTCAGGGCCTTTCTGCCCCCTTTCTACCCCCAGAGCAGTTTCTGTTCAGCCATGTCCAGTGCCCTTGCTGTGATGAGCTTTGGCAGTCATAATTTCCACGTGTTATTACATTTCCAGGGTATCTGGTGCTCTGGCCTTAGCCAGTAGGAGCCACCATTCCTGACCTCAGGAATGAACATTTATTGAGCACCAACTGTGTTTCAGGCTTTCAAGTCAGCTCTCTTATCAAACCCTCATAATGGCCCCAAGATGTGGATACTGTCATCCATAGTTCATAGATGAAGAAACTGAAGCTCAGAGAGACACAGTCATTGCCTGAGGTCCCACACCCAGGACCTGGCTGATTCTCAGTTGTGCCTTTCCCTAGCCTACCCTGCCTCAGGGAATATGATTCCTTTCTCCCTCCCCATCTACTTCCTAGCTGATACAAACGAACTCCATAAGTGTGGACTCCCTGGACCTGGCCCCTCAGAAACCCAGGGGTCAGGTACAGTCCTCACACTTGCAGCCTAGGCAGGCTTTCTGAGGGTCCCCCGTCCTGCTCCTCCAATCGCCCCTTCACTCTCTGGGAGACCAACCCCTTCACTCTCTTACTGCTTCAGTACCAGTTCCCCGAAGGGTTAAAAATGGGAACCAAATAATTTATTTCAAGATCTTCAAAAACAAATTCAAATTTTTTTTAATTATGTCAAATTAAGGCCATTAAAAGTTAAGCTGTGTACCAAGAGCATTTTCCCAGGAAAGGTGCTGTCGCATCGTTATTTCTCCCCAAAACGCACTTACTGTACATTTCTCAAAGCCATCAGCCTTGATTGAAGGCTAATGAAAAAGCTGTCCTGCGTCAGTTTATTCCTTGTATCCATTAAGAATAATTACGGCTGAACAATTTTTGATGCCTGTAACCTTCGAAAGCGTTGCTAATGGCATTATAAATTGCTCCTTGTCCAATGACTACGGCGAGATGCTTAATTCAAAGGCGCTCTGTCAACAGGACTGATTTGTGTGGCTAATGAGTGCGTTTAAAACAACAGCCTCGGCTCATGCATCCGAATGTCAATAAGAGGACGAGGTTCAATAAGGAGGCTTGTCCGTAATAATTAGCAGGGACAAGTGTTCTGGATCAGGCCCATTGTGGCTTTCCCAGTCCTATTCTCAAGACACCGCTGGCATCCCCGGGGCCCACCAGGGCACAACTCTCACTCCTAGGCTAGGGTTGGAACCAGCAGCAGATCAAGGCAGGGGACGGTGGCAGAGGAGGGGGTGTTGGCCAGGGTATTCAAGGCAGTGATCAGAAGGCAGTGGGCTTCTTGCCACTCTCACGCACTTGGTCACTCATTCCACAGATGCTGCTGAGCGCTTCTGTGTGCCGGTGCTGGGGATGCAGTGGGAAGGAGATACACATAGATCCTGGCTCCTTGAGTTCCCCTGACGGAGCCCACAAACGATGAACTAAGCCATGACCAGAGAGGCCAGTAAGTGTCTTGCTAGGGAAAGCAGCGGATACAATGAGAACAGCAAGCAGGGAACTACAGGCCCCAGCCTGGGACTGGGAAGGACTTTCAGGAGAAAAAGCATGAAGAAAGGAAAGGAAGCCCCAGGAAAGGAAGCTGCCAGGATGAGGAGAGGTGAGACTGCAGGGACTGGCAGAGACCCAGAGAATAGAGGTGGAGGGGGCAGAGCCCTGGCTGCCATGTGAATGGGGTATGAATGAGGATGCACTGGGGCGTTACAATATGCAACTGTCTTCCCAATCTTGCCATGCATGCCCTCTCCTATTCCAGCTCTCAAAGTCTCAGTTAACAATGCCATCTCCTCCAGGCAGTCTTCCCTGATTTCTTCTTGCTTTCCTAGTAGACTACAGCCCAGCCATCTGGACTAGTCATTGTCTGGTTGTTTCCTACATGTTACATAGATAGTCATGTCCTTGAGAATAGGGACTGATGTCTTCATTCTCTCTTGCCCCAAAGGGCCAACCACCCTCAATCAGGGGCTCGGCAGCTGCCCACTGTTACTGTGATTCCCATAGAAACTGGAAATTAGGATAGGGGAGAGGTGGAAGGGGGAGAGAAGATGTGGGGTTGGAGCAGCACTCAGAGGTGAGGCAATGTGGTTTCCCCGGGACCGTCCTCCATCCTGGACAGAAGAACACACAGCATCTTTGTCCCACAACACACTCACCAGCCCCAGCCTGTGCGAGCGGGGATGAGGCTCAAGGCCTTGGCTTTCAGTGTGTGGTGAAGAAAAGCCAGGCTTGCTTTAGGGGTGACCTAGGCAGAAGTGCCATTTGAGACTGCATGTGAGGGCTGGATTGGAGAGAAAACAATCAAAGTAGCTGAGAGCCCAGGTTCCAGTTGCCTGGGTTCAGATCCCAGATCTGCCACATAGACCTGAGACCGGGGTACTCATCCTCTGTAGCCTCATTTCCCCCAAACCCCACCCAGTAAGAGGGGACTAACAATAGAAGCTGCATCATGGACTGTGGAGGGGCAGCAAGGACGCGCGTGTAGTGGGTTGTGCACACTCTCCGGCACCTCGTAAGTACTGCTGTTACCACAGTCACCGTCAACGTATCAGGCGCTGTAAACAAGCGAACCTCATCTTATCAAAGAGGAAACAAAGACAAGGGCCAAGTCACTGGTGCAGAGTCCCCTAGCTGGTGAAGTGTGAGAGTTGGAACCAAGCCCAGCACCCTTTCCCCATCCCACCCACCTCCCAGCACAGGGGGAGCAGCAGCACGGCCAGGCTGTGTTCACGGGAGGTGGGGTGCGGGTGTGATGACTGGATTGGCGCAGCCACACAGCCCCGTGTCAGACTGAGGCTCTGTCCGGGGACAACCCTGGGCCTGCTAGGAGGGCTCCAGGTGTTTGCCTGCAGGAGCTGGGGGGGGGCAGACGCCGTGGGGGGCACTCGCTCACCCACCTGCCTGACGGCGCCCCCAACTCTGGGGCTTTCCAGGTGCGGAGGCAGAGGGCAGGCCTCTGAGGATGGGCTGTCATGATCTGTCTCCCCAGTTCGGGTGACAAGTCTCAGATTTCTATCTCAGTGGAGAGGTGCAAGGGAAATCCTGGGAGGAAATGATAAACGGGTTGTTTGCTCCCATCAATCTCCAAAGAGAAGCCCTTCACTTCTTTTTTTAAAGGATGTTTTCATAATAACATTTTTTAAAATTATTAATGCATGTTAATAATTGTACATGTTAGTGGGTTTCACTGTGACATTTCCACGTACATGTATATTGTGCTTGACGGTATCCTCCCAACTGCTCTCTTTCCCCTCTGCTCCTGGTTCCCTTACCCTATCTTGGTAGTTCCTGAACTACTTTCAGGTCGCCTTCTTTTTTTTTCTTTCATGATGATACTGGGGTTTGAACTCATGGGTTTGCACTTGCTAGGCAGGTGCTCTATCACTTGAGCATGCCTCCAGCTAGGTGGCCTTTTAAAAATTGTTATTATTCTACCTTCTATGTAGGAAAGAAAACATGTGGTACTTGTCTTTCACTTAACATAACATCCCTCAGTTCCATCCATTTCCTGCAGGTGACAGGATTTCATTCTTCTTTATGGCTGTATAATACTCCACAGCGTTTATATACAACATTGTCTTTATCTATCCATCCATTGATGGGCACCTAGGCCGATTCCACAGCTCAACTATCGTGAACAGAGCAGCTGTATACATGGGTGTGCTGGCTCATTGCCTCCAGTTATTTGCCCAGGAATGGAAGAGCCTGATCACATGGTAGGTTTATTTTTAGTGTTTTGAGGAATCTCCATACTGATTTCCATAGTGGCTGCACTAAGTTACATTCCCACCAGCAGTGGGTAAGGGTCCCTTTCTCCCCCAATCCTCTCCAGCATTTATTAATCTGGGGGGTTTTGATGATAGCCATCTGACTGGGGTGAGGTGGGATCTTAGTGTTCTTCATTTGCCTGTCACAGATAGGAGCCTTTCACTTTTTTCTTTTTCTTTTCCTTTTTCTGTGAAGTACTGGGGATTGAACTCAGGGCCTTGCACCCGCTAGGCAAGCGCTCTACCACTCTGAACTATATCCCCCAAGCCCATCTGTTTTTTTTTTTTTTTGGTTTTGAGATAGGGTTTTGCTAACTTTTTTTTTTTTTTTTTTGCTAACTTGCAATACTCCTGCTCCATCTCTCTAGGAGCTGGGATTACAGGCATGCACCATCCTGCTCAGAGAAACCCCTCACTTGTTTTGCCAGGAGATAGCAAGGAAGCTGTGTTCTAATCTGAGCTGCAGCCTTCCAGGCCATCCATGACAGCAGCGTGCAGGGCAGTTAGACTCTGCCTCCATGAATGGAGCTAAGTTTGTAGCCCCATGGCAGATGGCCTCTCTGCAGCATCCACCCCAGCAACCTTCTTAGCACGCCTTCCTCTCTGGCTTCTTCCAGGACCTCGGGCCTGGTTTCCTACACAGGCATTTCTTCCTTTGCCTTTCTCTTACCTGTGAGCTTCCTCTTGTTTCCATGCTGTGTGGTCTCACTCCAAGCCTTCTTCCTGAGTTAATGTGCCATCCCATGTCTGCATTTGTCTCTCTCCAGTCAGGTCCCCATCAGGTAAGACCCAGGAGCCAGCTGTCCTTTGAACATCTCTATTCATCTGGTTTACCAGGATCACAGGATGACACATCCAGAGCAAATGTCACGATAGTCCTCCCTACCAGCAATCTTCCTCTGCCTTCCACCTCCCAAAAAACCACAACTGCCTACAATCTAACCACTCAAAAGACTGAGACAGGAGGACCATGATTCAAGGCTAGTCTGGGCTACAGAGTGAGTTAGAGGCCAGCTCGGACCCTTCCTCAAAATAAAACCAAGCCTTTAATTTAACACATGGGCCTTTGGAGGGACGCTCAAGATGCGAACTCTAGCAGCACTCAACTACTTCCCCAGGTTCCAGGAGCAGGACCTCTCTCAAGGCTACGTCCCCTTCTGGGACACAGACATCCCAGGACTGGTTGATGTGAGGGAAGAAGTCCAGCTCCCCTGCCTCAACTCCAAACAGCTGTGGCCTTCCTAGTGCCAGCGCTCCCTGTGAGGTTGGCTGAGGCCTCTGTGGTCACTGCTTTGCAACTAGTCCTCTCCCTGCCTCTTCCACACAGGTGTGGTTCCCCCAGAACTTTCTCCTGGAAACATCACTCCACAAATCTCCATCTCAGAATCCATCTTCAGGGAGTCTGACCTAAGACACTTCTCAAAATGCCCTTCTCCCTAGGCCAGGTTAGGTCCTCTTTCTTGCTGCCTGCCTTTGTCAAATTCCTATGATACTGGATGAATTCACCAGCTTCCTTGTCCATCCTCTTATTAAATGGAAGCTACCTGGAGGGGAGCAGCACTCTTACTCAACTCTGTCTACAGCATCTGCTTTGGTGCCTGGAATTGCCCCTTGATACTTAGAGAGACTGTGTTTGTTTATTTGTTTGTTTGTTTGTTTTGGTCAGTAGTGGGATTTGAACTCAAAGCCTTGTGGTTGCTAGACAAGTGCTTACCACTTGAGCTACACCTCCAGCCCTCTTTGCTTTAATTTTTCAGGTAGGGTCTCACGCTTTTTGCCAAGGGTCAGGCTCTGATTGATCCTCCTGCTTCTGCCTCCTGGACAGCTGGGATTACAGATGTGTCTGGCCTGACTCAGAAATTTTTATGGAGCCATGTCAAGCAAGGATTTTTGATGTGGTTTATAAAACCAATCATCACTCTCTTTGTTGTTACCAAATAATAGATCTGATAGACAAGCTTCATTCCATTCTTGAGCCCAAAGGCTGTGGGAGGGAGGGGAAATGAGAGAAAAGCTGGAAAGAGCCTTGAGAAAAGATGGCAGGGAGCAGGTCAGGGAGGATATGAGGCTAGGTGGGGCGTGTCTGGGACTCACACAATGTAGTAATAGAAAATAGCATCTTTCACACTAATGTAGCCCCTCTGGTAAGCCAAAGAGCCATATCACACACACCATGCTTTAGTCCAGCACTGGACTGTTCAATGGCTCCCAGTTATCCCCAGGATAAAACCCAGACTGCCTGACCAGTCGCACATTGGCCTTGTGTCAGCTAACCCTTACTTATCTTTCTGGCTTTATCTCTTGCCATGGCTCCCTTGGAAATCTTCCACTCCAGCTCCCTTCTAGAACACACCACTTCTGCTCACATCCTCCTATCCATGCACAAACAGCCCTGACCACTTTTGCCACCCATCCAGAGAGCTCCTGTCCAACTGAAGCCTCTCTGGTTTCTCCGGGAGGCCCTTTCCTTTTCCTTCCTCCTGGTTCTTTTTGTGTCACTTTGCATCAGGATCATCTATTGTCTTACCTGTCTCCTCAAGCAAGCTGCGAGCTCTATGCAGGCCGGAGATATGTCCAACTCTCTGTTCCCAGCACAGCACTTGACCTGGCCCAGAGCAAAACTGGTGGCTGAAGGGATAGGTGAAGTCTCTCTGCCCCTGGCACGTGATGGAGGAGTTTACAATGCCCTGGTATTCTGGAAAGCATGAGGAAGGAGCCTGGCCAAAGCCTCCAGAGGCAGAGAGGGATGAAGACGCCATGGACCAGGAGCCAGAGCCACAAGTTCTTATGGAGACCCCATTTGGGGGCTGGGGACTGACAACCTTGGCACTACCTCATCCCCATCATGTCCAAGGATTCTACTCTGGGCATCCTCCCAACTAATAATGTCTCTACTTGACCACAGCCCTATCTCTGCTTTGTAGAGGGGAACTGAGGCCCGGAGGTCTCCTAAGCTCCTCCCAGCTCTGGCATTCCTTGATTCAGTGACTCTTTCTGGACCATATGCAAGGGGTCCTGCTGTGATTCTGGCCCAGGGGAGCCCACTGGTGGTCCTCATGTTAAAGTCCTCTGCTGGCAGCCTGAGTCCTGCTTGAGAAGCAACAAGAGGCAGAAGAGGCACCTCTTCCCTTTAGAAGGGATCACTCTGACCCAAAGTTGCTGGCACTTAGAAACCCAGTGAGGCTGCACTTCTGTTTGGGCACAGGGTTTAAACCACACTCAATCCCATAAACCTCCCAGGGATTCTGAGGCCAACCTTGGGATGCTGTTTACAAGACAACTGACACAGAGTGCATGATGGGGCTTTGGGACTGTAGAGTGTCACAGATATGGACGTCAGTATTATTGCTGTTAGTGTTATTCTTTTTTGCGGGGAGGGATTAGGGTTTGAGCTCAGGGCTTCACACTTGCAAAGCAGGCATTCTACTACTAGAACCACACCTCTAGTAGAGCCACACCAAAAATGGTCTGGTTATATTGGAGATGGGGTCTTTTGAACTATTTGCCAAGGCTGGTCTTGAACCTTGATACTCTCGATCTCAGACTCCCAAGTAGCTAGGATTACAGGTATGCACCACCAGTGCTTGACTTGCTATTGTTTTTCTTATAAACAGTATTTTATTTTTAAGGGAGGGAGATGATCCTAGCATCCCTTTGTTTATAGAAGTATATTCAAAAGTCAGCCTAAATATGGAAGATCTCAAGTAAACCACTGAATAGAATTGATGATCACTTTAAAAGCATTTTATTAAATTCTAGATAAATCTCAGACTTATCAGAGATAAGCAAAAAGATAAGTGACCAGGATTATTTTGCAGTTTTGTTTTTTCAATTAGCAAAGGTATTTGCATATTTTAATTCACAAAGCATCTGTGGGTTCAGGGTGAGTTGCATGCAGGTACATGTATGCTCGTGCATGTACATGTGAACATGTGTGTGTGTGGATACCCCTGGACTATCAGGTCTGAATTTTAAGTTCCCCAAAGGCAAAGACTGTGTCTGCTTGCCTGCCCCCCACACAGCGCCTGGCACATGACTGATGCTCAATAATTACTTGTTGAGTGAAAGAAAGTGAAGACAGTCCAGTCAATAAGAAAGAGCTGATGTAGCAACCTTCCCCTGGGCAGCGTCTTGATGAGCCTTGACCTTCTGTCAGTTACCAATGGAGAGAATGGGGCAGGGAAAAGAAAGGGACTGAATTGCTAATGCTAGGAATCCACAAAGTACCAGGAACTATTTCCCAGGTTGTCATGGCCTCCCCACCCCATCCGAGGCTGACTTCCTTCTCCATTCCCCCACACACCACGCACCACACACACATACCATACACACAGTCACTCCTCTGAAGGCCTCAACCACTGCTGTCCTTCCTGACATAGTCATCTTTAGTGCTCTTGTCATTTCCCCTCATTCTTTGCAGACCTCAGAACCTGGATCTTCATCTACATCCTGGAGGACCTCCAAGTTGGGACTGATGGACTCCCAACCCCCTGAACACTCTGGGCCTCAGCAGCAATAGACTGGAAAATGGTCACACTCCCTTGTGGCTCCTTCCATCAAGACAAGGAGTCTATTTCTCTTCCCTTTGTTCCTGGGTGGCCTTTGGACTCACTGTGGCACCCTGCAGCCACCTACAAACTAGCCCTCTCCTCTAACGCCTTCCTTCTTGTTCCTACCCAAGCCTTCCTTCCTACCTGGATTTCCTGTCCCAGGATAGCCAGGGAGCACAGGCTTCAGTGTCAATTCAGCTGAGTAGATGGAAAGTTCTCTGCACACATGACCTGGCCCTGCAATGGACAAGTGGCCAGAACAACTAAGAGTGGAAGGACCAGTTTACTTCTCTCTCTCCCTAGCTCCCCTGTCTCTCCTTTAGATAGTGTGTATGTGTACGTGTGGAGAGAGAGACAGAGGCCAAGACAGAGAGAGAGGGCAGGGGGGATTGTAGAGTGGAGCCCAGGGGCAGGAAGAGAGATGAGATGGTGAGAGTCTGGGCTCAATTCTGAGGGCTGAGCCTTAAAGGACTTTAAAGCAGGGAAGGATGCGCGTGGGCCCCTGTACATTTTAGGTGAATCACTGTGAGAGGAGGGTAGAGAATGGAGTGAGCCTGGAGACAAAGAAACAAATGTGGAGCTGTTGAAGGAGCCTGCCGCCCAGCAAGAGATGACAAAGCTGAACTAGAGTGGGCAGGAGAGGGGGAGAAGCAGAGGGAAGAAAACAGAGAGCAGACATGGAGAGACAGAGAAAAGAGGCAGAAAAAGCGACAAAAAGGAAGGTGACAATGGTACAAAAGAGAGCATCCAAAAAGAGACACAAAGAGAACAGAGAGAAACAGAAATGAAAACAAGTGGAGAGAGGAAGAAAAAAGACAGAAATTCCATTCATGCAAAGAAAATGTCAGTGAGAAGCCTGCTGGGAAATGTGGGACCTGGTGACAAGGGATCTCTTGGGGACCCTAGGCCCCATCCTCCTTAGTGGGAGAACTCCCCACCCCCAACCTTTGCCAAACCTGGAGGTGTTGAGCCTGATAGAAGGAGGCTGAAAAGAGGTCAGATGGAAAGAGACACAGTGGGTGGGGAAGGGAGAGGCAGAGCTGTCTCCATACAGATCAGGCCCAGGTAACTTGGTGGCCTGGCCTCCCTCTTCTTCCCAGGAGGCAGTTCCAGTCTGATTTGTAGCTAGAAGCAAATAAGGAGCCTGAGCTTGCATAGTAAAATGAAGAAACTATGAGGATTCGTTCTCGCCCTTCTTTATAAAGAGATGGAAAGAAAATGGCCAAGGATAGAAACACTGGCCTGGGAGAACCACACAAAAATTCAGCTAGGTGGCCCAGCTTTGGAGAAGGAGACCGTCAAACCAACACAGTTGCACCCCCATCCCCTCACCCTCACAGGTGTCCCCCACCTCCCCACCCCAACAGATCCTCCCCAGTGTGGCTTCGCCTCCTCCACTCCCCTCCAACGCCAGACTCCAGTCCAGGTTCCTACAGACTTCTGCTCCTCCTGGGGCTTCCTGCGGGTCAGGTTAGCAAGCTCACCCACCTTGCACTTGCTCATTGGGTACCCAGGCAAGTCACTGGTTCCCTCTGAGTTTAACTTTCTCCATCTCTGACATTGGCTCCCTCCTCCTTGCCAGGTGCCAGAGCTGAATCAACCTCCTGAAATCATCTCTGTGAAAGTCTAAAACTGAAACACAGGGCCAAGTGGTCTGTCTATAGCCTCTCCTCCAACACAGCACCCGACTCCTCCCCAGGGCACCAGATCTCACACCCTGTCCGTCTCCCATCCCCCCTCCTTCTCTTTGTGCACTGCTTATCTTTTCACACAGCCAGATAGATGGAGGGTCTGGAGCCCCCTGCCAAGCCAGTGCAGGGCTAAGGGCAGGAAAGATATGGAGAGAAGAGACAGGGGGCTTCTGGGAAGAAACCAAGTGACAAGCAACTACCTAGAAGAGCCTGACCATTTCACAAAGTCTGGAGCCCACCCACCTGGAGGAACCTTTAACCGGGAGTCTCTGGCCAGACCCCAAGCAGAACCAGAACAACCTCCAGTAAAAGCAGGCTAGTGACTGGAGATCAGAAGAAGAGCCTCTCTTCCCAGGAAAAGCAGCCTGCCAAGGCCCAGGCCTGTGCTGCACCCACCGCACCGGATTCTCAAACAACAAAAGGAGCCCAAGGCCGCGTTTGGGCTGGTGGGGGCAGAAGGCCTGAGACAAGTGTGAGGAGGAGCACGAGATTCTGTCCATAAACATCTCAATAGCGTGATTAACTGAGCATCGCAAATTGTAACCCTTTCCTTTAATGCACTTTCCCTGAATTACCGCAGGAGCCGGCAGCAGAGCCCGTACAAATTGCTGGAATGGGCAGTTAAGCGGGGAGGTCGGAGGTTAAATGAACACGGTTGTTTATGAAGACACAGCCCGAATCCATTTGCATTTTAATATTCTCTCAGTGAGACGGAAAGCCACTCTGAGGACAGCTTGTTTGGAAATCCCATTAACGGGTTATTTATGGGGCTCGTGGCTGCGTGACCCCTGCCCTTGTTTTGTTAAACACGAACCAGACATGAATCAGACGGGCAGCGGGCGAGCTGCTATTGTTTCCTGTAGCACGAAATGTCATCGGATTCAATTATTCTGAGGCTGACACTTTCTGAATTATCACTCTCATAATGCTCAATTTTCCCTTTTTTCCCCTTTGGTCAACCTGATTATTTCTGTCTTTGTAGAAAGCCGACTCTCAAAGAAGCCATTTCACTGCCATTGGCTGTCAAGGCGGCTGAATGAAGCCCAGATACTGCTGGCCTTGGGAATGGTGGCACAGGTGGCCTTGGGGAGGTACCACATCCTGGACAGCTGGCAAACTGCCCTCCACTTTTAGGTCTGGGGATGAGCCCTGGCATCCTGTGTTTCTTGAGAACTGAATTTTGGGGCTCCATCTCCTGGACCTCTAAAAAACCTTTTGATCAATATTAAAATCGATTTTGCTAAAAACTAAAAATGACCTGGAAATTTATTGTGAAAGTACAGGAGGAAGGGGGAAGCCAAGGATTGTTCTAGCACTGTAAGTTTCATCCTGAAAAGTTCATGGGAAAGAAAGCTCATTTTGGGCCAGGTACAGTAGCTCAAGCCTACTCAAGAGGCAGAGATCAAGAGGACCACAGTTCAAGGCAAGCCTGGGGAAGTAAGAACTCATCTCAACCAACGACTGGTCGTGATGGCGTGCACCTGCCATCCCAGCTACACGTGGAAGCACAAATAGTAGGATCAGAGTCCAGGCCGGGTCAGGCATAAAGTGAGACCCTATCTCAAAAATAACCAACACAAAAAGGGCTGGCAGAATGACTTAGTGGTAGAGCGCCCCGCCTAGCAAATGTGAGGCCCTGATTTCAAACCCCAGTACTGTAAAGAAAAAAGAAAGACTCCTTTTAAGTTGAATGATAAATGGCGGTAGGGAGCACTCAGAGAAGGGAGGAGGTGCCATGTGCAGTCAGTCTTATGTGCAAATGCTTGCCGTGTGGAAATAAACCCATCAGTTTCTGACAGAATCTCCTTAAAATGAAAAGGGATTCCGGTGTGCAGGACCCGGAGACTGAGCCTAGAGCCTAGGGCCACCATGCACTCTTGCATAGGCCTCCTAGGCACTCTCTGGATCAGGACATCAGGATGTGATCTGTCCATCTGGCCAGAGCTCTGCTTCTCATCCCCCAAGTCCAGCTCCATTCAGCAAAGTGTTCCTGGCCTGCTAAACCCAAAACCTGGCTTGGGCACCTGGAGAGGCAAGGGAATCAGATTGGTCCTATCACCTCTACCCCACTGTTATCTGAATCATTATTTCACAGCAAAGATCTTCAAAGGGCATCCCAAAATACATGGGGACATCATGACCCAGACAGAGGGACAAAGGAACTCAAAATTACAGTTTGCTAGAGAGAGAGCTAAAACTAGAACACAGAGCTGTCTCTTCAACATGGCTCCAGGGATAACTCAGAAAGTCAGCATAGTACCTGCCTGTCTGAAATAAAAGAAATTCTAGGGCTGGCAGAGTGGCTCAAGTAGTAGAATGCCTGCCTAGCAAGCATGAGGCCCTGAGTTTAAACCCCACTACTACCAAAAGAAGAGAAAAGAAAAGAAATGCTAAAAGCCAGGACTGGGTATGGTGGTTCACATCTGTAATCCCAGATCCACTCTGGAGGTAGAAATGAAAGGATCAAGGTTCAAAGCCAGCCTGGGCAAAAAAGTTAGTAAGACCCTATTCAAAACACAAGCCAGGGGCTGGGAGTATGGCCAAAGTGATGAGTGCTTGCATAGCAATTCAAATCCCAATACCACCCCTCCCCCCCAAAAAGAGCTGGATTTGGTAGTGTAGGCCTGTCATCCCAGCTACTCAGGAAGCATAGGTAAATGGACTACAGTCCGAGGCCAATCCCTGGCAAAAAAGCATAAGACCCTCTTTGAAAAATAGCTAAAGTAAAAAGGGCTGGCAGCATGGTTAGCAAGGCCCTGAATTTAAAACCCAGTCCCACCAGAAAAAAAAGAAATGCTAGAGTTCAAAGAAAACCCTTGATGCCAGGGCCAGGGATAACAATACAGAGACAGGGCAGCAAAGGTTATGCTTTCTCCCTGAACCACTTTGGGGACCCCCCTCTGCCTGCCCCCCACCTGCCTTCCTTGCCTGAAGACTGTCTCTAGGTACAGAGGTGCACTTTGTACCTTCAAGGTAGTGCCTGGGACAGCTCTCCACAGAGGGCTTTGGGAATCTGGCGTGGTAATATCCCAGCCCACTCACGCAGGGAGGTAACTCTAAAGTGGGTGGGCTCTGCTGGCCCCATGGTTGCCCAGCTGGGTGAAGCTGCAGTCACCCATGGAGATAACTGGCTCTATTCTGCGTTTATTGGCTACCTTCCCTTTCACATCCCCACTCCCACCTTCACCTCCCAAGTACACTGTACGTGAATTCTTGTCTGAGGGGGCGTCTGACCTCAGCAGTTGTGCCATTCCAGGCTACACCCAGAGGGGGTCAAGCAGGGCTCCTAAGCCTGAGAAAGCCCTGACCTCCCTGCCCAGGTGCAGGGCCTGCTGTGAGAGCACCTGCCTCTCCTTGGGAACTGTCACCGCACCACTTTCTGCAAAAGCCTCTCAACCAAGTTTCAAATAGATCTCTCCTTATGAATTGGCCGTCTGAGGAATTCTCCTCCAGTGGTTAATTCAATCTTAATAGACGCTGATTTTTTTCTCCCAGAAGAAAAGGGAACAATACATCTTTAGAACGGGTTTATAAGTGTCATGATTTTTCTACTAATTTACGCTGCATTCTCTGCCTTAAAATGTGAAATTACCTCATTGTGTCTCTGAATATCCTCGGTGCTTGGGCCTGAAATTAAGCTTGCTGTAGAGAAGCCTAAATGACCACAATTTGCTGTGTGAAATGCCCTGATTGCAAGAGCAATCCCGAGCAATTCCCAAGCCCAGCACAGCCCAGCTCACTCGAGCTGATTGGCTTTCCTTCGTGGCTTTGCCAAATACACCTGGTGCTACCTGTCACATGGGGGAGGGGTGGAGGGGAGGTCACCCATAGGCCCATCCATCTCCTGTCCCTACAAGCAGACACTGTATAACTCCCATGCACCTCCCATGACCAAAAGAGCATATGATACTTGCTCACCAATCAAACTCCTGTTGAGTAAACAAGGTGGCCCCACCTGTTTACTCAACATGACCTGCCATCAGCTGGTCACTTCTGACCACCACCTCACACCCAGCACAAGTTTTTCAAGCCTCCTGTGACATCATGATCGCTTCTCATTCTCTCTGAGGTGCTCTGTGATCCTCAACTCCCTTCTCTTGTCCCAGGTCTTAGCTTCTCATGAGAAGATTTGATGTCACTGGATGTTAGGCCTTTACGAATCAGCCCTCTGACTGAAAGGGTCTAGAATCAGACTACTCAAGTTCAAAGACATGCAGTACCACTTACTGTCTATGTGATCTTGGGCGAGCCACATCACTTCTCTGTGTCTGTTTTCCTCATCTGTACGTGGAGATAATAATACAGAGTGGTCTGTAGTGTACAGTAACAGAGTGGTCTGTAGGATTGAAAGAATGCAGTTAGCAATGTATCTGGCTGGGCTCAATTGGTCTGTATTTCATATATTCATATATTCAGGAGTGCAAAAGTCTAAATTTATTTTTCTATAACACACACTAATGTCTACTCTAAATGAACAAATTTCTGCGAAATGAAAAGAATTCTCATTTAGGATTCAACCCATGCACTTTCCTCCTCCTGCCTAGGAATACACCTGCTTCCCACTTCAGGTTCCCAGGTGGGCATTTCAAGTCCCGGACTCTGAGTCATAGGTGACCCTGAACCCAGCACTCTGCTTGGACCCATTTACTTGGGATGCAGCCCCTCTTTCCTCCCAACTGTTCCCCAAGGACTAGAAATTCCTTTCCAGGCTCCCAGGCCTTTTTAGCCATTTTCATATAGTGATAAAGGTAGCCAGTGGCTTCTGCTTCAAGGTCCCATCTGCTTGGCTCCCACCATCCAAGCTTTCTACCCCACTGCAGAGCCACTTCACCCCACTGCAGCTGTCCTGGCCCAGCTGGTCCTAATGTTGAATCCTAGAACTGGACTTGGAGCATCATGGTGGGTGTGGCTTCAGCTAGTGTACTAGCTTCCTGACACTCTTATAAACAAACCCAGCACCTTAACCAACCGAAAGTCATTGTCTCATAGTTCTGGAGACTGGAAGCTCAAGGTCAAGGTGTGGCTCAAACTGGTTCCTCCTGAGGGCTACCAGAGAGACGGGAGGCATGGCTCAAGTAGCAGAGTGCCTGCGTAGCAAGCATAAGGCCATGAGTTCAAAATGCAATACCACAAAAGAGAGAGTGAGCCCTCTCTTCCAATATTAGCTTGTAGATACATCACCCCAATCTCTGCCTTCATCTTCACCTGGGGTTCTCCTCACATATATATGTGTCCCTTCAAATTTCCCCCTTTTTATAAGGACACAATCATACTGGCTTAAGGTCCACCTTAATGACTTCATTTTAACTTGATTATCTCTGCAAAGACCCTGTCTTCTAATAAGTACACATTCTGAGATACTGGGGGCTAAGACTTCAACAAATAAATTTTAGGGAGACACAATTCAACCCATAACAGCTAGCTATCCCCTTATTTCATAGCTGGGGATGCTGAGGGCCCAGGCAGAAGCAGTTTGCCAAGCTCAATCAGCATCTGAATTACAGAAGCAGGATTCAAATTCAGGACTCTCCTACCATGTCATCTCTGACCCCTTGACAGCATAAGTCCCAGGAGATGTTTGAGAAACCTAAAGGAAGAGTCTTGGCGGTGACCCAATAGGGTCAACATCTCTCTGACAAGTCCCATCCAGACCCAGAAACGCACCCTAGCTCCAACTAAGCATTCCTAATGGTCAATCAGACTGCACCAAAGAGCTTTTTAACAAACATCATTCATTTCATCCTGACGCCAGCAATGGGACTGGCTCACGCACAGGGAACGCAAACCCTAAATGCAGCATTAAAATGAGTTTAATGTTCACTGTGGAGTGCCAAAGCATGGGTCTCCAGTCTCTACCACAGACCATCTTGACGAGGAAGTTGGAAGCCTGAAAGGCAATTTTGTTAATGCTACTGGGAGGAGCAAGCAGGTCTGGAAACTCATCCATCATCTGAACACGCTCTGGGATGGACTTGGAAGATAAAGCTTTCATCTTCTCTGCCGGGCGGAGCCTCTTCAATTAGGCTCTGAGGGAGGAGAGGGGGGTGGAAGCAGGACAGGAATCCTGAGGGTGGAAGAAAGGAGATGGAAATTCATCCTGTGCAGAAGAGCCTGGGGAGGGGGAGTTCCCGACCCCTCCATCCTGCAAAGTTTGGAAATGAAATATGGAGGTATCCTGGACTGGGCCCTCCCCCTGCTGCAAGACAGGGACAGCGTGTCCTACCTAACTGCGTATGGAGACAGCGGTAAGCCACTGGGGTCAGATGGAGAAGCAATGCATAAAAACTATGTAAGTCTCCCCTTGCCCTCTGTCATTTTTCCCTCACTCTGAGGCCTGCAAAAATGTCCCAGTGCTCACACAGCTCATACCAGTCAGCCCAGCGCTTCAGGCCCTAACAGGCTTGGTGGAGACCACCCAGCACACATGAGTGTGCCCTGTCCTCTGTAGAAGCACCAGGACTACCAGGAAAAGGGGTGAGCAGAACTTCTCTCTTGCAGCAATGCTATTCCTTTTGGGGACAGCCTGATTTCTAGGATGTGGACAGCCAAGTCACAAAGACAGGCCACCAGATGATGTTATCCTGCTGGTGGGCCTGGAGAAACAAGGAGGACCTCTCCTGAGGAGGAAAAAGTAGTCTGACTGAATTTCGACTTGAGATAGGGTATTCATACTGCCACTGTGTCTTCATCCTGACACACTGTCACCTGCCATGACTGAACTCACTCTGAGTCAATTGATTATTGATCAACCTGCCAATACGTCAACTAGGGATTTACTGAGCACTATCCACTAGGTGCTTAATGGGCCTTGCCCTCTGCCTGTCAGCCAAGAAACGTTTATTGAAACTCTCCAGGATAATACTATGATAACAATAATGGCCACTATTGTTTATTGAGCAATTACTGTGTGTTCTAAGTGCTTTGTGTGCACTAATTCATTCCCTTTCTTGCCTGCTTCATCTTCTGTCTCTCTGCCACCTGCTTTGACCTCCAACGATACATGTCTCCCACCACGGTGCTTCATCTCTCACACACAGTGCTGTTTCCCTGACCACAGCACCTTGCCCAACCTTCCTCAACTGGCCATCTTCTAGTCAGTCACATAGTGGCCACTTCCTCAGGAAGCCCACCTGAGTCCTAGCTTGAGCTCAGAGTCACTCCTGCCTGTTCCCAAGTGCACCTAGATGAGAAGATAAATGGAGGCTTCTTGATGTCCCTATGGCGTCACCCATGGCAGACATCACTAATGGATCACAACATGACTTTGGAGAACTTTGCAGGACTCAGCTGGAACTGCCTAGCATGAGTATATAAAATGGGCAGTTAAGTCAGATAACCGATGTGCCACACTTGCCTTAATACCTGGCTCGTGGTATCTTGTTCAGCTCTGTCACATGGCAGTGTCCAGCCCTTGCCCCCACCTCACCCCACCATGGTCCACACTGTCACCCTCTTGGTGAGGTGGAGGGAGACTTAACAGACAAAGACTAGAACAAGAAGCAACGGCCACTTTCAGAGAAGAATGTGATTGACAAATCAAGGGAATAAGTGGCCCCTTCTTCTCTGCCTATGTCAGAATGAGGGGGGTCACCTGGAAGGATGTGCTGTTTTCTGTTCCTGAACCTCCATCGTAGCCACCTCTACAGATCTGTCATCACCAGCCAGCCCTGCAAAGAGTGCTTTACCTGCATGCTTTTAATCTGTCCTTCCTCAGAACCACTCAATGGAGTGGATAGACTTAGCCACATCTTACCTGGAGAAACTGAGGCCCAGATGGAATCTCTTGCCAAGTATCCACGTCCTGCCTCAGAAGCTCAAACGGGGATTGAAATATGGGACCGCTTGATTCCACCGCTCCTGAGGACTAGACAGAATTTTAAAAACTGGCCCTGAAGATCTCCCAATGACTTATGTAGATCAGAAATGACATTGCTTTAAAAAAAAAAAAAGTACAGAAATTAAACAGCACCTGCCTGCCCAGCACCTTGTGTCACCCACCCCTGGTCTTTTGGCCCATTCAGAGCTGCAAGGAAGAGGGAGGAGGGGCAGGAGCTTCCTCATCTCAGGGTCGCCTGTTCTGTGACTGGGAGTCTCCTCTTTTTCTGAAGACAGAAGCAGTCTCCTTGTGCTCTATGTAAATGAGCTGTTTGTAAATGTGCATCTGTAATGGAGGAGCTGTCAGGTTAGGCTGGAGGTTGGCAGGGACAGAGGAGGACAATGGATTCTGTGCTCTCGGGTCAGGCCTGGGGGGAGGGACCAGGAGCTCTGGAGGCTGAGCATAAAGGAGCCAGATGCAAAGGTCAGAGAGCTGTGAGAAGGCCCAGGCCAGAGCCTTGCCTTACCTGGAGCCTCAGGCATGGCTGTGGCAAGGTGAAGGGAGGCTGTGGTGACAGCTGGGGTGGGGGAGTGCCATGTTCCAGGGTGAGGAGGAGAGGCCTGGGGCACTGGGGCAGCTGGAGCACCCCTGGATGCCAGGAAGAGGCCGTAGGGCAGCCTAAGAGTCGCAGCCTTGAAATCCGGGAAGACTCCTGCAGCAAGGACCATGTGTTAGCGTGGAGCTGTAAGAGAGCCAGTGGCCCTATGTGGCCCCCTCTACAGGAAGTGACCTGCCTAGGTCTCCCAAAACATGATAAGGCCCAGCACAGCACTTAGCTACATCCAGCAAACAGTGATGTTGATGTCTCAGAATTTAATTGCTAGTAAAAATAAAAACATTCTAGTTAGTATAAACAGAAAAGACCTTATAACAAGGTCTTGGAGTGTCTCCTGGACCCCAACAGGGAAATGGAGCCAACACAGGCCTCTTTCCAGTCTCTACAGGGTTCCTTCAGGCTCAGCAGACCAGCTCTGCCTCTGAATCCACAGGTCACAATTTCCACCTCACCTCTCAAGTCAATTCCAAATTTCCTGGAGAGAAAATGGGATGGGCTCAGCTGGAATCTGGGATCCTCTCTGGTCTAATCAGCATGGGTCAGGGCATGGGAATTGCTTCAATCATTCATTCATCCAACAAAGATTATGGAGTGCCTGTTCTGTGTCAAGTCCATTCTAGGCAAGCCTCTGCCTGCAGGCAGCATAAGGCCAAGTTCAAGGGAGACAGACAAGAAACGCTGTCGGGACAACAAATGGCAAAAAGCATAAAAGAGTGCCAGGTAGGGACAGGGAATAAATTACCCTTTTATATAAGGTGGCCTGAGAAGGCCTCCCACATAAAGTGACATTTGGCAGGAAATTTGAAGAAAATTAAGGTCACAGGCAGTTAAGTATGTGAGGAATGAGTGCTACAGGCAGAGAAGCAGGTACCAAGGCCCTGGGGTGGGAGGAGGATGTAACAGGTTGAGGAGTGACAGGGAGATCAGCACTGCTAGAGAAAAGTTAACTGTAGTGGGAGTAGGAGTGGAGGTTAGAGAAGTGAGGGGGCCCAGACTGGATAGGATCTGTGGACTCTTGAGAGGTGAAGGACCAGGGGAGTTCTAGGTCAGAAAATTGTATAAGCCATCCTAGGCATGGCCTCAAATCCTCTGGGCTTCATTCCTCGTCATGAGCTCCTTGACTTGTGTTGCCCCAGCTCCTGACCCATTGCATGACTCTCCAAATGAGCCATATCCCAGCCACAGTTGCAGGAACCCTGCAGTTCTGCAGCCTGAGACTCCTCCAGGCCCTCTGGATCCCTCCCCCCACACTTGTGCCCTCAGAGTTCTTCAGACTCACCAAAGGGGTAAGTGATACCACCCAGAAATACAGAAGAACTGACACACCATGGGGTGAACTTTTATAGGTGATAAGAGAAAATTTGATGATAACTTGCTCCATCACCAGCATTTCATCAATCTATTTAGAAATAGCACAGTGGTCCTGCACCAAGAAGATATACTGTGACCAAGCCTTGAACTATACTTGTTATAAAAGTGTATATTAATCCACTCTCTCATTTGCTTTCCCTCTCTCCCTGCCCCATTCCTCCCTGCCATCACTCTTGTACTCTCTGTTAATGTGATCTCATATTCTCTTGCCTCTGAATCTGTTTTCTGGGAACCAGTTCTGAGGCAGCTGGTACCAGGCATGGCCCCTAAGAGCAGCCCGTCAAGATAGGATTTAGGAGCTGGATCGCCCACCATCTGATGACAATAAGGACCTCACTGCTGGTGGAAAGTGGAGTGGTGATAACTCTTACATACAGGGTTTCACAAATACTAAACAAGAACTGTGGTTCATGAGATGAGGTTCAGTAGTCTTATGGTTTGAGTCTGAAATGTCCCCCACAGGTTCATATGCTACAGGCTTGGTCCCCAGCCTATGGTGCTATTTTTGGAGGTTCCGGTAACTTTAGTTGGTGAGGCCTAGCTGGAGGAATTAGGTCACTGGGGGAAGATGTATGCCCTACAGAGCTATGTCTTGCCCTGGCCTCTCCCTGTCTCCCTCTCTTCTTCCTGGCTGCCATGAGGCAAGCATCTCTGCTCTCCTACTTCCTCTTTATCATGTTGCTCTGTCTTACCACAGGCCCACACTGATGGACTGGAACCTCTGAAACTGTAAGCAAAAATAAATCTTTCTTCTTTTTACTTGTTTCTCTCAGGTATTTGTCATAGTGATGAAAAGTCTAATGGAGGAAGTATAGGCATTGAGCTGTCCAGAAAATGTGGTACTTGATTGGTTTGGAGGAAATTATAATAAGGGTTGTGGTGCAGGTTGGTTGCTTTTCATAGCCTTGAAAGGCTTTCAAAAATAAAATGTCAGGCCCAGGGAAACTAATTACCAACTTAAGATATGTTTGGAATACCAGAGGGTCCCAACATCTTTAAAGGAAACACATTACCTGCTGCCACAAGGCAGACTATGCTGAAAATTGAGCCCAAGATCTGATTACTAAGGGGAAGCGCTGCAAAAGAGATCCATGCATAGTTATCGTAGGAGTCTTAAAGTCTGTAACAGGTAGAGAGTGAGACCCAGACACTGTAGGCAAGAGCATTCTTATAGATAAGCCCAAAAACCTTGAAATTCAAATTCCTCCTGAGCCATCCATGCCAGAAGAAGCAGCCCTCTCCTTTGACAGTAGAGAACAGACTTGTCTCACCTGGAGTCTGTACAATGACACTGCCCAAAGCAGTGGGAAAGTGAGGGCACATTCAGAAAGTATGAGGCTTGCTATTTGGGAGGCACGCAGTTATTTTTCATGATCAGCACTAATGTATGGCATTGGGAATAAAAAACAAATAGGATGAAGTAAAGGAAACAAGGGAAGTGAGACTAATGAGAAGGACAATCACTAAATATGTGGAAATCACCAGGAATTGGGACAGGGCAGTGTTGGAGAAAGAGTGCCTGGGGTTTAAGCATTTTCAGGGCTTGGTAGAGGGGAGTGGCTAGAGCTAGAGGCCGGTAGATGACTGTAACAGGAAGTGCCAAAGGGATATGGTCTGACGGCACAATTTCAAAGCAGCAGTTTGGGGGAGATGCACAGGAATGGATGATCTAAAAGTGGCAACAAAGAGTAAAGAGGACACACACCCCACCTACCAGGTCTAGTGGTTCAAGGGCTTCAGAGATAAGATTACAGCCACCTCTTGAAAGGGCCTGTGGGGAACGCAGTATCCTCGGGGTGGGGGTGGGGCTAGATTTCCATCAGAGTAAGAAGGTGAAAGGGAGCATTTAGGGACAAAGGTGAGTATATAGGATACTCTGCTGAGGAGTAGTCATAGATTAAAACAATGGAAAGTTTTCAAGAGTAGGGGGAGGAGATGTGGGGTCATATTAGGTAACATACAGAGCTAAATGATGAGTGGAGGGAGGAGAGGTATGCTGGGATTTGGGGATTTTGTAGTGACTAGCAAAAATACACAGCGTACCAACATTAGTCTGAATAGCTTCCAGGGCAGATGGTTGAGGTGAGGCTATGAGTTTTGGGAAGGAACCTTCAGGAACCTTCAGGAACATAAGGCTCTATGTTCCCTCTTTACCCTTGCCAAACACAGACAGACCTGGCTGCTGCAGCTCAGTCTCAAGAATCAAAGGAAGACATGGGCAGCATGTATAGTTGTGAGGTGGGAAGATCCCTAAAAGGTGAGCTGGGGGTCAGGGTTCAAATGGTAGAGCACCTGCTAGCTAGCACAAGTACTAAGTTCAAACTGTAGTACTGCCAAAAACAGATACCCCAAAAGGTAAGACTTAAATGCAAATTCTCACTCTGTCATAGCTAGGTGGGCTTCAACAACTTCCTGATAGTCTCTCAGCCTGTTTCCTTGTCTACAAAATAGAGTTAATCCTTACTTCATGAGATTATTATGAGGATCTGATATAATGTGGCATGAGGAGCCCACTCACCAAGCACTGGTTTTTTAGGAGGGTTGTGCACAGGACCTGCTCAGTCTGACCCAGACCTTTGGCTGCAGATCTCAGGTCTCCCAGTTCTTTCTTCAACAATGTCTGATGGAGTTATTTGGACTCTGAGCATTTATTTTTTAAAATGCCTAAGCTAGGAATGGGTGGAACCCACATCACGGAATAAACTATGCAGGTTTTCTAAAATGTTAACATATGTGTGGCACACTCCAAATACTCTACAGAATGGGTCTGAAGTTCTGCCTGGCCCTCCTCTAGGGTCTTAGTAAACCCCTAAGATAGAAATGACTAAGGTCATTGTTTCTATCCCCTGAGAATTCTCCTTTGTATTCAATACTGATTCATTCTAGACCAGTTACATCCTTGTATCAATGCTTGTCCATGCATTCAATGCAATAGTCCCCCAATTATCACAGGGGACACATTCCAAGAACCCAGTGGGTACCTGAAACTGTAGGTAGAACCAAACCCTGTATATACTATACTTTTTTCTAGAGATACATACACAAATTTAATGTTTTTTCCATATTAACTAAGCATTTATCACACTATGCCCATACGTTTGCAGCTTGAGTTATGACAGCAAAACTAGCACAATTTTCTTTTTCCTTCTTCACAATTTCAAAGATAGAAGATTCGCTCTGACTATAGATTTTCACAACCTCAGTGTACGATATTTTTCCTTCTTTAAGTAGAAAATTTTCAACTTTTTATTTAAAGGAAATGCTTCATAGCTTCTCTTTGACATATCTGAATTGCCAGCATCACTACTCTAGCTCTTTAGGACAATTATTAAGTAGAACAATGGTTACTTAATTATAAGCATTGTAGTCCTGCTACATTCAGTCTGATAACCAAGATGACTACTAAGGAGCAGGTAGTATATATGGTGTGGATACACTGGACAAAGGGATAAGTTGTGTCCCATACAGGACAGAGCTGGATGGTGCAAGATTTCAGCATACTACTCAGAATGGCTTATAATTTGAAGCTTATGAAGTAAATAAAACTTAAAAATTATTTCTGGAATTTTCCATTTGATCTTCAGACCATGGTTGACCATGGACAATTGAAGCAAAACCACAGATAAGAGAGAATTACTGTAAAATAGCTATTGAGTGCCCACTATGTGCCAGGACTTGTTTCAGACAGTTCAGGCAGGAAAACAGAAACCATAGTCAGAACTCCAAGGAGAAAGTCACTTATAAAAACTTTGAAAGAGCTAGAAGGACATATATTGATAAAATCCACTGCTATATCTTGAGAAGTTGCATAAAGCAAAGAAATTGCCAAATGGTCTTAGCTAAGCCTCCAGGATTAAGATGGGTGATTTGCAGGAAAACTCACAGTAACCATAGCAAACATCTCACATGTAACCAAGACCACACCTCACTGGAGAAACAATACATAGATCCTGATTCTCTTGTATCTTCCAAATCTTATAAGTATGCCATTGGCAGCATCAAAGTAGAAATTCTGAAGATGTAGCTCCCAAGCTTCCAACCCTTCTAAGGGCAAGAATGTGCAAAGAAGAAAGATGGAACTGCCCATCCAGCTGGCTCTATTCTAGGTGTGGGAGTATAATAGAAAACAAATAAGGCTCCTGCCTTCTTGGAGCTTATATTCCAGGGAGGAAGGCAGATAGTAAAATATATTTAGTAGATATAATATCATTAATAAATGTTAAGAAGATACGTAAATCTGGGTAAAGGGACAAGGAGAGACTGGAATGTTCTTTTAGTTAGGATGGTGAAAGACCTGAATCCAGTGAGGAAGCTCTGTGGCTGCCTAGGGGTGTTAGTCAGCTTTCCATCACTATAACAAGTACTTGATACAATTAAGTTACAAAGAGAAAAGGCTTATTTTGGTTCATGGTTTTAGAGATTCCAGTCTATGTGCAGGTAGACCCATGGCTTTTAAGCATTTGGTGGAGGTGCAGGATGGAAATGGTGGGGAGCACATGATGGATTACAACTGCTTACCTCATGACCAGGAAGCAAAAGAGAGGAAAAAGGGACCATGTTCACACAATCCTCTTCAAGGGCATACTTCCAATGACCTGAAGATTTCCCACCTCTTACAGGTGCTACCATCTCCCAATAGTGCTACTCTGGTAATTAAGCCTTTAACCTATGGGCCTTTGGAGAACATTTAAGATTAAAACTATAGTAAAGAGAAAAATGTTCCATACAGAAAGGATAGATGTCAAAGCACTGAGTCAGGGAGATGCTTGACCTGTTCAAGAAACAGCAAGACTATTGTGGGCAGAGTATAAGAAGTGAGGGGCACTGCTCTGGAAGCTGAGATCAGAGAGGCAGACAAGGTTGGATGGTGCAGGGTCTTGGGGACTATGGTAAGTGCTTTTCCCAAAGCATGATACAGTGGCATTTGAGAGAGAGTGGTAGATCTAACCAAATCATTCTTCCTATTGTGTAAGAATTGGGGCTGGGAGACAATGGGGAAACGGAGGTATGGGGCCCCATGAGAGGGCTTTGGTAATAGTCCAGGAGGGAAATGCTGTGGTTAGATCAAGGTGGTGGGTAGAAGACGTGGTAAGAAAAGGCCAGATTCAGAATCTATTGCACTTAGAACTGAACAGATTTGCTGATGGGTGGGAGATTAGGTATAAAAGAAACACGGCAGTCAAGGATGACTTCCAGAGTTTGGGCCTGAGCAACTGGAGGTGCCATTTACTGAGGAAAAGGCAATGGGGGCAGATAGAAACAAAATGTCTGACTCCCAACGTGTTCTGTTTAATGTCCACTTTACATATTCAAGTGGGGATCTGAGGTAGAAAAGTAGACGTACAGGGTGGATTTCAGGTGACAGTTCAGATCCAAGGGCAGACGTTTGGAAGTCATCAACCAACAAATGATGTTTGAAGGCAAGAGAGTGGGTGAAGTCACCCAGGGAGTGAATATTGACAGAAGAGTGAAGAAGCCAAGGACTGAGCACCAAGATTGATGTTGGTGGCAGAGTATCTTCAGTTGCTCCAAATTCATACTTAAAGCCAGAGCCTTGTCAGCTGTACCTTAGATCAGCTCACAGCCTTTCTATGACATCCCACAAGCCCAAGAGTCCATGCTTTTTTAGGAATACATCTGAGCCATTCCAGGGCGGGTCTGCTCCCAGATCCATCCCCACCCTTTCCAATCACCCCAGAATATCAGGAAATTACATCTCCCAGGCTCCATCAACCTCCAGTTTTCTAGCATATTCAGCCAATGAAAGGTACCTATAGAAGAACGAAGGGTGAGAAAAGGGGGAAATCTAAGGTATTTCTCCTCTTTTATTCTGCCAGTGGCTGGGTCTCTGGCATTGGTTGTACTTCCCCAGAACTCCTGTTAGGTAGCCCCCATCTGGCAGCTCTCTCTGAGGCTTCCGCTCCACTGGATAGCCTTGGTTTCTGGGCTTTGCTTACACCACACCCTCACAATGTACCTCTGTCCCTGAGAAATGTGGCAACTCATAACTGCTGCTAATCTGTAGAAGCTCCCCACAGTCCGTTACTTGGCTTCTCTCATCGCCAATCCCTGCTTTCAATTCCCTCCATTCAAAAGACCTAGAGTGGGTTATCTTCCTGGAAGGACCCTAACTAACACAAGTTGTTAGGACATCTGAAAGCAATCTCCCCTATCACAAATAAGTCATTGACTCTATGTCACTTCCCACGTCACACTAATGCCACCTTGTCTGGCTTTTAGCCACCTATGTCTCCCCAGAGTTCAGGTTATGCAGTATAGAGGAAAGAAAGTAAGAAAATTTCCCTCCAATATTTGCCGGGTTTACTCTCTGAGCCCTTCCTTCCATCTGTAAAATGAATGTCAAGATCTCTTCGTTACAGAGCTGTGGGATCTGATGTGATAATGGATGGGAAGGTTCCTAGTGTCTGGCATACAGGGGACTCAAAACATGTCAATATTCCCTGTTGAGGGTAATCCCCACACTGCTTAGTATTCATTCCCTCATTCATTGATTCGTTCATCCCTCACTCATTCATTAAGTTTATAGGCATTTATTGTGCATCCGTTATGTACCGGACAACACTGTGGGGAATTCACAAATGAGTCAGACGCAGTCTTGCCTTCAGGGACAAGAGGAGATTAGATGTGTCCATCAGTGACTGTCATACACACAGAATGTGGCACAGGAAAAACGCCAACTGGCCTACAGAAACTGAGAGGAAGAGCGTCCTTTCCCAAGGATCAGCAATGATTTTATTGTGGTTATTTTTCTGTCATGAGTCCCATTGGAACTGTAGATCCTGTTGGGGATAATGTTTTTAAAATGCAGAAAATAATATCCATAGGATGATAAGTAGAATCAGCTGTTTTGAAATATAGATATCAAAACATTTAAAATCAAATCTGAAAGGTGAAAACACAAGCATTTCTTTATTAGTGTATTAAACAGAAGGATCTAGTGGTATTCTTAAAACAGCTATACCTTCTGGGTAGTAAAGATTGGCCATCCTTAACTCAAAAATCCAAATTCTGAAAAAAAAAATACTCCACTATCTGAAACCCTTCTGGTCCCAAGCATTTTTTTTTTTTTTTTGCAGTATTGGGGTTTGAACTCAGAGCCTCACATATGTTAGACAGGTGCTCTACTACATAAGCCAACCTACCAGCCCACCAAGCACTTTGGATAAGAGGTACTCAACTTGCATAAATTATATTTCAAGCAACTGTAATACCTGTGTTTGCTACTGGTGCCAAAGTTCCAGCATGGCTAATTCTATTGTAGTTTGTTGTCTACATCCACAACAGAGGGAAATGCTACATTCCAGTTAGAGGTTAGTAAAAATAAAGATGTAACTGCCTTCCCTGCCTTTCCCCTTCCCACTCACAAGTTCCCAAATTTATCCATGGACCCCAGCTGAAGAAAGCCCTGTCGTGGAATGGAATATTACACCGTTGTGAAGAACCTGAACTTTGGACTCAGGTAGCCTAGCTTCTAATCCAGGCTGCAGCACTCAGGTCACCAGCTTTGTGACCTCTCAGGTGACAGTCTCCTCATCTGGAAAATGAGAGGTATCTGACATTGCTCAGCTGTCATTGGGGTGAGAGGAATAGTATATGGACTGACACAGCACAGTGCCTGGACACTAAGATGTGCTTAGTGGGCAGCTGATTGATCAACACAGGAATCAGTCATACTGAGCCCGTCTGTGTGCAGCCAAGGCAGACGGATTCTTCAGTGACTTCATAATTCAGAGACCATGTTCTCATTCAGAAAGCTGTAGCTGGCCAGGGGCCTGGCTTCCATCTGAGAGAGAAAGCTGTAGTGATGCCCTGGTTGAAGGGGTAGGACCATGTGAGACGTCGCAGGGGCAGGGACTGGTCAGCTCCAAAGGCACTCCAGAGGCTTACTCGAGGCACGCACCTACCCAGGTGGGCTGACGTTAGATTACAGATATGGCTTTCCCCCTTTTCAGTGATTCTCCGATAATCCCACAGTCGCTGCAGAGTAACACCTGCTCACCTTAAACAAACATTTACGGCCTTTTAATTTTTTTATCTAGCCCCTGCCTGTCGTGCCATTCCTACCTCACAATTTTTCTTGGCACTCACTCTCTACTTCTGTGAGAAGGAACTTCTAGATGTCCCAATGCACCCCTGGAATTACTAGCTCTTAGTCTTTACCCACATTGGTCCCTGCCTGAGACCCCTGTCCCCTCTGCAGTTCACATCCTCCCCTTTCCCTCTACTGGGACCTCTTCCAGGAATGGCCTGCTCTCCTCCAAGCTACCAATAGGCCTCCCCAGGACCTGACTTCACTCTGCACATCTTCATCAGCTACAACCAGGCTTTACATCCTGGCCTGGTGAATAGCCACTGTGAACAGAGCCTATGAATGCCTCAGGTCTCCCCCAGCCACCGCTCACAGAGTGCCACATCCAGGACAGACTCAGGAAAAGGACCACTGGACCTGAGACATCTCCCAAGGGCCCTACGATGCTGGGCACCTGGCTGTCTCTGGGAGCCCAAGCATCCCTCATCCAAGGGCCTCTTGGCCATCCATCCATATAGATATTCACTCAGCAAGCATTTACTGCAAGCTGACTATGCCAGGCACTGTTCTAGGGAATACAGCAGTGACCACAACTGGTAAAGATCCTGCTGTCATTATAATTTACATTCTAATGAGAGGAGGAATAAATAAATTAAATAAATGTGCAGAGTTATCAAGTTCTCTGGAGACTAGAAAAACAGGAGCAGGAGAGGGGAGCCCCGGGGTTTTGTCTTAAATAGAGTAGTTGTGGAAAGCCTTACTGAGAAGATGACAAGTACATAGGCAATGTAACCGAGGAGGGAAGGGGACAGTCACTCAGAGATCTGGGGGAGGAACATTTCAAACAGAAGGAACACTGTATGAGTTTCTCGTTGCCGCTATGAAACATGATCACAAACATTTGAAAACATTTGCTTTTTTTCATGGCTGAAAACAACAGAAATTTGTTCTCCTGTAGTTCTAGAGGCCAGATGTCTAAAAGAAGTCTTTCGGAGGTAAATCGGTTCCCTCTGGAGTCTCTAGGGGAAGCTTCTCCTCCAGCTTCTGGTGGTTTCAGCATTCCCTGGCATTCCTTGGCTTGTGGCTGCATCGCTATAATTTTGGCTTCCTCATCACACTGTCTTCTCTTCTGTAGTCAAATTTCTCTCTTCCTACCACCTACAAGGACACTTGTGATGACATTGGGCCCACTCAGATAATCCAAGATCATCTCCCATCTCAATATCCTAAATTTAATCATTTTGCAAACTCCCTTCTATCATAGAAGGTGACACAGATTCCAGGGGTTAAACAAGGATATCTTTAGGTGGGAGGGGGGCCGTTACTCAACTTGCCTCACAAGGTTGGGGTTGTGACTCACACAGTAGATTCCTTGCCTGGCAAACTTAAGGCCCTGATTTCAAACCCCCCCAAAAAAACAAAACAACTTGCCTCAAACAGTAAATGCAGAGGCCCAGAGATAAGACCACACCTGGGGCATTTGAAGGAGACCAAGAGGAGGATTGTAGCTGGAGTGAAGGGAGTCAGGGCAGAACACTGGAAGATGAGGTCCCATGTATGGCAGAGACTAGGGTGAGTGGGACCCCTGCATCAGTTGACATCAGCACTAGCTGCTGTGTCACTAATGCCTCTGAGATGTCAGAGGCTTATTAGGGTACAAGTGTCTCTGCTTACCTCTGGCTTCACCTTCTAAGTAATTCGCAGGTCCTCTGGGCCTCAGATGTGCCTTGGATTTCCTCAAGTCCAGCAGGCAATGGGAGGAGAGAAACAGCAGGCACCTCTCTAGAGATGTTAGCTCCAGGCCTGGAAAGGGTGGACATTACTAATGATCAGAGGTAGTCACACAGCCTCACCTAGATGCAAGGACAATGACAAACATGGCCTTTCCTTATGTCCAGGAGAGAAAAACATGAAATGATTTTGAAATTCCTTCGCCCTGGGGGACAGCATAAGAATGTTTATTTTTGGGAACCCTTTGGAAATGTTGAGCAGAAAAGTGACATGATTCGATTTAAAGTTTAGTAAAAACACACACTCGTGGAGATGTTCCATATCCTGACTATGGTGGTGATGGTGAACTTGACTCTTTGCGTTTGTCAAAACTCATTGAATTGTACACTTAAAATCTGCAAAATTTATTGTAAACTGTATCTCAGAAGAGCTGATATTTTTAAGAACCTCAGATTGCTATTTTTAGAAGAAATTGGGCAAGGGAAGCAAATGGAGAAGCAGGAATAAAATCAGGGGGATGAGTTGGCAGGCTCTTGCTATAATCTTGGCCCAGGGACCTAGTTATGGAGGTGGCAATTTGAGGTAGGGCTTGCAGGTGACAGCTAATGGGATTTGCAACATAACAGACATAGCAAGCAGAGTTAGGGCACAGGCTTCAGACCCAGGCTTCCCAGCAATCCAGTCCTACACTTTATTATGATCTTGAGCAAGTGGCTTCATAAATTTGAGCCTCAGTTTCTTTGGAAAATGGGAACAATTAATATTAATAATGACTTCGTAGGGTTGTGAGGATGCTAAAATGACATAATGTATGAATGATACTAAGCAGGGGTCTTACTTGAGGTGAGCACTGGACGGTTGAGTCCAGTGCCTTATCATGTATGTCATCTCTACAGCTGGTCTTGATCAAACACCTCCAAGGAGAAGTGCTCTGTCCCACCTGAGGTAGCCCAGCCGTTTTGCACATAACTCTGATGTTTAAAAAGTTCTTCCTTAAATTGATGTAATTGAGTTCCCAACACTTAAAATCAAAGAACATTACACAATCCAATCTTTCACAGATGAAGTAAGGGGCTTGCTCAAGGCACTCAGTAGCAAGCTTTAGGGCTCACTTCCATGTGGTGACTGCCTCATCAGACTGCAGATTCCTTACATCACAGAGTTGAGCCTAAAACCCAGCTGAGACACTAAGAAAAGAGAGGGTTAAATTATGTTTCATGGATAGAGGCTCCTCAACTTACAATAAAGTTACACCTTAACAAACCCATCATAAGGGCTGGAGGAGTGGCGCAAGTGGTAGAGCACCTGCCTAGCATGCATGAGGCCCTGAGATCAAACCCCAATACTGCCAAAAAAATGGAGAAAACCCATCATAAATTGGAAATACTGTAAGTCAAAAACACATTCACTACACCTAATCCTCTGAACATCACAGATTTACATCGCAGGACATTGTAGAGTACGAGTTATTTATCCCATAGCCCGTTGGGAGCTGATGTACACTGCTTCTGCCCGGGCTAATGAAAGTATCCAGCCACGTACCCACTAGCTGGGAAAAAATAAGAATTCAAAATCTGAAGCATGATTTCATTTTGATACTGAGTGCATATCACTTTTGAAACACTGTAAAGCTTAAAAATTATAAATTAAGCCTGGACTTGGTGGTCCACTCTGTAATCCCAGCTGCTTAGGAAGTGGAGATAGGAGGATCACAATTGGAGGTCAGCAGACACAAAAGCACAAGATCTTTTCTGAAAAACAAACTAACAGCAAAGGGCTGGGGGTGTGGCTCAAGTGCGAGGCCCCAGGATCAATCCCTAGATAAGCCATTAAGTCAAAACATCGGAAATTAGATCTGTACTGTTTCCCAAGACAGAGAAGTGTATGATACATTTGAGAAAAACTGTTACTCTCCAAAACTATTATAAATTTACAGTCTTGATGCTCGTAAAAGTAAAATTTTGCAATTGGTACAGCTAACTACCCAAGAAACACACACACACAATAAAAGACATTTTCTAAAAGAATAGAGTGAGCAGACAAGTGATTAAGAGCTACTGAGTGATCAGACAGACCTGGCTTTCCATCCTGGCTCCACAAAATAATAAGCTATCTTCCCCAAGCCTCAGTGTTCTTATCTGTAAATGGGGAAGACCTGAGGACTGATCCCGTGACACTGTTGTGCAGGTCTGACGAAACACACGCAAAGTATTCAGCGCAGTCCTGGCACTAGGCGCCTGCTTGATAAATATTTGCTATTTCTTTTCTTTCTCCCTTTCTTCCTTCCTTCCTTCTTTCCCTTCTCCCAAGTTGGCATAAAAATATTTTCTGTTTCCTAGCTTCCAATTAGATATTGATTACAGTATCTGATTGAGAATGAGCACTTAATAAAAGTAAATAAGTTCTGACATTTTATTTTTACTCTTGAATAAAAATGCTCACCATCCTCCTGAAAATGAGCCGTCACATTTTATTTAACAGCAGAAAAGATTTGTACATTTGGCCCTGCAAGAGCCAAGGAATCTATTTTCATTATAACAGACATTGATTTTGCATTAAAAAGTCTCATTATTTGAGATAATGACTGCTGGGCTCCTTAGTTATTCTTTTGGTTCCTAAATCATTAAAACTCTAACATTTAAAGAGAAAGTGGGATTGCAGTGGTTCCCAAATTGCTACCAATGAGTGATTCCATAGGTGTCCTCCTCACGGACAAGACTCAAGACCCACACGGTTAAGTCCAATTCCTTCTGCACTTCCAAAACTCCAAGTCAGACTTGGTTCTTTAACAATCATTTCCCAAAATGAAAAAAGAGAAGAAGAAAACATGTCTAGAATCTGTTCATGTTCAATCAGTTCTTCAGACAAATCTTAATTTTAAAGGAGCTGGGAAAAAAAAAAAGAGGAAGCATAGTTTGTCCCCAGACATGGTGGCCATGGCAGTAGCAGAGGTACCTGGTGGCCTACCAGCCACCACCAGCAGGATGAATTATTGATTCAGGGAAGAATCCTCCATGGAAGGTTTTCCAGTCGTAGTCTCTGAGTCAGAGCATTTATACGGCCTGAGACCAGCTGGACATCTCCTTGGTAAGCCACGTGTGATACAAGTGAGTTTTGCAGAATTTCAACCTCATGCACCGATTTGGATAATGTATGCTTTCAGAAGCCATGGCTGGGCTTTGAACAAACTGTAATCCTATCTGAATTTCAACTTCCCAGGACTGTGAGGAGGGAGAGGAGAAACCCAGAACCAAGGGGCTTTCTGAAGCAGCGTTTCCGTGTGGAGTTTAGCAATGCGGACATCTGAGCAGAATTCACTGTTTCCTGGTTCATTAACAGCAGCACAAGGAAGGCAGGCAGGAAAGGTGGCGAGCAAATCATAAAATATGAAAGGACTTCCCTGGAAATTGGCATCCATGCGATTTATTCAATTCAGACCCAGGCTCAACTATTTGAAAATAATTGAATAGTTGATACCCACTGCCATTTGTAAGTGATAGGAACACAGGCTGGAGGTGGAATGGCGGGAAGTGCTGGGAGGGATTTGCCATGTCCCAGTTCACAGCCCTCCCAGCCTCCTGGAAGACAAAGGGACCTCTCCCTGGCCCCCACCTTGTAACAGGCTCCCTCTCACACCACTCCCATCTACCCAGATGCAGCATCTGCAGAGCCATGATTACCTATGGAGGTGATTTTCCATACATATTTACCATTGTGTCCTAAGCATTTTCCCTTAGTAAAAACCACCGATTTTTAAACTTTAGAGAAGTAGTGCATACTCATGCAAAAAATACAAGCAATATAGAAATATAGTGAACATCTTCCGTGTCCCCACAGAGACACCCATCCCCTAATATGGCTACTGTTTATCCTTTCAGACATTTTTCTGTTATCTATAAACACACATGGGCACGCACACACACACAGACTTTAAAACACTGTATAAAATAAAATCCTGTCAGGCATGATAGTACAGCCTATAATTCAGCATTCTTGAGGCTGAGGCAGGAGGATCGTGAGTTTGAGGCCATCCTGGGCCCTGTCTCCAAAAGAAAAACCCAAAAATTCTATTTCACAACTTTTTCATTTAACAATGTGTGCATATGTTTCCACGTCAGTCCATGTAGGGGCAACTTTTGTCTTTTTATCAATCTATCCACCCCATTGCTTATTTTATTTCTCCTTCCACTGCCAGGCAGGTAGAATATTTGCAGTGTTTATTACAGTATACACATACACACATCTAGGCAAACATGCCTGTAGAATTGATGCCCAGCAGTGAGAACGCAGAATCCCAGTGTGTGACCTGAAAGCATTTCCCATATTGTTCCAGGCATCCCAATTATTATGTTTAATATATACAGCCCCACCTTGTGAATTCAACTTCGCCAACTCACATCACAGAAAGGAAAATAAATCTGTTTCCAGTGATTTTGTCTGCCACTGCCTTCAGAGAGAAAAAGGGAAATAACTTGGTGAGCCCCTTTGGAGTTGGGTAGGAAGACCTCAACCCCAGGGCATGGTCTGGATAGAGATGGTAAAACCAAGAGAGAGTTGAATGGTGGATGGAATTTGAAGTTGCCTAAAGGACCTAGGTTTGCTGGTGGGGAGAGGGGGTGAGAGAGGGAGTTCACAGGAAGATAAGAATAGTGGCAACATGGCTGACACTGTGGGGTCCTGAGAAAGAAAGGACCTACAGGCAGAACTTGCACACCATGGGTTTTGGGTGATGGCTTTTCAGGACCCTGGTGTCTGATCTTGACTTACAAAGCATGATTTGAGCTGTGCTGTCAGTGATGTGTCTTTGAAGCTGAGGAGCCTCCCCTGGGGGACAGAGGGACATCCCTGATTGGAGCCTTGGCTGATTTCCATGGAAAAGATCCTCCTAGCAGGAGTCAGTCAGCTCTGGCCACCTCCAAATGCCCTTTGATTGTCTTATAAACCATTGACAAAATTCTGCCCCATCTGACAGCTGTGGCCAGAGGACTCTCTTTGAGAAGAAGAAATCAGATTGGTTCAGCCTGGAGTGTAAGGATCAGCAAGTATAGGTGGGTGTCACAGGGTCCCCAAGTGGGTTAGGAAGCCAGCTGCAGTGCAGACTGAGAAAAGAATGGTAAGCCCCCTTGGGAGTCCAGGGGGATGGTTTGGGGGACTTCCACCTTGGGGAAAGTACCCCTGGTGTCCCACTTTGGGGTAGTCTCCTTTCCTTGCACACTTGAGCCTTGCCCAATCCTTGTTGTTTCAGCTAGGGCCAGGATGAATGCCCTGAGCAAGTGAGCCAGACTGCAGGGTAGTCCTGTCTGCTGCTCTGCCACACCACTTCCTGTCCTGACCTTTACCCCTCTGGCCACTACTCTGCTGTCCCTGCCAGTCCCCAGACACATGCTGTACCCTCCCAGCCCTGGCCATCCCCCTAGGCTAATCACGACTATATCCCTTCCTTAAGAACCAATCAAGTGCTCTCTCTACAAAATTCTCACCAGAATTTTCTTCCCACACCCACGAAGCCCCACAATCTTTTGTTTAAGTGGTTTCCTTACCATTAATTCCCTCTGTCTCCTCACAGTCTGGACAACTCCCTGGAAGAGGAGACCCTGCCAACCACCTCCCTGACCTCAGACACCGCAGCTTTGTAAGCTGGTCTTGATCTAGGAAGCCGGCTATGTACCCAGAGTCCTGTCCCAGCCCTAACAACCTCCATGCCATGGTCCTGGAGCCTGGGCATTTGCAGGTTTATTTCAAGAAGACCTCATGTCCATTTGCACATCAAGGGGAGAGGGTGGAACTAGGCTCTTCCCCTCTTTTTCTGGTTTTATTTTTTCATTTTGTTTTGCTTTTGTTTGTTGTGCGTTTTTTAACCATCAAAAGAGGAGCCACTGAGGACGCCATCCTCATGTTATAGATAAAGAAACTGAGACTCAAAGGTCAAGGACTAGGGCAAGTCACACAGGGAATGTGGCAGCTTTGTGCTATGTTCACTTAGCAAAGCTGGAACTCCCCAGAACTTCCTTCCCATGAGGTTCTGGGTTGGGATAGCCACAGGGGAACATGCATGAGATCTGGAAAGCCAAGTAGAGTGCAGCCTCGGGCACTCTCAGGTCTGTGTGGGATCAGGCGAGGCCACAGGTCATGCAGTACAACCCAACCTGCTAGCTCACCTGTGGGCTTAGGCCAGAAGCCGGACAAGTGGCAACTCCAGACTCTGCTGGATCTTTGGCTGCATCAACGAGCTGCATGCCAGGTTAGTGCTCAGCTTCACGTCAAAGCAGCCAGTTCCTGGGTCACCCTTTTCATCCATTGGAGGCTTAGAGTCAGTGGGAGGCCAGCCAGGCCCAGTGAGACCCAGACATGGATGGTTTTCAGAGGGTCCTCCTTTGGGCATGCTCCTTCTTGTGAGTTGCAAGCTTTGTGCTTTCTTGCTGTTTCTTCTTCCTGGCCATCTTCCCTCTTGCTGCCAGCCCATGTAAGACACATGGGTATAGACTGACATGGCTACCTCACAGTTCCTATGACCACAAAGGCCTCAGCCTTACTGTGAAGCTCTTGGCCACTAGCTCACAGTAGTTCTGCTTCTCTGTTGGATCCACAGCTGATATAGGAACCCAACTGCTGAACTGACAGCCAGGATTCCCGCCCCTGCTCCTGGCTCCTTGCCACTCTTAGGAGCCAGAGAGGCAGCGCAGGCCCCAGGCCCTCCACAGTGAGATCACTGCTCTGTCACAGGGCTGTCTCTCAGATGTTTCCTCAGGACAGTGACCTTCCCCAAACCATCCACACTGTCCCCAGCAGGCTCCAGGGACACACAGTCCTACCTATTCCTCATACAAGCCCCAGTAGCCTGAGGACAGACATATTTTCTTGGCTCCACATCTTCCTCTGGAAGGCTATTTCTTTCTCCAGGTCCTCAGGCCCATAACCCCAGAGCTGCCTCAAAAGCCTGCTGCCCTAGGGACTCTCTTAATCCGAGAGGTAGGATATCACACCATACCACCAGCTAGGACATTGCCCAAGCAAGTCTTGGGCCAGCCCTTCCCACAGCAAGGCTGAGCTGAGCCTTATCACTGCCCACCGTGGTCAGGGCTCCTGCAGTCTGGCAGGACAGGTTGGCATTGAGTAAGGGACTAAAGAACCAACTCTTTCCCTTTCCTCCTCCTCCTCCATTCCTATCTCCAGAATGTCCCAGGTGGCCCAGGAGACTCTCCTTTCTCAGAAGTTCCTTCTGAGGGCAAAGGTCATAGTGAAGCTGTGGAAACAGATGAATCTGGGTTCAAGTTTCTTTCTTTTTATTTTTTTTGCTGGGACTAGAGCTTGAACTCAGGACTTCACACTCGCAAAGCAGGTGCTCTACCACTTGAGCTACACCTTCAGTCCATTTTGGTCTTGTTATTTTGGAGAAGGGGATCTTGCAAACTATTGAAACACAATCCTCCAGATTTCAGCCTCCCAAGTAGCTAGGAGTACAGACGGCATCCACCCACACACAGCCAAGTTTCTTGATGCCATTTACTAGCTCTGTGACCTTAGAGAAGTCACATAACCTCTCTGAGCCTTAGACACCTCGTCTATCAAATGAGGATATTACTACTAACCTGACAAGGATCTTGTGAGGATGAAATAAGGAATTGTATGTGAAACACATGGCCCAGAACCTGGCTTGTTATAATGTGCCCTGTAAATGGAAGCCACTATTCTTATTAATATTGCTGCTGGGTTTTTTTTAAATCACTAAACTACGTGCTCCATATGGGCAGGGACGCTGTCTGACTTGTTTTCTCCACACTTAACACAGGGCCGAGCACGCAATAGCTCTCAGTGCCTACTTGGTAAATGAGTGAATAACATATAAATGCTAACAGACTGAGCCGGCATGTATTGTGAACGAAGTCAGCAGGGCTGAGGAGAACTTAAGGTTCCATTAGAACCCTTTTTGTTGCATTTGAGCATCCATGCCCTCTTTAAGATTGTCTTTGACCACTTGCTGACTACTGACCACACACAGTAACTATACTGCAATTCCTCCCTGTGCCAAAGACATCCATACCTGCCTGGGAGCACAGCAAAAGCTCACCTTCAGGTGCAGCTCTGACCCAGCACACAGTTCTTCTTCACAGAGAATGCAAATAGGCTCCAGTTCAATTAAAAGACACACTTATTAATATGCTCCACTTAGTAGATGAGGAAACTGAGGCACAGGAGGTTAAGTCACTTGCCCAAAGTCTAAAAGTAGGCTTTTAGATGCACTTGTCATATACGGATCATATACACTCCGTAAGGTAGCTATTCATATCCTCATATAGTGCTAAGGAAGCTGAGACTCACAGAGTCTAGATCTTGCCTAACTTCACACAGCTAGCACAGCAATCTTTTATCATATCAATTTTAGAATCACTGGATTCTACATTGGTACATCAGGAAAAAGTTGCATAGAGTTCAATTTAAATTGACTGACCTTTAAATTGACTATGTAATGTTCTTGATACACAGTCCAGTGCAGTTATTTTGTCTAAATACATACACTCAGGTTTAGGATTGATGCGTTGCTCTGAGGGGACGCCTAAGGGACAATCTTCAGGACATGAAACCACTGAACTCCTTAACCCTTAGGTCCAACAGCCCTGATCCAACTAAGGCAGGAATGAAATTTGGAGTGTTTCTGCCAGGTCTGCTTATTTGCAATTTCATGATAGCGCCACCAGTCTTATTCTACACGAGTAGATGTCATTGTAGGACTGGTTAAATGAATAAGGTATATAAAAGCACCTGCACAGTGACGGGCATACAATAGGTGCTCAATATATGTGTGCTAGATTTGAATCTGAAAAAGCTAATTCATGCTGCAAACGTACATCTCATGTCCACAAGGTGCTAGACACCACGCCAGGCATCCAGGGAGTAGCAGTGAACACAACTTCCATGCCTTTCTGCCTTGCATCCTGGTCAAGGAAACACATGCTAAGCAGATAAGCTAGCAGGTATGTAAGAGTCACATTGAGCTAAGGGATGGGAGGGAAAATTCATGGATGGGGGTTAGAGAACAGGCAGGGAAGGCCTTTCTCTCAGAGGTGACATTTCATCAAAGACTGATCTGGCCTGGCCAAGTCAGTCTACACTCCCACACCATCCTGCCAACAGCAGAATGGGAACTGGGAAGGGATGCTAATGTCAGTGTTGAGGCTAAACATGATTCTGATCAGGCTAAACATGAATCAGCCGGATGCTGATTCAGACTCAGACCCCTGCCTGCTGACTGATGCAGGGCCCATGGTCATGTACGCCAACCCAGGTCCTCTGCTAGGAAAACAAAACAAAACAAAAACTGTTTCACTGCTGTGAAATAAAACAGCAGTGACTGGAACCACAACATTTGATTCTAGAATCTCCTGATGTCTCTGTGGCACCAGGCTCTGGAGCCAGGAAGGGTCCTCCAACACAGCAGCTCTTCACATTCACCAAGTGATCGCACTCATCATCTCATCTGATTAATTTCCTTATTCCATAGGCAGGGAGCTGGGCATCCAGAGACTAAGAGACTCCCCAAACCACAGGCAGCCATCAGTGTAGGAGTTTAGAACTCACATCTCCTGACCCCGGGTCTGGTGCTCTTCAAAAGGCCTCCTTGCAGTCTGTGGGTAAGCCAAAGCTTTGGTTTGGTTGGGGTCATCCACACGGCACATGCACTTGGCTCTGTGCAGGACCTGGCTCCCAGAGGAATGTGGTGGAGGACAGGATGAGGATGGCCTAAGGAGATGTCAGCTGTGACCATTGAGCCCAGGAGACTGACCTCAGCACGGGTACGCAGGTAAGGAGGAACCACCACAGCAAAGCTGGGCAGCAGATGACAGAAAACCACTTCTATCTTGCCCTAGCTTTGTCTTTGCTCCACATCCCTGGGGGCCTACATCTTATACCCAGCTCTAAAACTGTCTGGGGGGAGCAGGGGTAGTCTGTCTTTCTTGAGAGCCCTGGGGCTCTTTCCTCACATTATTTCCTTCATGTGACCATCCTGTAAGGTGGTAACTCTCATCTCCACTTTACACAGGAGGGGGCTTAGGCTTCAGCAACTTTCATAGCAGCCCCTTTCTACCCTCTAACCCCAAGTCACCACCCAGTGGCACAGCCAAGATTCCTGCCCAGGCCTGCTGGAGCAAAGCCATGCTGTAGAAGATGTGTCTCCCAGGTGGCCAATGGGAGGGATCCTTTAGGTTCTAGGCCAGGCCACATGGTTATCTGGATTGATAGCCAGTTCCCCACATCCTGTAACCCCCTCCCTGCCAGCCTGTTCCCGCCCTCTGGATGCAGCAGGGAGTGAGGCTGGGCGCTAATTTACACTTGTTTAACTACAGCTGCCGCCCACCCGCCATGTGTCTATCCGCCATTTATTGCACTTTCCAAAGCCCTGCCCAGCACTCAGGGGCATTTCCTGCCTGCACTAATGGAGGAGAATAGACGTATTATATGTGAATAATGGATTATGATGATACAATTTGGGTCTCTTAGCTCTCACCGAGCCTAGGCTGGCCTTGCATTATTGATAACTTACACACACCTTCCCAAGCGTGTTTATGTAAATATTTAATAGGGAAAGCAAGTTAACCCATTGGTTTCAGCCCTTTCCAGAGCACTGGAAGTAAAGGCTATGGAGGAGTGGAGGTGATTGAGAGACACCCCCCAACAGGAAGAGATGATGAGATGGGTCCCTTTGGAAAAACTGGTAAGTTCCAAAAATGTTCATGTGGTCACAAGGAGTTTGTGGCCTGGAGGTTTGTGACTTTCAAAGAACTAAAAGCAAAGAGTGGGTCAGCCTTGTCACAGCCTTGGTCAAGAAGCCAAGTTGACATGACCAGAATGATGTGGGCAGTGAGGGATTACTGGAGTGCAGCTGGTGTGTGTATGCTAGAGGTGTGTATGGGGGGGCTTGTCCTCACCACTGAATAAATCAAACCCTTGCTTCCCACTTCATGTGACCAGCTTCCAGGGCTTTCCTATGGCTTCCATGTTTCACACTCCATTTCTTGTTGGAAGGCAATGCTTTAGAGGCCACCCAGGTGTCAACCTGGCTCCACCACTTTCCAGCTAAGTGACAAGTGACTTCATCTCCCTTTGCATTGGTTGTCACATCTTTAAAATGGGGGAATGATGTACTTGCTTCCTAGGTGCTCTTAGGCTGGTGTGGGGGTTCTGTGAGAACACATTGTCAATGTGAAGTGCCCAGCATGGGGTGGGGACTCAATGGTGCCCATTGTCATAGAGCAGCAATTATAAGATGCCTACCCAGCTCTTCTCAAGAGTCTTCATGCCGTGACATACACTAATTGGCAGTGATTCTTGGCAGTATGAAAAATAGCTGTGCCGCCTAGATTTAATGAAATCTGACTATTATTTTTCTAATATTGTATTCCTGTCCCCTATGGGATGTCACAAGGGTGGGCATGTACCCTTCTGCTCATGCTGAGGGTAAAGGATCAGGCAGAGTCAGGATACCTGAGGTGGCCTCTCTTCCCATCCCACCACCACCCTAGATGCCTGTCTCCTCTCCAGCTTATCTGTCTCCCGTTCCCCTCCTGAACTGCCTCTGACAACCTCAGAGCACCCTCCCTCGAGCTGCCAAGCCTTTGCACATGTGGGCTTCTCTGCCCCCAGTGTTCTTCTTCCCCTTGTCTCCTAGAAGCCCTGACTGTTTCACAACTCGGTCATCACCTCCTCCACCAAGCCTTCCCTCATCTTAAAACTGAAATGGCTGGCTTGTTCTGCCTGCCACCAGACTTGCAGGTTCCACAGTCCCAGTGGCAGGCACTGTGTGTGACAGATTCTCTGTATGCCCAGCCCCTCCTCCACACAGGCCCTGTTCTGGGTGCTGGGGGAATACTGCAGTGCACAAGATGGATCACAGTCTGTGCCCTCAGGACTTAGTGCACTATAGGGAAAGGACAGATAGTAAACACCAGAAAGGTCTGGGAGGAGGGAAGGAGCACTGGGAGGACAGAGAGGGTGTGGTTTTTAATAGGATGGTCAGGAGAAGTGTTCCTGAAGATAGCATCCCAGCAGAAGAGTCTGAGGGAGGCAAAACGAATGAGAGTGAAAGGCCCGAGGTAGGAGGGCACTTGCTATGCTCAGAGGAAGCAAGAAGGCTATGTGGGAGTGAGGAGGCTTAGCAAATTGTGCAGAGCCTTGCTTTTGGCAAAGACTTCCCTTTTGCTCTACAGAGATGGGAGCTGTTGAATAATGGGCAGAGGAATGACCAGTCTGCCTTGTATCAGGAATCATGTCCAGCTCAGACTACAGGGGACAAGGACCAGAACAGGGATGCCAGTGAGACTACTGCTGCAAGAACCCAGATAAGACATGACCTTGAGGCCTTATCCTGGGGTGGAGGCACAGAGGGGGTGAGACATGGCCAGGCAGTCAGGTTCTGATAGTGGGTAAAGATGGAGCTGACCAGATTTCCTGGTAGATTAGCTGTTTGATCTGAATGAAGAACAAAACTGAGGAGGACTCAAAGGAGCCATCCTTAACTGGAAGGGTGGAGTTGCCATTAACTGAGGTGGGGAAGGCTGTAGCAGGTTTGTGGGAGGAAAATAAGAGTCCTGTTTGGGATGTGATATTAGACGTACCAAACTTGAGATGTCTACTGGACACCCAAGGGTAGGTCTGAATGGGCAGCTATATTGGAATCTTGAGTCAGAGAGGGTTATGTATGTCGGTGTTGCCAGCATGCAGATGGATGAGATCACATGTGGAAAGTGAGGCAGAGAGAGACACCAGGGTCTGAGCCCAGGAACTGCGATGGGTCAGGTAGGAAGGGAGGAGAGGCAGCACAGGACAGGAATGAAGTGGCTGGTGGGGTCGGAGGAAAACTCACTTGTTGAAACTTCAATGCACCAGAGCTATAATAAACAATCGTGATGAAATTTTATCCATTATGAGTATGCACGCTGTTAGACACTTCACATGTAGTTTTTCCTTTGATCCTGAGATGTAGGAATTCTCATTCCCATTTTACAGGTAAGGAAACTGAGACTCTGAAAGATGAAGCTGCTCCACCAAGGTCTCATGGTGAGTCATTGCACAGCAGCGGTAAACCCAAGCTTCACGTCCACCTCACTGACATGAATCAGCTGTCTACTGAGAACTGGATGTGCTTTGTAGACATTTTTTGACTTAACACGCTCAACACCTTTGAAAGACATGCCATTTTACAAACGAGGGAACTGAGGCTTAGAGTTTTGTTAAGTGACCTCCCTAAGTTGCCCAGAGGGATTTGAATTCTGATCTCCTGCCTTCCTTTAGACACTTGGAATTCTCCCAAGTTTGCACTTGGACAAGAGAATAGGATTAAGGATTAACTGTGGTTTCTCAGCTTGAAATACTGCGCTTTCCAGAAGCCACATGTCCAGCTGATGTCACAGGGCCCTCTGCTGTATCTTAAGCTGGAAGCAAGGAAGGAAGGGACCCTGTTACCAAAGCCAGGCTAAGCACTCCTGAGGAGTCCCTTTCCTCCTGCCTGCCCAGCATCTGCCCTGCGCCAGCTCCTGCCTGGCTGCCAGATGTGCCAGCTGCGGCTCCTCTCCACAGAGAGCCTCATTTATTAATTAACGTGGACGCAAGGGGGCAACTTCTCAGGCCCAGTCTCAGAGCAGATCTTGGCACATTCTTCAGACTTTGTTTAATAATTTATCATCTTTTAATCATAAAAATAATTAGCACAAGAGCGATAATCTGTACTCTGGCGAGAGCAGACCAGAGGAGGCGTTTCAGACAGTGCCAGAGCCCAAAGAGCTGCGTGCTGGCAGAGAGGAGAAGGAAGGCTGGCTCAGGGCCAGCTGTCCTCTCCAGGGTTGGCTTGGCAAGTCAGGGGGTTGGAGATGCTGCCTGGCTCTGGGAGAGACTTGGGGGGACTTGAAGACCCCCTAGTTTCCTAGTTTGAGGCTCCAGCTCTTGCCTGGCCTGACTCCCTGGATGCCCTCTGGGAATTTCCCTCCCTCTTTGGGTCTTAATTTTCCCATCTGTTGAGTGGGAATTAGATCAGATAAAACCTAAGGATCCTTATGTTCAAGATGCCATGATTCAATGAGGTAGCAAATGGAGAAACTGGTTGGTGGCAGTGAAGACAGTGAGCAAGGGAGTCCACAAGAACTGTGAAACCGTCCATGCTCCCTCAATGTCCCCAGCCAATGGGGAAATGTGCTTTCTCCTCTGTCCCCCAGATGCTCACAGGACCCTGGGACAAGATAGTTCTGTCAAGCATGAGCTATGTGACCTAGAGCAAGGCCCTTCCCTTTTTCCTGCCCTGGCTCAGTTTACCCATATGAAAAGTGGGACTGATCATTCAAAATCCACAGGTCTCCCAGAGAAGATCCAAGGGACAGTACAACAGGGTTACCCCTAGAAGACATTAATCATATTCTGTCCTGGATTTATCTGTTACTTCCTGTCCAGACTGCACATTCTGACACAGGCAGAGACTGCCTCATGCTTTGTGCCCTGCATGCCTCATAGTGAATGCCCACCATCTGGGCAGGCAAGTCTTCTCTGCAGTAGTCAGTTATGCTGTCCCTTGGCCCTGTGATTCTTGGTCATTGCTGCCTCGTTCTCTATCAATGTGTTTTTAGCACGGTTGGACTCACTGTCACCTCCCACCCTCCTGGGGAGTATTCCAGGCAGTTGGTCTGGGCTCCTTTTGGAGAAGAACATATGTGACCAGATTAGGCCCGAAGGCAGTTGGCACGATCGGAGCTCAGTTTAAAGTCAGGGTCAGTCTAAGACCAGATCAGTACTCAAGTCTGGGTTCCATCCAGATCAGAATTCAGGCTGAAGATGGATAGAGGCAAAGCCTGGGGTCAAGGTCAGGACTGTACTTGGTTGGTCAAGGTCCATGGGCCAGTCTAACCTAGGAGCCCACCATGCCCAATGGTTTATCTAACAGTTCATCCCAGGCAACAAAACCAGCCCTCAGCCCTCCACCCTGGAGTCCTTGGGACCCTCCAGCCTGTCCTTCCCCGTGGGGGCGCCTGCATTCCCTTTCACGTGTACACCCTCCTGGCCAGGCGGTGAGGATTCCCAGGTCCATCTGTCTGCTGAGCTGTCGTGGGAACCAAGCTCGGCGAATGGGCCCGAGCCGTCTCCCTCCGGAGCCTGCCTCCAGACTGTTGGCGTTCGCGGCTCTGCCTCGCAGCCTCCGAGCTGGGCTCGTGCTGCTGAGCCCAAACACCGTCCACTGCTCAGTTCCAGCCAGCACCAAGCACTCCCCAGATGGGCAGGGACCGCGCCGAGCCTGCCTGCCTCCTGCCTCAGGCACTGCTCGCTCCCTGCCAGAGGCCCAGAGAAGTGCCCAGTCCTCAGGCTCACAGCTTGAGGACCAGGCAGGGCCACCAGAGGGCAGAGAACTTGCCATCGCTAGCTCTAGGGGCATGAGCATCATCTAATCCATGTGTTCCTCCAGTCCTGGCCTGAGACTGGGTGAGATCTGGACTCTCTCCCACCAGGTGCCTGTAAGCCACTGGTCCTCTGACCACAGAACTGCCCAGGCCAGTTGGGGAACCCAGGTGAGTCATGGTGCATATGCTCGCCTGAGTGCTGCAGAATCAGGCAGCCCTGGGTTCAAATACCAGCAGTGTCACGTCAACTTGTATGAATTTAGATAACTTACTCCAGGCCTCAGTTTCCCCATTTTTAAATGGGCCCAGTAATCCCTGGCTTCTAGGCCGTAGTGAGAGTTAAACAAGTTAAAGGTGTAAGGCACCCTAGCAGCTGAGAGGAATTCCAAGCACATGTCTGTTTGCATGTCTTCCTAATACCCTGGTCCTCCTCTTTATGGTCATGGCACCCCTTCCTATGCCGAACTGGCCCTTTTCCATAGCACGGGGGTCCAGCACAGCAGCCAACCCCCAGTCTTGGTTGTCAGAGCCGTGGAGTGGGCATAAACTGACTCGCAGATAGAAGCAGGACAGAGAAAAGGAGAAAGATGCATGAATAGCAACCCCATGGACATCACTGGGACCCCAAGGATCCCTGGAGCAGGACCCCATCTGGAACCAACCAACACCTTCCTCTTAGCTGAATCCGTTGGTCTCAAGCTTCTGTCCCTGTACACCAGGCTTAGAAGCAGAGAGGAAGCACATGTTATGGTTAAGAACCTTGACTCTCAACCTGATGATTGGGCCACTTATTAGCAGTGTCCACTTAGGCAAGTTATCCAACCTCATGGTGCCAGTTTCCTCCTGCATAAAATGAGAATGATGCCGGTACTCACCTCCTGGGCTATGATGTGTATTTAATTAATTTATTTATATAAAACACTTAGACTAATACTTGGCCCATAGTAACCACTGATTAAATATTTGCTAACATTTTTACTACTTTTTTTTAATCATTCCCTGCTCAGCTCCTCTCTTCTCCAATGTAGAAGACAGAATCAGATGCGCTTATGGGGTCCCTACTCAGAGTCCTGTATGCCGGATACACTGGTGAATAAGTTTGGTGTGGGCTCTGCTCTCTGGGGCCTCACTTCCAGTGAGGACTGATGGCCCAGGAGCTGCTGCACCAGGACCACCAAGACGTAGCAACACACTCAGCACCTCTCAGTATCTACGGAATGGCAAGTTGTCCCCAGGGGGCCTATCAGGTCACTGGGGTTGGGCCAAAGCTGCCAGCACCATTGTCCACGGAAACTTTATCTGATGCTGGAGAATTCTTTCTGAGCAACTGGGGCCTCCAAGACCCTGTGGACCAGGCTCCTGGAGAAACTCATTCACCCTCCCCAAACTTGTCCTCCCCAACTCTCCCTGAGGACCCAGGAGGTGCTCATGAATCCAAAAAGAATGTACTGCAGTGATCTGGGAAAGGGATAAGTGTAGGCTGCCTGCAGAAGTGGCCAGAAGAGTCTCGCAAGGACCCCAAAGACAAAAAGTGACCTTGTAGTCAAAATAGGAATGGGAACAGAGGAGGAAAAAAGGAAACCAAGTAGGATCTTAAGGTCATGTCAACAGGCAGCCCACCCTGGGCTACATCAGGAGAAAATGTTGTGCTTCTGATGGAGATGCAGCTAGATGGCCAGAAGACCTGGGTCTCCAGTGGCTTCCTGGAGAGCCAGGCGTCCCAGCCTAACCTGCTGGGAGATGGATAGGCCCAGTCCAGTGAACAGAGGAAGCAGACTGAAGAAGTGTCAAGGTTTCACGTGTCACTGCCAACTTTCGCTTAACTAAATTTTGCAATATAATTTTTGCAAAATGATATGATAGTTACTAAAGCTAACATTTGTAGAATAGTAAGAGGCCATAGAGCAGGATGGTTGAGGCCAAGGGGGCTGCCTGGTTTGGTCTCAGCTTTACTACTTAATGGTGTTTCACTATGAACAAAGTACTGCACTTCTTTGCACAACAGCTTCCTCATCTATAGTGGGATAAATGAATAATAGCACCAACTTCATAGAGTTGTTGACTTTCAGTCATCAAAGTCTTAGAAGACCTGGCACATAGTAAGTGCTCAATAAATGTACAATGTATTGTCAAAGCCTTCCTATAATCAGGCACTGAACTGAGATTATAGTTACATCATGTGACAATCCTTACTTTTATAGCCCCCATTTTTGTTTGTTTATTTATTTATTTTGAGACAGGGTCTCCCTGTGTAGCCTAGAATGGCCTCAAACTCATGATCCTCCTGCCTCTGCCCTCCAGGGTTTGGATGACAGCTGTATACAGTAGAGATGTGGGGATGATGGAGGACTGAAGCCCTTATGCCTCTCCAAAGGAAACAGCCCACTGATCAACTGAAGGACTCCAAAGGCCAGAGTGGCAGCTGTGCCCCAAACTGAGTAAGCCAAGTCCTCTGATGATGGGAACCTGGAGCCAAACATCTTCCAAGACAATTGACACCAATCTTCCACACCTGTGACCCCATGTCAAAGCTCAGAATGGGAATCCCTGGGCCATTAGCTTTCTCCACACCTGTCACTGTCATAGAGCTGTTCCTTCACTCCTCCCCATGTCCCACCCCAAACCCAAACTACCTGGAGCTGACAGTCCAGAGGATCTCCCCTAAGAGTTCCCCAGGCTATGTCTTAAGGATGTGCTTCTCTTCAGCCCCCTGGAGAAGCTGCCGTTTGCTCTCTCACCCTGAAGGCTGAGAGGCAGGGCCAGTGTCCATTTGGCTTTCACATGCTGTTGTAAGTCACTACTCTCTCTCTTGTCAAGAAACTGGTGCACCAGGGAGGACCATGTCATTGAGCTCTGGCCCCTCTCCCTTGCCCTCACCATGGATGGATGTGTGGCTGTTGCTGTCCCGATCAGTCCCTCAGTCCCTGAAGAGGTCTTCCTTGGCTCAGGTTTTCCTTTTCCCCTAAGCTATGTCATTACCCTGAGTGAACTCAACATCCATAGAACCACACACTCAACATGCAGACTACTTGGGTCCTTGACCACATTTCCAATGACCTCTCCCACTTCCCCCAGCCACCCACTCCCTGCCTCATCACAGCCTTGCCATTTCCCGAAAACTGCTCCCCCAACCCCAGCATCAGCAGCTCCAACATCCTGCTCTCTATCACTTTCCTCTCCTTCTCACAAGCTTTCATCAGGGCCCTACTTTAGCTTCAGCAAGACTTCTGTTGACCTCATTAACTTTCTCCCAATCTCTCAGCCCTCTTTCTTTTATCTGGAATAGGTTCCATAGGTTCCATGGCCCATCATTTTATTAACATTAGCCAATTCTCCAAACTCTCTCTACCACTGTCTTTTGTCCAGCTAGGTATCTTGAATGAAGCCAGCCCTCTGCTCTCCCCGTGCTGCACACAAACCTACAAGTTCATGATCATCAACTTCTGTGATTCTCCAACAGTTCTCCATCAACTCCCTCTTCTGCTCTGCATGTGACTACTTCAAACATTCCTAGGCTCCAAACACCTGGTGCTTTCCACCTCCTCTCTCATCAGCATTGGATGACCTTGCCTTTCTGTTCACAGAAAAATAGCGGTCATCAGAAAGGAAAGCCCTCCCCTACAACCTGCCTACATCTTGCCCTTCCTGCCCCACCTCTGCACCAGAGGAAGGTCCTTGCTCCTAGCTCCCCCATGCTTTGAAGCCCACCCTCTATCACCTGCTCAGGAGCCCACGTTCTCCATCATTCCTTTCCTCTCCTCTGCCTCCAGCTACTTCCTCTCAAGAGGATCTTTCCTACTGACATTTAAACCTTTAAGTCTCTCCCATCCTACAGGCTAAACATCCCCCTCTCCTCTCCTTCACAGCCTAACTGCTCAAAAAAGTTGTCTTTATGCATTTCCTCAGTATAAATTAATGTCGAGGAATATGTACACTGGAACCAGACTGCCTCGCTTTGAATTCCAGCTCCATTCCTTACCACCTACCTAATCAGGCAAATCACCTAACTTCTCTGAGCAACCACTTTCCTCTTGAACCTTCTGCTCAGAGTAACTGTGAGCATTAAATGAGTTAATACCACTTGCTTGGAACAGTCCTGCCCTCAGTAAACGTGTGCTTCCTATCCTCCATTATCATCTGCTATTGTTACTGTTGCCCTGATCATTTCTGCTCATCCCCCTCCAATAATCTGACTTTTACCCCTTGATTTTGCCCAAATAGTTCTAGATAAGATACTAATGGTTTCCTTGTCCCTAAATCCATAGGGCACTTTCCAGCCCTCTTCTTGCGTGGCCTCACACAGCAAGGTGACCATTCTTTCTCTTCCTTTTACTTCTTACAGAGTCCTCTCCAGTGTCCTTTGAAGGACTTGGGGTTGGATGATTTTGCAATGGGTGACTCATTACGATCCATGAGCCAATGTCTCTCTGCTCTGATTTAGATAACACAAGACACCAAATCTGTTTTAAAGGCTTGGTCTCCAGGGTGACACTACGGGAGGTGATAGGATCGTAGGCGGTAGGGCCTTATGAGAAGCCCCTAGGTTGTTGGAGGTGTGCCCTCGAGGGGGCGTGTGGGACATTGGCCTGTCCTCTTTCCCTTTTGCTTCCTGGCCATGAGATAAGCAGTTTGCTTGCCACACACGCCTAATCATTGCCATCTGGCACACCCACCAGAGGCCCAAAGTAATTGGTTCTCTTGATCTTGGACTTAAACCCCCAAAACTGTGAGTCAAAATAATCCTATTTTCTTTCTTTTTTATGGTACTGGGATTTGAACTCAGGGCCTCATGCTTGTGAGGCAGGCATTCTACCACTTGAGCCACTCCACAAGCCCAATCCTTTTTTCTTTAGAAGTTAATTACCTCAAGTATTTTGTTACAATCGTGGAAATCTGGCCAACACACTCCACAATTATCTCCAATCTAATGCTCTCCACTGACCTCAAGCCAATATCCTAATTGGTGTTTTCACTTAGACGTCTCAATCACCCTTAAATTCAGTATAACCAAAGCAAACTCATGACCTTCCTTCATGATCATCCCCAAAACAAACCTGATTATCTTTCAGATATCATCACCATCTATCCAGACACCTGGGAGTCATCCTTTCTCCCTTCCATTTCTTCATCTCCTTCAATCATTCTCCAGTGGATATTACCTCCTAAATAGCCCTCACCACCTGCATTGCAGCCCCTCTAATCCAAGCACTCTCATCTCTTTCTACCTAGACTCTGTTGGCCCCTTTCCTGATCCATTTTCTACACAGTACCCAAACTGATCTTTTCAAGACAGACCTGGTCCCTTTCTACTGCTCAGTTGCAGATTCCTTCAACTGTGACTTGTTCTTGGGCTCCAAGTGATAACAAACTGCCTACTAGAGTCCCAAGTCTCATATCCTCTGCCTTTAAGTCCAGTGGTCTCTAACCTAGAATTCTCTTCAAATTCCTGAAGTGGCCATGTCAATAGCTCTGACCAGACCTTGTGCCTTTCCTCAAAGCAATCATTGTGGCCAAGGGGATAAAATGACATGAGTGGCTCAGCATGGGTTATGTGTTCACTTCTGGAGTTGAGGAATAGAGTCTTGTGTTGGTCTATTTTCTGTTGTTTTAACAAAATGCCAGAGTCTGAATAAATTGTGAAGAAAAGAAGTTTATTTAGCTCACAGTTTTAGAGGTCCAAGAGCACGGAGCCAGCTTCTGCTCAGCTCTGGTGAGGGCCTTCTGGCTACATCACAACAAGGCTGGGGGCATCTTGGCAGGAGCATGTGTGAGATGGAGAAGACAGTCGCATGGCAAGGAAAGCAAGACTTTTTATAACAGCCCCCTCCCACAAGAACTAACTAGGGTCCCCCCAGAATTAATCATCCCCTTCCAATTGGTGGCACTTCCAATGACCTAGCCACCTTTCTCTGGGCCCCACCTCTTGAAGGTCCCACTACGTCAACATTGTCAACTTGGAACTGAGCTTCCAACACATGAACCCTTGGGAGACACCCAAACCTTATCCAAGCCACAGCAATTCCCAACTAAAGCACAGGCACTGAGAAAATGGGGAGGGGTGGACCTCTGAGTGGGTGTTTTTTTTTTTTTTTATAGGGACAGCCAAGGCTGCTGAGCCTCCAAAACACAGATGGTGTCCACTCTGTTCTCCAGGAGGGACATCAGTTGTGGTATGTCAGTTTTCTCTGAATGTGTTCAGCTGAGTACTAAACTCTCAGAGTCCTCTGGAGTGTAGATGGAGAAGAAGAAAAAATAGTCATCACTGAATAAGTTTGGGAAAAATTGAATTTTATTTCCCTGCACTTGGAGATTCACAGTGCCTATAGCATATTATACCTACTGAAATCTCCTACAGCCAAGAAACCTGTCTGGCTTTCTTTAACCAGTGTTTCCTAAATATATTTGGCTGTGCACCCACTTCTCCCATATTCTTCCATAAAACTCACTTTGAAAAACCTCACCACGTTGAGTTCTTTTGTCTGCCTTTGAGTTGCTCTCTTGTCCCTCTCATTCACTCATGGTTTTCTGCTGCTCTGGCTGTTGCTGCTTCTAGTAGCCATGTTTGCCTCTTTTTTCTACTTCTGCTTTTCGGGAAATTCTTTCTCTAACGTTTTGAGACAGGGTCTTGCTGTGTAACCTTGGCTGACTCCAAACTCGAGATTTTGAGGCTAATGCCTCAGTCTCCCAAGTCCTGGGATTACAGATGCACCACCATACCCAGCTTCTCTTTTCATCTAGATCATCTGTAGACTGGACAAGCATAATGGAGACTGAAAAGTCTCTGTAAAGTAAGAGAAAGGGCTCTGAGAACAAAGTGTGAAGAATCTGCAGCATGGTGTCTTGGTGGTACTGATAATCTTGGCTTTGACCCTTGACTGGACAGGTGGAGCAGGGAGTCCTAGTTCTGGACACACACTGTGCTATTCTACACCAACTACTCTCAATAACACAGTGTGCAGAGCCCAGATGGCAGGAGGGTGTTGCAGCACAGGAGATGGCAGGACTAGCCTGTGTACCTCCAGGTGGTCCCTGCCACAGAACCCCCAAATGGCAGCCAAAATGGCCCCAGCATAGTGCCAGCAGGCTGACAGTTAAACACTGAAAATCCATTTCAACACAAGAGCCCTCAACATGCCCAGGAAAGCTTTAACTGGAAGAGAACAATTGCAAGCAGAGCCTGGGAGAGGTTCTAGAACAGTGTGTGTGTGTGCACACACATGAGTGTGCAAGTGCACATGCATGCATACACAGAGATGAAAGGGAGCTTTTGCTGAGCTTATGGACACATACATGTTTGTGTCACAGAAAGGGAGGGTGAGACTGACACTCTGAGTGAGGAAAGGTGCTCAGATAACTCCAAGGCATAGACCTGTGTGATGATCTTTCCAGAGCCGAAATTAGAAGCTGTGGACGGCATTGTGGTCTGGTATGTGGGCTTCCCCCTTGTTTGCCTCAAAACCCTATGCAGTAATTTGACCCACGGACAGGCCTGTGGTCTGCCTTGTGGTCTGCCAGCACAGTCTATCACAGATCCACAAGGAGACCGGACATTCAAAATCAGGCCGGAGGTAGGACAGGCAGGTTTCTTGGACTGGGATGCACAGCCCTTCTACAGCCTTTCAGGGGGAGAGGCGTGGGCGGCCTCTGTGAGTTATGACTTTTATTATGCAGAAAACAGGCACATTAACTTCAGGTCCTTTGAAAAATGTGGTCCTGTAATCAGAGTCTGTGTCTGTCCTGATGCACGGTGGCACTGGGCCAGGGAAGTGCAGGGATGAAATAAACATTTAGAAAGAACTGCATTTGCAGATCTAAGAATTGAGTTATATTCATTTCTGACAGCTCTCTGAATCACAGCCCACGTCTCCGCCTGGCAAAACCGGGACCTGGCCCTTTAACCAGACTCCATTTCACATAATTAAAGACTCACAAAATTAAATGGCCTGCATGGAAAGTGGCTTTCAGTGGACTAAATGCCGGGAGCAATCTCCTCGCCAGAGTGGAGAAGTGACACTAGCTTGCAGATCAATATCATCTCTGTTATTAATATCAAAAGCACATTACTTTGTTTTTGCCTGGCTCCCCTCCAAGCCTCCGGCCCTGCCGCCGAGCAGTCATTTGCTTGGGCCATAATTTACTTTGGTGAGTTTTTAAGGTATTGTTTTGTCAGGACCAATCACCGTGACGTTATAAACGACTGGGAGGACTTGCACTCTCCCTCAGTGGCATATGCAGAGAAATTAATTTTTAAAAGTTTCACGTCAATTACTCCTGTCCTTGAGTTATGCAAGGGGACAAAGGAACAGAGACGTAAGGACGTGAGTGATCTCAAACAGATGAGGTAACGACACACAGAAGCCGAGGCTGCAGACCAGAGCAGACATTACACTATCTTTAATTGATGCATTGAATTAAACAACGCTAAAGCCAAATAAATATTGACCACTTAGCAAAAGAACCATTGATTTTTATGATAGACAACAATGCTATCCTCTGCTTTGCTGGTGGGAGGTTTCGAGCTGGAGTCTTGTTGGTTCTAGAATAGCCACTCGGCTGGATTACACAGAGAGGCTATTGCATTTGGGTGGGACTTCGCAAAGTGGGCATAAATGTCCTCACTGTTTCTTGCCCTGTCTGGCCCATGCTCCCTCACTCTGCTCTGTGTCTTCTCCCTCTCGCTCACTTTAAGCAGACCTCAGGCTGGACACTTCCTCCCTCAGTATCCACGGGAAGGACAGAAGCCCTGAGCTTCCTCTTCCGGAGATCTACATGGATCTCCTGTCTTCCTCCCACACCACCCCTCCCCCAGGGGGCTGTCCCCAAATTCAAAAAAGTAGCTGATCTCAGTCCTGAACACAAAAGGCAGCATTTGTTTCCTGCTCTGCCTGAAAATCAGGGCAGACAGGGAGGCACAGGAAGGGGACACCAAAGGATCCATGTCTAGAGAGAACCGGATCCCCATCTTCTGAGCACCCAGGCACTGTGCAGACATTATCCTCACCAATTCTTCCAGAAACCCAAAAGCCATGTATTGCACAGTCAGACTTGAAATGGACACGAATTTCCAGGATGGAGCATCTAGAGCCTGTAGACCATAAGATCATAGGATTGAACTCTCTTCCTCATGAACTCCAGCTGCTTGTATGTCTTTACCCAAAACTTCTACCCTTCTCCCCCAGAAGTGCAGGCTCCATGGGGACAGGGGCTTGCTGTCTTTTTCTGTTGCATCCTCATGTGCATGAGCTAGGCTCTTGGCATTACTTGTGGAGTGAGTGAATTCCATGACAGAGGCACTGAGGGGTGAAATTTGACAGCATCTTTTGAAAGGGATGAGACAATATTTGGCTCCCAATCACACAGAGCCACCTGCCAGGAAGCCTGAAACCTAGAAGGTCGACACAAGAACCAGTCAAGTGGCAGCCTTGCACAAGCCAGGTGTACACATTGGCTATCTGGATTGGGGGTTAGGAATGACAGAATCTGGTATGACCTTGAACCTTCCACCACATCGAGCTCTAAGCAAAGCAATTGCAGATCTAACCAGGGCTAGGACAAGGTCCTTCTCCATCTGTACTCTGATATCAGAGGTGAAGGTAGACTGAAAGCAGTTGGGACCCATAGACACTTGTCCATACCTCAGCAGTCAAATAGGGCCACTCGATTTTGGAGGGTTGCCTTCCAAAACATATTGTGATACCCTTCTTATAGATGAGGAAACTGAGGCTCAAAAAGCTAAACAACTTGTCCAGGATCATAGTCTGTTTGTCAAAGAGTTGTTTCCCCTTATCTGTCTGAGTATGCAGACCTTGGGGTGTGGTTTTTAAAATTTACCTGGAGGTTGCCAAGCCTGGTGGTCCTAGCCCAATTTGTACCATGTGCACAAGGCTACCTGGTATAAGGATAGATCACAGCACAGGGTCCAGGGTGGCTGCACGTGATCTAGGTACCCCCTCACAGTGCAATCAGTAGGACTCAGTCCAGGCCATGCAATGTCATATGGGAAGAGGGGAGCCAAATTGGGTTCAAGGAGTTCTGGCCTAGACATGGAGAAAGGTCGCCCATTCCTCCAACAACAAGCATTTGCTGATGCCTGTTCTGTGGCAGGCAGAGCCTCTGGCAGAGATGCCTCAGCAAATAGGGCTCTGTATCCTCCCCCTCACAGTTGGCAGGGAATGAGGTGCCACACCCATGGCCATACCACCTGCAGCACACCTCACCTCAGGAAGCTAAATAGCTTAGAGCCTGGTTAGTAATTGGTTGGGAGAATGAGACACAGAATTATTTCAAAATTCTTTAATTTTTATTTACATAAGTTTCAAACAAGGAAAACAGCTTTTGAACACATTCCTAGCTTAATAATAATAATAATAATAATAATAATAATAAAAAGATCCACAATTCTTCTACATAAGTATATTAATTAGGAAAGAACAGCCAACACAGGCAGCATCCGTGGCACTCGTGGGTTTACAGTTGCAAGGGAACAAGCATGAGTCTTTACAAGAATCCAGGAAGTATTCTAACAAATGTCTCCTTTCAAGCACAGTAGTTACAAGAAGTATTTTAGCAAATACATTCTTTTTTAAACATTCACAGTCTCAAGGTAACACAGGAACAGCCGCTGGGAGATAACTACTCAAATTTTGACTCTCACAGGCTACTGCTTTCAGTAAACACTGAGAAACTCAACCTCCAGATGTCAAGAGTCTTGGTAAGCATGGATCTGATGTAACTGTTACCGTGAGTGGTATGTTACCTTACCGAGCTTCTAATCTTATTGTTTGTTTAAACAAAGAACACTTGCTAATCTAGTGCTTCTGTCAATGACTTTGGTGCTCAAAGAATTCATGTCAATCTAGAAAGTGTCAGGTACCACCCCAGGCAGGCCCCAGGTGGGCACTGGGATCTTGGGCTGCAGTCCTGATGTTGGAGAAGCCCCTGTCCAGTGGGGAGAGGGACCCAGAGATAGGCTCCTCTGTGTCAGTTCATGGCTCGAACTGGGTAATGGCAATGAGAACATGAATTTACCCTGGGAAAGAGCAGGAGACAAAGGGCGTGTCAGAAGGGTACCTGGGAGCTGGGTCCTAAAGTGAGCAGGAACAGTCTAGAAAGTAAAGAGAAAGGGATTCTAGCAAAGGGATCTGCAGGTGCAAAGACCAGGAGCTACATCCCACAGGTTATAGAATATCTAGAGAAGAGCTTTGTTTGGGTTAGGATTGTGGCTATCCTCAATTTGTCCTCAACACAGAAGTCAGAGTGATCCTTTACAGATACAAATTAGATCACAATTCTCCCTGACCCAACCCCTAAAAGCTTCTATTGCATTTAGAGTAAAATCTAAAGTCTGACCGTGGCCTGCAAGCCCCTGCACGATCTGAGTTTCCTCCCCCTCAAGCTATAAGCTCCAGACTCTTTCTGTTCCTTAAATTGGTAAGGTGCCTTCCAACCTTGGTGCCTTCCAACCTCAGGGCCTTTGCACTTCTTGCTCCCTGGTGTAGAATATTCCTCCTCCAGATCTTCCTTTGATTGCTCCTTCTCATTCAAATGAACATTGGTTCCAATGTCCCCTCTTAGGAGCTGGTTCCTTGCATGAAAACCAAAGCAGCACCTCTCGTGCCCCAGTCATTGCCCATCAGCTCAACTCCAAAATTATCTTATTTATCCAGTTGGTCGCAGTGATCTCCATAGAGACCCCAGCCTAGTCAGCTGTGGTCACTGCTGTGCCTCCAGTCCCTAGAACAATACCTGGAATATACCAAGTGCTCAGAAAGTATTCATTCAATGAATGAGGAGACTTAGAGAAGTCTTTGGGCTTCTCCCAAGCCTTGGAATATTTGAGAAGCAGAGGAAGGAGCTCCTTCCCCTGCTGTGCCCAGACTGTGAGGAGAAAGGGGAAAAGTGCTAATATATGGATGGAGGGACAGAGATGTATTTGAGAGCACTGGATTAAGCCCAAATGGGTCCAGTTCCTCTATCCCAGGCCAGCGACAGGCCACTCTGCACTTCCTGATGCTCACAGGAGGCTAGTGGGTCTGACCCTGGGGAAAAGAGGAGGGAGTGTGAGCACAGATAAAAGACTTGGAGAGCAGCCAGGCTCACAGCTCTCCAGATCCTCCCCACCTTAAGCACCTCTGCACCCCAGAGAGTAGAGGTCAAGATTGAGGCTAAAGGGAATCAGAATTTCCTATGGCCAGCTTAAATGCTCATGTCCTCCAGCCTTTAGCCTGGCTCTTGCAACGCCCAGAAAATGATGCCTTGCCATTACCTGACAGATCCCTACTCATCCTTCAAAGGTCAGCTTGGAAATCTTCTTCTAGAAGTCTTCACTGACCTTCCTCTGCTCCTGCCAACCCTCTCCAGGCTGAGTTTGGAGCTCACCCCTTGTCAGAGCCTTTATTCTAGTTGCTTGCCTCTCGAATCACACACCTGGCCTTCAGTTGCTGCTCAGCCAATTGCTGTGCCATCTCTTTGAGCCTCAGTTTCCGCATCTGTGAAATGGGAGGAATAAACATCTTGCAAGTATGTTCTGAGAATAATGTGGGGAAGTATCTGTAGCTGGTGAGTCACAGGTATTTAATAAATATTAGATATGATAATGATGAAGAAAAAAATCTGAACCTACGCCAAATGCCTAACTGGTGGTCAGTTGAGCACTGGTGGGGAAAAAAAAAAAAACTGGACTGAGAATCCAAACTCCCTGCTCTGCCATTCTGTCTGTGGTTTGAGCAGGTGTCATACTCCCAATTCAGCATCCCACTCCCTCTCTGCAAGATGGAATTCCTAAAGCCGTCCTCAGAGGATTGCGGCAAGGATTAAATTTATTCCGTCATCTTTCAAATATACAAAGAAGACCTATGATATGTCTAGTACTGGGCTCAGTACTACTTAGTTAGACTTAAAATGATCAAGGTCTGTTCCTTGTACTTGTGGGGAGTGGGGACCCGAGGCCGGGAATCACAACAGCGTCGTTCACATAGACAGATAGGCTTGCATTCATCTGCCCACTGCCTACTGCGTGCCAACCTGGGAGCCAAACAGGTAAGACTCCTGCCCTGACAATCTTCCAAACAGCAGCTGATGTTCATGAAGCATTTACTGCATGACCTTGGATTTTAGTTCCTTAAGCTTCCCGAAACAGATACAATTAACAGCTACCTCATCGGGTGACAGCCAAGATTCCAAGAATTAAAGCCCATGCAGCATAGAGCAGAGGTGGTGGCACCTCGTAAGTGGTCAACAAATGGGAGCCCTGATTCTATTTATTAGCTCATGAGGTAGCAGCCTCGTGTTTAGAGTGTTACATGTTTTATCTCATTTAATCATTTAATCCAAGGTGACAAGTACTAAGATACTACACGTGAAATCGCCTATAAACTTAAAAACTCTGCATATGTGAGTGCTTCTTTACGTTTCAGAGAGGCGACAGAGGATCAAGGATGGTACAGAGAGGCCCGGCTAGGGGTAAGATCAGCCAGACAAAAAGCTTCTGGAAGGTGAGTCTGGACAGAGGGAACCGCCCTTCTCCTGCAAATCCAGCCGTTTCTGCTACTGCAGAAGGGCAGATTCAAACAGGGCAATTTAAAAACATGTAAAAGACATAAAGCGAGAGCAGCTGTGCACAGCTGCCGCTGAGCGCCCCATCGCTGCCTCGCTGTGGACTCTAAATGACAATAAACCTTCCACCCCTTATAAATTAAGCAGACTTTCAAAAAAACCATATCTCCTCCTGCAACTTTTTATGGCTGTTTGGCAACTTTAATCATTTTGCAAAATGCAATTCCTGGCCATAAATTCTCTCCCAAGTACAGATTTAGGGAGATCTAGAGGACTGCGGCGGGTTGATAGGTAAGTTTTAATCTGACAAGGCCAAAAAGTCTATTAGATTTATAGGGAGGCAGCAGATACCCTGTAATTACACCAGGCTCGACCTCTGGGGAATCTCGAATGCAAGGAGGAGTGAGGGGAGAGAGCGGGAAGGAAGCAGCAGGGGCAGCGGCTGGAACCCCCATCTGTCAGCCCCTGGACTGGCCTTTTGGTCCCAGGCCGTGAAGACTCCTACTCAGGCTAACACCTTGGGTTCCAGATCACTGAAGCCTGTGATTGATACACGTCCACACACACGCACTCATACACTGTGCCTGTGACTGGCGCCTGTCAGGAGCTCTTTGAAGGAGGTCACATGTCCCTGAGTAGGGCAGAGAGAGAATAGAAGGCATGGGTTTCACTCAATTACACATCCAAGAAACACTTCGTCCACGTTTGTGCTATATGCCACACACTGCATGGTGCAACAGGGCAGTGTGCAGGTTGTGTCCTGCTCAAAGTACCTGGCTAAAAAGCACTGGACATTTGCAACTCAGGCCACTCCAGCCTGGTGGAAGAATACCTGTTCCTACTCAGATTTCCCATCAGCTTGCAGCTGACTGCCCCATGCCAAGGTGCCCATCTGTCTACAGCCCCCAGCTTTGATCACAGGGTGCTCAGTCTAAGGAGACGCCCAGGAGCAAACTGGCAGTCTGCAGGCCAGAGCAGACCTTTAAAATTTGTGAATATGAAACAGGCCTTTCTTTTCCTTTCCAAATCCAACCACTCCTTATTATCTCACACTCAGAATTAATTTATATTCGCTTCTGGCCCTAATGTGAGTTTGAGACCCTTGGAAGAGGTTAAGGGTGGTGATGGGAGAGGTAAGGGTGCCAAGGGACACTAGACATAGCATCCTGCCCAAACCCCCTTTGGAAGTGTGGTGGACAGAAGAATGGACCCCAAGGGACCCACGTCCTAATCCCAAAGATGGAGAATATGTTATGTCACATAGCACACATGGGAATTAAGGTTGTGGATAGACTTGAGGGTTCTATCCAGGGAGATTATCCTGGATTGTCTGCGTGCACCCAAGGTCATCACATGGTCTCTTACAGTAAGATCAGAAGGCAGAAGGGTCAGGGTAGAGTGATGCTGTGTGAGACGGCTGAACAGCCATGGCTGACTCTGAAGATGGAGGAAGGGGCCAGAAGCCAAGGAATGTGGCTGCCCCTAGAAGCCAGGAAGGCAAGAAAACAGACCCTCCCCTTGGCCTTAGAAAGGAAACACAGCCCTCTGATAATTTGATTTTAGCTCAGTTTGTCCCATCTCAGACTTCTGACCACTGGGATTATAAAATGACCAATTTGTGTTGTTTAGCACCTCTAAATATGATGATTTGTTATAGCAGCAGTAGGGAACAAGTGACAGTTAAGCCAAAGCCTGAGAAATTTGGGTCAGAAGTGTTTCAGGTGAAGGGAAAAACACTCACACTGTCATTCTTCCCCAGTCCTCAGTTTGCCCCCAGATCTCTGGACTTCAGTTTGGTCATCCTGGGGATGCAACTGTTACTTACACATGGGTTCAGAGTGCAGGCAGAGGCTGCCAAAGAGCCTGAGTCTCAAATGGGTTATTTAGGGGTGATATTTATCAGATATGCGTCAGGACCTGTCCTAGGGATCTTCTGTGGTTTATCTTCACAAGCAGCGTTGAACACTGGATGAACAGTGGCTGAGTTCCAGTCCACCCTACACCTGGCACAAACGTATAGCTGTTTCTTAACCTCTCTTGCTGCATTTCCTCACCCGCGCAGTGGTGACAGTCACAGCACATCCTAGGGACATTCTGGAGGTTACATGAGACAGTTCACAGAATGCACTTGGACAGTGAGTGTGTGGCATTGAGGAGTTACTGGCCATCATTATCAGATATGGCAGACATACTTAGTAACCCCCGTGCCCTGGTCTTCTGGTGTTCATGCACTTGTTCCATCTCCTCCTATGAGTGTGGGAAGGACCCATAACTCACTTCTAACTAACAGAGTGTCAAGATGATGGACTGTCACACCCATTCTTATATTACACCACATCAAACTCCATCTTAGCAAGTTGGAGGTACAGAGTCTTCATGCAGGTTTGATGAAGTAAGCAGCCATGGTAGAGAAGCCCCAGGCCAGCAACTGTGGGTGATACTCAGAGTTGAGGGTCACCTCTCACAGACAACCACAAAAAGCAAAGCTTTTGTTCCTACTACGGCAAGGAAATGAAGTCTGCCAACCATCTGAGTGAGCACAGAAGCAGATCCTCCCTGGTCAGTCCCCCAGATGAGAATGCATCCCAGCAGACACCTTGGTTATGGCTTTGTGAGAACCTCAGAAGACGACCCAACTAAGCCATGCCCAAACCCTGAGTCACCAAAACTGTGAGAAAAGTCTGTTGCTTAAATCCTCTAATTTTGTGGTAATTTCTTAGAAATTGCACAGAAATGGGCAATGAATACATCAGGTAGGTAGTATGATTTTTCCCATTCTACAAATAGGAAGTGCAGGGTTGGAAAAGGTGAGTTCCCTCACCAAGGTCACACAAGTTAGAAGCACAGCTAGAACCCAAGTCCACGGGTGTCTGATTCTAGCACACCAAGCTGCCTCTCTCTCCTTAGGACAGCCAGCTCAACTGTCACCAGTCCTTCAGGCTTCATTGCCTCCTTCTTGATTTGCTTCCACTTCTTTCTGCTCTCCACCTTCCTCCAACCCCTCGTCCTTCTCTCTGGCTTCCTTTCTCCCCTCCTTGCTCCTCCTCCTCCCTTCCTTCTTCCCTGGCACAAGACATTTACTTCATAGTGACAGTCCCTGACCGCCCAAACTTCTCCCTATGGGGACACTAGGGCTCCCCCAACCATAGGCTCATTGCTGACAGAAACAAGTGGGGAACCCACACAGCTTTGATCCACTTGGCCAGAACCTAGATGCCCACGTCTCTGTCCCCTGACCTCACTGAGAGCCTGAGTTCTTCTCCCAAGGAGCCAGAGTCAGGATTCCTGAGGCAGATCCATGGCTCAGGCCAGGCCCACCCCACATGCCCAAGTCACACCAGCTGATCAGGGGGCCTAACAGGTAAGAAGCTCTAATCCCATCTACAAGCCCCTGACCCCCACCTCCCTTCTCACAAAAGAGAGAGGGGCTTCTTTAAAGATGGAACAGAATAAAATATAGATAAGCATTAGTCAAATGAAATTAATGTTTCCAATATTGTTTGAGGCTGCTTCACATGCATCACACATTTGTGAAGTTGCAGTTCATCACATGGGGATATTGCAGTTATATATTAGCTAGCTGGCTGTCGGGTGGCCACTCCAGCAGCTCTCTCTGGACCCCAGGTCGCCCTTCACAGGCAAAGTCAGCCTGGATGACATCCATCACCTTCATCTGCCGACATGTCCCCAGATGCTAATAAAAGGCCTTGCCCCCAACAACATATGAATATTTAAATGACAGTTAATTATTCAGCATATAATGATATTATTAGCATCCACTTTATTGCTGGCTGTGGGCCCAGTCAAGACTTGCCCCACACTGAGGAAGTGCCAAAAACCAGGCAAGCCCCATGTCTTCTGTGTCTGCAGCAACCCTTCATTATTTGGGGGAGATGTCAATCCACAGAAATGATCTCAAAGATCTCCCCACCTGTTCTGTGTCAAGCCCAGACCTGTGCGGGGTCTGAGGAGGCGACTCAGCCCCGCTCACTGAGTGATCATAGTCTCGCACTAACTTTGCGGGAGCATCAGTGGTTTCTCCAAACATCTCATGAAGTCAGGCCCATTTTTATCCCCCCTTTCCTTAGAAGTGAGAAAAAAATGAAGTTTGGAGGCATGCAAGGTCACACAGTATGTGAAGGAGCTTGGATTCAAACCCAGGTGGCCTGAGTCCAGAACTCTTGCTCTACCAGCCATGAAGTATGTCCCAGATACCAGGAAGAAGCACTGTGACAGATGTAAGCAAGAGGTTGTGATACCTGGCAGTGAGGCTGAGTTTAGATGGAGATAAAGTGGGAATAGCTTCTACAGGATAGCACTGGAGCTGGACCTTGGAGAAGAAATTGGCCTGGGTGGGGAGGGGACAGCCAGACAAAGGGAACAGTGCACGCAAAGGCTTGGGGAAGGAAGGCACATTGAAAAGGGTAAGATTCTGGAATTCATGCAGCACAGTGTGTGTACGGGATACATAATGAGAAAATGGCTTGGGAATAGATCACAGAAGGCAGGGGGCAGAGGGAGCAGGCTAGAGTTTGTGTTTTCTTCTGAAGGCCCTGGGGAGTCTGGGAAGTTGTGGCAGACTGCAAAAGTGGAGAGAAATTTCTCCTCCCAAAGAGACATGGGATTGTTCTCCACCCCATTCTCCCCACATGAACTTGGCCATGTGACTTGCTTTAGCAAATGGGATATGAGCAAATGGGATTCAGACAAAGATTTGAAAAATGCTTACCTGTGAGGCTTGGCCTCTTTCTGTTCTTAGAGCCCAGAGACCACCATAGAAAAAAGCTAGGAGGCCACCTGAAGAGATGAGGTGTTCCAGCTGAGCTCAGCCCAAATTCCAGACAGCTTGCCAACAACCAGACACTTTGACAAGGCCATCCTGTATCCAGCCACCAGTTGACCAGAGAATTGCAGAGTAAGACCAGCTGGCCAATAGAATCTAAGTTAAATAAAGCCACGGTAATTTTAAGCTACTCTGATTTGGGGTGGTTTGTTAGGCAGCAGCAGCTGACTGATACACAGATGTGAAGAAAGTTGGCCTGACCAAGGTGTTTGAGAAAGATTACTCTGGGCACAAATGCAAGACAGGTTACAAGTTGGTGAGATTGGCAGCTGGAGACCTGTGAGGAGGCAGAGTCCAAGTGAGGTCATGAGGTCTAACAGCAGGAGGAATGATGGAATTAGACTTCCCCTGGTGTTTCCCAGGGAAGCCCTGTGATGTCAGGGAAATGTCTCTGTGGCTAATTGTGCACACACACACACGTGTGCACGCCCTGCACCCCACCCACACCTGAGTTACCTTGGGGGCCCACCCAGGGAGAACCAGTATCCTCATGTCTATGTCGTCTCTCCCTTCCCACCTGCACCTCCATCAGCTCACATGCCCCCACCCCTCTGCTTTGCTGTCCTGTTCTTCACTCAGCCCCTTCTCCTCTCTGAGAAAGAATTACAAAAATGACAGACAAAAAAGTGGAAGCTGCAAAGAGTTCTGGACATGGGTCCAGACTCTCACCTGCCTTCCACACCCAGCTCTACCTCCACTGGCTGCATGACCTGCAGAAAACTTCTGCTCCCATTTGGGCCTCAGTTTTCCCGAATGCTTTCTGCCTAACAGTGGGTTTGAGACCTAATCCTTTGGATTACCAGGATTAGGAGACTCCTGACTCACTGCTATACCTTGTTCCATTTGCACTGATTTCTTGGGAGAGGCAAAAGATGTGCCTACTCACTCACTCTACCCAACCAGGCGCAGGTAATGTCACAGGAGACTGGTAAAAATAGCCATTGTCTGAAAGCATCTTCCCCAAAGGCTCATCCCAGTGTTCAGTCCCTTAGAGCCACCACCCAGGGACTCCTGAGGACCAGAGTGCATGAGGCTAGCCTGGCATGATGGACTCTGGGCCCCAGATGAGTTCATCCAGAATCCTGGAGACAGGGACTGCAGGGAGGGATGCACTGTGCTCGGGTAGAAGGGACTCAGGACCTAGAGTAAGAAGATCGAAGTGTGAAATTGACTCCGCCTCTCACTTACCTTGCCAGAACTTTCGCCAGGTGAGGTAGGCACCACAGCACCCCGCAGCTGCTGGCTTCCCAATAGTTATTTAATAAATGTTCATTTCTTTCTCCACCCCTGCCACTTCTGAACCTAAGCTCTTCATCTGTAAAATACGTCTGTCCATGTCCTCGCCTCAAAATTGTTTTATGAGTCCAGATAAGAAGTTCTGCAAAGTACTGACAGATAGTAGATGGCCATTAAACCTTATTTTGTATTTTCAAGTTGCACATCAAGAAAGGTTCAAAGAAACTGGATACACCCCTGACACATGGTAACATGAAGTGCACAGGCCAGGACCTGGTCCTGTCAGCAGTGTCTCATTTGAACCCACTTTAGCATCTAGATCTAACTTCCACTTTACTCCTTTTTGGAAGGTGAGGGGTGTGATATCAAATGATATCAGGAGAAAACAAGCAGATAAAGTTAACATGGAGAATCGTCCATGGGAAAACTGGCCTAGAATCTTCAAAAAGACCGTGATAAGGAAAAAGCAAAAGTTAGAGGACTATTTGAAAGTTTAAAAGATCAAAATGCAAAACATAAAATATGTACCTTGATTGGATTCTAGTTCAAATTTTCTATTAAAAAGTAAAAAGTATATATAAAGCCAGGGATTACATGCCTATAATCCCTGCACTAGTGGGAGGATTGCAAGTTAGAGGCCAACCTTGTCTATGTAGTGAGATCCTGTCTCAAAAAAAACAAAACAAAACAAACATACAAACAAAAAGTCACCACCGGGGAGAGAGAGAGAGAGAAGAGACAGATATAAAAAATTTACTAGGACAATTGGGACATATGAATATGAGCTAATAATAACTGATGTTATGGAATTGCTATTAACTTTCTACATAGGATGATGGCATTGTGGATATGAAGATGAACATTACTATTCTTAGATGAAGTATTGTGTATGAGAATCATGATGGCTACAAATCATCTTCAAATACTTTACCAAAAAGGGAGAGATATAACAAATATGGCAAAATGTTTTTTAAATGCAGAATCTACATGCCTGGCTTATGGATAATAATTAGACTATTCTCTCATCTAATCTATAAGCTTGAAATTATCTGAAATTAAAAGTTGAAGATTGGAGAAAAAAAACTCAGGATCTAGAATGTCAGAAGCAAACTCAGCCAGCTGCAGAAGCCCTGCCTGGCCAACACAGCTGGGCAAGGACAAGGACAAGGGTTGAGTCACCATTGGAAGGGGTCCTTCCGGTCTTGGCTCCAAGCTGGGGAGGGCAGAGGGTCGGGGGCCCAGCTGCAGCCCTACCTCCCCCCACACTCCTCTTGGAAAGGTCAGCTTCCCAGACATCAAGGAGGGCCCTGTCCCTGGGAGAGGCTGGAGCAAGAAGTGTTCTGTGAAGCTCACTGCTCCCTAGCCGGGAGGTGACCACATGGGCACAGGCGCCAGGGGACAAGAACACTTTTGTTTTTGCCAATCTAAAGTTGAGGTCCCTGGTGCAAGAGTTGCCATAAAATGTTCCCATGGCAACTTCTCCCCACCTCCTGTCTCTGCTGGAGGATGGGAGGACAGCTGTCTGGGCCAGGATAAGTTTGGGGTTCAGATCACAGGGACTTCCAGGCCGCGTGGGCCAGGCCCAGCAGAGCTAACAACCTGAAGACCCAGCAGGGAGGGGACGTCTGGAAGACAGAACTAAGGGTGGCTCAGACCCTCCAGAGAGAAAGCAGTCAGGCCCTGGATAAACTTTGCAGGGATGATGTCTTGAGTTTTAAAGCATCCATGAAGCTCTGAGAGCTCTTCCACCGCCTGGGTCCCCAAGGCACTGGCCAGACTTCAGAATCCATGGGAGGGGCCATGAATCCCGTTGGATGTGGGGGGTAGGTCTCAGCACCCTATTGGACCTGACTGAGGACACATAAAGAGACTGGGAAGTTGTGGGAGCCAGGGCAGCTAGGGTTTGTTGAGTGTATCCAAAGTACCATCTGCTGAGTGTGGGCTCTGCACCAACCATCCAGTCACACTAGACATCCTATACTAAGCAAGTGCCCTCCCACTTTTGTTTGTATTTTGTTTTTGAGACAGGGTCTGTGCCTGGGGTGGCAAAGAACTCATCCTGCCTTTACCTCTCAAGTAGCTGGGACCACAGTCATGCACCACCACACCCGGTCTGGGTATGTTTCTTAATTCTATCAGAGGGTGTGGACCCAGTGTTCTCCTGTGGTCTTATCTCCTAGGGAGATAAGAAATGGTGCCCAGCTCACGAAGCACAGCAAATCAGGACCCACACCCAAGTGGCTGGTCATTCTTGTCCACAGAGTGATCCAACACAGCACATAAACAATGGGCCATTAAAGCTCCAAGTGCAGGCAGTGAAGGTATCCCAGAGTGGGTCTTGCTGGACATAGTTTAGTATATTTCCAGATATTCCCTGAAATAGGGGTTCAGAGGTTGGATGAGCTACAAACTATGGACTTGACGTTAGCTCTGAAAGTCCTGGAGTCAAGGAGACTCACAGTCCTGTTTAACCCAATGCTTCCCAAAATGACTTGCCCCAAACTCTCTTTCTTACACAGTGCTTCTTAACTGTTCCAGTTACAGTGTGTTAGAACACCTTCAGGAAGGTCTGCTAAGAGAGCCATAGTTTAGCATGTGGAACAAGGCTAGCTTTTGTATTCCTTTGCTTTCAGAAAAGAGCCCTTTTCACTGTGCTTCTTTTGGAGATAGGGTTTTGATTTTTTTTTCCAGGTTGGCCCGGACCATGATCCTTTTCTTTTAAACTTCCTGCCATCATAGGGATGACAGGTGTGCACCACCAAGCCCAGCTATTGGTTGAGATGGGTTCTCATAAACTCCCTGCCTGGGCTGGCCTCAAACGACCATCCTACCAATCTCAGCTAGGATTACAGGTGTGAGCTATCAGTGCCCAGCAACCTCTTTTAAAATTAGACCCCAACTCAACTGGAACAACAAAAATTCTTTTATGAGTCTAAGTCTAACCAGGAGAAGAGAAACCACATCACAAATATGCAACAGAAGGAATTTAGTGCAGAGATAGGTTACATAGGTTATAATAAATATGAAATCCAACCACATGACAGTAAGGACAGAGATGAGCAGGAAGCCATTGTCACCTAGATTGTGGTAACAAAGGGAGAATGTTACTGAGCCCAGGGGCTTAGGCAGTGCAACAGAAGGAACTACAGAACATGGGGAAATTGTGGCCATGGAGGGAATACAGTTGCTCCAGGAGACACCACGAGGCAGAAAAGAGAAGGGGACAAATATCCTGGCTCCTCTGTCCTCCTCCACAAGTACTAGACTTAACCTTATAGGAAACTGTATGTCATTCTTATGCCAGAGCAGATTGTGCTGGTCTCCTGTTGTGGCCTTTGTAACTAGGAGGTCCCTTCAAGTACTGATTAAGATCCATGGTGTCCAGAGTGGGCACCATGGGGGAGTGCTTACATGCAGGGGAGATAGGCATTAGGGCACAGGAGAGGGTATGTGTGCATATGTGTGTCAGCATACCGAGTGTGAGCACACATGTGTTATGTGTGTGTGGATACTCTGTGAGGAGGGGATGGAGGAGAGCACCTCATTTTCCTGGGTTGGCAGTTTTGTGGCGCAATGCCTCTGGGAGTCGGGTGCTCGCTGCACGTCCTGGTGTTCCTTACAGCCGTTTTGCCTGCAGCAGTCACACAGTTGAAAAATCTGAGTCCATGTGACTGTTCCGAGACTCTGCAAAGGCAAACAAGTAGGACCCTTGGCCATTTTGCAATTCCTGCTCATTAGACATGTCTGGGGCCTTGCGAGTGAGCTCTGAGGATAAATAAGTATAAATATTATATTTGCCTCCAGGTTATCTTTAAAAATGTATTTCCCTCTCCCTCTACCTGCCCCCCCAACCCCCGCCAGCAGCTGTCACAGCCTCCTGAAAGCTCCTGGGTATCAGAAGCACCATCCAGAGAGTCCAGGGCCCTTAGCAAGTCATCTGCTTCCCCTGGGCTGGCCCCATGGCCTGGTCCATGGATGGCCAGAGACAGCAGCACATCCTGTGAACTTCTTGGTGCCCCTGGAGAGCAGAGAGAAGAAGTATGAATGTCCTCTGGTTCTGAGAGTCTACACCTCCAAGCCACACAGAGATAGCAAGGGGCTTTGTCCTCACCAGTTGGACCTCCCTGACATGGCCAGGGCCACAAAGGAGCTATGGTCAGAAACAAGGCCTAGTGCACCCTCAGTTGTCAGATGCCACCATATAGGAGGGACTGAGACCCCACAATGGGGCTGAGGAAGTCCAGGTCATCTCCAATGTGTGGGCCTTTTGGTTTTTGAGAAAGTAAAACCTGTGTATGGCTATACCACTCCAAACGCGCCCAATCTCGACTGATCTCAGAAGCTAAGCAGGGTCGAGCCTGATTAGTGCTTGCCTGGGAGAAAGCAAAACCTACTCAAAGAGCTCAAAGGAAAGAGGGTGTGGGGGGAAGGATGTGTGCATTTTGTTCCCTCCCTTTCTCCCCCACCACCATGATCAACCGAATCAGCAGTGTTTTTCTGGGAGGGATTGGGGAGTTGGTGTTTTTTAAATAGCTACACATGTTTGGTGAAATGAAAAGAGAGTAGAGTAAGGGCTGAGCCTGGCTCTTTAAACTTTGGAGGGCTGTGGGTCTAGCATCTGCATTGCTCCCCAATGCCTCTGTGAGTCCCCTCCTCCCTTCCAGGGCTCCAGCAAAGTGGTCACTCTCTATCCATGGCAGCCTTCAGTGATCCAAAGAAAAACAGGGTTTCCTGCATCCTTTTCCAGGCTGGTCTGCCTCAGTCCTGCCTCCTGGGGCAGTATTTCCAGTCCACAATCTAAACCAGCTCCAAGTCACTGTCCTCCAAATGAGTCCATCTGCCACTGTCTTTTAAAATATGGGACACAGAGAAATCTGCTCAGTGTCCAGCCAAAATAGCAGTTCATGGGCTGCCCCTGTCATCATTGGAGAACCTGTCTTCCTCCTCTTGCCTGGACTGGACTCAAGCCAAGAGACCCTCTTAGATTCTCTATAGAGAGGAAGTTACCTAACCTCCACCATTGCATAACAACAATAGCTATCATTTATTTATTATTCCAGTGTACCAGGCACAGGGCTGATTGCTTTACATGCATAATAATAAAGGTAGACTTATTCTCATTTTCCAGATAAGAAAACTAAGGTCTAAGAGTGGTTAAATAACCATGATAACTTCTTCTGGGAAGAAGTAAAGACAGTTTTTGAACCTGGGTTGTCCTCACCCTAAAGCTGTACTCTTAATCCCAGCTCTACACGGCCATGGAATCTCCATAAAACAACAGAATCTACCTGCTTATATGGACCCCTGTAGTAACACAAAGGACATGGGAGCTTTGGAGTCTCACATGGAGATCAGGACTCCCTCATAATCCTGTGAAGGTTGAAGCATCCTTCTTATTGGGGTATCATTTGTCTACACCGTGGCCAGCAGCCAGCATCATGTCTTCTGACTTGCTGGGCTGCTTGTGATGTGACCAGAGGCTATGGGCTACACCGAGCTTGGAAAACTTAATTTGCATGTAAGATGAAAAGAGGCTCATTAATGAAATACCCCTAGAAATCTTCAGACTCTGCCCACCCAACTGTACATGGGGAAAACCAGAGCTGGAGAAGGGAAGAGGCAATTCCAATACACAAAGTGACTCAGAACAGCCATAGAGATAGTTTTCGTCTCATATACCAGTCTAATAGGTTGACTAGATTTGAGTATTGTATAGGAAAGAATTCTGAAGCCACATGGGGGGAGAAATGCTATAGTTAACTGGTAATGTCCCCTCCTGGTCTCAGGAAGAAGTAATGGAAACAAGCATACTAGGTAATACCAACCCTGTAATAGAGAAAGGTCTTATGACTCCAAGTTCAACGTCTAACAAGCACAAGCATTCTAGTCAATTACAAAACACTCAAGAAAATTCTATTCCAGAAACTTATGAGACAAAGTTATCTCAAATTGTCTCAGTGGTTGTTTTGGGAATGCCCCATTTGGTTTCAAGGAACTGAAAACTGACTCAAGTTAGCTTAAGAAATGAGAACTGGTTGTCAGGATATCGCAGGCAATCTCATGGGTACTCAAGGACAGGAAACAAAATATCTAGCCCACAGGAACCCAGAAATAGAACTATCGCTCAGTAACTGAGGCCATCCTGTTGACCTCTTAAAGCCACATGTGGCAGAAACTACTGGCTTCCTATACAGCAGTACTTTCTTCCTTGCTAATGGAACAGAGTTTGCTCAGAAACCAGGCAGTAATGGGTCTAGCCCAAGGAACATATCATGACAGGTCTAACCCAGTGTTGCCAGTCATACTCCTCTTGATTGCGATTAGCTTATTCCAGTTCTGGGCAACGTCCTAGAAGGAAAACTCTGTGGGGCGCTTAATAAAAGAAACAGACATGAAGAGCAACCGACGGTTCCCTTTCAGCCTAAAATGTGACCACGTGATTGGTCTATTGATCTGGTGTTAACCCCTGACCCAATCACCTATAAGCTATTATGGGATCACCTGCTGCAGCCACTTTGCCAAAATGGAGGAGACATCCCCCACATTGTGAGGGAAGCAAGATAAAAAGCTGGGAAGAAACTTGAGATCTTTGAGCCACCAACTGCAGGTGGGAATTTGTCCTAGTTTCTCGTGTCCTGTTACATGAGATAATAAATGGATCGATCATTTAAACCTTTTTCAGTTTGAGATTCTATTGATTGATACTAAACACCTTCATACTTAACTTCATCGTCTCCACACCTCAATGTCCTCATCATAAAAGGATTTTCTGAGGGTTAAAGGAAATGGTGAATAGAAAACACTTAGAACAGTGCTTTGCAATGGTGACTGTTAGAAGTCATCATTATTTGTGCTTCTGGGTCCAATTCCTCCCCTCCCTGCAAACTGCCATTTCCCCCATCAAAACGTGAAGTCTATTCCTCCTACCCCTTGAGTCTCAGCTGGCCTGTGACTGCGAAGACCAATGGAATAGGATGAACATAGTACCATGCCAGTTCCAAGACTAACCTTGGGAGAGATTGGCAAATTATGCTTCCCTTCTTTTTGAACACTTTCTTTCAGGACATTTCCTCCTAGAACCCAATGCCGTCCAGAAAGAAGCCCAAGGTCACATAAGAGGTCACCTGTAGGTACTCCAGCAGAGTTTCCAGCCAATAGCCAATGTCAGTTGCTAGCCAGCATCAACTGCTCGTCAATGCATGAGCCATCTTGGACATCCAGCCCAGCTGCATGCTCAAATGACCCCAGCCATACTCTCATTAGAACAGAAGAGACCCCAAATAAGAACCACCGAGCCAAGTCCAACCTACTTATAGAAATATGAGAGGTAATAATAAATTGCTGTTTTAATCTACTAAATTTGGGGCTCGTCTATTATCAATAGATAACAAAAACATTAATAACAGTAATATAATATTGATATCAATATTCTTACGTCTGCTTCTCTGTGGCCCCATAACTCTGACTTCATAAGTGAAGTATGTCCCAAGAGGAAGAGGACAACCTGGAGCATCCTAGCTCATGCAGAGACCCTAACTCTACATGACTGCTCCACTCTAGCACCCAATAAATACTATCATACTCACTTAGCCTGTGTCTCAGTTCCAAATGCCTAGCAGAAAGAATCTGATTGGTCAGGTTGGATTAGCTCATTGTGACTTTATCACAAATGATAAAGTCATTTGTGAACAAGAAAGAAGATCACATGCTCCCTCGTACCATTTGGGGTGGAAAGTGAGAGGACATTCCCTAAGAAAGGATTGTGGGTATCAGAAAAAAATAGTAGGAGTCTCTTGAAAGGCATCTCTCAGTTTTCTTCTATGTTGGCATCTTTCTCATGCAGCACATGATGTCAAGATGGCTGCAGCAGCTCTAACTACTACATCTTCTCAGGTTCAAATGAAAAGGAACAGACTCTTTTCTGGTCACTCCTCCAAAAATCCTGAAATTTACCCTAAACCAATGTTCAGTCAAGGGCAAGAGAAGCTTTGATTGGGCAGGACTAGACTATAGGCTTCACTTGTGACGTTTGGAGCTGTTTCCAGAAGTGTGAGTGAATGTCAGGGTGTGTGTGTATGTGTGCATGTGCGTTTGTGTGTGGAGAGGGTCCAAAGGGGAATAAATGCATATATTCACCACGCTCACTAAACATTATGGGGATTCCCAGAAACCTCCAGTGGGAGAGGGGACATTCTGAGCAGTAGACAATATATTCGGGTCCTGGAGACACAGCCCCTGGGCAAACAAGAACTGGTCATCCCAGTCTTAGGCAAACTTTATCGGTCTCGGAGTCTTCTTTTCTCCAGGCCTAACAGTTCTGGCTTCTACCATTCCTCATGGACCTGTGCCATGCAGGCACACTCTGGCCAGGTCAATGTCCACCCCTACTAGAGGCAGCTGAAGGCCTTGCTGCCTCAACAGTTCTTCAACTAAATTATAGCAACAATAATAACATCTCTAGACATCCATACCATCCCATCAGGCCGCTTGGGATGAGGTGGGAGCAAGTCCCTATTTTCCCAAGCCCTGCCTTAGCCTGGCTACTTCTCATCCTCAAGGTCCTATTTTTGTTCACATTTTTACCTAGAACTGGATGTAACTGCACTCCAATGAGGCCACTTGGAATGTTTGTCTTCCTAAGATTGACAATTACAGTTGCATGAAACAAATAGGCATCCTTAGGCCCAAGATGGCTCTGTGGTTTTCTTGCTGGCAAAAGGCACCTGTTTTAAAGAAGGCAGGGAGAAATAAGCCTCAGAAACCCCAAACTATCTTGGCCTGAGAGTCATTCATCAAGGGCTGACATTGCTGGCCCAGGGCCATGGGAGTGAGTAGCTATTTCTGTTACATTATAATTTGAGTCCATATGCAAACCAGAGGACTGTGTCCATAAATAAGATATTATAGTTAAATCAATATTGATTATTAGGAGTTAGTGTTATATTTAAAGCCATAAAACTGAATAAATATTATGGTAAAAGTGTCCTAAGTCTCATGGGCAAAATCATTGTGCAAGGCAAAGACCCTAGCCTCCGATTGATGGACTTACGACTCTGTGTCCCACGTGCCCCTAGTAGGGGCAGGGAGGGGGGAAGGTAATTTGGGGACAATGTATATAGATGTTCATCCACCCATTTCTCAGCCACATTCTTGGTTTTGTTCAGGGTCTGTTTTACTCATAACTTAGTATAGACTCAACTGGTTTTCATGACTAGTGTTTAAATACTAGTTTATTCAGACAGTAAGACAATGTACTCACCAAATTAATTTTTCTAAGGTAATTTTTTTTACTTAAAAAATAACTGATGCCTCCATTTTAAGAAACTATAGAAAGGTAAGATAAGCAAAAAGAAGAAAATAAAATCCACACAGAATTCTACTACCCAGTTTTTCATTACTATAACAAATACCTGACAAGATCAATTTATAAAGTACAAAGGTGTATTCTGGCTCACAGTTTTGGAAGTTTCATTCCATGATTGGCCGCATTGCTTTTAGGCCTGTGTTTGTGAAGCAGCATCATGGTAGGAGCAAAACCCCTCAGCTCATGGCTGGGAAGAAAAAGAGAGGAAGAGGAAGGATTAGACTCCCATTATTCCTTTCAACAGCACCTCTCCAATGGCCTGAATACCACCCATTAGGCCCCCTCTCTTACAGTTTCCACCATCTCCCAATAGCATCCAGCCAGAGATCCAGCCTTAACACATGGGCCTTCGGGAGACATCCCAGATCCAAACCACAGCAATCACTGTTAGCATTTTGGTATCTAGGGTTCCAGTCATCTCTTTCTGTGTATGTGGGTGTGCATGTGAATATGGTCATTTTTAATAAGGTTGAAAGAGCCAAACTCCTTCTATTATGCATACTAAAATGTATTTAATCAATCCCTTATTATATTTGGATTGTTTCCAATACTAGTTAAATTAATTTTCAGTTTGGTTGATTTATTTTTATACGTAGAACTAAAAGGTATTAGTCTTTACTATTTTCCAGTTGAAGAGGAAGCTGAAACTGAGACAGGAACAAGGCACCAGGTCTAGTAGAACAAAGGAAGTCTTAGCCGATGCCTTAGTGCAGGCCAGATGCAGAAACATGCAGGGACTGGATCCAATGGAAACTGGAGGTCGGGAAGGTCTCCTGCTTGGCCTCAGCCACCATCTCCTCACCTCACAAAGCCCACGGTCCTCTGAAGGCCCGACACTGCCCCCATCACAGAACTGCTCAGTCTGGAG